>NW_026988414.1:2451666-3085833 GCF_030222135.1 Aotus nancymaae | reverse complement strand
TATTTAATAAATGACAAGGGCCCATTTGTACATACGGCATCTCTGTCGTCTTGGAAAGTTTCCAGTCAGAAGCATGAAACAGCAATAAAAGCATAAAATTCCCAGGAGTAAGTTTAGGACGATGTAATATCTAAATGAAGATAACTTTAAAGTACTATAAGAGGTATAAAAGAAAACAACTGAGGCTGAGCACAGTGGCTCATGTCTGTTATCCTAGCGCTGTGGGAGGCTGAGGCAAGCAGATTACTTGTTGGAGACCAGCCTGACCAATGTGGTGAAACCCTGTCTCTACTAAAAATACAAATATTGGCTGGGTATGGTGGCTCACACCTGTAATCTCAACACTTTGGGAGGCAAAGGTGGGCAGGTCACTTGAGGTCAGGAATTTGAGACTAGTCTGGCCAACATAGTGAAACCCTGTCTCTGCTAAAAATACAAAGATTAGATGAGTGTGATAGCACCTGTCTGTAGTCTCAGCTACTTCGGAGGCTGAAGTGGGAGGATCACTAGAGCTCAGGAAGTGGAGGTGGCAGTGAGCTGAGATTATGGCACTGTACTTCAGCCTGGGCAACAGAGCAAGACTCTGTCTCACCAAAAAACAAACAAACAAACAAAATATCCGGGCGTGGTGATGCACGGCTGTAGTTTCAGCTGCTCAGGAGGCTGAGGCAGGTGAATGGCTTGAACCTGGGAGGCAGAGATTTGAACTTGGGAGGCAGTGAGCTGAGATGATGTCATTGGACTCCAGCCTGTGCAAGAGATGCTCCAAAAAAAGGCCAATGGAAAAGACACATTATATTCCCATGTTCTTGAGTATAAAAACTCAAACACCGGGCTGAGCACAGTAATCCCAGCACTTTGGGAGGCCAAGGCGGGCAGATCACTTGAGGTCAGGAGTTCAAGACCAGCCTGGCAAACATAGTGAAGCCCCGCCTCTACCAAAAATACAAAAATTAGCCAGGCACGGTGGCACATGCCTGTAATCCCAGCTACGTGGGAGGCTGAGGCAGGAGAATTTCTTGAATCGGGAGGTGGAGATTGCAGCAAGCCGAGATTGCACCACTGCGCTCCAGCCTGGGTGACAGAGTAAGACTCTGTCTCAAAAAAAAAAAAAAATTTTCATATGAAAAATAAGAATAGCTGAGAACATTTTGAAAAAGTAAAATAGTGAAGGAAAATTAGCTGTACCAGATAATGCTACTATAATAATGTAAAACATGGAATTGGCTCGTGAATAAATAGGCTATTGAATAGCATGTATGTCTAGATGTAAACTCAAATACTGATTGGAAATTAATATATGATAAAAGTGTCATTTCAAATTAGTGGGGAAGCATTGGATTATTTGATAAATAGTTTTGGAACTGCTGAATAGCCATATGGAGAAAAATTAAGCTGTATCTCCATCTTACACATTTTACCAAAAGAAAATCTGGATGGATTAGTGATTTAAATGTAAAAAGGAAAATTTAAACTGTAAAAGTACTAAAAGAAAACGAGGGGTGGTGGTGTGTGTGTGTGTGTGTGTGTATTTAGAGCAGGAAAACTTTCTTAAGGTAACTCAGAAGTCATTAAAAAAAATAGACCCAGGAGTAGCAAATTAAGACAAACTCATGTCTCAAAGGGTTGATACCCTTTAAGATAGAAAGAATTCCTATGGCTGGGCACAGTGACTTATGCCTGTAATCCCAGCACTTTGGGAGGCCGAGGTGGGCGGATCACCTGAAGTCTAGAGTTTGAGACTAGCCTGGCCAACATGGTGAAACCCCATCTCCACTAAAAATACAAAAAAATTAGCTGGGTGTGGCAGTGGACGCCTGTAATCCCAGCTACTTGGGAGGCCGAGGCAGGAGAATTGCTTGAAACTAGGAGGCAGAGGTTGCAGTGAGCTTAGATCGCACGATTACACTCCAGCCTGGGCAACAAAACCAAGACTCTGTCTCAAAAAAAAAAAAGGAAAAAAGAAAGAATTCTTGTGAATCAAAAAGTAAAAGACCAGCTGGGCATGGTTGCTCACTTCTGTAATCCCAGCACTTTGGGAGGCGAAGTGGGCAGATCACTCGAGGTTAGGAATTCGAGATCAGCTTGGCCAACATGGCGAAACCCTGTCTCTACTAGAAGTACAAAAATTAGTTGGACATGGTGGTACACACTTGTAATCCCAGCTACTCAGGAGGCTGAAGCAGGAGAATTGCTTAAACCCGGGAGGCAGAGGTTGCAGTGAGCCTGAGCACCACTGCAGTCCAGCCTGGGCCACAGAGGGAGACTGTCTCAAAAAAAGAAAGGCTGGGTGAGGTGGTGATTCTCTTACCCAGTCTTCCTAGTAGCTGAGATTACAGGCGCCTGCCACCATGCCCGGCTAATTTTTGTATTTTTATTTTATTTTTTTTTGAGGCGGAGTTTCGCTCTTGTTACCCAGGCTGGAGTGCAATGGTGCGATCTCGGCTCACTGCAACCTCCGCCTCCTGGGTTCAAGCAATTCTCCGGCCTCAGCCTCCTGAGTAGCTGGGACTACAGGCGTGCGCCACCATGCCCAGCTAATTTTTGTATTTTTTAGTAGAGACGGGGTTTCACCTTGTTGACCAGGATGGTCTCGATCTCTTGACCTCGTTCGTGATCCACCCGCCTCGGCCTCCCAAAGTGCTGGGATTATAGGCGTGAGCCACCGCGCCCAGCAATTTTTGTATTTTTTAATAGAGACAGGGTTTCACCATGCTGGCCAGGCTGTTCTGGAACTCCTGACCTCAGGCGATCTTGCCTGCCTTGGCCTCCCAAAGTGCTATGATTATAGGCGTGAGCCACCATGCTGGGCCTCTCTCTTTTTTTTAACTGATTTGTGTGTGTGTGTGTGTGTGTGTGTGTGTGTGTGTGTTAGAGAGAGAGAGAGAGAGAGAGAGAGATGGAAGTCTCACTCTGTCACCCAGAGTGAGGCTCTCTGGATTTAATGTCGAAATATTGGATGTTTTTCTTAAATATGGTGGTGGTTTTTTTTTTTGGTTTTTTTTTTTTTGAGACAGGTTTTTTTCTCTGTTGCCAAGGCTGAAGTGCAGTGGCACAATCACAGCTCACTGTAGCTTTGACCCCCTGGGCTCAGGTAATTCTCCTACCTCATCCTCCCAAGTAGCTAGGACTACAAGCATGCACCAGGTTTTGCCATGTTGCCCAGGCTGGTCTTGAACTCCAGGGCTGAAGGGATCTGACCACCTTGGCCTCCCAAAGTGCTGGCATTACAGGTGTGGACCAGACCAAACATCTTATTGTTACCAGTGTTTTTATTTGATTCTGTTATCAGAGAACACATTCTTTGTCATTTCAGTCTTGTTAAATTTACTGTCTCATGGTTTATGGCCTACCCTATGATCTCTCTTGGTGATTGTACCCTGTCCACTTGGAAAGAATGTCTGGTTGTTTTGTCCTTTGGATAGCATGACTTTATTAGCAAGAGGTTGGTAATAACCTAAATGTTCATCCAGGTAAGTAGGTAAAATAAACTATGGCATTTATGTGCAGTGGAATACTATGTCATGTTAAAAATATTGACGGGATTGGTTGAATAATCTATGGCATATCCACATAATGAATTATTATGCACATATAAAAAGGAATTAAAAATAAGGAGTTGTGTTTTTTTTGTTTTTTGTTTTTTTTTTGGTGACAGAGTCTCACTGTGTCACCCAGGCTGGGGTGCAGGGGCCTGATCATAGCCTATTGTAGCCTCAACTTCCCTAGCTCGAGCGACTCTGCTGCCATAGGCCCCAGTGTAGCTGGGACTACAGGCATACACCTCTATGCCTGGCTAATTTTTAAGATGGAGTCTTGCTATGTTTCCCAGACTAGTCTTGAACTCCTGGCCTCAAACAATCCTCCCACTTTGTCCTCCCAAAGTATTCAAGTATTAGGCTTACAGGCATGAGCTGCCCTGCTAGTTCGGGAAATTTTTAATATACTATTACAGGAGATAATTTTTATTCTATTTTTTATTTTTTTGGGACAGAGTCCCACTGTGTCACCCAGGCTGGAGTACAATGGCATGATCTGAGCTCACTGCAACCTCCACTTTCTGGGCAAGCGATTCTTCTGCCTCAGCCTTCTGAGTATCTGGGATTATAGGTGCGCACCACCACACCCAACTATTTTTTGTATTTTTAGTAGAGAAGGGGTTTCACCATGTTGGCCAGGCTGGTCTTGAACTCCTGACCTCAGGTGATCTACCCACCTTGGGCTCCGAAAGTGCTGAGATTACAGGTGTGAGCCACTGTTGTTGGCTACAGGAGATAATTTTTAAGATATATTGTTGCAGCTGGGTGTGGTGGCTCAGGCCTGTAATCCCACCACTTTGGGGGGTGAAGGTGGGAATTCAAGACCAGCCCTGGCAACATAGCAAGACCTGATTTCTACAAAAAATTTCAAAAATTAGCCAGATGTGGTCCTAACCTATAGTTTTAGCTACTTGGGTGGCTAAAACTTGGCTGAGGCAAGAGGATCACTTGAGCCCTGTGGGTCAAGGCTGCAGTGAGCTGTGATCATACCACTGCACTCTGGGTGACAGAATAAGACTCTCTCTCAAAAGAAAAGATATACTGGTTGGCTGGGCACGGTGGCTTACACCTATAATCCTAGTGCTTTGGGAGGCCAAAGTAGGATTGATTGAAGCCAGGAGTTCAAAACCAGCATGTGCAACATAACAAGACCCTTTCTCTCCCAAAAATTAAAAAAAAAAAAATATGAGCCAGGTGTGTTGGTGCTTGATTTTAGTCCTGACTACTTGGGAGGCTCAGGTGTAGGGGGCTGCCATGAGCTATAATTGTGCTGCTACATTCCAGCTTGGTTGACACAGCCAGACCCTGTCTCTTAAAAAAAAAACAAAAAACGCCAGGTGTGGTGGCTCACGCCTGTAATCCTAGCACTTTTGGAGGCTGAGGTGGGTGGATCACCTGAGGTCAGGAGTTCAAAACCAGCCTGGCCATCATGGTGAAACCCCATCTTATTAAAAAAAAAAAAAACCTGTCTTTTAGAAAAAAATTAAATATTGGCAAGGTGCAGTGACTTGCACCTGTAGTGTTAGCTGCTACTCAGGAGGCTGAGATAGGAGAATCATTTGAGTGTAGGAGTTTGAGCAGCCAGCCATAATTATGCCACTGCACTCTATCCTGGGTGACAGATTGAGACCCTGTCTTTAAAGCATGGTTTTTAAATACTGTTTTTAATCTCATGTTATTTCTCTCCCATTTTTTCTTCGTTGATTGTACAGACAGAGCGCCAAGTGTCTCGCTGGTTTGTTCAGTGCCTTCGGGAACAGTCCATGCTGCTAGAAATTATTTTCCTTTATTATGCATACTTTGAGATGGCACCCAGTGACCTACTTGTATTAACCAAGATGTTTAAAGAGCAAGGATTTGGTAGTAGGCAGACCAATAGGCACCTGGTGGATGAGACTATGGATCCGTTTGTAGATCGGATTGGGTAAGTATGAGTGAATTGAACATCATAGAACTTGTAGTGTTTACAGCATTGATACTATAGTGGTACGTAAATGGGTGGGGGGTTGGTATAATTTTCACTTAACAGGTGGGGATATAGATAGGTGTACTGCCACATTCCCTTTCATGCAGGGAGTAAAGACTGGGATTGAGAGAGGACGTGCTCTTCTCTCAAAATGAGTATTGTAATCTCTTTTACTGACTGTCTTCATCTAAGGGATTAATCCATTCATTCAACAAAAATTCCTTGAACAACTGTTGTAGGCCAGGCACTATGCAACTGCTAACAGGATAGTGGTAATAAGGCATATATGCTCACTGTTCTCTTTCAGGTCTGTGGTCTTCAAATTTCTTGTTTTTTCTATATTTATGACCATGGATATATCCACAATTGGGGGCCTGGTCACTCTGTGAGCAAAGATACATACCAGCTGATTTTGTGTTTATGTGTGTGGTATAGATGGGGTCTCACTATGTTGTTCAAAACAGTCTTGAACTCCTGGCCTCAAGTGATCCTCCCATCTCTGCCTCTCAAAGTGTTAGGATTATAGGAGTGAGCCACCATGCCTGGCCCAGTAGGTTTTTTTGATATCGTAGTGTCTTATGTCTCACGTTTGTCTCTATTGAGTTTCAGAACAGGGTATATAACACAGTGATACTGTTTTTCTTTCTAGCTACTTCAGTGCCCTCATCCTGGTGGAGGGCATGGATATTGAGTCCTTGCATAAGTGTGCTTTGGATGACCGAAGAGAACTGCACCAGTTTGCCCAGGATGGGCTTATTTGTCAGGTGAACTTGGAATAGCCTCTTTTTTTTTTTTTCAGATGGTTTATAAGTTAGTAGTATGTTTTTAATTTCTGAACTCTTCTGCATAAAATTTTCAGTGTTGGGGAATTCTACGTTCAGTGATGTGGAGGTTCTGCAATGTTTTTGTTTTGTTTTGTTTTTTTGAGACGGAGTCTTGCTCTGTTGCCAGGCTGGAGTGCAGTGGTGTGATTTTGGCTCACTGCAACCTTCGCCTCCTGGGTTCAAGTGATTCTCCTGCCTCAGCCTCCTGAGTAGTTGGGATCACAGGCATGCTTCACCACCCCCAGCTACTTTTTTTTTTTTTTTTTTTTGAGACAGAGTTTTGCTCTTGTTGCCCAGGCTGGAGTGTGATGGCACGATTTTGGCTCGCCGCAACCTCTGCCTCCCAGGTTCAAGTGATTCTCCTGCCTCAGCCTCCCGAGTAGCTGGGATTACAGGAATGTTCCATCAGGCCCGGCTAATTTTGTATTTTTAGTAGAGATAGGGTTTCTCCATGTTGGTCAGGCTAGTCTCGAACTCCTGACCTCAGCTGATCTGTCTGCCTTGGCCTCCCAAAGTGTTGGGATTACAGGAGTGAGCCACCGTGCCCAGCCTCATTTTTGTATTTTTAGTAGAAGCAGGGTTTCACCATATTGGTCAGGATGGTCTCGCTCTCCTGACCATGTGATCCTCCCGCCTCGGCCTCCCAAAGTGCTGGCACTATAGACGTGAACCAGTGTGCCCAGCCTATTTTGTTTTTTTGAGACAGAGTCTTGCTCTGTCACTCAGCCTGGAGTGCAGTGGCACCATCTCAGCTCACTGCAGCCTCCACCTCCCAGGTTCAAGCGATTTTCGTGCCTCAGCCTCTGGAAGAGCTGAGATTAGAGGCACACACCACCCCGCCCAGTTAATTTTTATGTTTTTAGTAGAGATGGGGTTTCACCATGTTGTCCAGGCTGGTCTTGAACTCCTTACCTCAAGTGAGCCACCTGCCTCAGCCTCCCAAAGTGCTGGGATTATAGGGTTGAGCCACCGTGTTCGGCCTCTACAATGTTAAACAGTTGATTAGACCTAGAGGAAATCTCAGATTTGTCAGTCATCTATACCAAGGTGATAATTGAATCTGAGAATGATTCATTCATGGAGATGCTACAAGGACAAAAAAGACCCAAGGAGAAAACCCTGGAGATGGTCTGTATTTAGGAGGCCTGTGAAGGAAGAGGAAAGGGGAAAAACATTGAGATGAGATGGTTAGAAAGATAGAAAATGAAGAGAGATCATAGAAAGTTCTAGAAGGAGCAGGATAAATTTTCTAAAGAGTGTCCATTTGAACATGCATTTTATAATCGTAAAACTACATGAAATTAGTAGACAAATTTTGTGGGTAAAAGGAAGAGTAATCGAGGGTTTATTAGTTTGGTGGCTGGGGGTTTAAGAGCGAAATACCAGAATGAGAGAGTGAGGCCACTCTTTATGGCTTGCTTATTGAGCATGATGAAGAATCTGGTTGAGGGATCTTGAGGCTTTCTGTTCAGAGATGCAGATGTGTTTTCTTCTCTCGCTAGGATATGGACCGTTTAATGTTGACCTTTGGGGACATTCCACATCATGCCCCAGTGCTTTTGGCCTGGGCTCTCCTCCGTCACACTTTAAACCCAGAAAAGACAAGCAATGTGGTCCGGAAGATAGGTGGCATAGCCATCCAGCTGAATGTGTTCCAGTACTTGACCCGATTACTGCAGTCACTTGCAAGTGGGGGAAATGATGTGAGTTTAAGACTCTGGGTGGTGAACATGGGAGTGAGCCGGCAGAAGCATTATAATAATGTAACAGCTATAATGGTGTTGTGGATAATGGGATCATGTTGTAACTAACCTTTCTAGAGCATTTAGACATCAACAGACATTGTTTGTAATGTTTATGAACATTATCTTATTGAATCCTTATAATACTTTTTTGTGTTAAGGGTTGTCCTTCTGTTTTATGTATTAGGAAATTGAGACTCAGGGAGATGTAATTTGCCCAAAGCAACAATAATAGCCAGTAAATGGTAGATAGAGTTTGAACTCCTTGAGTCTGACTCTGCCAGTAAAGTATATCTTAGGAAGATAGCTTTGGATATACTGACTGGAGAAGTCATTTTCAGGGGACTTAATCAACTGTAACAAGATGAATTAGAAATTCTCTTGATTCTCTTGAGTCTTATGTTGGGGTTTGAGTGGCATGGTTTAGTGAGCTTGTGTATTTTTCGTTATTGTTGTTTTTGTTTTCAGATGGAGTCTTGCTCTGTCGCTCAGGCTGGTGTGCTGTGGCACAATCTTGGCTCACTGCACCCTCTGCCTCACGGGTTCAAGCGATTCTCCTGCCTCAGTCTCCCAGGTAGCTGGGATTACAGGCACGTGCCACTATGCCTGGCTAATTTTTTATATTTTTAGTAGAGACGGGGTTTCACCATGTTTCCCAAGCTAGTCCCAAACTCCTGACCTCAGGAGATCCACCCACCTCAGCCTTCCAAAGCGCTGAGATTACAGGCATGAGCCACCTCGTCTGGCCCTTTTAATTTTTTTTAGAGACGGAGTCTCGCTTGCTCTGTCGCTCAGGCTGGAGTGCAGTGGCACAATCTCGGCTTACTGCAACCTCCGCCTCCCAGGTTCAAGTGATTCTTCTGTCTCAGCTTCCCGAATAGCTGGGACTACAGGTGCCTGCCACCACGCCCAGCTAATTTTTGTATTTTTAGTAGAGGTGGGGTTTCACCATGTGAAACCAGGCTGGTCTTGAACTCCTGACTTCAGGTGATCCGCCTGCCTCTGCCTTCCAAAGTGCTGGGATTACAGGTGTGAGCCACCACACCCAGCCAGATTCAACGGTTGTACTCCTTGGTTAGTATGTATTTGCTCAAAGGAGTTCAAAACTTATGTCCACGCAAAAACCTACACACAGACCTTTATAGCAGCTTTATTCGTAATTATTAGAACTTGGAAGCAACTAAAATGTCCTTTAGTAAGTATAAATAAACTGTTGTACATCTAGATGATGGAATATTTATATATTGCTAAAAATAAATGAGCCATCAAACCATGAAAACACATGGAGAAAACATTAAATGCATATTAGTAAATGAAGAAAAAATCTAAAAAGGCTTTATAGTGTATGATTCCAGCTACGTGACATTCTGGAGAAGGCAAAACCATGGAGGCATTATAACAGACTAGTGGGTTGCCAACAGTCTAGTGGAGCAGGAGGGCTGAATTAGGTAGAACACAGAGGAGTTTTAGGGCAGTGAAGCTATTCTGTATAATACTATAATGCTGGATACGTGTCATACTTGTCCAGATCCATACAATGTACAACACAAGAATGACCTTAATGTAAACTGTGGACTTTGGGTGATAATAATAATGCCAATTTAAGTTCATCACTTGTAACAATTGTACTGCTTTAGTGGGATGCTATTTATGTGTGGAGGCAGAGGATATATAGGAAATCTTTGTACTTTTCTCCTCAGTTTTCCTATGAACCTAAAACTGCTCTACAAAACAAAGCCTATTTTAAAAAAAAAGAAAACTCAGCCAGCAGTCCCCACTTGTTGTCACTGATTGGTTTATCTTGGTAGCAGTTCAGGTGCTATATCCATTCCTGTTACCACTGTTTTTTCTGTAGACTGGATATGATTTTATTCTTCCTTACTCAAACTTTGATAATTTTGGCAATAATTCTTTTTTGAGTTTATTCTTGACCTTGTTGTAATACTTGTGGTTCCTGCTTTCTGTTTTCTTCCTTTGTCTTCCTGATCTTGTAACTAAATTAGGGCAATTATGAAGCTTCAGATTTTCTTCCCATTTGTTTATAAAGAATATATGAATGCGATAGGATTATGCTGCATCTGGGGAAGAGTTATATTACTCAGAATGATTCACTGACTCCTTTTCCATTCTAGTGCACCACCAGCACTGCATGCATGTGTGTCTATGGACTGCTGTCTTTCGTTCTGACCTCGTTGGAGTTGCACACACTGGGCAATCAGCAGGTCAGTGTCTGGCTTCCATGAAGCTGTCTACACTGCCCAGATTTGCAATCAAGTCCACAAAATACCCCCATTGGATCTGACATTGTTTACCTCATGTGTTAATTTATTTACTGCCATCCATTTTCGTTTACCTTTTTCTTTTTTTTTTTTTGAGATGGAATCCTCCACAGGCTGGAGCTCGGTGGTGTGATCTTGGTTTACTGCAATGTCCACCTCCCAGGTTCAAGTGATTCTCCTGTCTCAGTCTCCTAAGTAGCTGGGATTACAGGCGTCTGCCACCATGCCTGGTTAATTTTTGTATATTTAGTAGAGACAGGGTTTCGCCATGTTGACCAGGCTGGTCTCAAACTCCTGATGTTAAGTGATCAGCCTGCCTCGGCCTCCCAAAGTGCTGGGGTGACATGCATGAGCCAGCGCACCTGGCCTCGTTTTCATTTACTATTATACAGGTGTTAATTATAGAAAAGTCAGAAAATAGTGATAAAAAGAAAAAAGTATAGTCCTTTCATATAAGATAACTTGTTAACATTTTGGTGTATTCCTTTCCCTTTTCCAAATACATATATATATATGAAAATATAGTAATTCCCTAGAAATGGAATGACAATGGATATACTGTTTTTAAATTTTCTGTTTATTTCTTTCTCTTTTTTTGAGACAAGAGTCTTGTTCTGTCGCCAGGCTGGAGTATAGTGGCGCGATCTTGGCTCACTGCAACCTCTGACTCCCTGGTTCAAGTGATTCTCCTACCTCAGCCTCCTGAGTAGCTGGGATTACAGGCACTCGTGACCATGCCTGACTAATTTTTGTATTTTTAGTAGAGACAGGGTTTCACCATGTTGGCCAGGCCGGTCTCGATCTCCTGACCTCGTGATCTGCGCACCTTGGCTTCCCAAAGTGCTGGGATTACTTAAGGTGTGAGCCACCGCACCTGGCTGTTTATTTGTAGTTTAAGAGACACGGTCTCAGTATGTTGCCCAGGTTAGTCTTAACTCCAAGATGCGAGTGATCCTCTCACCTCGGCTTCCCAAATATATACTGTTTTGTAACCTCATTGCTCTACTCTGTAGTACATCTGTGCCAGACATTTGTGGGTGCTAGTAAGTATTCTGCACCGGGTTTGTTTGTTTTTTTTCTGAGACAGGGTCTCACTCTGTTTCCCAGGCTGGTCTTGGACTCCTGGGCTTAAGCAATCCATCCCCTTTGGCCTCCTACAGTGCTGGGATTATAGGTGTGAGCTAGGGCACCTAGCCTATAATTCCCAAGTAGCTGAGATTACAGGTGCATGCCACCATACCCGGCTAATTTTTTTGTATTTTTAGTAGAGACAGGGTTTCACCATGTTGCCCAAGACTGGTCCTGATCTCCTGACCTTAGGTGATCCACTCACCTTGGCCTCCCAGAGTGCTGAGATTACAGGAGTGAGCCACCGTGCCTGGTCTGTATTTTTTTTTTTTTTTTTTTTTTTTGAGAGGGAGTCTCGTTCTGTAGCTTAGGCTGGAGTGTAGTGGCATGATCTGGGCTCACTGCAACCTTTGCTTCCTGGTTCAAGCAATTTTCCTGCCTCAGCCTTCCGAGCAGCTGGGACTACAGGGGTACGCACCCCCATGCCCAGCTAATTTTTGTGTTTTTAGTAGAGACGGGATTTCACCCTATTGGCCAGGCTGGTCTTTCTGTACTTTGGGAGAATTCTGGTTACTTTTGACCTGGCCTTAAACCTGGAAGATTGATACTAACATATTAGGGCCAGACACTATGGCCCACACCTATAATCCCAGGTTGTGAGGCCAAGGCCGGTGGATAACCTCAGCTCAGGAGTTCAAGACCAGCCTGGGCAACATGATGCAGCCCCATCTCTACCAAAAATACAAAAAATTCCTGAGTGTGATGGCGCACACCTGTAGTCCCAGCTACTCAAGAGGCTGAAGTAGGATCACTTGCCTGGGAGACACAGGTTGCAGTGTGCTGAGATGGCATCATTGCACTCTAACCCAGGTGATGGAGTGAGACCCCGTCTCAACAGCAACAACAAAAAACATGAGGGTCGCAGGAATCCTGGTACTTGGATTTTAAAGAAATCATTCAATGAGCATTTATTAGATTCCCTGTATATGCTAAGCTCTGTGCTAGGTGCTAAGGATAGAACAATTAAAGACGTTGTTCTTGGCTAGGCATGGTGGCTTATGCCTGTAATCCCAGCATTTTGGGAGGTCAAGGCAGGAGGGCCACCTGAGATCAGGAGTTCAAGACCAGTCTGGCCAACATGGTGAAACTAAAATGCAGAAATTAGCTGGGCTTGGTGGTGGGTGCCTTTAATCCCAGTTACTTGGGGGGCTGAGGCAGAGAATCACTTGAACCCAGGAGGCGGAGGTTACAGTGAGCCAAGATTGTGCCATTATATTCCAGCCTGGGTGACAAGAGCAAAACTCCGTCTCAAAAAAAAGAAAAAAAAAAGACACTGTTTTTGCCCTCTAGGAGAGAGCAGTCTAGCTGAGCCTAGTAATAACTTACATTTATGTGGCATTTTTGAATTTACAGTGTAAATGAGATATATTACCTCATTTAATCCTTATTAATAATTCTTATAATCCTACTCTGAAGCAGGTATTACTGTCCTTATTTTACAGATAAAGCATTTCTAGTTCTGACAGACGAATTTGTCTAACATCATACAGCAGACACAATACACCTTGGACAGGATGTAATCTTAGTTTTTAAACCCAGAATTCTTGGCTGGGCTTGGTGGCACACTCCTGTAACAGTGCTTTGGGAGGCTGAAGTGAGAGGATCACTTAAACCTAGGAGCTAAAGGCTGCAGTGAGCTATGGTGGTGCCATTGCACTCCAGTCTTGGCAGCAGAGCAAGACCCGGTCTCTAAAAATAGATACATATGTACATACAAAAATGGTAAAAAGAAACAAACCCACTCACCCAGAGTTCTTGCACTCTAGTCTGGATGACAGAGCAAGACCTTGTCTTCTGTAAACATAAATAAATAAGTCAGTCAATCTACCCATCCACCCTTAACCAACCAATATATATATTTTTTGAGACAGAGCCTCACTTTGTTGCCAGGGTAGAGTGCAGTGGCATGATCTTGGCTTACTGCTACCTCCACTGCCAGAGTTCAAGTGATTCTCATGCCTCAGCCACGCAAGTAGCTGGGATTACAAGGTGTGCGCCACTTTTGTGTTTTTGTATTTCTGTCTTTTTAGTATACACAGAGTTTCACGATGTTGGCCAGGCTGGTCTTGAACTTCTGACCTCAAGTGATCTGCCCACCTTGGCCCCTCAAAGTGTTAGGATTACAGGGGTGACCCCCATGCCCAACCAATTCTTTTTTTTTTTTTTTGAGACAGAATCTCACTGTCGCCAGGCTGGAGTGCATTGGTGCAGTCTTGGCTCACTGCAACCTCCACCTCCAGGTTAAAGTGATTCCCCTGCCTCAGCTTCCCGAGTAGCTGGGACTACAGGTGCACATCACCATGCCCGGCTAATTTTTTGTATTTTAATAGAGATGGGGTTTCACCATGTTGGCCAGGATAGTCTTGATCTCCTGACCTTGTGATCCACCCGCCTCAGCCTCCCAAAGTGCTGGGATTATAGGCATAAGCCACTGCGCCCGGCTGCCCAACCAATTCTTAACCAGTTCTTTCTGACATTGTGTATGAAGATGTTTATTTTATTTATTTTCAAGATGATGATTTACTATGTTGTCCAGGCTGCTCTGGAGCTCCTGGACTGAGTTGATTCTCCCTGTATAGTGTGTATTGGTGTTTTGGTGTTTTTATTTCAACAGAATACAATAATAAATATAGACTGGTTCAGCTAGGGAAAATGATCCATTTTCTCCCCTCCTCAAACAGGATATAATTGATACAGCATGTGAAGTCCTGGCAGACCCTTCTCTTCCGGAACTTTTCTGGGGAACAGTAAGTATGTCAAATACTTGTTTGCTTACAGGTTTTGTACTAAGCATTCATGTGTATTTTCTCATTTAATCTTCATTAAAAATGTATGAAATAAGGGCCTGGTGAGGTGGCTCAACGCCTGTAATCCCAGCACTTTGGGAGGCCAAGGTGGGTGGATCACGAGGTCAGGAGTTCGTGACCATCCTGGCCAACATGGCGAAACCATGTCTCTACTAAAAATACAAAAATTAGCCGGGTGTGGTAGCGTGCACCTGTAATCCCAGCTACTCTGGAGGCTGAGGCAGGAGAACTGTTTGAACCAGGAAGTCAAGAGGTTGCAGTGAGCTGAGATTGCGCCACTGCACTTCAGACTGGCAACAGAGGGGGACTCCATCTCAAAAAAAAAAAAAAAAAAGGTATGAAATAGATATTGCTGTCCTTTTTTTTTTTTTTTTTTTTTTTTTGCGATAGGGACTCTACCAGTGAGGCGATACCGAGCCAGCAGAGATCCCACACTCCCTTTTTTAATGTGATGACATGTGAAGTGATTTGCTCAAAATCTCACATAGAAAGAGACAGCCAGAACCCAGTTCTGTCTGACTTGAGTCTGTAGCCCACATTCTTACCAGTGTGCTGTTTCTCCAACCCACCAGTTTTTTGTTGTCATATTGGCAGTCTTTTAGGCACCAGTGTTCCTGCAGCTCTTCAAAGTACTTTTAGGTGATTGTAACTCTATCTTATGAGTTGTCAGTGTATTGTAACTAAAGTGAGAATTTGGCTTTGAAAAGAATTTCTCACCACTACTTGCCTTGAACATTGACAACAGCCTCAAACCTTAAGATCCAACTGATGATCTACCTGTATATTTTACCCTCTTTTTTGTAAGATGCTATCTGATGTTACAGAATCACTGCTCCTGGGAGAGGCTGGTATGAAACAGTACCTAGAGTGAGGATCTGTGGCTCTTGTGTGGTAGCCAACTGCTGACATAGTTGGGTAGTTTGCACTTTAGTGGAAACATGTAATGCCCATGTGAGCAGTACCGTCTTCCCATAGAAAGGATGACTGGGAAGAGGTCACTGGATAGAATAATAGTCTCTTTTTAGGCCCCTCACTAAATCATTTGTTTTACATCCTTTTTCAGTGGAAATGTGAAAGTCTTAAATTATTAAGGATGAATGATATCTGTCTAAATGGAAGGATTAATTCTAAATTTTCTCATGATTGCTGGGAAATTTTGAAATATGTTAATTTGTGGATCATGTGAAGGTCAGTAATTTGTCCCCTTCCACCACAGGAGCCAACCTTTGGCCTTGGAATCATTCTGGACAGTGTATGTGGAATGTTTCCTCACCTCCTCTCCCCACTCCTGCAACTGCTCCGAGCCCTGGTATCAGGAAAGTCCACTGCCAAAAAGGTAAGTTGCTCAGCCAGATAAGTAAAGAGAATGGGAGATTCTTTAATTCTTTATGGAGACTTTGTTAGGAATATTTTTTGCTTTCCACATTGCAGTTCCACTGCCATGACAAAAGTTAGTCTGAACTTGAATGAAAGATACCAAAGATAGCACCTCAGTTCTATAAAATTAAATAATCTTTTCTTTAAGTACCTATTGTAGATACTGTGGGATTAAGACTAAGTATAAAGTTTCTTAATATCTAGTTGGAGGTTAATAGATATAAGAAATAAATAGCTAAGAACCAGTTGGTACAGAGTAAATGTTGTTTGAGCAATAAAGACCATAGTGTTCAGGAGACATAACTGCCCTTGTGGAGTGATGGGGACTTGAGTTGAGTGTTAAAAGCATGGTGAAGATTTGGCAAGGGGAGCAGAAGGCAATTCCAAGAACGGTCACTGTGGTGGGCTTGCAAGAAGTTTGAGAGTCTGGCTAAAAGAGCAGACTGGGATCTCCCTTTGAGTATCCTGGAGAGGAATGTGTGATGGTTTTTTCTGTGTTGGCAGGTGTATAGTTTCTTGGATAAGATGTCTTTCTACAATGAACTTTATAAACACAAGCCTCATGATGTGATCTCCCATGAAGATGGAACTCTTTGGCGGAGACAAACACCCAAACTCCTTTATCCCCTTGGTAAAAGAGATCCTTGATGTGGTGTGGTAGCTCCTTTTATGACAGCATTTTTTTTTTTTTGATTTGGTGTCTTGTTCTGTACAGTGGCATGATTATAGCTCACTGCAGGCTCAAACTCCTGGGCTTGAGTGATTCTCCCACCTTAGCCTCCCAAAGCACTGGGATTATAGATTTGAGTGACCGCACCCAGCCAGTTACCACTTTGAGGCTCGTATCTATTCCAGGTGCTCAAGGAGGAAAATATAGAGGGAATAGCCTCACTGTTTTAATCCTGGCATCATCACCACTGACTTCTCCAGTGATCTGGGCCCTAGCCGTCCCATAAGGTGGTATTCTTGTTACCATGATTTGAATGGAAAACTGCTCTCGGTACTCAGGTGATTTTCAGACATGTAGAAAGAGTCACTTGTCTACATGAAAATAACTTTTTTGGGTTTTTTTGTTGAAAAAGCTATAGGAATGTTAGTTACTAAGAAGAGAGTCTGTGAATCCCAGAACTTTGGGAGGCCGAGACAGGCAGATCACTGGAGGCCAGGAGTTTGAGACCAGCCTGGCCAACATGGAGAAACCCCATCTCTACTAAAAATACAAAAACTAGCCGGGAGTGGTGGTGTGCACCTGTAGTCCCAGCTACTCGGGAGGCTGAGGCAGGAGAATCACTTGAACCCAGGATGCGGAGGTTGCAGTGAGCCAAGATCATGCCACTGCAGTCCAGCCTAAGCAAGAGTGAGATGCTGTCTCAAAAAGAAAAAAAGAGTCTATGAGTTTGTGTATCTCTGTGTGTTTAAATATTGATGTTCTGATGATTTCACGACTAACTTTAAAAAAAAAATTGGTGTCTGGTGGAGGCGTTATGTTTTCTATTTGTCCTCAGATATTATACTAATTTCTCTTTCTCCCTTTCTTAGGGGGTCAGACCAACCTTCGCATACCTCAAGGCACTGTGGGCCAAGTAATGTTGGATGATAGGGCATACTTGGTACGCTGGGAATACTCCTACAGCAGCTGGACCCTCTTTACCTGTGAGATTGAAATGTTGCTTCATGTTGTTTCAACTGCAGGTAAGGTCAAAAGTGGACATGTTTGGAGGATTTAGAAAATAGAGTATCTAGATAAAATTTAGAACCATCAAGATTGTGATGTCTGATTTGTGTATCGGGGTCTCAGAGACTGTTCAGTGATCTTAAAAGTAGTTGTTTGCTCTGAGGTCACAGGCTGTCTTTCTCCTCAGATGTGATTCAGCACTGCCAGCGAGTCAAACCCATCATTGATCTTGTCCATAAGGTTGTCAGCACAGATCTGTCGATAGCGGACTGTCTCTTGCCCATCACATCTCGCATCTACATGCTCCTGCAGCGGTGAGTCTGTCTTGGCTGACCCTCAGCTGCCTGGTAGAGATCTCAGCACTTGTGCTGTCAGTTTCAGGAGTCTGGACACATACCAACTGGGTTAAAGTTCACACATGTTCTTTGGTGTTCCTGTTTTTTTTGTTTTGTTTTTTTGTTGAGACAGAGTTTCACTCTTGTTGCCCAGGCTGGAGTGCAGTGGCACGATCTCAGCCCACTGCAACCTCTGTCTCCCAGGTTCAAGCGATTCTCCTGCCTCAGCTTCCCAAGTAGCTGGGATTACAGGCATGTACCACCACACCTGGCTAATTTTGTATTTTTAGTAGAGACAGGGTTTTTCCATGTTGGTCAGGCTGGTCTTGAACTCCCGACCTCAGGTGATCCACCCGCCTCAGCCTCCCAAAGTGCTGGGATTACATGCATTAGCCACCGCGCCCAGCTGGTTTTCCCATTTTTATGTCCTTGAGGGTTTTCCTGTATCTGTATGTCTGCTGAGGGGAGGGACTGGGGAGAGAGAACTGGAAAAATGTTTGCAAGGGAACCAGTTGTATTATTTGCTTTATTGAGTGTAGTACATTTTTCTCCAACCAGGTTAACGACAGTCATCTCTCCACCTGTGGATGTCATTGCTTCTTGTGTCAACTGCTTAACTGTTTTGGCTGCCCGTAATCCAGCAAAGGTGAGATGCTAGATCTTCCCAACAGCCAAAAATGTAACACTTGGCGCATATCTGAAGATATGTGGGCATTTAATTCTTCCTTTTCCTTCTCAGGTCTGGACTGATCTTCGTCACACAGGTTTTTTACCATTTGTTGCCCATCCTGTCTCCAACGTGAGTCAGATGATTAGGTAAGCCAGGTCCTAGGGTGGTGGGCCATATTCCCTAGTGAGAACCATATATGTTTCAGGTCTAGCCTAGCTTTATTAGTTTTATTTTTACTTATTTATTTGTTTATTTTTTTGAGATGGAGTCTTACTCTGATGCCCAGGCTGGAATGCAGTAGTGCAATCTCAGCTTACTCCGCCTCCTGGGTTCAAGCAATTGTTGTGTTTCAGCCTCCTGAATAGTTGGGATTACAGGCTTAAGCCACCATGCCTGGCTATTTTTTTTTAACTGAGACGGAGTTTCGCTCTGTTGCCAGGCTGGTGTGCAGTGGTGTGATCTCGGCTCACTGCAACATCCACCTCCCAGATCCAAGCGATTCTCCTGCCTGGGCCTCCTGAGTAGCTGGGACTACAGGTGCACACCACCATGCCCAGCTAATATTTGTATTTTTAGTAGAGATGAGGGTCTCACCATGTTGGCCAGGCTGGTCTCAAACTCCTGGTCTCAAGTCATCCTCCTGCTTTGGCCTCCCAAAGTTCTGCGATTACAGGTGTGAGCCACGGTTGAGAGCAAGAGAGATTTCTTATCCAACTTCAGTCACTTTAATATGTGAGCATTTACTTACTCAACAGCCCAGAGAATCCAGAGGTGTCTAGATCCAGGGACTTGGTGTCCCATTATTAAGCCACAGTCACTCTGTACTTTTTCTCATTTCATGGGTTCTTGAGCTTGGCCAGTAGACACAAGTACAGAGTTTCCATCTTACTGCCTGAGCATTTTCGCCTTGTGCTCTCTTGACAGAGTGTTTCCCTGATGTTCAATTTTTTGGTTTTAATCTCTCTTGAGGTTTTACATCAATAAAACATGTTCTTAATGTTTACCCTGGGTACAGTACTGCCTAGATTTGATTATTTCCATTGGAGAGCTTTTCTGTTTTATGTTCAAGCCATCTAGAGTATAACAAGAATGCTCTATGATTAGTTTCTTGACACCTTGAAATTTCCCCATCATGTTTTTCCCTCTGCTTCTCTTTTTCCAGTGCGGAAGGGATGAATGCTGGAGGGTACGGAAACCTCTTGATGAATAGTGAGCAGCCTCAGGGCGAGTATGGGGTCACCATTGCCTTTCTGCGCTTGATCACCACCCTTGTCAAGGTACAGTCTGATTTGATTCAAAAAGGACAGAAAAAGAAAAGGTTGAGTCTGGTCAGATGACTCTGAAATAGTTTCTCTGGCCCCTGCTACTGTAATCCTCTTGTCTGTCAGCAGAGTAGTCATCTTGCAGTTATAGTGATAACAGTTTCTATATATTGAGTACCTACTACGTGCCAGTATGTTCTCTATTAGGTACTTAATTATGTGCATTTATTTAATAATTGGAAGGTTTACGAAGTAGAACGGAAGAGGCCAAAAGGGTGTTGTAGTGACTGTCAAGCTATTTTGACAGTAACCCAGGATAATATCATGTCCCAGTGTATATATACATGTATATGTATATTCCTGAAGCAAAATTTCACAGTACATTTATTCTCACCACAGAAGTTGTACTGTCATGTTTTCTACTCAGTCTCCTCCCTATTTAAGTGAATTTTGACTATAAACTGATTTCATAATCTAATTGATTACAACTCAGTTTGAAAAATACTGACATCAAGCATAAATTTTAAGAGTCAGAATTAGGTTTACATTCATATTGACAGCTTACTAGCTGCATGACCTTGAGCAAGTAGAGAATTTCTTAGAATCTCTAAAATAGGAATGCTATATGGTCTTTGCCTCATGGGGTTGAGAAGCGTGTCATGCATGAAAAAACTATACTTCCTGCCTGCAGGAATCAGTGAATGGTTAAAAAGAAATGATTGTAGGCCGGGCATGGTGGCTCACGCCTGTAATCCCAGCACTTTGGGAGGCCGAGGCTTCCTGAAGTCAGGAGTTTGAGACCAGCCTGGTCAACGTGGTGAAACCCCATCTCTACTAAAAATACAAAAATTAGCCAGCATGGTGGTAGGTGCCTGTAATCACAGCTACTTGGGAGGCTGAGGCAGGAGAATCACTTGAACCTGGAAGGTGGAGATTGCAGTGAGTCGAGATTGTGCCATTGCACTCCAGCCTGGACAACGAGTAAAACTGTCTCTGAGGAAAAAAAAAAAAAAAGAAATGATTGCATACAGAGATAGAAATATATATAGATATTTATATGTAAATAAAGAGTCCTCATTTTTAATAGAAGGATGCTACAGTTAACAGATCTCATTGGGTATCAGATTTTTGCATATCAGATCTTCTTTGTTTTTTTTTGAGACGGAGTCTTGCTCTGTCACCCAGGCTGGAGTGCAGTAGTGCGATCTTTGCTCACTGCTGTCTCTGCCTTCTGGGTTCAAGCAGTTCTGTGTCAGCCTCCCAAGTAGCTGGGACTACAGGCGCACTCCACCATACCTGGCTAATTTTTGTGTTTTTAGTAGAGGCAGGGTTTCATTATGTCAGTCAGTTGGCCTTGCAGATCTCCTTTCTAGTATTTTAGTGATGGGATTGAGCTTAGGGCCGGCTGGCGATCATCACAGTGAAGGTGGCATTGTTCATCAACAATCCTCTATCCTTCATGTTTAAGGTGCCTGCCTTCTGTCCAGATTTAGCCTGCATCCCTTTTCTTCATGTTGGTGCCTTTTGTGACATTCCCTTTCATCACTTTTTCTATTCTAGAAAAGACCCACAACTTGGGCTCAACTATAAAGTAGAAATTTTGACTTTTTTTTTTTTTTCATTGATGACCAAGGTTTGCCTAGATTTCCTTTGGCCCTATCTGTGGTTTTAGAATTAAATCTCTAGGTAACTAAATGACTTTTTCTTAAATATGCAGAAGCCCTCAAAGCATGGTTTCTTGTAGGGGCAGCTTGGTAGTACCCAGAGCCAAGGACTTGTACCCTGTGTAATGTTTGTGCTGAAGGAGATGCTTCCCTGCTACCATAAGTGGCGCTACAACTCTCATGGAGTGAGGGAACAGATTGGTAAGGACAGCATGGGCAGGGCAGATCTGGGGATTTCTGGCTCCCGGGAGAGCTGCTTTCTTTCCCTTTCTTGAGATAAGGGTCATTATACAAGGCCACATCATTCCTGTGTCTTTTTTGGAGTGCAGGTTGCCTGATCCTGGAGCTGATTCATGCGATACTGAACCTGTGCCACGAGACAGACCTGCATAGCAGGTAATAAGGGGTTGATTTGTTAGAGCATGGTGCTCACCAAGGCAAAAACAGGCATTTGCTGTGCAAAGCCAGCTCATTTCTTCCAGAGAATTTACCTTGGTTGAGGCCAGAACTCAGTAATCTTGAGGTTGTGAGTTGCTTTCTATTGGCCTGTTTATCATTTCTCTCTGTGGACAGAGAAGTAGGAATGAGAGAGAGAGAGAGAGAATATGTGTGTGTGTGTACATACACATATAGTAATATATTAATAATTATTTATGATCTTTACAAAATTTCATTTCTGACAAGAAGCTCTTCATATGTATCTACTTCCCAGAGCCAGTTACTATGTTTTCTCGTTTTTTTCTTCTTTCTGTACTGACTGTAACTTTCTTTCCATACCACTGCGTATAGATGTCTTGTTTTAATGGTTCTATGCATTCTATCGTATTGATTACTCATGATGCTTTTCAGTAGCTGTTGTCCATCAATCTAACTGATGGACATTTAGATTGCTTCTCAGGGTAATCTTTAGGTGATCAAGTCTATTTCAGGAAAGTGATCAGAGTGCCTTCAGCTTGCAGAGAGCTGGTCTCCAGTGTCTAGTAGTTTAGGTTTGCCACCCTAGCCCAACTGGACAATGCCCTTCCTTCCAAGATACACTGAATGGCTCCCTGGTAACTCAGAACACCTCTGTCTTCCAGTCACACTCCCAGCCTGCAGTCTCTTTGCATCTGCAGCCTGGCATACACAGAAGCAGGACAGACAGTTATCAATATCATGGGCATTGGCGTGGACACCATTGACATGGTGATGGCTGCTCAGCCTCGAAGGTAGGGCTCCTTCTCCACCTTCGGTTTGTTTGTCTTTATTGTGCCTGCATGTTTCTCACAACTCCAGTTTAAGTTAAAACTTGTAGTAGCTTTTAGAAGACGACATTGTTCTTCTTAGGACTTAGACTTTATATACCCTAGTGGCTGCTGTATACACTGGCATATAGCAAAAGGAGTTGATTACTCCTCCTCTCTCCTAGTTTGGACTGGGGCCTCTAACAGAAGCTGTTGAACTCTGGGATTATTGTTGGAATCTAATTCATGAGAGCACATATGTTGCGAATGAAGTCATAGTGTCTGAATCAACTTTGGTTTCCATTTGGCACCCTAGTGATGGGGCAGAGGGCCAGGGGCAGGGCCAACTGCTGATCAAGACAGTGAAACTGGCATTCTCCGTCACCAACAATGTGATTCGGCTGAAACCTCCTTCTAATGTGGTGTCCCCTCTGGAACAGGCTCTCTCACAACATGGTATGTATTTCTTTTCTAGTCAGTAACATTTCTGCCCATAAATACGTATTTTAGTGTTTTTGGATGTCAAAAGTATTTTCTGCTCAACTTCTTGAGGAAATTTGGGAATGATTACCAGCTCCTTTCCTGGAATTGTAAACAAAAAGACTAGATGGTACTTTATGTCTGCCTCCTAGTGATGATAGAATAATAGTTAAGGACACAGATTTGAAGTCAGACTGCCATGGTTCAAATTTTGTGTCCAGTCAACTCTGTGACTTTGGGTGCATTATTAAAGCACTCTGCTTCCAAATTCTCATCTGTAAAATGGTGATAATGGTATAGGTTGAGTATCCCTTATCTGAAATGCTTGGGACCAGAAGTGTTTTGGGTTTCAGATTTTTTTTCATATTTTAGCATAGTTGCAGTATACATACCAGTTTAGCATAAATCCAAAATGTTCCAGTGAGCATTTCCTTTGAGCTATAGTTGGAGATATTGGCACATTCCAGATTTTTAAAATTTTATTATTATTTTGTTTGTTTGAGACGGAGTCTAGCTCTGTTGTCCAGGCTGGAGTGCAGTGGCACGATCTTGGGTCACTGCAATGTCCGCCTCCTGAGTTCGTGTAAAGAAATTTCTAATAACTTTGGCCATGAAATCTCTGTGACCTTACACTAGTTATTTAATCTCTTTGGGACCCAGTTTCCTCGTTTCCAATTAGGTGTCTGGATATGTTCAATACCCTTTCTGGTTGTGTAATTTGGGGATTTTAATGAGTTTTTACATTTTAGTGCAATGCCTTTTTCCAAACTATTTGTTAAAAGCACCTATTTTAAGGGCTGGGTGTGGTGACTCACATCTGCAATCCCAGCACCTTGAGAGGCCAAGGCGGGCAGATCACTTGAGGTCAGGGGTTCGAGACCAGCCTGGGCAACATGGTGAAACCCTGTCTTTACTAAAAGTACAAAAAATCAGTCAGGTGTGGTGGTGCACACCTATAATCCCAGCTACTTAGGAGGCTGAGGCAGGAGAATCGCTTGAACCTGGGAGGTAGAGTTGCAGTGAGCTGAGATTGTACCATGGCACTCCAGCCTGGGTGACAGAGCAAGACTCCATCTCAAAAAAAAAAAAACTAAACTAAAATAAGCACCTATTTTGTCCAAAATGTATCTTTGCTATTGATGAATTGGATTGAACTGTTTACCCCCAAATTCTGGCTATTCTTTTGCTCCTCAATAAAGAGAAGGATACAGCTACCTGGGTTTGCTGTGGCCCTCCAAGCACTTAAGGGTGAATTCATTCACATATACAGTATGAGACTTTTTTGAACAGCCAATGCTCTAAGGACTTGCATGAAGCACACTTGATATCTAAACTGTTTCCTGTGCTTCTTTAGGTGCTCATGGAAACAACCTCATTGCTGTTCTAGCCAAATACATCTACCACAAACATGACCCTGCTTTGCCACGTCTTGCTATTCAGCTGCTGAAACGTCTGGCCACGGTAGGATCCTACTTCATGTACACATATTGTTTATATGAGGGTGTTTTTTCGCCTGATTATAAAAGACATGCTCAGGCCAGGTGCAGCGGCTCATGCCTATATGTGATTCCAGCACTGTGGGAGGCCAGGGTGGGAGGATCACTTGAGCCCAGGAGTTCAAGACCAGCCTGGGGCACATAGTGAGACCCCATCTCTAATATAGAAAGAAGGAGAAAAAAGACATGCTAATTGTAAAATATTTATTTAAATGTTACAAATAGATGTAACATAGAAAGTTAAGATGCCCTGTGATCTCCTTATTCCAAGAATCCCTGTGGGCAGGGGATATGTCCTTGTTCCAGATTTCTTTCTCTTTTTCTTATCTTTTTTCTTTTCATTTCTCTTTTCTTTCTTTCTTTCCTTTTTGAAATAGGATCTGGCTATGTCTCCCAGGCTGTGCTCCAGATTGCTTATCTGTTTTCTTGCATTAAAAAAAGTATTGGTCAGCAGTGGCTCATGCCTGTAATCCCAGCACTTTGGGGGGCCGAGGCAGGTGGATCGTGAGATCAGGAGTTGAAGACCAGCCTGGCCAAGATGATGAAACCCCGTCTCTACTAAAATTACAAAAATAAGCCAGGCGCAGTGGTAGGTACCTGTAATCCCAGCTACTCAGCAGGCTGAGGCAAAGTATTTGGGGCTGGCACGGTGGCTCACATCTGTAATCCCAGCACTTTGGGAGGCCGAGGTGGGTGGACTGCCTGAGCTCAGGAGTTTGAAACCAGCCTGGGCAACACAGTGAAACACCATCTCTACTAAAATACAAAAAATTAGCTGGGTGTGGTGGCATGTGCCTGCAGTCCCAGCTACTCGGGAGACTGAGGCAGGAGAATTGCTTGAACCTGGGAGGTGGAGGTTGCAGTGAGCCAAGATCACGCCATTGCACTCCAGCCGGGCAACAGAGCGAGACTCCGTCTCCAAGAAAAAAAAATAGTATTTGGGTGTGTACTTTGGTTCTTTACAAAAGTAGGATTCCTGGTATTGTTTTTTTAAATAGTCTCACTGTGTCACCCAGGCTGGAGTGCAGTGGCAGAATCTCACTGCAACCTCCACCTCCCAGGTTCTTGTGATTCTTTTGTCTCAGCCTTGCAAGTTGCTGGGATTCCAGGCACCCACCACAACGCCCAGTTAAATTTTTATATTTTTAGTAGAGATGGGGTTTTACCATGTTGGACAGGCTGGTCTCGAACTCCTGACCTCAAGTGATCTGCCTGCCTCAGCCTTGCAATGTGCAGGAATTACAGGCGTGAGCCACTGTGCCTAGCCCCTGGTACTATTTTATGACTGGCTTCCTTCACTTGATACCATATCGAGCAGTCTTACTACATGGGCATATTTGGACTTCATTGTTTGTTATTGTTTTTTTCTTTTTTAAATTTTGACTTCCTTCATTCTTTTTAATGTTTGCATATCATACCCTAGAATGGATGCACCCTGATTTATTTGGGCTACTTTCTGTCTTTCACTATTACAAGTAATGTTGTGGTGAACATTATTATCCATACAACTCTGTAACATTTGTATTCAGTTCCAAAGGTTTAGGTAGGTATAAATGAACATGATAATTTTTTTTTTTTTAAACAACATAGAGGGTCTTTATTAAAAGCAGCTGAGACCATGCCTCGGTCCTCTGAGGGGATGCATTTCCTGACGTTCCATTCCTTTCCCACATTTCCATTCTCTGCAGGCTACAGCTTGATGCAAAAAAAAGGGGATCATCCTAGATATACTTATACACAACCTTTGAGGGCAGAGTTTGGAGGTGGAGTCGCACAGGACATTTGAAAAAGTGGGACAGCAAAGTTTCACTATAGCCGACAAGAAAGTAGAATTTGTTTGCAGGCAACTGCCTCAGGACCAGGGCACAGATCTCCAACTGGTTAGCCCAGCGCTTTATAACCAGCTGGTCAGCCAGGCAGCCTGGGAAGGTACCCCACATGAACTTGCGAAGGAAAATATCCTCCACCGTTCGCTCTGCGGCATGGTCCTCCCCATCCAGGTTACCTATGTGCAGCGACAGCCAGCCCTTAGGGTGGGCGATGTAGTGCGGTGCATGTGCCTCCTCGTAGGTCACCGGCTTGTCTCCCTTGCTTACGCGGACTCGGGCCGCCTGGTTCTTGGCGCAGACCGCGGAGGTGTGCAGGGCGCGCCAAGTGCAAGGCAGCTCTCGGCTACAGGACAGCACCCTTGGCCCCAGCAACCCGCTGCACATGGAGGCCGCCATCTTGGGCCGTGCGGAACACAGCGCATGAACATAATTTTTATTAGATACTTCTAAATTACCTTACAAAAAACATTGTAACCGTTTATACTTCTAACACCAAGTCTTACATCCTTACCATGAGGGCTTTATCATTGTTTTAGTCTTTGCCAATCTAATAGGCAAAAAATATTTCACTTCTCAGTTTGTGTTTATTTAACCATGAGAAAGGTTGGGCATTTCTTTATATTGGTTACTGTCCCTCCTGTGAATTTGGGGGCATCTCATGCTTGTTTGGGGTGAAGTCCCTTTTGGCCCAGAGATGTCTGGATGCTTCCCTGTCTGGCAGTTTTCTGGGAACTCTTCAGTGCCCTTCTGCGGGAGCCTATTGAGTTTTCTGTGGAAGCAGAGCTCTAAGCTTGTATATTCCGATCTCCACCAGGTGGCCCCAATGTCAGTGTATGCTTGTCTGGGCAATGATGCGGCTGCCATTCGTGATGCCTTCCTGACCCGTCTGCAGAGCAGGATTGAGGACATGCGCATCAAAGTCATGATTCTTGAGTTCCTCACAGTTGCAGTAGAGACCCAGCCAGGCCTCATTGAACTGTTTCTGAACCTGGAGGTGAAGGATGGCAGTGACGGCTCGAAGGTAAGCCTGTACCTGGGATGAAGCTGGGATTTGGCTCCCTGGGAGGCAGATGCTGGGCTTTGCAAATGTAGCTGCTGGCAGTGGCTGTGGAACTGAACTCTTCCCTGTCTCTTCTTGCAGGAATTCAGCCTTGGGGTATGGAGCTGTCTACAGGCAGTGCTGGAGTTGATTGATTCCCAACAGCAAGATCGATACTGGTGCCCACCCCTGCTGCATCGGGCCGCCATTGCCTTTTTGCATGCTTTGTGGCAGGACCGGAGGGACAGTGCCATGCTGGTCCTCCGGACCAAGTAAGTTGGCCTCTGGGAGAAGTTTCATTGTTCTGGTCTATAAAATGGTAGTAACTTAGCTCTTATTCCAGAGGTTTGTTGTGACTGATCACTGGGAATAAGAGTGCTTAGTGCCTGGTTCTCTTTCTAATGCTGCTGCCAGCACTAAGGATCTTTAAATATTAAGCACCTGGAAGGTTCAGCTGCTTTTGTGTTTCTGCCTTTTGCTAACCAGCCACTTCAAAACCCATTATTTTTGAGAAACAGTAGTGCAGGAGAGAGTGGTTTGCCCAAGCCACAGGATTGAATGAAACGTTCTATTCTATTGGACCTGTTGGCACAAAGGGAAGGAGTGTTAAATGGCTAAATTTGGGAGTCTGCTGTTTTATTTCCCTCCCTCCTCTTTGTGGGGCTTTAGGGAATTTACAATAGAAAAATCTTTTAAGAGTTTTTGTTGCTCAACTCTACATAAGGCACAAGTGTGATTCATAAGAAGAAAATGTAATTTTATCTGTGGAAGCCTTTCATTTATACAGGAACAGTTGATTTATCAGACACATATTAGGATTGAGACTGGTCAAAATATGAAGTGACCACCAAAAGGAGCTTAAGAGGGGAGAAAAGGACTGTGAGAGAGAAAAAGTATGATTGCCAACATTTATTTCCTTTTTAGACCCAAATTTTGGGAAAATTTAACCAGTCCGCTATTTGGAACTCTTTCTCCTCCCTCTGAAACATCAGAGGTAAGCTGTGGCAGAGGGCAGGATGGTGGCTACAAGTCCCTGGGAGGAAAGGCTGGGCTGTGAGATGGGGCCATAGACAATGATACCTCCCCTAATTAAACAACAGAATGTTCTCTTCACTAGAAACTTCTTTCTCAGGGCAGTGCCTGCTTTCTGTCCCTTTGATGTCTTGCTTTGGGAAGGAAAGTGGTTTGTGTTGTTTGTATTGGTGGCTCTATGGTCTTCTCCATTCAGCTGGAGACATTGTGGACCTGACGCTTCTGCTGTTGCAAGTCAGGCCATTCACCTTCCACAGCGGTTGTACTAGTGTGTTCTGCAAGTATTGGGCCCCTGCTCTGTTCACTGTTGGATATACTGGGGGAGATCAGTGATCAGAGATGTGACCATTGCTTGTTCTGCTCTCTCTCTCCACAGCCCAGCATCCTGGAAACCTGTGCCCTAATCATGAAGATAATTTGCTTGGAGATATACTATGTAGTTAAGTGAGTCCTTTCCCCTCTTGAGATTTTAACTGAAGGTTGAGGGAGTGGGAGTTGGTGGCCTACCACTGGGTACATGGCTGGAAGAGCCCGGGCAGAGGAGCGAAGTGGTTTGGAACCATTCATGGAGGGCCAGTGAGCTGTGTCCCTGACCAGTCCACCAATGGCATTTATGATTGTCAGAAAGAGTTACTGTGAAGCAACTCCATGTTACTAGGATTTTATGGAGGAGGAATCCTGGAAAGGCCTCAGCCTAATCCACACATTGGAGATGTCCTGGAGCCGTCTGCCTTTAAGCCCATGCGAGGTTGTTTTCCCTGCCTCAACAAGGGTCTGTACCCATTATATTCTATCTGCTTTCAAAACCTAACTGGAGGTTTTGTTTTTCTTGACACTGTAGGGGTTCATTAGACCAGTCATTAAAAGATACCCTCAAGAGATTTTCTGGAGAGAAACGCTTTGCATACTGGTCAGGGTATGTCAAGTCATTGGCAGTTCACATGGCCGAAACAGAAGGCAGCAGCTGCACCTCCTTGTTAGAGTATCAGATGCTGGTGTCTGCCTGGAGGATGCTTCTCATCATTGCCACCACTCATGTAAGACCATGTAAAACTCTTCCTGGAGAGTTTTCAGTTTGGTACCTTAGCAATAATGTGTTGAGATGCCTAGCAGTTACAGCTCCTTGTGAGGAAGAATTAATCAGGATTTATCCCCGAGAGCTAAACTGTAATTGGTTCTGTGCTGAGAGATTGGGGCTGTGGGGTATTTGATTTGAGGGTGTTGGGTCCAAGAGACCATTAAGAGGAGTTCAGATAAATTATTTGAAATCCTTTCAGAGTTCCTGAAGCCTCCTGTACCTCCCTTGGGCCTTAGCTGGGTCTCAGGTGCTCCCTGGCTGCATCTGCCTCCCGTGCAAAGGCATAACTGTCTTCTTTGCTGTGTGCCTTGTAGACGCTAGGTCAATAAATACTTGTTGACTAGTCAGCAGGGAGCTGTGACAGCTGCAGCAGCACCCTCTCTAAAAAGCAGTTTTTCATTGGTTCTAAAAATTGTATTTCCTGGTCTTAGATAAAGAACAGAGTCTCTGTACTGTGTCTAGTGAGAGTTGATTTTGAGAGAGAGAGAGAGAGAGAACATTTGGAAGAAATGCATTGTTCTTGGCTTTTTTGTGGTTTGACACCATCATGCTGTATCATAAGGACTTGGTATTGAAGTGTTCTTCCCTGGGGTATCCAGATTAATCTTTTGACTTCATGAACCACTTCAGCTTGATAGATGCCTCCTTGTTTTAAGCATCTCCTACATCTGTGAGATTTGTTGCCTATTGCCAGATTGCCCAGATGTTTGGAGCTTTTAGCCTAGAAGGGGCAGGTGTATGGATACTCTTGCTGTGGCATAGTGGTTTTGGACCCCTGAGACTCCATACACACTTAAAAGCTCAGCCGTCTTTGGGAATGGTTGATTCCCCAGCGTATAACCTTTATGTCACCTGCCTTTTAGGTCCTAGTCAGGTAGCAGTTCTTGAATTGTAGCTCTGAAAATTCCACCATCCTCTTTCCCCCAAGGAAACCTGACTCTCTCTCTCTCTCTCTCTCTCTCTCTCTCTCTCTCTCTCTCTCTCTCTCTCTCTCTCTCTCTCTCTCATGTCTACCCATAAAAAATAAAAGAAAAAAGAGAGAGAGACATGTAAGTCCAGGATGGTGATCACCCATTTGTTCTCTTCATGTCATTAGTGGAACGCTTCCAGGCATGGGGATACAGCAGTGAATAAGGCAGATAAGTTCTTTGATCTTGTATGATGGAGGAGGTAAATTATAAACAAATTCACCAATAAAAAAGATGGTTTCAGATAGTGATAATTTGCTGTGACAGAAATAATTCAGGTGCTGTGGTAATGAACACATGAGAGAGGAGTAGTCAGGGTGACCTGCTCTGAGTGGTGATGTCACAGCTGAGAGCTGAGTGTGTGAAGAAACCTTCCAGGTAGAGAGCCTGTGGAGGAGAGAAGTCTAGGCAGATGGACTTGTAAGTGCAAAGTTCCAGCAGTGGAAAGAGCTTGATATGTTTCCAAAAGAGGCAAGCAGGGCTGGACTAGAGTGTGTACAGTTGGGACTGATACTACAGTCAGCTGGCCCAGATCCTGTGGGGTCTTTGAACCATGTTGAAGAGTTTGGTTTGCGTTTCCCCGGCACTGAGAAGCCTGTAAAGGATTCTAAGCAGAGGGAAGACAGAGTCACAAAGAGGAGGTGAACCTGGGCTTGATTCTGACCATATCTAAGCATCGACAGAGGCATAGCAGGGTCTTCAAGCCCTATTTTACTTTATTTTTTAGAGGACAGGATCTCACTCTATTGTCCAGGTTGGAGTGCAGTAGTGCAGTCATGGGTCACTGCAGCCTCAACTTCCTGGGCTCAAGTGATCTTCTCTCCTCAGCCTCCCAAGTAGCTGGGACTACAGGCATGTATCACCATACCCAGCTAATTAAAAAAAATTTTTTGTTGTTGAGATAGAGTCTAATCATGCTGCCCAGGCTATAAGCCCCATTTTAAATCAGGGAGACTAATTTGCCAATGACTAATTGCCTAACAGAGGACCCCACATTTGCTGGCTTCTGAAATTTTGGGGAATTTTCCCAGCTAAAACCTTTTTCTATTCCTTTGCAGGCAGATATAATGCACCTGACTGACCCTGTGGTGCGTCGCCAGCTCTTTCTTGACGTGCTTGATGGAACCAAAGCGTTAGTAAGTGTGTCTGGGAGATTTCACATTTCTCCAGGGAGGTTGTCTTTGAAGTCAAATAGCAGAGCTCATGAGTCTGCCAGCCAGTCACACAAATGGTCAGGTCACAGGCTCAGGTTGGCCTGGGAGACCTTAGGCTGTGGTGGATCAGCAGAGCTCTGCTGCTGCCATGCCATCCCTGGCCTCTCCCCCTCCATTCTACCCCTGTGAGCTCACTGCTCAGGAAGAAAAGCAGTGAGACCAGAGGTGCCCTGTGGATGGCATGCGAATCTTGCCACTGTGTCTGCGCACAGGAGGCCAGACTTCTGACTGGTGCTGTCTCCCTTCAGCTCCTAGTTCCAGCCTCAGTGAACTGCCTCCGCCTCGGTTCCATGAAATGCACTCTGCTGCTTATCCTCCTCCGGCAGTGGAAGAGGTAAGGCTGTGCCAGCGGAGGCAGGTCCAAGGCCAGAGCCTTCTTGTCAGTGCCTGCTTGCCTTCCTGAAGGGGGAGAACTAGTGGGTGGAAGCTGGGCTGGCTTTCCATCTTGAGGAATGGGAGTGATAGGAGATGAGGCAGACTGGTGGGTATCCTGAGATGGAGTGGGGGCAGGGTGTGGCCTTTTATGAGGCATTTTGTCTCCCTCTCCACCCTGTATTCTTTTTTGTCTTTTTTTGAGGCGGAGTCTTACTCTGTTGCCCAGGCTGGAGTGCAGTTGGCACAATCTCGGCTCACTGCAACCTCTGCCTCCCAGGTTCAAGTGATTCTTGAACCTCAGCTCCCTAGTAACTGGGATTACAAGCATGTGCCACCACGCCTGGCTAATTTTTGTATTTTTGGTAGAGACGGGGTTTCACCATGTTGGCCAAGCTGGTCTCAAACTCCTGACATCAGGTGATCTGCCCATCTTGGCCTCCCAAAGAGCTGGGATTACAGGCATGAGCTACCAGGCCCAGCCCACCCTGTATTCTTTTTAGAGAGTTAGGTTCTGTGGATGAAATCCTTGGACCCTTAACGGAGATCCTGGAGGGAGTGCTGCAGGCTGACCAGCAACTCATGGAGAAGACCAAGGCCAAGGTGTTCTCGGCATTCATCACAGTGCTGCAGATGAAGGATATGAGAGGTGAGGGGCAGAGGCAGGGGGAGCAGCAGCTGCTGACAGCCAGCCGGGCGGGGCTTGCACCAGCTTAGGATCACACGTTTCTCCTGGGACTCTTGAGTTTCCAATCTTGGAATTCTTACCTCAGGAAAGCTATTTTTCCCCCACCTGTCTCTCCTCCCTCTCCTGCTGGACAGAGGCTCTCCCTTATAGCACCCTACTACATTCCTAGCCCCCTGCCTAGGAAGGAAACTTTGGTGTACAGTGAGAGTTGGCCTGGTAAGCATGACAGTGTCCCTCCTGTCTACTCTGCAGTAAATGACATCCCCCAGTACTCCCAGCTGGTGCTGAATGTCTGTGAGACCCTCCAAGAGGAAGTGATTGCACTCTTTGACCAGACCCGCCACAGCCTGGCATCAGGCAGTGCCACAGAGGACAAGGACAGCATGGAGACAGATGACTGCTCTCGGCCCCGGCACAAGGACCAGCGTGACGGGGTGAGAGAGTGCCCTAGAAGGCCATCTGTCCTTTCCACTGCCCACCGGCTCTGTGCCTGACTCGGGGTAACTAGTGAGCAAGACAGAGAGTGGCTGCACTTCTGGAGTTCACAGCCTGGTGGGAAATGTTAATAGATCAGACACCGCAGAAAAGCAGAGGAGGCCTCTTGTGACCAGCACTGCAGGAGAGAAGTGCAGGGCGGACTTACAGTCTCATCTCTAATCTGATGTGGGACTTAGGTGCCTTTTCAGCAATGACTTGGGGATCGTAGCTGCGGTAAATGAAGGTGCAGGGAAGATTTGGGCAGTGAGAAGTGCCCCTGGCCAGTTGTGGTTAGAACTGTCCAGTAACCTGAAGAAAAGCTAGCGTGAGCATAGGAAAGTGAGGACCGAGGAGCTGGGGCTGGATGATGGCAGCTTCATCAGGGTCCTTGATTTGGATCCAAAGTGAAATAGGAAGTGATGTCAGGCTTTTAAGCAGGGGAGAAAACTGATCTGATTTTTACTCTAGAAAAATCATTCTAGACTTAAACTCCAGGCCTCAAGCCATCCTCCTGGTTCAGCCTCCCAAAGTGTTGGGATTACAGGCCTGCCCAAGAAAGATCACTCTGGATGCGGTATCAAATAGTATTTTTCAAACTGTGGGGTCCTGACCTATTAGGGAGTCTTAAAATTAGCACATTTTGTTACAGCCAGCATTGTTTAAAATGAAGTAGAATAAAAGGTTTAAGAAAATATCACTGTGCCTTGTGTGATGTTGGGTAGGTATTATCAGTGAAAACCTGTAAACATGTACCTGAGGGTATAGTCTCAAAAGTCTTTAGTACTGTGGCTCATGGCCAGAAAGAAGTCTGAAAGGCCAGTGATAGGAAGATAGAGAGGATGGAGAAGGACCATTTAGGAGGTGGTTGCAGTAGCAAAGCAAGAGGTGGCGTCAGGCAGGGCCAGAGAGGTCCCTCAGACTCCACTGGCAGAGTTGGTTAGAGTGTCCAACGTGAGACAAGAGGTGGCACTGACAAGGGTGGTGGCAGTGTGGAAGGGAAGAACCAGTTTAGGGTTGGTCATTAGGGTGACTGGAGTTGTTGCTGTTCATTGAGAGCTGGACACACGAGAGGGGCAGGGTGGGAGAGAGTGTGCGTTCTGTGTCACTGAAGCTCACTTGGAGATGTGTATAACCAAGAAGGTCTTGGGCAGCCAGGCCCACAGCTGCTTGTCGTTGTCCTCTTCCTCTTCTGCCTTTTACTCATCTTTGCCCCTGGTCCCCAGCAGGTGTGTGTCCTGGGCCTGCACCTGGCCAAGGAGCTATGTGAGGTAGACGAGGATGGTGACTCCTGGCTGCAGGTGACCCGCAGGCTCCCCATCCTGCCCACCCTCCTCACCACCCTAGAGGTGAGCCTTCGCATGAAGCAGAACCTGCATTTCACTGAGGCCGCATTGCACCTGCTCCTCACCCTGGCTCGCACTCAGCAGGTAGGAGGCCAGCCCAAAGGCAGGAGGGAGCGTCCTTGCTTGTGCTGGCGGGGGTTGGGGGGGCTGACAATCCCTGATGCTACAGTCTAGCCTGAGAGCCCTACTTGCCCTGCGCAGGGCAGGGGCGGGCTCCATCTCATTCCCTGTCTTTCCCTTCTCACAGGGAGCCACAGCAGTGGCTGGAGCTGGCATCACCCAGAGCATTTGTTTGCCCCTTCTGAGTGTGTACCAGCTGAGCACCAATGGCACAGCACAGGTGAGTGTCAGGAGCTTGCCAGGAGGCCTGGCCTGGCCAACCTACAGTTCCAGTTGAAAAGTGTCCTCCCCTGCCTTTCCCTGGAAGTTGCATTCCTCTTCATGGCCTAATACGCCGATGGTGAGGAATCTTCCCTGCCCCCAGGCGGATCTCTAGCAAGAGAAACTCACCACTAAAAAGGCATCACCTGGCCTTTGTGCACTACCTCTGGGAGATGGGATGGATTCTTGCTGTTGCAGGAGTGAGGAGGACTAAACCAGATTGAGAACACATCCCTGGGACCAGGCCTCTAGCCAAGGCAGCTGTCATCTCCTGTCACTCCTAAAGACAGTGTGTCATTGTGACTTCTCCACCCCTGCCCCACCAGACTAGGACTGGGAGAAGGGAAGTGGGTGGTGTGGGGGCTTGATGGGGCCTCAGCACCCTGCCCTCTGTGTCCCTTGGTTATTTCTAGTTTAACAGATACCTCCTAATTCCAAAAGAGTAGTCATCTGAACCTCTCATTCTCATAAGAGTCATTAAGTATTTGGTCATCTAGCCCAGCTACCCCTTAGAGGAAACATGTGGGGGCCAGAGCAGGGCAGTGACATGTCCAGGTTCACATGGCTAGTGAGTGGCAGATTTGAGCCTGGAACCTTGGATCTTGTGTCTGCCTGGTGCTCTTCCTTGCATCTGCTGGCCTTGGCCCCTGGTCGCTAGGCAGTGGCTGTGTCTATTCTGAGAGATATTTTCCTCCCAGCAGCTGGGCTGCCTTAGCTGCTGTACTGCAGGGGAGGCCCTGCCTGTCAGCAGGGTTCCTCAGCTTGTCTGTTGTTTGTGTCTTAGACACCTAGTGCCTCTCGGAAGTCCCTGGATTCCCCCTCTTGGCCAGGAGTCTACCGCCTGTCCATGTCCTTGATGGAGCGGCTGCTCAAAACTCTGCGCTACAATTTCCTGACTGAGGCCCTGGACTTCGTGGGTGTCCACCAAGAGCGGACCTTACAGGTGAGGGGCTGCCTGCATCACAGGGTGGGAGTCTCAGGGTAAAAAAGGTTCTGGGCCATTCATGGGACAGGTGGGTGTGGAGCCTGGGCCTCAGTAGCAGGGCGGGTATCGATGCCTTCATTTCTGAGATGCTCTCAGTACTCTGCTGGCTCACTGGCCAGCCAGTCTGCTGAGAGATGAGAAGAGTCTTGGGTCAGAATCCTCGTTGTACCACTAACCATTTCTTGTGTTGCCACCTCAGCATTTGGGGGCCTGGGACATTTCCTCTCCACAGGAGGGCAGGTGTGGGTACATCAGGCCCCTCAGCTATCCCCCTACTTCCCTGATGTCTCCTTTCCTCCCAGTGCCTCAATGCAGTGAGGACAGTGCAGAGTCTGGCCTGCCTGGAGGAGGCGGACCACACCGTGGGCTTTATTCTGCAGCTCTCCAACTTTATGAAGGAGTGGCACTTCCACTTGCCTCAGCTCATGCGTGATATCCAGGTGGGGGCCTCAGATGGTGTGTTGGAGTCTGGGGTAATGCTTGGAGGCAGGGAGGCTGTGAGCTCTCACTGGGGCAACCCTAGTGAATTGCAGGATGTTCCTGAAGGTCGACTTTTCACTTGGGGAGCACAGGGTTTGGTGTCATGTGTTTACTCTGGCTAAATGTTTCCTTCCATAGTCAAGGGCAGCCATGTAGGTTAAGAACTTGGACTTTATCGGTTAGACTTTGGTTCAGATACCTTAAGAATACACCTGGGGCTGGGCATGGTGGTTTATGCCTATAATCCCAGCACTTTGGGAGGCCGAGGTGGGCGAATTACCTGAGGTCAGGAGTTCGACGTCAGCCTGGCCAGCACGATGAAACTCCATCTCTACTAAAAATACAAAAATTAGTTGTGTGTGGTGGCACATGCCTGTAATCCCAGCTACTCGTGAGGCTGAGGCGGGAGAGCTGCATGAACCCAGGAGGCGGAGTTTGCATTGAGCCAAAATTGAACCACCGCTCTCCAGCCTGGGCAACAGAGGGAGACTCCATCTCAAAACAAAACAAAACAAAACCCACACCTGGAGCTGGGAAGCAGCTGGAGAAGGGGTGGGAAAGAAGACGAGCTCCAGGCAGGCTTCTCTCATCTGCTGGTTGTATGACCTTGGCCAAGTCACTGTACCACTATTTGTAAGCTTTTATTCTTTTCCTGAGAAATGGAATCAGCTATAATCCTCATCTTCTTTATTTTAGGACCTTAAAATATACCAGGCACCTAGCTGGGTCCCAGGGAAACAGTCCAGTCCTGAGCCCTGCTGGCCCCTGAGTACTTGGCGGCTATAAGGGCTTTAAGCTGGAGAGTGGCCAAGGGAGCGTGAGGGAGGGAGGGAAGAGCAGCAGTGAGAGGAGCGCGTGGGTGTTACATGGAGAGCTGTTGGGTTGACCTAGTTGAGTGACTGGGCTGCTGCCAAGAGAATCCCCTCATATCCCTGCTGTCTCTCTCCCAGGTCAACCTGGGTTACCTGTGCCAGGCATGCACCTCCCTCCTGCACAGCCGAAAGATGCTGCAGCATTACTTACAGGTACGCGTCCTGTGCCGTGAGGGCCTGGGATACCTCACTCTGGCTTTCCCAGCTCCACCTTCATTTCTTCACTCTCCCCAGAACAAAAATGGGGATGGCCTCCCCTCAGCCGTTGCCCAGCGAGTCCAGAGGCCACCGTCTGCTGCTTCTGCTGCCCCTTCCTCCTCTTCCTCCTCCTCCAAGCAGCCTGCCACTGACACAGAGGCATCGGAGCAGCGGGCCTTGCACACAGTTCAGTACGGCCTTCTTAAGATCCTCAGCAGGACATTGGCAGCTCTGCGCCACTTCACCCCGGATGTCTGCCAGATCCTGCTAGATCAGGTACTGGCCGTCACCGGTTCAGCACCACCTCCCCAACAGCTCTGCTCTGCTGTGCACGGAGAGCTACCTGGGGCCTTAACTGGGTCCTTGATGGCTCTTGTCTCGCAGTCCCTGGACCTTGCTGAATACAACTTCCTGTTTGCCTTGAGCTTTACCACTCCCACCTTTGACTCCGAAGTGGCCCCCTCCTTCGGGACCCTTCTGGCCACAGTGAATGTGGCCCTCAACATGCTTGGAGAGGTAAGTTGGTGCTGTCAGCTGCTGTCCTCTCCCCCAGCTTCCACTTCCCAGCCAAGCTTGGGCATGGTACCTAGCGTCCTGAGCCTGCTCCTCTCCATAAACTGAGTATGACAGCACCCTGAGAATTACTGTGAGGATGAAATGAGGTAACTGATGGGATTTGCGTAGTACAGGACATCCTAGTAGGAAGCTGTCATAAGTGGGGCTGTTACTGTTGTCTTAGTTTTTTACCCTTGATTCTCTTCAGCTGGACAAGAAAAAGGAGCCCCTCACCCAGGCAGTGGGGCTCAGCACACAGGCAGAAGGGACCAGGACGTTAAAGTAAGCCCTTTTTCTAGAATTTGATAAGGGGCTGGGGCAGTCATGGGCTCACTATTCTCTTGGCTAAATGGCTTGCACCTGCCAGCCTGGCCCTCTGCAGCAGTGCCAAAAACCTGCCTCTCCTCCTAGGTCTCTCCTGATGTTTACCATGGAAAACTGCTTCTACCTGCTCATCTCGCAGGCGATGCGGTACCTTAGGGACCCAGCTGTGCACCCCCGGGACAAACAGCGGATGAAGCAGGAGCTCAGTTCTGAGTTGGTACGGATGGGTAAGGAGGGCTGGTTGGAGGGGGCTAGGCCAGTAGGGCCAGAGCCCTGTGGGGTCCTGCCTGGCATTCCCCAAGGGTTGGGAACAGTGGCTAGATGTGCTGAGCCTCACCAAGCCGATTTTTTTTTCTTGTAGAGCACGCTGCTCTCCAGCCTCTCACGATACTTCCGCCGGGGAGCCCCCAGCTCCCCTGCCACTGGGGTCCTCCCCTCACCGCAGGGAAAGTCCACTTCTCTCTCCAAAGCCAGCCCTGAGAGTCAGGAGCCTCTGATCCAGCTGGTGCAGGCGTTTGTCCGGCACGTGCAAAGATAGGGTAGTGCTGTGTGCCCGCCTACCCCTCTCTACCAGCCCACACTGCACCCTGAGCAGTGGGGGTGCTGCTGGCTGCCAGGGCCTATACGATGGAGGGCACCTCCAGTCACCCCCTTCCCGAGTAGTCACGACTCCAACTACCTGCCCGCTGATGTTATTTTTATAATAGATCAAGAGGTCAACAGCAGGCGTGGGGAGCCGAGTCTTCTGTGCTCAGGCCCTCACGCTTCAGACGCCCTCTAGAGGACCATTCCTGCCCTTCCAGCATTCCCTATGGCACAGCCGGATGGGACAGGCCGCAGCCCAGGAGAGGCTCTATGCACGGGTTTCAAAATCTGTTTTCCACACTCTGTCCTTACAGTTTTTTGGTAATACTGTGGTCTATTTATACAAATATTAAAATCCTGTTTATAGACAGCTGTGATATTTAACCTCAAAGCCCAGGGATGACAACGTGGCTCTCAGAACCTAGAAAACTCCCCTGGCCAGGCGGCTGGGAGTAGGACTATGGCTCAGGGGAGGCAGAGTATTGACTGATGGCAACTCAGCATCCCTCATTCCTGTCCTTGGGCTGAGGGTTACGCTGGGCGGTGGTGTCAACTGTTCCCTTCCTTGGCCTGCCCTGGTCCTGTCTTGGGTCTTGCTTTTGTTGGTCCAGTGGGCTGAGCTCATTCCTGGGTGTAGCCTTTCTTGAAGCTCTGTGCCTTCCTATTTATAGCCCTGTACCCCTGTCATCCCCCATCCCCTCTTCAGGAGCCCCAACAGTGGGGCCTACTAGCTGTTGGTCTTCTCAGGACTGAAGTCGGAATCTTAGATCCTGCTAGGGGCCATCTAAAACACAGCCACCACTTAGGGTTTCTAGAATCAGGCTGGCCTGGGCTTCAGTTCCTGCTCGGCCGCTTGCCTGTTGTGGTCCCTTGAGGTGATTGATTGATTGTCTTGCTGATGCTCTCCTTCCCTCATCTATGAAATGTGGACAGTGAGGATGGCATGAAAACCCACGGCACTGGGACACGTGCTGGGCGAAATGCCTGACCTGCAGACAGCACTGATGATGACCACCCACTTCTTGAGCTTGAACTGTCAGGCACATTCTACAGTCCACTCCACAATCCAAAGGGAGGAAGCTTTTTCTTAGGAATAAAATGTTCCTCATGCAGCTTCATGTCCAGGAATAGCACTGCCCTCAGCCTCGTGGAAGATAGATAGGGAGGGCTGCACTTCCCAACTTGGAGAGCTGGGGCAGCCGCAGGGCCCCTGCTAGCTCTGTGGGTCACCCCACCCAGGAGGAGTGGGGCAGAGGGCGAGGCTACCCTTCCCACTGTCCAGGCCAGGCCCTGACAGGAGCCCAGGTAACTCGCACACGAGGAGGCTTTATTGGCTAGAAAGCAAACACAGGCAGAAGTAAAAACACCAGATAAAAAGTGAGTGTAGAGAGGTGGAGGCTGCGGCCGCCGGACTTGGCTTGAGCTGTGAGGGGTGGGAGGGGAGGATAGCACCGGAAGATGCTGCTCCGGGCCCAACCCCAGTAGGCTCTCCCCTCCCAGGGGCAGTGCCCAGTCCCCGGGGGCTGCCAGAGCCCTGTGTGCCTTGCCGCATTCCCCTGCTGCAGCTTTTGGCAACTGCAAGGCAGGGCTCTCGCTGAGTGCATCCGGGGCTTCCTGCGGCGGCCCCACCCTGGCCTAGGTGCTGAGTGCAGCCTGGAGGGTGAGGCGCTGGGGGATGCAGGCAGGGGCAGGGGCTCCAGAGCCACAGGTCAGAAGCAGGACTAGGGGAGGGGGCGGGGGCCATTCAGCCTCAGGCACCCTCACAGCTAGGTGACCAGAGGCAGGGACAGAATGGGGTGAATTCTCCCCACCCTGAGCAGCTGTGTCACCAACGAACAAGGTAAGTGGCAGGGCTGCGCCATCCTCTCCTGCCCAGGCCAGAATGGGGGCAGGGGGGCTGGGAGGGAACCTGCCTAGCTGAGCAGTTCCAAGTAGGTGACAGGGACCTTGCCCTTCTTGTTGCCTCTCTCGCCAATGAGCCAGTCAGGGTCCATGCCGGGCAGGCTGTAGACAGTGATGAGCTGCAGAGATGGCAGTAGAGGACGGTCACAGCCTGACCAAGGGTGGACCTGGCCCCAGGACTAAGTGGGGACAGAGCTACCACCTCCCCATGACCAGTGGCATGTGCTACACCTTCAATGGTGGCGCTCATCTCACCTCTCCACGGAGACCCAGAAGAGCAGGGATCGCTTCCTCAGGGCGGATGGCGCCCTCTTTAACCCGCTCCTCCCTGCTTTCCCACCAGGGCCCCTCCAGGCCCCATGTGCCTGATCCCAGCTCCCAGGCTGCTCCTCACCCAGCCCATTCCTGCCCCATCTTGTGGCACCAGGCCCACCTCATCAGCCAGCAGGGCCAGCTCACTGCTGTCGGCTGCCTCGTAGTCATAGAGCACCCGAGCTTTGCGGGTCCCACTGGCAGGGGGGGCCACCTCTTCCAGGCAGAGTGAGGCCTCCCCCGGAGGGGCAAGGCTGGCCACCGAGGGCACCACAGGCATAGTGGCTGCAGCAGTGGTGGGTGAGGTGCTGCTCAGGGGTGGCGAGGCGGGCTCTGTGGTGCCCACGAAGGTGCCTGGAAATCTGGAGAGGAGGGGTGTATCTTAGCAGGTCGGAGTCCCAGAAGGGACCCCAGAGGAAAACGCCCCTCCCCAGCCCCAGGAGCCCCACTTCAGCCCTGGCTACTCACATGGCACCCTGGGAGCTGGCAGCACAAAGGGAGAAGCAAAGCAAGGGAAGGGTGAGATGGCCTCACCCCCGAGCCCTGCCATCCTCCCCACCCAGGCATTCCCTAGAAACCCTCAGGTCCCCAAGGGGACTCAGTGGTCACCAAGGCCAGCCACTCCACCCTCAGACACATGAGGTGCCCAGGCCCAGAGTGGGTTCCGGCAGAGCCCTCCAACCTGGCTTTGTGTCACGGGACTTGCCCATGGGAGCTCATGCTGCCCACAGACAGGGTCTGGGGGCCATGGGACCCCAGTGGGCTCAGCAGTGCTGGCCCCAGCCGCACCTGCCCAGCTGCTTCTGCAAGTCCAGCATGTGGCGGTAGCACTGTGCGTAGTAGGTTGTCTGAGATTTGACAAACTCGTGGAGGCAACGCAGGTGGTTCACCTGTGGGGAAGAGGCCAGAGGCTGACTTCTAACTTCCTGCCCCTCTCGGCACAAAAATTCCGTCCCCACCCATGTCCTCTATCAGACCTTGCTCCAGCATTCCAGGGTGCCCTGCCCCTGTGCCCACACCCTCCCTGGTGGGACTTGCTCTGTGAGGGCTGCTCTGGGGCAGTCCTGCTGTCCTTTTGGTTCAGGCACACCTGCTGAGGGGTGGGCTTTAGTGAAGGTTGGTGGGGCGGGGGAGGGGCGCGGTACTCACGTGTGTGCTGCTGATTCCCTCCAGCAAGAGACGGGTCACTTCTGCTTGCCGGTCAAACTCTGTCTGGGCCACACGGAGCTCCTGCTCAGCCTAGGCAGGGCAGGGCAGCCCTGAGCACCCGCACTGCCCACCAGCTACCCCCAGTCTTCCCCTGGAGCCTACCTGGGAGTCACCTGTCCCTTTCCCCTGGGAATGCAGAGTGCCTTCAGGGTCTATCCCTGACTTCATACCTGGAGCCTCAATCTCAGAGAAGCTAGAGCCCTACTCAGGCACAGGCAGCCGTGGTGACAGACCCTCCATCACCCATAGGAGAAACCCACCCAGCAAGTGCATCCTGAGGGCCCACTGTGTGCTACAGGGTACTGTGGCGCAAATGTTTCCCCACAGAGGGGAAACTGAGGCCCAGGGAGGGAAAGCAGTAACCGCCCCCAACCCAGTGGGTGTGGGGCAGAAAAACAGACCAGACCCAACAGCAGCAGGTGTGCCTGTACCCCACCACCCCTTCTTCCCCTAGCCCAGCCTCCCCAGGCCCCAACTTACCTTGTCCACCTCATCGTTCCAGAGCTGTGGAGACCGCAACAGGACCGGCCAGCGGGGAGGGGAGAGGAGGACAGCTGGACCCCAGAGCCTTTGCCTTGCCCCAGCTCCCAGACTCAACTTCTGCCCTGACCACCCCTCTGCCCCACCCTCCCAAACAGGAGCTGAGACTGGGCTGAGGCCCGGCATGGGAGATGGGGGCTGGCAGTCCCAGTCCCGGTAACATGCCTCATGCAGGAGGGGTGCAGCCAGCAGGAGTCCTGCTTGTATTTCTTCTACGGTGTCAGCCCAGACCCTGAGTGGGGTCTCAAGAGAGACCGAGTGCCGCCACCCTGTCCTGACTGTTGGCTCAGGCTGGTGGGCTGGGAAGCAGGACCATGTGACCCTGGGCCAGTCACTGAACCTTTCTGTCCTCTGGCAGAGAAAGGCAGCCTCATGCCTGAGTCACACTGGGACTCAATGGCAAAAGAAAAACAGGGCAGTCTCCACCCTCTAGGATGTTTCTCTTTTCATGGGGCACAGGGAGGAGTGGGAAGTGGCATCCAGACCCTAAAGAAGGAAGATCCTGCCCGGCCACGACCAGGAGACCCAGCGCTCCTGCCACTTCCGGAGATCTGACCCAAGACCACAGCCTGAAATAAGGAACTCGGACCCATGCCAGTGCATGTGGCCAGCCTGTGTGGCTCCCGTGCCACTTAGGAAGTCCCTGTCCAGGGGCACGAAAGTTGCTGTGAGACCCAACTAGGGTTGGTGCCCTGAGGGACAGTCACCAAGCCACAAAATGACTCACAAAAGACACATGGCAGCATGCTCACAACAGAGGTGAGGGTCTTACCCCCGGGGCAGGAAGGAGAGAGAGAGAGGGCAGAGACAAGGTGCAGCAGTGGTGACAAGCAAGAGGGAGAGGTCGCCTAATCCCCAAACTATACAGGAAACACCAGACATCTCCAGAAAGCTTAAAAACTAATACACTGTGACATGCGAAGCCTCCACGATCCCGTCCTCCCCACCTCCTGTCCCGACCCCCGACCCCCACCCTGGGGGTCCCTGCCTGAGCCTCCTCAGGACAAGACATGCCCTGCTCCAGGATTTCTGGGATTTGGCACAGCCTCAGGCCCTCCTGCCCCCCAGGCGCTATCCGGGCTGGCATGGTCAGCACTGCCTCCTGTCTTTAGGGGTCTGTGAACACAAAGAAGGCAAGGCCAGGCCTCCTCCTCTATCCTCAGGGCCTGCCCAGGGCCTGGCATTCAAAGACAGTGGGAGGTGGAGGGGCCTGGGGATGGGACAGCTGCCGCCCTGAGTTCTCCATGCTACTTGGTGCGGCTGGCCCTGAAGCCAGCTCCAGCGCTGTGCAGGGGGGAGCAAGTCCAGCCCCATGGCCACAGGGCACCGGTGCCAGGATGTGGACAGAGGTGGGGGCTGCTGCCCCTCCCCAGCATCTCAGGACTGGCTCGAGCACATGGCAGTGCTCCCACCTTACCCGCTGGCTTCTAGCTCCTGTGCAGTCAGAGGCAGTGGCGTGGGGGGACGTGGGGAGAAAGGAAGCCGAGGGTGGGGTGGGGGTGGGGGCGCTTACCGCGGAGGCGCTGGCCGAGAGAATGTAATTACGAGGTCTAGTCTCCTGAAAGTCAGGCACCGTCTGGCGGGGAACAGAGTTCATGGGGGGAGGGGGTCACCCTGGGCCAGGGCAAGGGTCGAGGCCAGGAGGCTACCCCAGAGTCTTGCACAAGGAGATGCCAGAAGGCCTGACCCCAGGGACAGGGCGATACAAACACAACACAAACCCCATTCTCCCGGTTCCAACCACCTGGAAGTGAGGGGGCCTAGGGACTTGGAGAGTCCAGGCAAAGACCAAGTGGCTGCAGGCACTGGAGCCAGGAGAGCAGATGCAGTGAGGAGATGGCCAAGGCTGCCTGAGCAAGCCACAGGCAGGGCTCTCCCCTGCCAGGGGCCACAGCGCCCTCCTCCCCAGACCAGTGGCCCTTAGATGCCCCAGAGTCCCCCAAACACAGCCCACTCCCCCCATGGCCTTTTCCATCCCAGAATCCGCACACCACGTCTCGCGCCTGCATCGAGGGCCAGGCCCCCTCCCGACAATGAGGTGGACAGATGGATGCATGGGCAGACAGAGTGACAGGCGTTCAACATTTGCAAAAAGCTGAGTCACAGGCCCCAACGCCTGGCACCTCTCCACCAGAGGCCCTGCACAGTGGAGCCTCTGGCGGGGAGACCAGCTGCTTGCAAAATGCCCCAAGGACGTGGGCCGGCCACGGCATCGTGGGCCCACGGGCAAGATGGGCAGACCAGAAGCAGCACAGCGCGTGGGGCAGGTATACTCACATCTCCCTCACACTGAGCCAAGTTACCCAAAGCAGGACGGAAAGGAACAAAAACAAAGAGTTAGTGAGTCCACAGCACAGGCAGGACCAGGCCCCCCAGGCCCCAGTGGGAGGGGACACCGGGCGGCCGGGCAGAGGGAGCCGCACAGCTGGCCCTCCTGAAGAGTCCTGACGTGTGTATGCTTATGGGGACAGAGTTGCAGGGCCGGAGTCCTCTGGGAGGCTGTTCCCGGGGCTGCCCAGGTCCTAGCTCTGGAAAGGGTGTCCTGGCCCAACCCCAGGATGTGAGGCTGTCCAGGCCCACCAGGCAAGGGAGAGGTCACACCACTGCAATGACAGGAAAGGCCCCCTGGCCTGGCTGATGGAGAAAGAGTGTGTTCTGGCTGAGTTACTCTGAGATGTTGTATGGCCCTGAATGACGGGGGAGACTGTCCCATTCAGGTGACTTAGAAGAGGTCATCCCAGTAGGCACAGGTCACCCTAGCCAACCCCAAGATTGCACCAGCTGTACCCCTGCCTCCAATCTAGAGCCCACACACTTGAGTGACCTGACACCCTGTGTGACCTGACACCCTGCGCATGGTTCTCACCAGGGGCAGTGCAGGCTCGGGCCACACCATGGGAGGGGAACCCAAGGAAGGTTTGGGCCCAGGACTATCGAGGGCAGCTGTGAGCCCAGGCTGGGCCTGGCCTCCCTTGGCCCAACAGCTGGCAGCCACGGTAGCCATCTCCCTAGCAGGCCCTGGGCCTGGGAGTTCCCTCTGCAAATGTGAGGTGGCCTTTAGGCCCTGCACCCCTGAGCAACCTGGTGTGCTGGGAGGGTGCAGGAGCGTGGGCCCAGCTCCTCCAATCCTGGCCCTGCCATGGTCACATTGTCCCAGGCTGCATCCCATTGACCCAGCCAGATTGAACAGGCCTCAGTGAGCCGGGAGTGAAGGGGGTGCCATACGGCCCCAGCCCTATCCAATCTCATGGGGCTGCCTGATAGGGTCCCTCAGACACAGCCCTGAGCAAGCAGGCAGTCCAGCTCCCAGGTTCTCCACACCATCGTGGGGGCGCCTGAGCACAGAGACCCTGGGCCTGACGTTCAAGCAGCGAGTAGTAGGGTTAGTAAGAAGGTGCCATGTCCGGGCAGAGCCAGGGACAGAGCCGAGCATCTAGGAGGGCAGGGCATGCAGAAGACTCCAGCTGCCTGGCAGGGCAGGGCAGCTGTGGGGTGCCTGCACCCAGCTGGGGGGCACTGCTGGTCCATCTACACCGTAAATGTCTTCCCAAGACCCAGAGCTCGGGGGCCACCAAGGCTCCCTTAAGGGCAGGGACAGAGAGGTTCAGCCCAGCAGCCCCCAGCCAGGCATCTCTAGCCAGGGAGAGGGAGAAAGGTCATGCCAAACATCAGGTCCCTTCATGCCCTGCCCCTTGGCTCCAGCCAGAGCCTGGGGGCCAGGAGGCCGGCGGGGACACCTACCGTGGCTTTGGCTTCTGCGGCCTTGGCCTTCTTCAGCCTCGCTTTGCAGGCATCCAAGTCCAGACGCCGGTTTTGGAGGAGCCGCCTCTCCTTCTGTGGGGCGGGACATGGGGACAGTGAGACCCTGGGCCTCCCTGGGAGACCCTGAGCCATGTAAGGCAAGATTGGCGCCAGGGACTATCAAGTCAAGACAGGGAAACTGAGGCCCAGAGATAGAAGGTCACTCTGGGGAGGCCCTCTCTGGGGAGGCCCCAGGAGTTCTGTAGCCCCAGCATGGGAAGAGAGCCTGTGTACAAAGGCTCTGGGGAAGAAACTGCCATGGGTACCAGGAAGCAGAGGAGTCCTAGGGCCCTCACCGAGATGGTCTTCCAGTCCCCCTCCAGGAAGTTGCGCAGGGGTGTGAGGAAGCTGATGGAGGCCGTGTGGATAAAATCCCTCTCCGCGGCTCCAAGCTGCTTTTCAGCTTCTGCCACCTTGAGCAGTGTCTTCCCTGAGAAACCAGAGTTGAAGGATGAGGAAGAAGCTCAAGCTCGGGCCGCTCTGACCCCAGGCCATAGGAGAGGGCTCAGGAAGAGCTTGCTGAAGAGCCAGGGCCGGGGGGCTCAGTGCAGAAGGCTTTCCCTGGGAAAAAGTAGAAGCAACCTACACAGTCATCAACTGGGAACTGACCAACCAACAGTGGGACAGCCACTAATGAAACACAACACGGTCATTATGAAGAAAGGAGATTAGACTTCCAGAATGTCAAAGGAGCTCGACAAATCCCCTCCCAAAAAAACCGTCAATAAAACGACACCACGCCAGGCGCGGTGGCTCACGCCTGTAATCCTAGCACTCTTGGAGGCCAAGATGGGAGGATCACTTGAGCTCAGGAGTTCGAGACCAGCCTGAGCAACATAGTGAGACCTCGTCTCTTTGAAAATAAAACAAACTGAAAGAAAACTGGACACAATTGTCAAAAACATCTATTTCTGGACTCTGGAAATTGACCAAGGCAAAAAAAAAAATTGAAAAGCATTTAATCAAGGAAAACTACTGGGCTGGATGCAGTGGCTCACATCTGTAATTCCAGCACTTTGGAAAGCCAAGGTGGGCAGACTGCTTGAGCCCAGCCTGGGCAACATGACAAAACCTTGTCTTTATAAAAAATAATAACACAAATGAACAGCACCTCAGACCCTATGGGGCACAGTCAAGTGAACCAACATATGAGTAATAGGAATGCCAGGATAGAAGGAGGAAATGAGGCAGAAAAAATATGTGAAGAACCAATAAGAGGCTGGGCGTGCTGGCTCATGCCTGTAATCCCAGTACTGTGGGAGGCCCAGGTGGGAGGATCACTTGAACCCAGGAGTTTGAGGCTGCAGGAGTAAGCCATAGCTTACTACTGTATAATTGCACCACTGCACTCGAGCCTGGGAGACAGAGAAAGAGCCTTTTTTAAAAAAAGAAAAAACATAGTTTGATGCACATACAAGAGAGCTACAATAAGGTGAATTGTTTTCTCATCAGAAACAATAGAGGCCAGACAGCAGTGAGATGATGTATTCGAAGTGAAGAAAAAGCTTTTCATCCAGGAATTCTACATATAGCAAAACAATCCTTCAAAGCGAAGGCAAGGCCAGGCGGCGGCTCACGCCTGTAATCCCAGCACTTTGGGAGGCTAAGGAGGGCGGATCATGAGGTCAGGAGTTCCAAACCAGCCTGACCAACATGGTAAAACCCTGTCTCTACTAAAAATACAAAAATTCGCTGGGTGTGGTGGTGGGTGCCTGTAATCCCAGCTACTCAGGAGGCTGAGGCAGGAGAATCGCTTGAACCCATGAGGCGGAGGTTGCAGCAAGGCAAGATTGCACCATGGCACTCCAGCCTGGCAACAGAGCAAAACTCTGTCTAAAAAAAACAAAAATCCAATGATACACTTGAAAGACATGAATAGGCTGAAAAAAGTACACCACGTATGCAGTAACCAAGCTACTGCCAGACAAAATTATACTAGAGACAAAAAGCATAGTATTTTATAATGAAAAAACAATCAATTCATCAGGAAGATACACAAATATAAATGTATAGACCTAAGACAGTTCCAAAATATCCAAGGCAAACACTGACAATGAGAGAAATAAAGAATTCAACAGTAATAATTGGAAACTTCAAAACTATACTTTTTTTTTTTTTGATACGGAGTCTCGATCTGTCTCCCAGGCTGCAGTGCAGCGGCACAATCTCAGCTCACTACAACATCAGCCTCCCAGCCTCAAGCGATTCTCCTGCCTCAGCCTCCCGAGTAGCTGGGACTACAGGTGTGCACCACCATGCCCAGCTAGTTTTTTGTATTTTTCATACAGACAAGGTTTCATTAGGTTGGCCAGGCTGGTCTCAAACTCCTGACCTCAGGTGATCCACCCACCTCAACCTTCCAAAGTGGTGAGATTACAGGCATGAGCCACCAGGACTGGCCTCAATACTCTACTCTTGATAATGAAGAGGACGAGACAAAATCAGCAAGGATCTACGAGCCTTGAACGACGCCATCAACCTATGTGGCCTCGCCGACATCTATACAATACTGCACCCTGTAACGATATAACATCTCATCTTCTCAAGGGCACTTAGGACACTCCTCAGATAGACCATATACTACATCATGAAACAAGTCTCAATAAATTTAGAAGGATTAAAACAATACATACAAAATATGGGGCTGGGCGTGGTGACTCATGCCTGTAATCCCAGCTCTTTGGGAGGCCGAGGCAGGCAGATCACTTGAGGTCAGGAGTTTGAGACCAGCCTGGCCAACATGGTGAGACCCCATCTTTTCTACTAAAAATACAAAAAATTAGCTGGGTGTGGTGGTGCGCGCCTGTAATCCCAGCTACTCGGGAGGCTGAGGTGGGGGAATCTTGAGCCTGGGAGGTGGAGGCTGCAGTGAGCTGAGACCTCCAGCCTGGGTGACAGAGTGAAACTCTATCTCAAAAATAATAATAAAATAAAAATAAAAACATAAAACATGTTCATACATTCTCTGACCACAGTGGAATTAAGTTAAAATCAACAATGTAAGAAAACCTAGAAAATCCACAAATATCTGAAAATGAAACAACAGCCTGCTGAGAAGAATAAAAAATCATATAGTTACTTTGGAAGACAGTCTGGCAACTTCTTAAAAACTTCAATTGAATTTATCATATGACCCAGCAACTCTACTCCTCGGTGGAATTTCACTAGAAGTGAAAACACGTCCCCACCAAGGGTCCTATTCAAACATTCACAGAGAAACAGTGAACCCAAATGTCTATCACGTGGTGAAAGGATAAGGAAGATGCGGTCACGCCAGCGCAACTCCTGTGGCCGGCGCGTCGGCGCGGCAGTTCTTGGTGCAGAGTGAGCGGGACTGGGTCCCCTTTTGGCCGATGTTGTTTGGAGCTCTGGGAATATAGAGTCACCTATTCAGCTGATTGAAGGACGGACTCAAGAAGGGAGCCAGACCGGAGATTCCTGGGCAGAAAAGCACCATCAATCTTAACACCACTGTTTCGGCCGGCGCAGTGGATTGCTCAGATTTCGGCGCTGGGAATCAACAAGTTGGACGTCTGCTCAGAGACCTAATTTGAACGTTGGTAATCACAAAGACAACAGGTGGATAAATTTACAATGATGGGAAGAAACCAGCATAAAAAGGCTGAGAATACCCAAAATCAGAATGCCTCTCCCTCTGCAGGTGATCACAGTTCCTCATCAGCAACGGAACAAGCCCTGATGGAGAACGAGTGCGTTCCATTAACAGAAGTAGGCTTCAGAAGGTGGATGATAAGAAACTTCTGTGAATTAAAAGAACTTGTTCTAACCCAATGCAAAGAAACTAAGAACTTTGAAAAAAGGTTTGACGAAATGCTAACAAGAATAGACAATTTAGAGAGGAATATAGGTGAATTAATGGAGCTGAAAAACACAACACGAGAACTTTGTGAAGTATGCACAAGTTTTAACAGTCGAATTGATCAAGCAGAAGAAAGGATATCAGAGTTTGAAGATCAACTTAATGAAATAAAACGAGAAGACAAGATTAGAGAAAAAAGATAAAAAGGAATGAGCAAAGTCTCCAAGAAATATGGGACTATGTGAAAAGACCTAATCTACGTTTGACAGGTGTACCTGAATGTGACGAAGAGAATGAATCCAAGTTGGAAAATACTCTTCAGGATATTATTCAGGAAAACTTTCCCAACCTAGTAAGGCAGGACAATATTCAACTCCAGGTAATACAGAGAACACCACAAAGATATTCCTCAAGAAGACCAACCCCAAGGCACATAATCGTCAGATTCATTAGGGTTGAAATGAAGGAGAAAATACTAAGAGCAGCCAGAGAGAAAGGTCAGGTTACCCACAAAGGGAAGCCTATCAGACTTACAGCAGATCTCTCAGCAGAAACCCTACGAGCCAGAAAAGAGTGGGGGCCAATATTCAACATCCTTAAAGAAAAGAACCTTCAACCCAGAATTTCATATCCAGCCAAACTAAGCTTCACAAGCGAAGGAAAAATAAAATCTTTTGCAAACAAGCAATTACTTAAGAGATTTCACCATCACCAGGCCTGCTTTACAAGGGCTTCTGAAAGAAGCACTACACATATAAAGGAACAACCAGTATCAGCCTTTCCAAAAATATACCAAAAAGTAAACAGCATCAACATAATGAAGAATTTACATCAACTAATGGGCAAAACAGCCAGCTGGCATCAAATGGCAGTATTAAACTCGTATATATTATTAACTGGATAAAAAGCCAAAACCCATCAGTATGCTGTATCCAGACCCATCTCACATGCAGCGACACACAAAGACTCAAAACAAAGGGACAGAGGAAGATTTACCAACCAAACAGAGAGCAAAAATAAATAAATAAAAAGCAGGAGTTGCAATTCTCACCTCTGATAAAATAGACTTTAAAGCAACAAAGATCAAAAGAGGCAAAGAAGGACATTATATAATGGTAAAAGGATCAATGCAACAAGAAGAGCTAACGATCCTAAATATACACGCACCCAATACAGGAGGACCCAGATATATAAGACAAGTTCTTAATGACTTATAAAGAGACTTAGCCTCCCACGCAATAATAGTGGGAGACTGATCAACAAGACAGAAAATTAACAAGGACATCCAGGACTTGAATTCAGACCCGGAACAAGTAAACTTAATAAACATTTATAGAACTCTCCACTTCAAATACACAAAACACACATTCTTATCGGTACCACCTCACACCTATTCCAAAAGTGACTACATAATTGGAAGTAAATCACTCCTCAGTAATTGCATAGCATTTCATAGGTTTAAATGAAATATTGGTTGGCTGCTTGTTTGTTATTTTCTTTCCTTATTCCTTCCTGTCTCCATTGTTAAGCACGATTATTGGCATAAAAGAGGTTTTCAATTCCCATTTTTAGACTGCATTCTAGCCTGGGCAATAAAGCAATACTCCCGTTCTCTTTCCCTCTTTCTTCCTCTTCTTTGTTTTTGTTTTTTCTTTCTCTCTTTCTTCCTTTTTTTTTTTTTTAGACGGAGTTTCGCTCTTGTTACCCAGGCTGGAGTGCAATGGCGCGATCTTGGCTCACCGCAACCTCCGCCTCCTGGGTTCAAGCAATTCTCCTGCCTCAGCCTCCCGAGTAACTAGGACTACAGGCGTGCGCCACCATGCCCAGCTAATTTTTGTATTTTTTAGTAGAGACGGGGTTTCACCTTGTTGACCAGGATGGTCTCGATCTCCTGACCTCATGATCCACCCGCCTCAGCCCCCCAAAGTGCTGAGATTTTAGGCGTGAGCCACCGCTCCCGGCTCTTTCTTCCTTTTTTAAAAAAAAAAAATATATTTACTATCTGGTAGCAACAATTGACACTGGGGTCTACTAGAGTGATGATGGGAGGGGTAAGGGTGAACAAAAAAAAAAGGAAGATGCGGTCTATCCTTTTATTTTTAAAAGAATACTGTTTGGCCAGGCGCGGTGGTTCATGCCTGTAATCCCAGCACTTTGGGAGGCTGAGGCGGGTGGATCACGAGGTCAAGAGATCGAGACCATCCTGGTCAACATGATGAAACCCCATCTCTACTAAAAATACAAAAAATTAGCTGGGCATGGTGGCGCGTGCCTGTAATCCCAGCTACTCAGGAGGTTGAGGCAGGAAGAACTGCCTGAACCCAGGAGGCGGAGGCTGCAGTGAGTCGAGATCGCACCACTGCACTCCAGCCTGGGTAATGAGAGCGAAACTCTGTCTCAAAAAAAAAGAATACTGTTGCCAATAAAAAGGAATGATGCCCCAAAATATACTACAAGAATAAACCTCAAAAATATTATGCTAGACTGGTGCCGTGGCTCGTGCCTGTAATCCCAGCATTTTGGGAGGCTGAGCAGGCTGGACCACTTGAGGCCCAGGGGTTTGGGACCTGCCTGGCCAACATGGAGAAACCCCATCTCCACCGGGGAAAAAAAAAAAATTTAGCCAGGCATGGTGGCAGGTGCCTGTAATTCCAGCTACTCAGGAGGCTGAGGCAGAATTGCTTGAACCTGGGAGGTGGAGGTTGCAGTGAGCTGAGACAGTATCACTGCACTCCAGCCTGGGTGACAGAGTAAGACTCTCTTCAAAAAAAAAAAAAATTAAGCCAGGCACGGTGACTCATGCCTGTAATCCCAGCAATTTGGGAGGCTGAGGAGGGTGGATCACGAGGTCAGGAGATCGAGACCATCCTGGCCAACATGGTGAAACCCCATCTCTACTAAAAAATACAAAAATTAGCTGGGCGTGGTGGCGCGTGCCTGTAATCCCAGCTACTCAGGAGGCTGAGGCAGGAGAATTGCTTGAACCTGAGAGGCGAAGGTTGCAGTGAGCCGAGATCGCGCCACTGCACTCCAGCCTGGCGCCTGGCGACAGAACGAGACTCTGCCTCAAAAAAAGAAAAAAATTATGTTAGGTAAAAGCAGCAGCTAAATGCAAGAAACAAGAAACAACATATCATATGATTCCATTTATACAAAATGTTCAGAAAAGATGAACTTACAGAGACAGAAAGCGTGTTAGTGGTTGGCTGGCTGGGGGTGAAAAGGGAGCTTGACAGTAAATAGACATGAAGGAGACTTTCTGGGTGTGATGGAAATGTTCTTTCAATTAGATCGTTGGCCTGGCATGGAGGCACACTCCTGTAATCTCAGCACTTTAGGAGGCTAAGGTGAGAGGGTCACTTCAGCTTAGGAGTTTGAGATCAGCCTGCGCAACACATCGAGATCCCTGTCTCTACAAAAAATACAAAAATTAGAAGGGCGTGGTGGTGTGCACTTGTAATCCCAGCTAATCAGGAGGCTGAGGTGGGAGGATGACTTCAGCCTGGGGAGGCAGAGTTTGCAGTAAGCTGAGATTGCACCACTGCACTCCAGCCTGGGGGACAGAGCCGGACCTGTCTCAAAAAAGATAATAGAAAACAAAAAATAAGTAAGTCTGGCCGGGCGCAGTGGCCCACGCCTGTAATCCCAGCACGTTGGGTGGCCGAGGCGGGTGGGTCACCAGAGGTCAGGAGTTCAAGACCTGCCTGGATAACATGGGGAAATCCGGTCTCTACTAAAAATACAAAAGTTAGCCAGGCATGGTGGTGGGCGCCTGTAATCCTAGCTCCTCGGGTGGCTGAGGCAGGACCTGGGACGCTTGAACCTGGAAGGCGGAGGTCGCAGTGAGCCGAGAACGAGCCACCGCACTCCAGCCTGAGTGGGAGTGACACTCTGTCCCAAAAAGAAAGAAATAGGTTAGATTGTGGAGATGTTTGTACAACTCTGTAAATGTATTAAAAATCATTGAATTATACACTTAAACACATTTTCTAATATATAGCTTACGGCAGGGCACAGTGGCTCACACCTGTAATCCCAGCTAATCGGGAGGCTGAAATGGGAGGATGACTTGAGCCCGGGGAGGCAGAGTTTGCAGTGAGATAAGATTGTGCCACTGCACTCCAGCCTGGGTGACAGAGTGAGACCTCGTCTCAAAAAAAAAAAAAAAAAAAAAAAAAAATATATATATATATATATATATATGGCTTATACTTGGATGAAATTTAAAAATAAAATAAAAAAAAAGGACATGGTTCTGTAAATGCTTCAGTGAAAAGATAACCTGTAATATGATGTCAAGTTAAAAAGTCACATTCCAAGGCCAGGCACAGTGGCTCACACCTGTAATCCCAGCACTTTGGGAGGCTGAGACGGGCGGATCACCTGACATCAGGAGTTTGAGACCAACCTGGCCAACATGGTGAAACTCCGTCTCTACTAAAAATACAAAACTGAAGCTGAGGCAGGTGGATCAACTTGAGGTCAGGAGTTCAAGACCAGCCTGGCAAACGTGGTAAAACCCCATCTCTACTAAAAATACAAAAATTAGCCAGGTGTGGTGGCAGGCACCTGTAGTCCCAGCTACTCAGCAGGCTGAGGCAGGAAAATCACTTGAGCCTGGGAGGCAGAGGTTGCAGTGGGCCCAGATCGCACCACTGCACTCCAGCCTGGGTGATGAAGTGAAACTGCATCTCAAAAAAAACAAAACAAAAAGCCACACACACAAACCAAAACTGGTTAACAAAAGATTCCAGTTTTTACTTTTTTTCTGCATAGATTGAGATTTTACATTTAGAATGAATTCAGGTATTATTTGTATAATTATTTAAGTAAAGGAAGACAGGAAGGGAGGGACAACGAGATCGAGGGCCCACGACCCCCAGTACCCGGCTGCGAGGCCTGCTCACCATAGGGGGTGGTGGGACCCAGCTCACTGGCCGCCTCTGCCATGTACTGTGCCAGCAGCTCCCCGTTGGTGACCCGTGAGGGGACCTTCCTGTCCAGCTTCTCATACAGGAACTCCTCCACCCGGGCACCTGTGGGGAGACAGCAGTCAAAGCCACAGGGCTCCTCAGTCCAAGCCCAAAGATGGAACAGGGACAGACCCAGACCCGGCCCTGCCCACGGAGCACCTGGCCTGCTGACTTCCAGAATACTCTCTTGCTCATGCCCACCTCAACCCTGAAACTGCTGCGAGGGACCCAGCACTCTACAGAGAAGGAAGCCGGGGCCGTGCACTTCTCACTTAGCAATATGATTACCAAATGTAATACCTCCTTGCAGACTTCCGTCCTCCTGGCCCCTAAAAGTTATCTGGCCGCAGAGCAGATTTGCAGGCAGACAGGCAGCATGACCCAGAGCCACCCTCCTTTCCCTGAAAGTCCTGCAGATTGCTCGTGCTTGACCCTGGGGGCCTGCCTGGGGGTGGTCTGGGCAGTCCCTTCATCTCTGGGCCTCGCTGGCCTCTTGAAAGTGACCAGGTTTGGGCCAAACACAGTGGCTCATGCCTGTAATCCCAACATTGTGGGAGGCAGAGGTGGGTGGACAACTTGAGGTCAGGAGTTCGAGACCAGCCTGGCTAACATGGTGAAACCCCGTCTCCTCTAAAAATACAAAAATTAGCCAAGGGTAGTGGTACACGCCTGTAATCCCCATTACTCGGGAGGCTGAAGCAGGAGAATAGCTTGAACCCAGGAGGCGGAGGTTGCAGTGAGCCGAGATCGCGCCATTGCACTCCAGCCTGGGTGACAGAGCAAGACTCCGTCTTACAAAAAAAAAAAAAAAGAAAGAAAGAAAGAGACCAACCAGGTTTGTGTTTTGCCTGCCTCTTCTCCCACGTGTGTTTCAGCTTCCAGGCATTTAACTCCTCTGTGCAAAATTCAGTATTTCCACTGCCCTGGAGTGTCTGGCAGCCAAAAACAGAGTCTCCCATTTCCTTTTTTTTATTCTTTCTTTTTTTTTTTTTTTTTTGGTAGAGACAGAGTTTCCTCCATGTTGGTTGGTCAGGTTGGTCTCGAACTCCCAACCTCAGGTGACCTACCCGCCTCGGTCTCCCAAAGTGCTAGGATTACAGGCGTGAGCCACTGCACCCGGCCTTTTATTTTTTCATTTTTTCCACTTTCTTTGAACTGTCACTCCTCAACAGCCTTGAGCCCGAGTCTAGCTGAAACCCCGCCTGCAGCCCCGCCGTACCCACGCCACAGTAGGCCAGGCCCCGGCACGGCACTCCCTAGTTCCCGGCAAGGCACCCCCCAGCCCCGGCACAGCACCTCCAGGCCCCGGCAAGGCACCCCCCGGCCCTGGCACGGCACCCCCAGGCCCCCCCCAGGCCCCCGCACGGCACCCCCCGGCCCCCGGCACGGCACCCCCCCGGTCCCCGGCACGGCACCCCCAGGCCCCGGCACGGCACCCCCAGGCCCTCCCCAGGCCCCGGCACGGCACCCCCCGGCCCCGGCACGGCACCCCCAGGCCCCCCCCAGGCCCCGGCAAGGCACCCCCAGGCCCCGGCACGGCACCCCCAGGCCCCCCCCAGGCCCCGGCACGGCACTCCCCGGCCCCGGGCGTGGCACCCCCCAGGGCCCGGCACGGCACCCCCAGGCCCCCCGCCAGGCCCCGGCACACACTCACTGGGGTTGGGCTGCAGCAGCACTTCCGTCTGCCTCAGGATCTTCTCTGTCCAGTTCTTGGTGCTGTCTGCCCGGGCCAGTAGGTTTTCAAAGTGGGCATCAAGCTCGGTCTTCTCAGCCTGGCCAAACTTCTCCTCCGTGAACTACAGTGAGAAGGCCAAGGGGTGGGGAGGACTCAGGAGGAGGTCGGGGAGTGCAGGGGAAAGGGAGGACTGCCCCTCCCCACCGGCAGGAACCCAGGCAGGCCCCAGGGTCCAGGAACCGGCCCGAGGGTTCCTGGCAGGGCCTCCCTGTTTGCCCCTTGGTGAAATGAGGTGGCAGGACCAGAGTGCGGATCACAACTTCTTTTGGAAATCCAATGAAAGCTACAGACTGTCTCCCCACAAAAATGCACATTCATCCACAACCTGGCACACAACTTAGTGGGGTGAGGAACCCTGGGGAGGTCAGCCCTAGGGTCCTCCGAGCCTGACTCTGAAGGAGCAGGCGTGGTAGAAAGGGCTTGGGACAAACGGGGCACGGAGCAGGGTCTGGGGCTATCAGGGAGCTCCACGGGCATCTGGGAGCTGCTAGGGAGAGGGTGCCGGGGACGGAGGGCAAGAGCCCGAGGTCCGGAACACCTGTCGATTCTTAGCTCTGCCACTGTCCAGCTGTGTGATCTCGGGCGAGGGGCTCTGCCTCTCTGAGCATTGGTTTCCTGAGCTGAAAAAAGGGAGTAACAACACCTCCCTCATAGGTCATGAGGATGAAGAGAAAAGACGTGGGTGGACATAAAGGCTGGGTCTGGTACAGCCTGACTTCCCCATGGAAGGCACTGGTGCCCAGAGCTGATGGGCACAGAGACGTCTGGGAAGGAAGGGGACTGCGGGGAGGGAGGATAGCCAAATGGTTGGCTTTGGCCACCTGGGAGGGTAGGCAGACACACCGCCAGCCCATCAGAACCAGCAGCTGGGCACACCCAGGGCCCGGGATGTCTCATGGGTCCTCATCAAAGCTGGCAGAAGCCACAGGGGCTACCTCGGAACAACCAGAAACACATGTCTCCGCTTTCCAGACAGGGACACCAAGGCCTTCTCCAGCTAAGGGAAAGGGCTTGCCCAAGGCTGCGGCCAGAGTGAAGACCTGCAGGAGTAAGATAAGGCGCCACAAACACTGCTGGCCGGCCCTGCCCCAAGGGTTTCCACTCTTGACCTCATCAACCTCTAACGCACGGAGGGCTGGTTCCCATTTCACGGATGCTGCCACTGAGGCTGAGCAAGGGCCTGGACTAAACCGGAGTTGGGTCAGCTGTGAATCATCCATGGCTGCAGTTGGCTTCAGCGGCGGGGGGCTGGGTGGCCACCAGGAGCTCGGCAGCCATCAATTATGTAGCAGAGCTTGGGTTTCTCCCTGCAGGGCTGAGAGGACCCAGCTGCCAGGGGTATGGCCTCAGCTCCTGCCTGGGGCCAGCTGCTCCCGGCCTCCTCCTCCTTCCCCCACCCTGGCGGACTCTACCTCCTCTTCCTCCTCACACTCCCCAAACTGAGACCTTCCCGAGTAGGGGCTCAGCCTTGCCCTCCCCCTGCACCATGCCCACCCAGTCCTTTGAGGGGAGTGGTGTTCACCCCATTTTCCAAATGAAGAAACCAAGGCTTGGAAGGCAAAGTCTCCCTTCTGGGCCTGAGATCCTCTGACTGGAGAATGCAGATCACAGGATCTAATTCACAGGCTATTTGGCCAGCACACAGTATGGGGCTGATACATGTTAGCTAGAATTATTATCACCATCTTTTGTTTTTTTTTTTTTCGAGACAAAGTCTCGCTCTGTTAGCCAGGCTGGAGTGCAGTGGCACGATTTTGGCTCACTGCAACCTCCGTCTCCCGGACTCAAGCAATTCCCCTGCCTCAGCCTCCTGGGTAGCTGGGATTACAGGTGCCCGCCACCACGCCCAGCTAATTTTTGTTTTTAGTAGAGATGGGGTTTCACCATGTTGGCCAGGCTGGTCTCAAACTTCTGACCTCAGGCAATCCACCCGCCTCGGCCTCCCAAAGTGCTGGGATTACAGGCAGGAGTCACTGTGTCAGGCCTTATCACCATCTTTAATGAAAAGCCTTGGCTGGGCCTTTAGGAGGCCGAGGTGGGTGGATCACAAGGTCAGGAGTTCTAGACCAGCCTGGCCAATATAGAGAAACCCCGTCTCTACTAAAAATACAAAAATTAGCTAGGTGTGGTGGCAGGCACCCGTAATCCCAGCTACTTGGGAGGCTGAGGCAGGAGAATTGCTTGAACCCGGGAGGCGGAGGTTTCAGTGAGCCGAGATATCGCCACTGCACTCCAGCCTGGGTGACAGAGCAAGACTCCATCTCATAAAAAAAACAAAAAACAGATCAGGTGTGGCGGCTCACACCTGTAATCCCAGCACATTGGGAGGCTGAGGCAGGCGGATCACAAGGTCAGGAGATTGAGACCATCCTGGCTAACACAGTGAAACCCAGTCTCTACTAAAAATACAAAAAAAAAAAACTGCCCAGGCATGGTGGCATGCACTTGTAGTCTTAGCTACTCAGGAGGCTGAGGCAGAATAATCATTTGAACATGGGAGGCGGAGGTTGCAGTGAGCCAAGATTGCACCATTGCACTCCATTGAGACTCCATCACAAAAAAAAAAAAAAAGAAATTGCTCAAGCAACTCCCCTGCCTCAGCCTCCCGAGTAGCTAGGATTACAGGCATGCGCCACCACGTCTGGCTAATTCTGTATTTTTAGTGGAGATGGGGTTTCTCCAAGTTGGTCGGGCTGGTCTTGGACTCCTGAGCTCAGGTGACCCTCCTGCCTTGGCCTCCCAAAGTGCTGGGATTACAGGCGTGAGCCACCGCCCCAGACACCCAGGTAAAAAGTTCTACCAGGCTTTCCTGAACTAGAGGGCATCCATCCCATGTCCCCTGCAGACTGCCTGGCTTGATGATGACAATGCCACCACCTCTCTGGCTTTTATGATGATTACTTCTACCACTATTACTGTTACTGCAATTACTCCTTATAGGGTTACTCCCATCACTCCTACTGCCCTCTCCCACCCCTACTGGTACCTTGTCCAAATACGCCTTAGGTTTTCTTGACTCGGTGCCCTTATCCGAGGTGCTCCTGCCACTAGGACCAATGTCACAAGCCCCTCCCTACTTTCTGCGCACAGTTTAGGGGCCCTCCTTGCAGGAGGCCATTCCAGAGCGACCTGTGCAAAAGGGATCCTGCCCTCTGGAGCCTCCTCATCTCTGGGCCCAGGTCTTGTTCCCTGCTGATCGGGGATGCTCTTCAAGTTGTTTCTCCTACCTGCAGGGGCTGGGAGGTTCCCCAGCCCAGCACAGGTACTGATCATAAAGAACCCCTCTCCCATCCCTCCTGGCTGACTCCCGTCCAGGCCAGCTTGGTCTCAGGCAGAGCTTCTCTGTGGCCTCTCCTGCCAGGTCACATTTCAGGTCCCTCTATCCCCTGGCCAGCCACTCTGCCCTAATCCTGCCAAGGGGAAGGGGTTTGGTTCTGGAGTCCGAGGCTGCTCCCAGGAAGATGGCAGCAGCAGGGGGTGGGCGTGCAGAGCACAGAAAGCCTCTATTTATAAAGCTCCCAGCTCCCCGCCTCCCACCCTGAGGCTGGGGCCTGGCTGCTGGCTTCCACTCCAGTATCAGTGACCCTGTGGGCCAGCCCCCACCAAGCAGAGCCACACCTAGAGCCTGCTCTGCCTGGGCCCTGAGAGCCCTGGCCAGGTCAGGCAGCACAGCCCCAGCCCTAGCAGGAAACTGGCAGATCAGGTTCTTCCCAGATGTGGGAGATAGTGTGGTTGCCATACCAACAGCAGAGTGGGTTTCCCCCCTCCCAGATGGACTGGGGCCGTCCAATCCGAGGGGCTCTGGGATCCTGGCATCTCCACAAGGGCTGGGGCTGTCCACCAGACTTGGAACACACTGAGGAGTGAATTCTCGCTGGGATGCTAATCCTCAACGGGACACAGCACTTTCTAGTAAACATGGCCACACGGGTTGCTGGCTGGGTCTGGGCTCCTGGGGAGGGGAGTTCGGGGTTGAGAGTGGGGGGAGAACTGTACTCAACAGAAACAACAACGGTGACAACGACAAGGACGACACTACAGGGACTGCTCCCAGAACCTGGGATGGGCCAGCCCCAAGCCCGCGGAATCCCACTGAATCCCATAACCATGATGTTACACCTGATTTACAGAAGGGGAGGGCAGGGCTCGGAGAGAAGTGATTTGCCCAAGGTCACATGCTGCACAGGTGCAATATTAACCACGCTAACACCACTCATGAGCTTGCCTTTGGTGAGCACACATACGCACAGTCCCAGAGAATCCTCGAATCTGTCCTGGGAGGCAGGAATATTGATCCCATTTTTCAGATTGAGAAACTGAGGCCCAGTGAGGTGAAGGCCCCTCTCCCAAGGTCACAGGAGGGCATATTCCCACCCACACCTGATCCTAGGTCTTCCCATGTTGTTGCCTGTTTCTCTCTCTGCCCCTAAACAAATAGGACCTGTTCCAATCTCAGCATCATGGGCTTGGACAGCTTCCCAGCCAGACCCCAGCCCTCTCCCCATCCCCCAGGCCTAGGGACTAAGGAAACAGACCTCCCGTGGAGCAGAAAGGAAACAGCTGCTGGCTTCCGGCCTGACTATCCAAGTGTGTGAAATGGCCATGAGGGACTCATGGCACCACCCGCCCATTGCATAGGTGCGGAGACTGAGGCTCGGAGAAGGGGTTGTGGCGGACCATGAGTCCCTGGGCCTGGCACCCAGGCCACTGAATGCCCCGCCAGGCGCCAGTCACTCCTGGAAAAGGGCAGAGAGGTAGGACCCAGCCAGTGCCTCCTCCCCTCTTCGGCCGGGCAGGCGCCAGGGGAACAGGATAACTCAACCGGCACCAAGGGTGGGCACCGGTGCCTCGCCCCAGGCAGCAGGGCCAAGGCCCGGCTCAGGCCGCCCGGGCTCTTTCCTTCTTCTGGCCAACAAGGACTCAAGGGGGCAGAGGTGCGCCCGCGGCGGGGACGGGAGCAGCAGCCCGGGAGGGCTTCCCCGCGCCCCCAGGCGTCTGCCGCAGGGTGCTCCCCGCCCGCCCCACATCCGGGCCCCGTGTGTACGGCGCGGAGCCAGGCCTCACCTGCACGGCCCGGGTGAAAAAGATGCCCGCGTCCGACGCCAGCTTCTTCATATTGAAGTCCATGGCGCGCCCGCACGGCCGCCGCGCACCGCCAGAGCGCAGCCGGCAGCCCCCGGCCCAGCCGCCGCCGCCGCCCGCACCCCGCCCACCTGCTGCGGGGTACCGGCCCTCCGCGCACCCGCCCGCCCGCAGCAGCCTCTGAGCCAGCCCGAGCGCGCAGGGCGGGGCGCGGAGGCCGCGGGGCGGAGGGGGCGGGGCGCCGAGGCCGCGGGGCGGAGCTAGGGGTCGGGGGCGGAGCTGGCGGTGCCGGGGCGGGACAGCAGTGGGGCGGAGCTAAAGGGGCGGGGATGGGGATGGCGGAAGCGGGGAGGTGCTGGCGAGGGCGGGGCTGGCGGGACTGGGGCGGGGACAGACGACACTGGGGCGGAGCTAAAGGGGCGGGGAAGGGGCGGGGCCGGGGTGGAGCGGGGCGGGGGTCCCGCGGGGCTGCCGTGCGGGTGTTCGCTGCTGCCCCCCTGCGCCTGCCACGGCAGCTTGGGCCGGCCTCTTTTTTCCTTTTACTACAATTATTACTAAAACTGGAATACATGTGCTCTTAAATGATTGCAGGTGCACACCATAATTACATATTATTTGCCACCTTACGAATGCTTTTCAAAACTTTTAATTGATAAATAAGTATTTACGGCCTACAAGATGATGAAATTGTGGAATGATGAAATCGTTACTTGACATGTCCATCACCTCACCTAATTTTTTTGTGGTGAGAACATTTCAAATGTACTATTTTAGCAATTTTGAAATATGCAGTGCTTTTTTTTTTTTTGGAGACAGACTTTTGCTATGTCACCCAGGCTGGAGTGCAGTGGCACATCTCGGCTCACTGCAACCTCCGCCTCCCAGACTCAAGGGATTCTCCTGTCTCAGCCTCCCGAGTGGCTGGGACTACAGGTGCCCCCCACCATGCCCGACTAATTTTTTGTACTTTAGTAGAGACAGGGTTTCGCCGTGTTACCCAGGGTGAGTGTTGAACTCCTGATCTCAGGCAATCTGCCTACCGCAGCCTCCCAAAGTCACTAAGTGACTGTAGTCACAAATCTGTGCAACAGATCTCTAAAATGGGCCTCTCTTGCTGTCTCCTCCCGCCACCCATGCCTGCTACCTCTCCCCTATTTGTGCCTCTTCCTCTCCGCTCTCTTTATTCGCACCCCCTCCTTCCCGTTCCTATTTCATTCACTCGGTTTCCCTCGGGTTTCCTACTGTTACTCCTCCTCTCTGACCTCTCCTCCTCTCTTCTGCCCTGACCTTGGTAACTGAGCCAGAGACAGGCTTGGGACTTGCCCTCCACTGCTGGAATAGCTGTTTGTCAGCCTGGGAGGCCTTGCGGCTCCCCCAAATTGGAGGAGGGTTGTGGGGGTCGTCACGGAAAGGGAGAGGGTCCTGGGGCTGGGGCCTGGAGCCCCCTGTGTGGTGAGAGGAGGAGGTCAAAGATTGGGTCATTGTCAGGGGGAGAGAATGAACTGCCCTGAAGGCACAGACCTGTAATAACCTTGAACCCAGCCCCAAGCAAGGTGATGACAGCCCCAGGCAAGGAGATGACCTGCAGGTGCTCCTGCCTGAAAATACCTTCCCCCAGGGCTTGAGAGGAGGCTTTGTACTGATCTTCACCTCTCCTTGCTGTGACCTCTAGGTTTCATCTTTTTTTTTTTTTTTTTTTTTTTGAGACATAGTTTTACTCTTTCACCAAGGCTGGAGTGCAGTGGCACCATCTGCAACATCTGCCTCCCAAATTCTAAGTGATTCTTCTGCCTCAGCCTCCAGAGTAACTGGGATTACAGGCGTGCACCATCATGCCTGGCTAATTTTTGTATTTTTAGGAGAGATGGGGTTTTGCCATGTTGGCTGGGCTGGTTTCAAACTCCTGACCCCAAGTGATCTGCCCGCCTTGGCCTCCCAAAGTGCTGGGATTACAGGCGTGAGCCACTGTGCCTGCCCTCGGCTTCATCTCTGAACCCAGTGGAGAGCTCTGTTCCTGAGCTGTACCTTCTTCTCCCTGGCTTTGTTCATCTTTCTATACCTACCCCAGTTTCTTTTTTTTTTTTGAGATGGAGTCTCGCTCTGTTACCAGGCTGGAGTGCAGTTGCTCGATCTTGGCTCACTGCAACCTCCGCCTCCCGAGTTCAAGTGATTCTCCAGTCTCAGCTCCTGAGTAGCTGGGATTACAGGCACGCACCAATGTGCCCGGCTAATTTTTGTATTTTTAGTAGAAATGGGGTTTCACCTTGTTGGCCAGGATGGCGTCGATCTCTTGACCTCGTGATCCGTCCTTCTTTGCCTCCCAAAGTGCTGGGATTACAGATGTGAACAACCACACCCAGCCTCTTACCCCAGTTTCTATCTCCTATCCCAGCCTGGCTTTGCAGGGTGATCCTCAAGTCACCTGGGGTCTTGTTCAAAATCCAGACCTGGTCCCTCTCCCAACCCTGGTTCTGGATCAACAAGTCAATGGCTCTTACATTAAATCACCTGGGAGCTTTCAGAACTCCACCTGCCTGGACCCACCTGTCATGTACTTCGGCCAGTAAGTGTATGTTGTCTTCATCAACTTTCTTGTCATTCACACATCTGCAATCCATCAACTGTTTCTCTGTGCTTCTGTTTCTGTGTTTGTTATGTGTTTCTATTTGTCTGTATTGATCATGGACTTATTTACTAGTATCTGTTTATAGCTGACTATATCATTCATTTAGCCAGTGTTTAAAAAATCAAGATGGACCTGGAGCAGTGGCTCATGCCTGTAATCCTAGCACTTTGGAAGGCCAAGGTGAGTGGGTCACCTAAAGTCAGGAGTTCAAGATCAGCCTGACCAACATGGTGAAACCCTGTCTCTACTAAAAATACAAAATCAGACGGGCATGGTGGTGCATACCTGTAATCCTAGCTACTCAGGAGGGTGAGACAGGAGAATTGCTTGAACCCAGGAGGTGGTGGTTGCAGTGCGCCTAGATTGCGCTATTGCACTCCAGCCTGGGCAACAAGAGCAAGACTCTATCTGGGGAAAAAAAAACAAACAAGATGTGTACATATAGAGAAGGAAAGATTTTATTTCCTTTTTTTTTTTTTTTTTTTTTTTTTTTGAGATGGAGTTTCGCTGTTGTTACCCAGGCTGGAGTGCAATGGTGCGATCTCGGCTCACTGCAACCTCCGCCTCCTGGGTTCAGGCAATTCTCCTGCCTCAGCCTCCTGAGTAGCTGGGATTACAGGCACGTGCCACCATGTCCAGCTAATTTTTTGTATTTTCAGTAGAGACGGGGTTTCACCATGTTGACCAGGATGGTCTCGATCTCTTGACCTCGTGATCCACCCGCCTCAGCCTCCTAAAGTGCTGGGATTACAGGCGTGAGCCACCACGCCTGACCCGAAAGATTTTATTTCTTATAAAAAGGTACAGACTGCAAGGTGACCATCCCACAAGCTGGGAAGCATGCCTCTAACAGAGGCAGGAAGTAGAGAAGTACTAGGCAGACAAGGGCTGGTCCCTGGCAAAACCCTACCTTTGAGCTGGAAAGCCTGAATCCTCTGGCCCGAAGTGACAGCTTCTATCCTTGTTTGCCTGCTCTCTCCTGATTGGTTCTTTCTGAATAGTATCTTTTTATCAATCAAATGTTGCTTTTTCCAAAACTACCTACAGCCCACCCCACCTCCCATCCTTTGCCTATAAAGACCCCAGACTCAGCTGATAGGGGAGGGAAGTGGCTTGACTGGAGAGAGGCAACTTCACTTCAGAGAAATGGCTGTACTTCAGAGAAGAAATGGCTTAACTTTGGGGAGATGGCTTGACTACAGGGAAGAGCCAGCAGGAGCCGGCCAGACTTCAAGGGAAGATTACCTGCCTGTCCCATCTCCTCTCCAGCTCCCCTCTGCTGAGAACCATTTCCACTGCTTAATAAAATTATCCTCCTTCGCTATCTTTCAGGTATCCAGGTGACCTCATTCTTCTTGGACACCAGATGAGAGCTCAGGACCCACCAAGTGTGGGTACCAAAAAAGGCTGTCATACTGGCCCTTTGCCCTCACTGGCTGAGGGCAGCCACCACAGGTGATAAGGCAAGGAGCCTAGCTGATAACACACTGCTGTCCATGGACAATGAGCTAAGAGAGCATTGTAACATGCCCTCTGGGGCTTCAGGGTTTGCAAGCACCCTGACCTGGGCACTGCCACGGGGCCTGCATGGAGCCTCCTTCTGCCCACGCCCGAAGCGGCCAGCCGGATCCTGCCCTTGCTCACTCATCTGCTCCTTCCCGCAAGGGGTTGAGTATGGCGGGCCGAGTAGACCGGGCACCACCATTACACCTCCAACAAAGAGGTCAAGAAAAGAATCCTACATCACCTCCAGGGGAAGACCAGAGACAGGCAGTTGGAAGGAGGAGGAGTTGGGGTAGGAGCTTTATGTTGAACAGGTTGGCTAAACATACATATTCAGCAGGTTACAGGAGGTGATATGAATATTCATCAAGGTGGTCCCATGTTCAGTTTGCAGTGAATTAACGTTTAGATGTATTATAATTAGGCCCTTTATGTCCAGGATTTTTTTTTTTTTTTTTTTTTGAGACGGAGTTTCGCTCTTGTTACCCAGGCTGGAGTGCAATGGCGCGATCTCGGCTCACCGCAACCTCCGCCTCCTGGGTCAGGCAATTCTCCTGCCTCAGCCTCCTGAGTAGCTGGGATTACAGGCACGCGCCACCATGCCCAGCTAATTTTTTTGCATTAGTAGAGACGGGGTTTCACAATGTTGACCAGGATGGTCTCGATCTCTTGACCTCGTGATCCACCCGCCTCGGCCTCCCAAAGTGCTGGGATTACAGGCTTGAGCCACCGCGCCCGGCCCAGGATTTTTTTTTTTTGAGACGGAGTCTTGCTCTGTCGCCAGGCTGGAGTGCAGCAGCATGATCTTGGCTTACTGCAACATCTGCCTCCTGGGTTCAAGCGATTCTCCTGCCTCAGCCTCCCAAATAGCTAGGATTACAGGCATGCACCACCACATCCAGCTAATTTTTATATTTTTAGTAGAGACAGGATTTCACCATGTTGGCCAGGACGGTCTTGATCTCCTGACCTTGTGATCCAGCCGCCTTGGCCTCCCAAAGTGCTGGGATTACAGGAGTGAGCCACCGCGTCTGGCTACCTGTTGAGAATTTTTTAGGGACATGAAGGCACACAACCGGCAATCTCTGCAAACTGGCCAGAACCTGTCCATGGTTGGCGGCCTCCTTTTCTTCTTCCTCTTCCTCCTCCTCGGCCTCCAAAGTGCTTGGATTACAGGCGTGAGCCACTACGCCTGGCCCTCTTGTTCTTTCTTGAGACGGGGTCTTGCTCTGCCACCAAGCTGGAGTGCAGTGGTAGAATCACGGCTCACTGCAGCCTCAACTTCCTGGCCTCAAGCGATTGATCATCCTGCCTTGGTCTCCCAAGGAGCTGGGACCAGAGGTGTAGAGAAGGCATTCTGCTGTGTATTGACCTGGCTGATCTACAACTCCTGGGTTCCAGTGATCCTCCTGCCTCAGCCTCCCAAAGCGTCGGGGTTACAGCATTAGCTACCGTGCCCTGCTGTAGGTCTTACCAGAAGAGTAACCGAAATCGGTCTTTTGTCCAGTGAAAGCTAGAGTTACGCTGGTAGTGCAGGAGTTCGGTCAGTCAGTGTCGGGGAGCTGGGTGAGCTGCAGTTGTTTGAGTGCTGCTTATCTCCAGGCCAACGCTTTTATTTCTTTTCTTTTCTTTTTTTTTTTATGGAGGGAGGGAGGAAGGGAGGGAGTCTATTTATTTATTTAATACATCTTTCATTGGAAGCCAGTGCTTGTTTCACTGCTAAAGAAAAATAAAAACCTTTTGGCAGTTAGAGCACAGTTTACTCTTTTTTTTTTCTTTTTTTCTTTCTTTTTCTTTTTTTTTCTTAAGACAGGGTTTCACCATGTTGGCCTGGCTGGTCTTGAACTGACCTCAGGTGATCCATCCGCCTTGGCCTCCCAAAGTGCTGAGATTACAGGCATGAGCCACCGCACCAGGCTTCTTCTTTTTTTTTTTTTTTTTTGAGACGGAGTTTCGCTCTTGTTACCCAGGCTGGAGTGCAATGGCGCGATCTCGGCTCACTGCAACCTCCGCCTCCTGGGTTCAGGCAATTCTCCTGCCTCAGCCTCCTGAGTAGCCGGGATTACAGGCACGCACCACCGTGCCCAGCTAATTTTTTTGTATTTTTAGTAGAGATGGGGTTTCACCATGCTGACCAGGATGGTCTCGATCTCTTGACCTCGTGATCCACCCGCCTCGGCCTCCCAAAGTGCTGGGATTACAGCCTTGAGCCACAGCGCCCGGCATTTTTTTTTTTTTTTTTTTTTTTTTTGAGATGGAGTCTCGCTCTGTCCAGCCCAGGCTGGACTGCAATGGCACGATCTTTACTCACTGTAACCTCTGCCTCCTGGGTTCAAGCAATTCTCCTGCCTCAGCCTCCCGAGTAGCTGGGACTACAGGCGCGTGCCTGTGCCACCACGCCGAGCTAATTTCATATTTTTAGTAAGGACAGGGTTTCTCCACGTTGGCCAGGCTGGTCTCGAACTCCTAACTTTGACTGATCCACCCACCTCGGCCTCCCACAGTGCTGGGATTACAGGAGTAAGCCACTGCACCCAGCACCCCCCACTTTTTTTTTGAGACAGAGTTTCACTCTTGTTGTCTAGGCTGGAGTGCAATGGCACGATCTCAGCTCACTGCAACCTCCACCTCCCAAGTTCAAGCAATTTTCCTGCCTCAGCATCCGAGTACTTTGTATTACAGGTGCACACCACCATGCCCGGCTAATTGTTTAAATATTTTTAGTAGAGATGGGATTTTACCATGTTGGTCAGGCTGGTCTCAAACTCCTGACCTCAAGTGATCCACTCGCCTCCTCCTCCCAAAGTGCTGGAATTATAGGCATGATCCATCATGCCTGGCCGCACAGTTTATTCTTTAAGTATAGGGGGTGCATGACTTAATCCTGGCCTGGCATGGCCTTATCTCTTGTTTACAGTTTGATACCTTATTACCACCAAGAGTGTTCTGTCAGTCTTATGATCTCTTTTTTTTCTCTTGAGTTAGGGTCTCACTCTGTCACCCAGGCTGGAGTGCAGTGATGCAGTCTCGGCTCACTGCAACCTCTACCTCCCAGGTTCAAGTGATTCTCCTGCCTCAGTCTCCCGAGTAGCTGGGACTACAGATGCATGCCACCACACCTGGCTGATTTTTGTATTTTTAGTAGAGATGGGGTTTCACTGTGTTGATCAGGCTGGTCTCGAACTCTTGACCTAGTCATCTGCCTGCCTCAGGCTCCCAAAGTGCTGGGATTACAGGTGTGAGCCATTGCACCCAGTGATCTCTGTTTTAACATTAATGCTGGTCAGTTGTGTCTAAGCCACAAAAGAGAGGAGGTATAATGCATCATGTCTGACCTCCCGTTGTGTCATGGCCAAGAACTCAGTTTTAAGGTTTCTTTATTGTTCCCTTGGCCTCGCCAGGGTCTGTTCAGTCTATAGGGGCTTAGGATTTTCTTTTAAGCACACACCAGCATCCATATCCTCTTCCATAGCCATATATCAATACAGTTACACGTCATTCGTTCATTCAGTGACTCACCTTGAGGACCTCTTGTGTGCCAGGCACTGTTCTACACACCAGGGATGTAGCAGTGAACACAAGGCTCCTCCCCTCATAGGCAGACAGATACATAACATGTCAGGTGATGGGTCCCAGCAAGAAAATAAAAACAGGCCAGGCGCGGTGTCTCACGCCTGTAATCCCAGCACTTTGGGAGGCCGAGGCGGGCAGATCACGAGGTCAGATCAAGATCGTCCCGGCCAACATGGTGAAACCCCAGCTCTACTAAAAATACGAAAAATTAGCTGCACGTGGCGGCGTGCGCCTGTAGTCCCAGCTACTCGGGAGGCTGAGGCAAGAGAATTGCTTGAACCCAGGAGGCGGAGGTTGCAGTGAGCTGAGATCGCGCCACTGCACTCCAGCCTGAGTGAGAGAGCGAGACTCCGTTCCCAAAAACAAACAAACAAACAAACAAAAAACAAAACCGTAGTTGTGCTCAGCTCTTCGCAGTTAAGGGAGGGCTGACACACAGTGCTCTTTCCATCCTCACCAAAGCCCGGTGATTCGGGAAAGGGAAGAATTTCGTCCCTGTTTCATAGCGGGGAGTGGGAAAGAGAGCTGAAGTGGGAAAACTTGACTCCATCACCCTGGTATTTAGTGTAAGACACAGGTGGCCGGAACTGAAGACGCCTTGACTCCAGCTCTCAGTGAGGCGGTGTCTAGCAGGGGAGACCTGGCACTTTTGCTAACAACTCAGAACAGGGAGGAGAGTGGCGGCAGTTTGAGGATGCTGCGGGAAGTCAGGGGGGGAGTATTTAAAAATGGGCGCTTCGAGAGTGGGAAGGATTTGTCTTTGTGGGGAACAACAGGAGTAGAGGATCCTAATAAGACGGCTCAGCCTGCTTCAGCTTCCTTTCAGAAAGCCCCTTAGAGGCCTGACTGCTGCGCTTTAGCCCCTTTAAGAGTGGCCCCGCCCCACCCAGCCGTCCCTGTCACCCTAATCTGAATGGCCAATAGCAGAAGAGAAGAGACCACTTTCGCGCTTCAACCGCACTAGGGGGCGGGGAAGAGGGCGGGAGAGGCGGGATCAACTCGGTCACATGGCCCTCCTCATTGGCCAGAGGCTGCCCAGGTCCCGAGCGACTCAGTGATGCTCATTGGCCAGAGAAGGGTAGGCCTGGCGCGAGACCACGCCCCCGATGGCCTTGGTTTGGTTGCGCAGCCGCGGGGGAAGGAGACGCTGTCCTTCCGCAGCGATGGGATCCCGGGTGAGTAGCGGCCCGGGCTGAGCCCCCCAGGAGGGCAGGCAGCGCGGCAGGGCCCGGGACTGAGGCTTGCACGCAGAACCGAGTAGGCGCTGGTGTCCGGGCCCAACCGGATCGGGAGGGTGCCGGGGTTGGAATGAGTGGGTACCCGGGACCGGGGAAGGTGCGAGAGGGCGCCTTGCTTGGGAGTGGAACGAGAAGGTACTTGGGTCACGGAGACGATGCCCGGGCCTGGAACGTGGCGGGGATTGGAGCAGGCGTACAGGTACCCGATCCCGGGCGGGGAAAGCACCCGGGATGGAAGGAGCAGGTGTGCGGGCCATGAGCGGCGCCAGAACGTACCTGGGTGAGTTTCAAGGATATTCCGGACTGGGAGGCAAGAGGAGAAGGGGCTGCCCAAGATGTCTGGGTTGGAATGAGCAATTTCTGAAGACGGGGATATTGCTGAGGTCCAGCGCGGGGATGCCCAGTGCCCGGCATGGTGGGACTGGTGAGGGGTCCGGCATGGGGTGAATAGGAGACTGGGCAGAGATTAGCTCAAGGGAGTCGGGAACGTTGTTAGGGTCAAGGTGGAATGAGCGAGTGTACAGGCCAGAGTCATTAGTGGGGTTGTCTAGCGCAGGGGTGGAGGTGCATGGGATGATGAGCATAGACACCCAGGATGAGGGCGTTGTAAGTGCTGTAGTGAAGGTGGAACGGGGAGGTGTCCACCTAAGGTTGTAGGGCACGAGAGATGGCTGCCCAAGTGGGGCCAGGCCCTGCACAGGAGTAGAAGTGTCCATTTAGTAGGGGACATTGCCATGGACTTTTCATGGTGGAGAGGAGGTGGAGGCGACTCACCTTAGGCCCTGGGGGACCGACAGGGTGCCAGGGAGACGGACAGGATGTGGGTTGACTGGATTTAGATCCATCCCTGGAGTGAATCAGGCTTGGGTGCTGGTGGTGTTACCTTGCACCTGCAGGCTCTGCCTCCCAGGGGGACAGCAGGGGCTGCTCTGAACTCTCCTGCAAACAGTGGGTCTCAGTCACCCCTGGAGCATGTGTTCAGGCTCATCTTTAATGCCATGTTGGGTTCTCACTTGGGGGCCCAGAAGTCCTACAGGTGTGGCCTGGAAGAGGCATGACAGTGGTAGCAGGCAGCAGCTGGGAAACACTCCCACAGCCTTGAGATCCCCCAGCCTGGCTGCTTAGTACTCAGTGACCTCAGGCAGGCGGCTCCATCTCAGAGGCTCCGTGTTTCCCCAGCCTTGAGATAAACATTGGTCATTGTGAGGGTTCTCAGAGCACTGGACTCAGAGCCTGTGGTGGAGAGTGTGTTCTCAGTCTGGCCTGGAGTAAGGGCTTGGGAAATAGTAGCTGCTGACCCTCTGATGTGCTTGTCTTCCCCCTTTCTGAGACTTGGCGCCAGGCTGGGAGTGGGGTGAGGGGTAGGGGGACGTGGCTGGCAGTATCAACCTAGGCCCTGACCACTGCAGGTCACTTAGCTCCATTCACAGCCTCCTGGCAGGATGTCTCTACCCTTGACCACCTAGAAGCTTCCTTAGCCCTAGAGTATCATCCTGCCCACCCCTCCTTTCACACGCCCCCTCTACCAGCCCTGGAGCTAGACTGACAGGCTCCTCAGTCCTTCCCACTCACTGTGGAGAAGCTGTTTCTTGTGCTGGCCCAGTGACTTTGGCCGCCATCCCAGGGAGACAGGGTCTGCCCTGGCCTGTGTGTTCCTTCCGCTTGAGGTCCTGGGAGACCTTGAAGGCATCCTTGGGCTTGAGGGTGGCAGTCGGGGAGGACCCTTCCGGGTCTGGGGTCTGGGCTAGGTGTGATCAAGACACTTATTTCCTGGCCTTGGGAAGGGGCAATGGGATACGGGGGGTGGGGGGGAGGGGGGTGTCTCCTGAGGTCCAGGGGAAAGCTGCCCAGTACTCTGTGGTCTGCTGGGCTTGCCACTTCCTGCTCCTTCTGAAATTTAGCAAAAGTTGCACTGAGTACAGAGTCTGACTCTACCATGGACCAGCTGTGTGACTTTGGACTCCTGACTTAGCCTGTTGTTTTTTTTGTTTTGTTTTGTTTTTGAGACAGAGTCTCGATCTGTCGCCCAGGCTGGAGTGCAGTGGTGTGATCTCAGCTCACTGCAACCTCCGCTTCATGGGTTCAAATGATTCTCCTGCCTCAGCCTCCCAAGTAGCTGGGATTACAGGTGTGCACCACCACACCTGGTTACTTTTTGTCTTTTATTTATTTATTTATTTATTTCCTTCTGTGGTGCCTTCAGAGAGAGGTTTGTTTTTTTTTTTTTGAGATGGAGTTTTGCTCTTCTTGCCCAGGCTAGAGTGCAGTGGCGCAATCTTGGCTCACTGCAGCCTCTGCCTCCAGGTTCAAGTGATTATCCTGCCTCAGCCTCTTGAGTAGGCTGGGATTACAGTTGTGGGCCATCTCACCCAGATATTGTTTGTATTTTTAGTAGAGATAGGGTTTCATCATGTTGGCCAGGCTGGTCTCGAACTCCCAACCACAGGTGATCCATCCACCTCGGCCACCCAAACTACCTGGATTACAGGCATGAGCCACTGCACCTGGCCAGTTTTTGTATTTTTAGTAGAGATGGGGGTTTCTTTGTTGGCCAGGCTGATCTTCAACTTCTGACCTCAAGTGATCTGCCTGCCTCAGCCTTCCAAAGTGCTAGGATTACAGGTGTGAGCCACTGTGCCTGGCCTGGAGTAGCTTTTCTTTCTTTCTTTTCTTTTATTTATTTTATTTTATTTTTATTGCATTTTTGGTTTTGGAGTACATGTGAAGAACATGCAAGATTATTGCATAGGTGCATACATGGCAGTGTGATTTGCTGCCTTCCCCCCCCTCACCTATATGTGGCATTTCTCCCCATGCTATCTCTCCCCAACTCCCCACCCCCCTCCCCCCACGCTATCCCTCCCCTATTTCCCCGCAACAGAGTGTGGAGTAGCTTTTCTTATCCAGGGAGATACTGTGCTGTCTTCAACAGTCCACTGGAAAGAAAACATTCTTGACTTTGTGATGCAATGATTCTTAGTCTGGTGCCTGACATTTTTACTTAGCAAGTGGTCCATGGTTTGAAAGAGGTAGAGAAAATGTGGTTTAAAGCCCTGAGTCCGAGAGTGGCCTATCCAATTCCAGGTTCTGGGTCCTCTCCGGGGCTGGCCGGCCAGAAATGTTCCTGTTCACAGGGTCCCTGGTAGTCAGAGGGTCCGTGGGCGTGAGGCTGCCCGCTGGTGGGCAGATGCAGAGGCCTGGGACCTGATTCCAGGCCTGGGGTTCCGGATGCAAGCTTTGCTTCCGCCTCATCCCCCATGGAGCTCCTGTGTGCATTTCTGTGTGTTTCCGTGTGCACATTCTCTTGTCTGACTTGGTCGTCTGTCTCTTAGCTCTGCGGAGGGGCCCTCTGGTATGTGCGTCCCTGTCCTTCTGGGGTGCGGATGGTGCCCAGGACCCAGCTGGCAACCAGTTGAAGACGTTCTCCTTGGAAGCTCTTGGCCCTGAGGGCTTTGCCTGGGGCATTGGCCCTGCCATGGCGTTCCAGAGGGCTGAGGGCACGTCCATGATCCAGGCCCTGGCCATGACAGTGGCTGAGATCCCCGTGTTCCTGTACACGACGTTTGGGCAGGTAAGGATGGGGTGGGTTGTACTTCTGATCTGCGAAATACTTCAGTGCCCAGCCCAGAGCCTTCTGGGTACAGGAGCGCCGAGTCCTCGTTCTTGCTTTCCTAGGTCTGTGGTGTCTCCTCTTTGGACGGGGTTTGCTGTCTGGGGCTTCAGGCCTGTTCTTTACCCTGAGACCATATGAACTCTTTTTTAAAAAAAATTAATTTAAAAAATTGTTTTGGCTGGGCACAGTGGCTCATGCCTGTAATCCCAGTACTTTGGAGGCTGAGGTGGGCGGATCACCTGTGGTCAGGAGTTCAAGACCAGCCTGACCAGTATGATGAAACCTTGTCTCTACTAAAAATACAAAAATTATCCGGGCATGGTGGCTTGTGCCTGTAGTCTCAGCCACTGGGAGGCTGAGGCAGGAAGATTGCTTGAACCTGGGAGGTGGAGGTTGCAGTGAGCCGAGATCATGCCACTGCACTCCAGCCTGGGTGACAGAGTAAGACTTTGTCTCAAAAAAATAAAAAAGTTTTGTTTTTGTTTTTGTTTTTAATAGAAATGGGGTCTTGCTGTGTTGCCCAGGCTGGTCTTAAACTCCTGGGCTCAAGCCATCCACACACCTTGGCCTCTCAAAGTGCTGGGATTACAGGCATGAGCCTCTGCACCTGGCCCTCTATGAACTCTTGACCTCAGTTATTCAGTCTAAAAAAGGGGTCAATAATGCCCTCCCTGACAACTCCCACATTTGTGGCTGACTGGGCTCTTGACCCTTCTTAAAGCTCTGTCCTAGCCGGGTGCGGTGGCTCATGCCTGTAATTCCAGCACTTTGGGAGACGGAGGTGGGTGGATCACGAGGTCAAGAGATTGAGACCATACTGGTCAACATGGTGAAACCCCGTCTCTACTCAAAATACAGAAAATTAGCTGGGCATGGTGGCGCATGCTTGTAATCCCAGCTGCTCAGGAGGCTGAGGCAGGAGAATAGCCTGAACCCAGGAGGCGGAGGTTGCGGTGAGCCGAGATCACGCCATTGCACTCCAGCCTGGGTAACAAGAGTGAAACTCTGTCTCAAAAAAAAAAAGCTCTGTCCTGTGGGGTACAGTCCCACCTGAGGGGCAGTCCCCCTGGGGGCAGAGGGTGAGGGTGCAGCAGAAGGAAGTGTTCAGATGGTGTGGCAGGTGAGTAAGTGTCATCTTTGAGGGATCACTAAGAAACAGGCCAGCAGACCTGGGTTTCATGTCTGTCTCTGTCACCTTGAGCACATATCTTCACCTGGATGAGCCTCAGGTTCCTGGTCTGGAAATGATGGGGACTCAGATGGGTGCCCGAGGCTAGGTCCTAGCTCACTCACTGCAGCTAGTGTGATCATGACCTTGGATGCCAGAGCCCAGACGTCACCTCCTCGGCACGGGCATCTTGCCATCTTTATGTCTTTGTGGTCTGTGTTACCGGGAGGCTGGTCAGTTTCCCTGTCTAGGGCAGCTGCCTCTCAGTCACTCTTCTGGGCAGCAGATGTGTACGGAGGGCGGTGTACATCCTGTCCCTGAGGTGCCCTGGGGTGGGCTTGCTGCCTTGGACCTTGCCCAGGGAGGTGTAACTGGCTGCGCCCCGTCTTCCCTGCAGTCTGCATTCTCTCAGCTACGTTTGACACCAGGCCTGCGGAAAGTCCTCTTTGCCACAGCCCTAGGGACTGTGGCCCTGGCCCTGGCTGCCCACCAGCTGAAGAGGCGACGGAGGAGGAAGAAGCAGGTTGGCCCCGAGATGGGAGGAGAGCAACTGGGCACGGTGCCCCTCCCCATCCTCATGGCCAGGAAGGTCCCTTCCGTGAAGAAAGGTAGGTGTGAGGTGGTGGGCATGGCCTGACCTGGGGTCACATCCTGGGGTCATAGCCCAGCTGGGCCACTCTCTACCCTGGGATCTTGGGCTAGTGACTTCCTGTCTCAGAGCCACGGTCCCCTCATCCATGAGCAGGACGACAGTAGCGTCCCTTCCTCCACACCGTACTGGAGGGTGACGCTGTTGGATGCATGTGCTCTGTCCGTGGTGCTGGTTTTGGTTGTTCTCATTGGCTGGGAACCCTTTGGGAGGGTTCCAGAGGGGTTCGGGGGTGTGGCCCCTGGGTCCAGAGAGAGATGTTCCACAGGCTGAGGAGCAGGAAGAGCTGTGTGGTTCTTGAACCACGCAGGATTCCTTCCATCCCCTTCTCTCTTAAAAATTGAGGTTTGGCCGGGCATGGTGGCTCACACCTATAATCCAAGCTCTTTGGAGGCCAAGGCGGGTGGATCACCTGGGGTCAGGAGTTCAAGACCAGCCTGACCAACATGGTAAAACCCCGCCTTTATTAAAAAAAAAAAAATTTGAGGTTTAAGGGTTGGGCACGGTTGCTCACCCCTGTAATCCCAGCTCTTTGGGAGACTGAGGCGAGTGAATCACTTGAGGCCAAGAGTTCAACACCAGCCTGGCCAACATAGTGAAACCCTGTATCTACTAAAAATACAGAAAAAAAAAATTGAGGTTTAATTTGCATGTACTAAGATTCAGGCTTTTTAGCATACTGTTGTGTGGTCTTTCACACACGTAGAATCATCCGATCACCACCACGGTTAGAAATCATTCCGTTGGTTGGAAGGTAGTGAGTTCACTCAGTCAATTGCTCAGTCACAGATCACACTCCTCCTTCGACTCTCTCTTTTTTTTTTTTTTGAGACGGAGTTTCGCTCTTTTTACCCAGGCTGGAGTGCAATGGCGCGATCTGGGCTCACCGCAACCTCCGCCTCCTGGGTTCAAGCAATTCTCCTGCCTCAGCCTCCCGAGTAGCTGGGACTACAGGTGTGCGCCACCACGCCCAGCTAGACTCTCTTTTTTTTTTGACATGGAGTCTCACTCTGCTGCCCACGCTGGAGGGCAATGGTGAGATCTTGGTTCACTGCAGCCTCTGCCTCCCAGGTTCAAGTGATTCTCCTGCCTCAGGCTCTCGAGTAACTGGGACTACAGGCATGTGCCACCATGCCTGGCTAATTTTTATATTTTTAGTAGAGATGGGGTTTCGCCATGTTGGCCAAGATGGTCTCGAACGCTTGACCTCAGGTGATCCGCCTGCCTCCGCCTCCCACAGTGCTGGGATTACAGGCGTGAGCCACCACGCCCGGCCCTCCTTCTTCTACTCTTTTCCCTGCTTCTCACTGCTGTACTTAGTCTTAAAGAAAAAAAAAAAAGAACTGTTCTGTTACTCTCTAAATGCTAAATGCCCTGCGTCCTTAGTCAGCCCCTCTCCTACCCCAGCTCTAGTAGCCACTGATCGGCTTTGTAGCTGCTGGTGTGGTTGTAAAAAACTCTTATGGCTCCTCTTAATCTTGTAATATAGAGACCTAGTGTTTGCTACATTGGAATGTTGTCTTGATCTCTTTCCAAGGCAAAGAGTTCTCATGGGTCCTCATCTTCGGAGAAACTGTTTTTTTTTTTTTTTTGAGATGGAGTCTCATTCTGTTGCCCAAGCTGGAGTGCAATGGTTGCAGGTTGGCTCACTGCAACCTCCGTCTCCCGGTTCAATCAAGTTTCCTGTCTCAGCCTCTTGAGTAGTTGGGATTACAGGCATGAGCCACCATGGCTAGCTAATTTCTGGTAGAGATGGGGTTTCTCCATGTTGGCCAGGCTGGTCTCGAACTCCTGGCCTCGAGAGATCTGCCCGCTTTGGCCTCCCAAAGTGCTGGGATTATAGGCGTGAGCCACTGTGCCCGGCCGAAACTTGTTTTAAGAAGCAAAAGTTCCTGAGATGTTTACTCAGAAAAAAAGGAAAAAAAAAAAAGAAGCAAAAGCAGCATGTAATCCCAGCACTTTGGGAGGCCAAGGTAGGTGGATTACCTGAGGTCAGGAGTTCAAGACCAGCCTGGCCAATGTGGCAAAACCCTGTCTCTACTAAAAATACAAAAAAATATTAGCACAGCATGGCGGCATGCGCCTGTAATCCCAGCTACTAGGGAGGCTGAGGCAGGAGAATCACTTGAACCTGGGAGGCAGAGGTTGCAGTGAGCCGAGATCATGCCATTGCACTCCAGCCTGGGCGACAAGAGTGAAACTCTGTCTTGAGGGGGAAAAAAAAAAAGGAGGGGGCATGGGGGCTCACACCTGTAATTCCAGTGCTTTGGGAGGCCAAGGTGGGAGGATCATTTGAGTACAGGAGTTTGAGATCACCCTGGGCAACATAGGGAGACCCTGTTTCTCTCTCTCTCTTTTTTTTTTAAAGACAGGGTTTCACCATGTTGATCAGGCTGGTCTCGAACTCCTAACCTCATGATCCACCTGCCTCGGCCTCCCAAAGTGCTGGGATTACAGGCATGAGCCACCACGCCCCATACGTTTCTTGAAATAATTTTTTTATCATTTTTTTATTTCTTTTTTCCCAAACTGGATATGATCTAAATAATTTTTTTTTTTTTTTTTAAAGAGAAAGAAACAAAAGTTGGCCAGGTGTGGTGGCTCACACCTGTAATTCCAGCACTTTGGGAGGCAGGAGGATTCTTTGAGGCCTGGAGTTCAAGACCAGCCTGGACAACATAGAGAGGCCCTGTCTCTATTAAAAAAAAATAATAAAAAAAAGCAAAAGTCTCCTGTGAAAATAAATTTGAATTGTGTATTATTGTTGCAAAAGGAAAGTATTATCTTTAGAATTGGAAAAAGAAGCGGCCGGGTGCGGTGGCTCACGCCTGTAGTCCCAGCACTTTGGGAGGGCAGGGTGGGCGGATCATGAGGTCAAGAGATCGAGACCATCCTGGCCAACTTGGTGAAACTCCATCTCTACTAAAAATACAAAAATTAGCCGGAGGTGGTGTCACAAGCCTGTAGTCCCAGCTACTTGGGAGGCTGAGGGAGGGGAATTGCCTAAACCTGGGATGCAGTGAGCCAAGATTGTGCCACTGCACTCCAGCCTGGTGACAGAGTGAGACTCTGTCTCAAAAATAATTGGAAAAAGAAGTCCTTTTTTTTTTTTTTTTTTAGACAGGCTTACTCCATCGCCCAGACTGGAGTGCAGTGGTGCACTTGGCTCACTGCAGCCTCCACGACCTCCACCTCGGTGGTTCAAGCAATTCCCCTACCTCAGCCTCCCAGGTAGCTGGGATTACAGGTGTGTGCCTCCATGCCTGGCTAATTGTTTTGCATTTTTAGTAGAGACGGGGTTTCACCATGTTGGTCAGGCTGATCTTGAACTCCTGACCTCGTGATCCCTCTGCCTTGGCCTCCCAAAGTGTAAGGATTATAGATGTGAGTCACCGACCCCGGCAGGAAAAAGAAGTCTTGAGACTAATATGAAAGGGGACCCTGAGAGGCCAAGGCAGCTGAGTTTCCGGTTGTCCTGGGAAGCCTGGAGTCATCTGCAAAGCCTTTAGCTTCCATGCACTGTCCCACTCTGCTGGCTCTCATTTCACTGTACTTTCTCTTCCCTACTTTGCTTGCTTCTAAAAAAATCTTGACCATGTGTGGTGGCTTGTACCTGTCATCCCAGCACTTTTGGATACCAAGGCCGGTGGATCACTTGAGCCCAGGAGTTTGAGACCAGCCTGGGTGATATATGGAGGCCCTGTCTCTCTCTCTCTCTTTTTTTTTGGAGACAGAGTCTCGCTGTGTCACCTAGACTGGAGTGCAGTGGTGCAATCTCAGCTCACTGTAACCTCTGCTTCCCAGGTTCAAGTGATGCTCCTGCCTCAGCCACTCCAGTATCTGGGATTACAGGCGCAAGCCACCATACCTGGCTAATTTTATATTTTTACTCGAGATGGGGTTTACCATGTTGGTCAGGCTGGTCTTGAACTCCTGACCTCAAGTGATCTGCCTGCCTTCACATCCCAGAGGTTGGGAGTACAGGCGTGCACCACCATACCTGGCTTTTTTTGTTTTGTTTTGTTTGAGACAGAGTCTCACTCTGTCACTTAAACTGGAGTGCATTGGCACAATCTCAGCTCACTGCAACCTCTGCCTCCCAGGTTCAAGGATTCTCCTGCCTCAGCCTCCCAAGTAGCTGGGATTACAAGCAGGCGCCACCACGCCTATCTAATTTTTTGTATTTTTAGAAGAGATAGGGTTTCACCATGTGGGCCAGGCTGGTCTCGAACTCCTAACCTCATGTGATCTGCCTGCCTTGGCCTCTCAAAGTGCTGGGATAACAGGCGTGAGGCACTGCACCCAGCCCTGTCTCTATTTTAAAAATAACCTTTCATGTGTATTTTATTAAAAAATTTTTAGGCCAGCCATGGTGGTTCATGCCTGTCATCCCATCACTGGGAGGCTAAGGCAGATGGATCACCTGAGTTTGGGAGTTTGAGAACAGCCTGACCAACATGGAGAAACCCCATGTCTACTAAAAATATAAAATTAGCCATGTGTGGTGGTGCATGCCTGTTATCCCAGCTACTCGGGAGGCTGAGGCAGGAGAATCGCTTGAACCAGGAGGCGGAAGTTGTGGTGAGCTGAGATTGTACCATTGCACTCCAGCCTGGGCAAGAAGAGTGAAACTCTGTCTCACAAAAAAACATTTTTTTTTTTTTTTTTTTTGAGACAGAGTCTTGCCCTGTTGCCCAGGCTGGAGCAACAGAAGAGCGTAGGGCCCTCCTTGTCCTGCTCACGATCACATCCCTGCCACTCCCTGCCACTGGGTACAGGACCAGGCCCAGGGAAGGAGCCCAGAACCTGCCAGATAAGCTGAGAACGAGGCTCATCTGCTTTTCTGCCTCTTCGTTAGCCTTCTCTGGGCTGCTGATTGAGCGACTAGTTTAGAATTTTCCTCCTTCCAAAAGGGATATGAGGCAACAACTTTTAAAAATATGCAAAAGGCGGGGCACGGTGGCTCACCCTATGATCCCGCACTTTGGGAGGCCGAGGTATTGCTTGAGCCCCAGGAGTTCAAGACCAGCTTGGCTAACATGGCGAAACCCTGTTCTGCTCAGTGCACACCCTTGGGGCCCACTGTTACCCTGACTTAGAAGGTCAGGACTGGTTCCCAGATGAGGAAGAAGGGGAAGCTGGCCCAGCAGGGGAGCAGCCTGTACAAAGGCCAAATAGGATGCCTGTGTGACGCCTGCCCTTCTGCTCCTTGCAGGATACTCTAGCCGGAGAGTCCAGAGCCCCAGCAGCAAGAGCAATGATACCCTGAGCGGCATCTCTTCCATTGAGCCCAGCAAGCACTCGGGCTCCTCCCACAGCGTGGCCTCAGTGAGCAGCGGGTGGTAGGCCAGGACTCCAGGGCAGACAGGGCTCTGGGGCAGACAGGGCTCCAGGGCTCCAGGACTCCTGGACATTGGGCAGACAGGGCTCCAGGGCATTGGGCTTATCCCTCCTGAGAACTCTGCCTTAAGCAAGCTTATGGACTGGTAGAGTGAAGGGAGGTGAAGATTCATTCATTCATTCATTCATTCACTCACTCACTCACTCACTCACTCTCTCTCACTCCTCTACCCACAAAGGCTCTCAGGGATTGTCCCTAATCACTCACTGTGCCAGGTGTTGGGAGAAAGGTGGGCAGGTGCAGAGGAGAGAAACCGATGGTCTCTTGAGGAGACCCGTACCTGTGAAAGTGCAGGTTGTTCATTCATCAGCCACTGACAAGCCCCTGTGTCATACCAGGGACTCTGCCAGGCACTGGGGGTGTGGAGATAAATAAAGGCAGAAGGTGGGCTTCTCCTGGGGTGTGGCTTTTGGTTCAGCAAGCGGAGTCCCAACTCTGAGCCAGGCTGGCACAGGGGCAAGCAAGAGCTGGGGGTGCCCACAGCCCAGTGGGGTGGGCGGCTGCTTGTGTGCATGAGAGGCAGGGCCCTGGCACAGAATGGGTACTCTGTGTTCTTGTCCAAGAGGTAGAGGAACCGTGGAGTAGGGGATGGACACACCAGTCAGGAGCAGGCTCAGGGGGGTTTATAGGTTCCTGGGCTGGGTGTTGGTTTCAGGATTCCTTTCTGCTTTGGTGGCTTCTATGAGGCAGCATCGGACACTTGGAGTTTGTGGTTCTAGGCCATTCTGAGGGTGTGGATGCTGTGGCCAGGGACGAGCTTGGGGATGGCATTTGGAGGGTGTGTGTGGCCCATGGTCAGGCAGTAGGGGAGAGCTCAAGGGGCCCTGCAGAGGGTCTGGGAAGGCTTCATTCTTTGTTCTTGTACTGATTGGTGCCCAGATGGTGGCAGTGAACGCATCCAGCCCCACAGCTGCGTGCTCGGGACCATGGGATGCCAGAGGGATGGAGGAGTCTCTGACCACCAGCGATGGCAACGTGGAGAGCCTCTACATGCAAGGTGTGGCCAGGAGGTGCCTGAGCTTCAAGGGCAGGGTGGGTGGCAGGAACGGTCCCTTCCTAGGAGCCTGGCCAGGCTCGGGTCACTTTGCCCCTCACTATGCTGCCCCAAATCCCAATTGGGTGATTTCCAGCCATTTCTGAACAAGGGACAGTGTCTAGGAACAAACCTGGTCTGAAAGAAGGCCTGGAACCTGAGCTGCCCTGGCCATGTGACCCCACCCAGGTCTTGCCCTTCAAGGCCCTCTTGCCTTCTTGATGTTCTGAGCCCCGTATTGGGTGAGACTGTGCTGGGGTTGACTCTCCCTTCTTGCCCCACCCATGCTCAGGCATGGAGCTGTTCGAGGAGGCTCTACAGAAGTGGGAGCAGGCATTAAGCGTGGGCCAGCGGGGGGACAGCGGCAGCACCCCCACGCCGGGGGATGGCCTCCGGAACCCAGAGACTGTGTCAGAGCCACTCTCTGAGGTAGGTGGTCTTCTGTGTCCCCCTGCACCCATGGGAGAAGGTTGGCAGCACAGGAGAGGGGCAGCCACCCCTTGGGAGGCAGGCAGGCTTCTGTCCTCTGGGACTGTGGATTTCCCTCCACGAGGGTGTTATTTACATGAAACAAAACAATTCATGTTCAGCACGATGCCTGGTGCTCGGTAAACAGCTGTGTCGAGAATCACACCCCTCTCAACCCCGTAAAGGGCAATGTGCAGTCCTGAAAGACTGGAAGGGAAGACGCTTCTGTTAAGAGCTGGCTGCATTACCAGACCTTTTTTTTTTTTTTTTTTTTTTGTTAGGATGGAGTATCACACTGTCACCCTGGCTGGAGTGCAGTGGCATGATCTCAGCTCACTGCAACCTCCACCTCCTGGGTTCCAGCGATTCTGCTGCCTCAGCCTCCTGAGTAGCTGGGATTATAGGTGCCCATGACCACACCCAGCTAATTTTTTGTATTTTTAGTAGAGACGGGGTTTCAGCATGTTGGACAGGCTGGTCTCAAACTCCTGACCTTGTGATTCACCTGCCTCAGCCTCCCAAAGTGCTAGGATTACAGGTGTGAGCCACCATGCCCAGCCCCTTTTTTTTTTAAATGTATTTTTTTTGGGCACCATCCAAGTTTTCTACAGTGAATATTTTATTTATTTATTTATTTTTATTTTTTTTATTAGAGATGGGGTTTCAACATGGTCTCAATCTCTTGACCTCGTGATCTGCCTGCCTCGGCCTCCCAAAGTGCTGGGATTACAGGCGTGAGCCACCGCACCCGGCCTATTTATTTATTTTTAAGATGGGGTCTTGCTCTGTTGCCCAGGCTGGAGTGCAGTGGTGCGATCTTCACTCACTGCAACCTCCACCTCCTAGATTCAAGTGATTCTCCTGCCTTAGCCTCCTGAGAAGCTGGAATCACAGGCACCTGCCACCATGCCCAACTAATTTTTGTATTCTTAGTAGAGACAGGGTTTTACCACGTTGGCCAGGCTGGTCTCAAACTCCCCACCTCAAGGGATCCACCTGCCTCAGCCTCCCAAAGTGCTGGAATTATAGGCATGAGCCACTGAACCCGGCCTACAGTGAATATTTATTATTTCAGTATCAGGAAAGGAAAATGAAGTTCAAAGGCTAAAATTAAAATTTCTGTGGCCAGGCGTGGTGCCTCACACCTGCACTTTGGGAGGCTGAGGCAGGAGGATCAGTTGAGCCCAGGAGTTTGAGATCAGCTGGTCATTGTCCCAGCTGCTCAAGAGGCTGAGGTGGCAGGATTGCTTGAACTGAGGATATCCAGGCTGCGGTGATCCAGCCACTGCACTCCAGGCTAGGCAACGCAGTGAGACCCTGTCTCAAAAAAAAAAAAGAAAAAAGAAAAGAAAATAAGCTCAAATCCCGCTGAGCTCGTAACTTCTGCTGGCATGTGGACAGATGGGCCCCCCCTCTTTCAGGAGCAGCTTGACAATATCTGGAGAATCATCTGGGGCCTAGCTAGGAAGTAGGAATAACTTCAGCCATTAAAAACAGAGGGAGTTAGCCGGGCATGGTGGCTCACGCCTGTAATCCCAGCATTTTGGGAGGCCGAGGTGGGTGAATCACCTGAGGTCAGGAGTTCAAGACCAGCCTGGCCAACATGGTGAATCCCTGCCTCCACTAAAAATACAAAAATTAGCTGGACATAGTGGAGCATGCCTGTGATCCCAGCTACTTGAAAGGCTGAGGAAGGAGAATTGCTTGAACCCAGGAGGTGGAGATCGCAGTGAGCCGAGATCATGCCACTGCACTCTAGCTTGGGCGACAGAGTAAGACTTACTCCATCTCAAAAAAAAAAAAAAAAAAGAGGGAGTTGAATCCAGGGAATTGGTTGCATAGGTGAAGGTGGAGCTGGAGGGACATGGGGAGGAGGTGGTGAGCCTAGAGCTTGGGCCAGGGCTGTCTTGTGGGGGCTGGAACCACAGTGGAGCAGGGGATGTGGGCACTTCTGGCGGCGGAGGTAGAAGGAGGAGGGGAGGATTTCTCTGCCTACTTCTCTCTCACCCCTGCCTTCATTCCTCCACCCGTGTCTCCCATTGGCTGAGAGCCAGCTGGCAGGGGAACCTGGGAAATAGCTTGTGGAACAAGGATGGGGCTGTGTCTGGCACAGCTGCTAACAAGTTGGAAGGTTTCATGCCCTCTGTCCCTGCTGGGGCGTGAGCTCAGGGGCATGATCGCTGCAGTGGTAGGGGTGTGAAGGTTGGGGTTTAAAGTGACTCAAACCCTTGGGTGTCTGCAGTTGTAGCTGGATCAGGTCCTGTCTGCAGGTGGGCAGGGAATGAGCAGCTGTAGAAGTGTGTTAGGGAGAGGCCGGGCATGGTGGCTCACGCCTATAATCCAAGCGCTTTGGAGGCCAAGGCGGGCGGATCACCTGAGGTTGGGAGTTTAAGACCAGCCTGACCAACATGGTGAAACCCCGTCTTTTTTTTTTTTTTTTGAGACGGAGTTTTGCTCTTGTTACCCAGGCTGGAGTGCAATGGCGCGATCTCGGCTCACCGTAACCTCTGCCTCCTGGGTTCAGGCAATTCTCCTGCCTCAGCCTCCTGAGTAGCTGGGATTACAGGCACGCGCCACCATGCCCAGCTAATTTTTTTTTATATTAGTAGAGACGGGGTTTCACCATGTTGACCAGGATGGTCTCGATCTCTTGACCTTGTGATCCACCTGCCTTGGCCTCCCAAAGTGCTGGGATCATAGGCGTGAGCCACTGCGCCCGGCCATATTTACTTATTTTGAAACAGAATCTCGCTCTGTCATCCAGGCTAGAGTACAGTGGTGCGATCTCAGCTTACTACAACCTTTGCCTCCCGGATTCAAGCACCTCTCCCGCCTCAGCCTCCCATGTAGCTGGGACTACAGGCGCCCACCACTATGCCTAGCTAATTTCTGTATTTTTAGTAGAGGCAGAGTTTCACCATGTTGGCTGGGCTGGTCTCGAACTCCCAACCTCAGGTGACCCACCTGCCTTGGCCTCCCTAAGTGCTGGGATTACAGGCGTGAGCCACCGTGCACGGCCTCACTTTTTTGCTGGAGCCCCCTGAAGCACAGTTTTTTGAGGGTGAAGGTATCTGTTTTTCCGTTTTGTTGAGTGTGCATCTGATGTCACATCTAAGACCCATTACCTTACTTGAGAGCTTTTCACAGTGACACACACTTGTGCCAAAACTGCAAGGCTCTGCTGGCCACACAGGGCGGGTCCCGGCCCTGCCTGAGAACTGAGCAAAGGGGCAGTGGGTCTGGGGTCCTGTAGGCTTGGGGCTGCATCCAAGCTCTGCCAGGCTCTGCTGGCCATGGGGACCTCTTAACCTTGCGTTTTACCTGTGAAATGGGGTCCTAGTGATCCCGGTCTCAGAGGGACACTGTGAGGCTGAATGATGAGGCACCTGGCCCAGGGTGGCACTCAGTGGATGCCGCCATTTCCATCATTTGCATCCCTCTCTGAGCTCTTCTGACCAGTGCTCCCCAGTGGCCTCGGCTTCATCTCCTCCCCATGGGTCCAGTTACAGGCAGGTGCAGGCTCTGGCAGCCTTCGTGGAAAACAGAGTCAGGCTGGCTCATGCCTCCCCTCAGCACTCAGCCCAGAAACTCCAGGGCTGCAGGGAGGCGTGCCCTCTCTTCCCTCGCCTCGACCTGGAGGCCCAGGGGTAGGAACAAGTCATCAAGGCCACAGGATGCTGTGCACTCTTTGGAGCGAAGTGCTGGGTGAACCTTCTCCCCGTCAGACCATCCTCCCACCACTCGCCTCCCTCCCTAGGCCTCTGCCAGTGTTTTCCGGCCACCTGCCTCCTTCCCAGGCGGCTGTCCCTTCGCTGCTTAGCCTGGGTGGCGACGCTGGTGATAACCCATAACCCCAGAGCTTCGCAGTGCTGGAGTCCTCCTCACTTTGCGCTCCAACAACACCGTAAGAATTATTACCTGTCCCTTGCTGCCCCCTGGCATCGGGCACTGTACTTCGCCAGGTGGGTGTTATGCCATGCCCATGCTGCAGAGGAGGGCTCAGAGGCCCAACGCTTTGCCTTCCTAAGCATGCACGGTTAATGCAAACAGGGGCTCCAGTCCGGCTCCTCCTGGATGGCACTGTGTCTACTGAAATGCTGCCTGCACCCCAGGAGCTTCTCAAACTCCTCCTCGGTAGTAATAATTACAGGCTGGGCGAGGTGACTTGCTCCCAGCACTTTGGGAGGCCGAGGCGGGCCGATCACTTGAGGTCAAGAGTTCAGGACCAGCCTGATCTACACGGTGAAACCGTGTCTCTACTAAAAACACAAAATTCAGCTGGGCTTGGCAGTGTACACCTGTAATCCCAGCTACTTGGGAGACTGAGGCAGAAGAATTTCTTGAACCCAGGAGGTGGAGGTTGTGGTGAGCTGAGATTACACCACTGCAGTTCAGGCTGGGCAACAGAGTGAGCATCCATCTCAAAAAAATAAGTAAAGTAATAATTACAATATCTATTCTCAGAGCTACACTTACTGGTGGCCACCACGGGCCAGTCTTGTGTGAAGTGCTTTGCCTACGTATGGTCTTTAAGTTTTCCCTGAGATCTTAGGAGAAAGCACTCTTTTTTTTTTTTTTTGAAACAGAGTCTCACTCTGTCGCCAGGTGCCAGGCTGGAGTGCAGTGGTGCGATCTCGGCTCACTGCAACCTCTGCCTCCTAGGTTCAAGCAATAGGAGAAAGCATTCTTATTTCCCTTGACAGAGAAACTAAGACGAGGCTTGGAATGGGGAAATTATTTGCCTGAGGTCACACAGTGTGGAACTAGTGGTGCCACAATCTGAATCCAGGCATGTGTGGCTCTAGAGCAGTGCTACTCCGTGGAAAGCCACATGCGACATTTAATATTTCCTGTGGACCACAGTAAACAGCACAAAGTAATGGGCAAAATTAATTTTGATAATATACATGTGACCTTTGAACAACGTAGGTTTTTTTTCATTTTTTCTTTTCTTTTTTTTGAGATAAGGGTTTGCTCTGTCCCCTAGGCTAGAGTGCAGTGATGTGATCATGGGCTCAGGCGAGCCTCCCACCTCAGCCTCCTGAGTAGCTGGGGCTACACGTGCCCACTACCATGCCTGGTAAATATTTTTTATATTTTTTGTAGAGACAGGATCTCACCATGTTGCCCAAGCTGCTCTTGAATTCCTGGACTCAAGTGATCCTCCTACCTTGGTCTACCAAAGTGCTGGGATTACAGGCATGAGCCACTGCACCTGGCCAGATTATTTTCAATAAATATATAGGAGAATGTTTTGGAAATTTATGACAATTTTGAAAATGTCACAGATGAACCCACTTAACCTGGAGATACTGAAAGAATTATGAAAAATACATGTCATGAATGCATAAAATATATGTAGATACTAGGCTTTTTAATTTACTAACATAAAATACACACAGATCAGCTGGGCACAGCAGCTCACACCTGTAATCCCAGAACTTTGGGAGGGCAAGGTGGGTGGATCACCTGAAGTTAGGAGTTCAACACCAGCCTGGCCAACATAGTGAGGCTGAGGCAGGAGAATCACATGAATCCAGGAGGTGGAGGTTGCAGTGAGCAGAGACTGTGCCATTACAGTTCAGCCTGGGCAACAAGAATACAACTTCATCTCAAAAAAAAAAAAAGCTGGGCATGGCGGCTCATGCCTGTAATCTCAACACTTTGGGAGGCCGAAGTGAGCGGATCACCTGAGGTCAGGAGTTTGAGACCAGCCTGGCCAACATGGCTAGACCCCATCTCTACAAAAAAATAAAAATAAAAAAAGGCGTGGCTCAACGCCTGTAACTCCAGCACTTTGGGAGGCCGAGGCAGGCAGATCACAAGGTCACGAAGTTAGGAGTTCAAGACCAGCCTGGTGAACAAGGTGAAACCCCATTGCTACTAAAAATACAAAAATTTGCTGGGTGTGGTGGCATGCACCTGTAATCCCAACTACTCAGGAGGCTGAGGCAGGAGAATCACTTGAACCCGGGAGGCAGAGGTTGTAGTGAGCTGAGATGGTGCCACTGCACTCCAGCCTGGGTGACAGAACAAGATTCCATCTTACAAAAGAAAAAAAAAAGCAAAACCACACATCTATTATAAAAAGTTAAAATTTGGGCCAGGTGTGGTGGCTCACGCCTGTAATCCCAACACTTTGGGAGGCCAAGGTGGCCAGATCACCTGAGGTCAGGAGTTCAAGACCAGCCAGGCTAACATGGGGAAACCCCGCCTCTACTAAAAATACAAAAATTAGCCCAGTGTGGTGGTGCATGCCTGTGATCCCAGATCCTCAGGTGGCTGAGGCAGGACCCTGGACACTTGAACCTGGGAGGTGGAGATATATGTGTATATATATATATATATCTTTTTTTTTTTTTTTGAGTTGGAGTTTCACTCTTGTTGCCCATGCTGGAGTGCAGTTTCCGGCTCACCAAAACCTCCACCTCCCAGGTTCAACTGATTCTCCTGCTTCAGCCTCCCAAGTAGCTGGGATTACAGGTGCATGCTACCACCATGCCTGGCTGATTTTTGTATTTTTAGTAGATATGGTGTTTCGCCGTGTTGACCAGGCTGGTCTCAAACTCCTGACCTCAGGTGATCCCCCTGCCTTGGCCTCCCAAAGTGCTGGGATTAAAGGTGTAAGCCACCACACCTGGCCTTTAATTTTATTTTTAAATTTTAATCTTATTCATTTATTTATTTATTTTGAGACCAGGCTATGCAACTGGCTATTTTTTGTGTTTTTGGTTTTACCATGTTGCCAAGGCCAGTCTCAAACTCCTAGGCCCAGGTGATTCACCTGCCTCGGCCTTCCAGTGTGCTGGGATTACTGGTGTGGATCATTGTGCCTGGCCCAGTGATTCTCTTTTCTCTTTTCTCTCTCTCTCTTTCTTTCTTTCTTTCTCTCTCTTCTTTCTTTCTCTATCTCTTTTTCTCTTTCCTTTCTTTTTTCTTTTTTTTTTTTTTCTCTTTCCTTTCTTTCAACAGAGTCTCACTGTGTCGCCAGGCTCCAGGCTGGAGTGCAGTGGCGCCATCTCAGCTCACTGCAACCTCTGCCTCCTGTGTTCAAGCAATTCTTCTGCCTCAGCCTCCCTAGTAGCTGGGACTACAGGCGTGTGCCACCACACCCAGCTAATTTTGTATTTTAGTAGAGATGGGGTTTCACCATGTTGGCCCGGATGGTCTCAATCTCTTGACCTCATGATCCGCCCACCTCGGCCTCCCAAAGTGCTGGGATTACAGGTGTGAGCCACTGTACCCGGCCTATTATTTATTTTTTGAGACAGTCTTGCTCTGTCGCCCAGGCTGGAATGCAGTGGCACCATTCCAGCTCACTGCAACCTCAGCCTCCTGGGCTCAAGTGATCCTCCTACCTCAGCCTCCTGAGTAGATGGGACTACAGGTACATGCCGGCTTAATTTTTGTATTTTTTGTAGAGATGGGGTCTTTCCATGTTGCCTCGGCTGGTCTCAAACTTCTGGGCTCAAGAGATTCTCCTGCCTCTGCCTCCCAAAGTTCTGGGATTATAAGTGTGAGCCACCTCACCCAGTCTACTTTTCTGCCTTATGATTTCTTTTTTTTGTTGTTTTTGAGATGGAGTCTCGCTCTGTCACCCAGGCTGGAGTGCGGTGGCGTGATCTCGGCTCACCGCAACCTCCACCGCCCAGGTTCAAGCAATTCTCCTGTCTCAGTCTCCAGAGTAGCTGGGACTATAGGCGCACGCCACCATGCCTGACTAATTTTTTTTGTATTTTAGAGATGGGGTTTCACCATGTTGGTCAGGCTGGTCTTGAACTCCTGACCTCACATGATCCACCCGCCTTAGCCTCCCAAAGTGCTGGGATTACAGGCATGAGCCACTGTGCCTGGCAACTTATGATTTCTTTAATAACATTTTACTGACCCCCCCCCCCCAACCCTCCCACCCCTTTCACCCCCTCAGTAAGACTTCTGGTCAACAGTAGGTTATTTATTAGTAGTTAACAACCTACTAATAACTCCCTCTACTTTTGGAGGAGTCAAAGGTTCTACGTGGGCCAGGCGCCTGTAATCCCAGCACTTTGGGAGGCTGAGGCAGGAGGAGTACTTGAGCCCATAAGTTTGGAACCAGCCCGGGCAACGTGGCAAAACCCTGTCTCTACCAAAAAAAAAAAATACAGAAATTAGCCGGGCATGGTGATGTATGCCTGTAGTCCCAGCTGCTATGGAGGCAGAGGCGGGAGGACCACTTGAACTCAGGAGGTTGAGGCTGTGGTTAGATGTGATTGTGCTACTGCACTGTGGGCTGGGTGATAGAAGGAGACCCTCTCTAAAAAAACAAAAAATGTTTTATGTGGATTTTCAACTGTGTGGGCACAGGTACCCTAAGGCCACCATTTTTAAGGGTCAGCTGTACTTTATGTAACCTGGTATATCCAAAATGTGATCGTTTCAGCGTGTAATCAACAGAAAAGATTCCTGGGATGGGCTACGCTTTTTGGTGCGGTGTTTGGAATCTGGTGTGCATTTAGACTCTGGGGCTGTCTGGGTTTCCCGTGCTCAGCTGCCACACGTGGCTGGTGGCTCTGTATCGAGCAGTGAAGGTCTAGAGCCTCTGTGCTTAGCTGCTGAGCCCCAGAGCTTCTCCCCTTTCCCCAGGGACCTGGGGGCAGGGAAGGGGCTGTTTTCACGGGGAGCTTGGAGGGTCTGGGTTGAGGCTCATGGTTTTTACGGCAGCCAGAGTCACAGCGGAAGGAGTTTGCGGAGAAGCTGGAGTCCCTGCTGCACCGTGCCTACCACCTGCAGGAGGAGTTCGGCTCCACCTTCCCCGCGGACAGCATGCTGCTGGACCTCGGTGAGCTGGGCCTGGCGCAGGCGGGGTGGGCATGGAGGGTGGCAGGAATGGAGGTGAGGAGAAGGTGCGAGAACCGAGGCGTGGTCCTCAGTGCAGCCAATGAATCAGGATCCCCGGGGCTCTTGGACCTCACGTGATCCAGCACCTTATTGCACAGATGGGGAAACTGAGGTGTTCCCTTCTCCACGGAAGGCTGGAGCACAGCTGAAGGGAGGCCCTGGGAATCCCCAGCGAGTACACCTGGCCCTGTCCCCTTTGGGTGCGACCTTGGGGCTCGTTTGACAGCATCTCCCCGATGGCTCTCCCAGGCCTTCTCTTCGAGTCCCTTCCTGAGGCTCAAACTGCGTGGACGGATGGGGTGCTTCCTGGGAGGCTCACTGAGAGCAGGCCAAGGGCCAAGACCAGAGCTCTGTTGTTGGGTGGGTTGAGGTGAAATGTGACGTTACTGAGGGAAACCGAGTCGTTCTGCCAAATAGCCACTGTCGTCTCTGTGCCCGCATGTCCCGGACCCCTGCAGTGAATGACCCCTGGGTCCCTCCCTGTGCACTCAGCCCTGTCAGGGATAGTATCAGATTCCCGAGGGTCTAGCTCCCTGCCTCTGCCAGTGGGGACACAGAACTGGAGTGGGTTGGGACAGCCACGAGCCCTGCCCTGGCTTCTCCCCACCTGCTTTCCGCATGGCTTCTCTGTTGGAGGAATCTGCCTCCTGTGGCCTCCCTTCATGGCAGAAAGGGCGGGGGGACCTTCCCCGCTGCAGGTCTGTGGCCTTTGCTAACTTGCCCACCAAACCTTTCCTGATCACCCCGGAGGTCCACACCCCTCAGCCCTTGGTGGAGCAGGGAGGGGAACCCCAGGTGAGCGGCTGTGGACTCTCTCAAGCCCTTGGTATCAGTGGCTGAGTTTCAGCTTGTCAGAGGACAGAGGCGGCTTGTCCAGGGCCACACAGAGCAGCAGAGTCCTCCCCTGCAGAGCTCGGGGGCCTTCAGACCTCAGGTCTAGCAGTGTGACCCATGAGCCTGGCAGAGCCACTCACCGGCCAAGAGCCCACACCTGAGGCTGACAACCTCTGAGGATGTCGTGGGGATTGAAGGAGGTCACTCACTGAAGTGACGAGTCCAGTGTCTTCACACAGAAGCACTCGGCATGTCAGAGCTTTGCCCCTGAGCATGGGCATTGCAGACCCAGGAGGAAGCCTCCCCTGGGCCTGGTGGGGGGCTTTGGGTACTGGGATTCCCACTGAGCACTGTGCTGGGAGTCTCAGCCCCTCCCTCTCTCGCTGCTCCTCCCAGAGAGGACCCTCATGCTGCCCCTGACCGAGGGCTCGCTGCGGCTGCGACCGGACGACGAGGACAGCCTGACCTCAGAGGATTCCTTCTTCTCCGCTACTGAGGTGACTTGGGTGGGGACCAAGCCTGGGGTGGGGTGAAGGCCAGGCCTCTTCTACAGGCTCATGGGGCCGGCACTGGGTCATGGGAAAGTGGAGGCATTTCCTCCGACGGGAGCAGAGTTTGGATGCTCCCACGGGCCTCCTTGAAGCTGTCGGGGATGGGGGAGGGCTGAGAAATCGGGGGCCATTGTCCTGTGGGTGAGAGCAGGGGTTCTGCCCCAAAGGGCTCCAGCCGTGTCAGCCTCTCCCTCCTCCAGACCGCTGTGCCCATTGCTTGGCCTCAGTCTCCTGCCATGGGCACGTGGATCAGGCACGGGAGGACATGTACATGTGCCCTTTAGGTGGCCTCTTTGGGAAGGTGCCCTGGAGATGGGGATGCTAAGGGCCAGAGCTGGGCTCGAACTGGGGCCTCCTGGCCAGTTCCCTCCGACATCCCTTCAGAGAGATTGGCAGTGGGCAGGCACCTGGGGTGGCCACTGTGGCTGCCCGATGAGCAGGTCCCCTCTAGCCGCAGCATGCTGCTCACCCGGGCTTCCCCGGCCCCCTCCTCTGCACCCTCCCCCAGCTCTTCGAGTCCCTGCAGGCCGGAGATTATCCGATCCCACTCTCCAGACCTGCCGCTGCCTACGAGGAGGCCCTGCAGCTGGTGAAGGAGGGGAAAGTGCCCTGCCGGACCCTCAGGTGAGCAGGGGTGGAGCGAGGGAGGGGACAGGAGGCAGTGGGTGACCCTGGCCCTTGTGGGAGGCGGAGAAGCCAGTGGTGCTTGGTGAGGACTCAGCCTGAGTGAGTCCAGGCTGCCTGGGGGCTGTGGTGAGCTGGCGACAGCTCCTCCCCCAGCTGCAGAGGGCCTGGATGGACCCATACTGGCAGGTCTGGTATCAATAATGACAGTAACAAATGAACATAATTCATAAAGAACAATAGTTAATGCCTGTTCTAAATTCTGAGAGGCTGTTTGCTTCTACAGCACATACACTAAAAAAAAATTGGAATGGGTCTGGCACGGTTGCTCATGCCTGTAATCCCAGCACATTGGGAGCCTGAGGCAGGCGGATCACGAGGTCAGGAGTTTGAGGTCAGCCTGACCAACACGGTGAAACCCTGTCTCTACTAAAAATACAAAAATTAGCCAGGCGTAGTGGCTCGCACCTGTAATCCCAGCTATTCAGGAGGTTGAGGCAGGAGGATTGCTTGATCCTGGCAGATGGAGGTTACAGTGAGCCGAGATTATGCCATCGCACTCCAGGCTGGGCAACAGAGCAAGATTCCGCCTCAAAAAAAAAAAAAGAAGGAATGGTACAGAGAAGATTAGCATGGTCCCGGTGCAAGATGACACACAGATTTCCCAAGCATTCCATATAAAAACAAAAGTAAATTCTCAGAGGGGTCCAGCCACACAGGAGGCACTGGTCCTAAGTGCAGTGTCTGGAGGCATCTCCTCCATAGGAGAGTCAGGAACCCAGGCTGTGGGGACAGACAGACCCGGGCGCCTCCAAGTTCTGCTACCCAGAACAAGTCGCTTAACTTCTCTTAGCCTCAGTTTCCTTGTCTGTGGTTATATTTAGGCCTCTTCACCATCTTAAATTAACTTTTTTGTATGATAAAAGACTGCAAACTTTTTTTTTTGTATTTTTAGTACAGATGGGATTTCACTGTGTTGGCCAGGCTGGTCTCAAACTCCTGACCTCAAGTGATCCACCCACCTTGGCCCCCGCAAAGTGCTGGGACTACAGGCGTGAGCCACTGCGCCGGGCCTGAGAACTTGGCTTTTTGATCATGGCTTGCAGATTTCAGTATGTGTGTTTAAAAGTTAACCTGGAGCTGCGTGCAGTGGCTCATGTCTGTAATCCCAGCACTCTGGGAGGCCGAGGCAGGTGGATCACTTGAGGTTCGGAGTTCAAGACCAACCTGGCCAACATGGTGAAATTCCATCTCCACTAAAAATATAAAAATTAGGTGGGGTGCGGTTGTGCGTGCCTGTAGTCCTAGCTTCTTGAGAGTTTGAGGCAGGAGAATCGCTTGAACCTGGGAGGTGGAGGATGTAGTGAGCTGAGATGACACCACTGCACTCCAGCCTGGGTGACAGAGCGAGACTCCTTCTTAAAAAAAAAAAAAGTTAACTGACCAGGAATGAATCAGACACTGGCTGAAGCCGAGGCGATTTAGATGAAGGGTCGCCACCCTGCTGGGTGGTTCACCACATCTGCCATCAGGAGGCAGTTTGGCCATTTCAGTCCTTTGCCAGTGAAGTGTGGGGCGGGTTGTGGCCTAAGCAGGCCTCGGTCATCTCTGTAACCCAGTGCCTGAGAGGCCGACATGTCCTCACAGCTCATCCAGGCAGCCTCGTCCTGTGGCCTGGGAAGACCAAGGCCTCAAGGGAGGCAGGCACCAGCCAGAGGTCACACTGCCAGGCTGAGGCAGGGCCAGGGCTGGAGCCAGAGCCTCTCCCCTCCCCACTCAGGTGCCACCTGACCCCCCGGGGCATCACTGGGCAGGGACCAGGTTGTGTGACGCCATCTGTCCTCCCCTCAGGACGGAGCTGCTGAGCTGCTACAGCGACCAGGACTTTCTGGCCAAGCTGCACTGTGTGCGGCAGGCCTTCGAGGTGGGTGTGGCCTGGGGGCTCCGAGGGGGTGGGAGGCGAGGGGCGGTCAGGCCAGCCACGGCTGTGTGGCATGTACGTGGCTTCCTGGTCCCTGGCCAGCCCTGCTCCCACCCTGGGCTCCTCTGTGGCAGGTGGGCAACCTACCTGGCCTCTTCTGTGGCCCTCTCCATGGGCTTTGAGGGACTGCCATGCCAGCAGCTCACTCCTCTCCCTCCCTCCTTCCCCAGGGGCTTCTGGAAGACAAGAGTAACCAGCTTTTCTTCGGGAAAGTGGGCCGGCAGATGGTGACGGGCCTGATGACCAAGGCCGAGAAGGTAGCAGGGGGTGGGGTAGGGGGCAATTATAAAATGCAAACCTGGCAGGGCGCGGTGACTCATGCCTGTAATCCCAGCACTTTGGGAGGCCAAGGTGGGTGGATCACCTGAGGTCAGGAGCTTGAGACCAACCTGGCCAACATGGTGAAACCCCGTCTCTACTAAAAATACAAAAATTAGCCAGATATGGTGGTGTGCACCTGTAACCCCAGCTACTCAGGAGGCTGAGGCAGGAGAATCGAGTGAACCCAGGAGGCAACGGTTGCAGTGAGCCAAGATGACACCACTGCACTCCAGGCTGGGCAACAAGAGCTAGACTTCATCTCAAAAAAACATAAAATAAAATAAAATGCAAACCACAGAGGGTCCCCCTGAACCCCACCTGCCAGAGGGAACCCCTGTGCACAGGCTGATGTGTGTGCCTCCTACTCCGTTCTGTAGACTCTCCAACCATGGATGCTGTTACTCCGTTTCTAAGCCTTTGCCTACTTACCGTCCCGCAATTTACTCTGGGGTGTAGTGGCATATGGCATGCGTCTCTCCACGCCAGCACCTGGAGGGGTTTTCCCCAACTGTGGAGCGTTCCATTGCGTGGAGAGCACCACACGATGACCCCAATCCCTGATGGATGGACACCTGGGCTGTCTAGTGTTCACCATCACAGACATCACGACTATAATCTTCCTTATGGGGCTCTCTTGAGAGGTTTTCTGTGAGGCAAAGCATGGATATGGCATTTCTGTGTCCTGGACATTTAGAAGGCCGGCAGATATTGCCAGTTGCCTTCCAAAAGGCCTTAACAACTTTAGTTGCTGCCAGCAAGATAAGGGTGTTTCCTCGCATCTTTGATTATTGATGAGGTTGCATAATTTTTGTTTTTGTTTTTTCTTTGAGATGGAGTTTTGCTTTTGTTGCCCAGGCTGTGGTGCAATGGAGCGACTTCGGCTCACTGCAACCTCCGCCTCCCAGGTTCAAGTGATTCTCTTGCCGCAGCCTCCCGAGCATCTGGGATTACAGGCATGCGCCACCACGCCTGGCTAGTTTCGTATTTTTAGTAGAGACGGGGTTTCTCCATGTTGGTCAGGCTGGTCTCAAAGGCCTGACCTCAGTTGATCCACCCGCCTCAGCCTCCCAAAGTGCTGGGATTACAGGCGTGAGCCACCGCGCCCAGAGAGGTTGCATGATTTTTTTGTAGATTGATTACTTGTCTTTTTTTTTTAAACGGGTTTGAGCACAGCTTTTGACCAGTTGGAGAGATGACTGTAAAACACACGTCTGACCTCGTACATCTGCTCCTCACCCGTTACCTGGTCGTAGCCAGCCACCTACAACGCTTGCTTGTGCCTGCTGCCCTGTGAGCTTCATCCCGTCTGGCTGAAGGGCCTTCTAGTGCACCAGACTTGCTGCCTGATCTGGGCTTTGCATGTGCTGGTCTCTACACCAGGAACACTGTTGCTCAATCTTTTTTTTGTTGTTGAGACAAAGTTTTGCTTCCGCTGCCCAGCCTGGAGTACAGTGGCATGATCTCGGCTCACCGCGACCTCCACCTGCATGCTTAAGCCATCCTCCTGCCTCAACCTCCTGAGTAGCTGGGACAACAGGCATGTGCTACCACAGCTGGCTAATTTTTGTATTTTTCGTAGAGACTAGATTTTCCTATGTTGCTTAGGCTGGTCTCAAACTCCTGACCTCAGGTGATCTGCCCTCCTTAACCTTCCAAAAGTGCTGGGCTTACAGATCTGAGCCACCACACCTGGCCTTATTCTTTTTTTTTTTTTTTTTAAAGAAAACAACTTTATTGTGAAATACGCATAGAAGACAGTGTAAAAAAGTATAGGATTTGGCTGGGCATGGTGGCTTATGCCTGTAATCCTAGGAATTTAAGAGGCTGAGATGGGAGGATTGCTTGAGCCCAGGAGTTCAAGGCTACAGTGAGCCATGATTGCACCACTGCTCTCCAGCCTGGCCAACAGAATGAGACCCTGTCTCAAAAAAACAAAAAGTATCTATAGGATTTTTTTTTTTTTTTTTGAGATGGAGTCTTGCTGTGTCGTCTAGGTTGGAGTACCGTGGTTCAATCTTGACTCACTGCAACCTCTTCCTCCCAGGTTCAAGTGATTTTTCTGCCTCCACCTCCCTCCCAAGTAGCCGGGATTACAGGCATGCGCCACCACGGCTGGCTAATTTTTATATTTTTAGTAGAAACAGGTTTCACCATGTTGGCCGGGCTGGTCTGGAACTCCTGACCTCAGGTGATCCGCCCGCCTTGGCCTCCCAAAGCGCTGGGATTATAGGCGTGAACCACTGTGCCCAGCATATCTATAGGATTTAATGAAAGGAAAGACAAATCCTGTGTAACCAGCAGCCAGGTTAGGAGGTGGGACACAGTGTCTGGAAGCCCCCCACTCCAATTTTCCTCTGTCTTCCTCCTCCCGCATTCCACGGTCACTTGTCTTCTGAGTACCCCCAGCTGTCTCTGTCCCAGGAGGTCATCACCTGACTCCCTGAGACCCTAGAGAAGCCCTGGGCTCACTGTGGCGGTGTGGCCTCACCACCTGCCTCCTGCTCGAGGGCTGCCTTGTCCTTCCTCTCCTGTTATTCGGTGAGCTCCATGGGGGCCAGGGCTGGAGCTCTCCTGGAACAGGTGTGTGCCCCATCCAGGGCCTGGCACAGGGCAGGGACTGCGTAAGCACTCCTCAGATAATTCCGCTCCCAGCAGCGGCCGTTTACCTGCAGTGCTCAGTGTGTGCTCACGGTGCTTCACTTCGGGTAGTTCATTCAAGCGTCACTGCAATTTCTGCCTGGTGAATGAGAGTGCTGAGCCCAGGAAGGGAAGGGGGCTTGTCCAGGATACTAAGCAAGTGAGGGGTAGAGCTGGATTTGAAGCCAGGTGGCCTGGACCCAGCCTGAGCCCTTAGCCAGGTCTCTGTGGGCCTCCACAGGAAGCTGAGTGAGTGAGCAAGTGAAGGAAGGCTAAGGTGGGTGCCAGGGCTCCACCCTCTGGGGACCTCCGCTTTGCAACTTCTCGGTGTGGGACTTTGGTTTTATTACCAAATGAGGCCGGGCACAGTGGCTCATGCCTGTAATCTCAGCATTTTGGGATGCTGAGGCAGGCGGATCACCAGGTCAAGAGATTAAGACCATCCTGGCCAATATGGTGAAACCCTGCCTCTACTAAAAAATACAAAAATTAGCTGGCGTGGTGGTGCGCGCCTGTAGTCCCAGCTACTTGGGAGGCTGAGGCAGGAGAATAGCTGGAACCCGTGAGGTGGAGGTTGCAGTGAGCCAAGATCGCACCACTGCACTCCAGTCTGGGCAACAAAGCGAGACTGTGTCTCGAAAAAAAAAAAAAAAGAAAGCCGTGGCTGGTCACAGTGGCTCACACTTGTAATCCTAGCACTTTGGGAGGCTGAGGAGGGCGGATCATGAGATCAAGAGATTGAGACCATCCTGGCCAACATGGTGAAAGCCTGTCTCTACTAAAAATACAAAAGTTCACCGGGCATGGTGGTGCGCACCTGTAGTCCCAGCTACTCAGGAGGCTGAGGCAGGAGAACCGCTTGACACCAGGAGGAGGTGGAGGCTGCAGTGAGCCAGGATCACGTCACTGTACTCCAGCCTGGTGACAGAGCAAGACTCCGTCTCCAAAAAGAAAAACAAAAACAAAAACAAACGGAAGCTGTTTAGCAGCCCCCGAGCTCCAGAGCCTGCACCGAGCCCTGGGACTGAAGCAGTAACTAATGTGGCTCTATTAGGATGGGGCCCGGCCCTGGCCTGAGCAGATGCGAACCCTGGGCAGATGCGAGCCCTGGGCAGATGCGAGCCCTGGGCAGATGTGAGCCCAGGCGCCAGGGTTGTAGCATCAGGCCACTCGCTCAACATGGTGTTAGTGGGGCAACCACAAAACCTCATCACGTATTGGTGTCCTCCTGTGTGAATGGGTGTGTCCTGGGGACGTTACATGGTAGGGCACGCTCAGGTATGGACCGGCCCATATCTTCATCATCGTCACTGTTTACCGATGAGAAAACGGACTCAGTCAGGGTGGTCAAAGGATGGCCCAGGATCATCCCGGCAAATTTTCTTTAAAATGTAATGAAAATACTTTGTAAAATTTGGGGCCAGGCGCGTGGCTCTGCCTGTAATCTGTAATCCCAGCGCTTTGGGAGGCTGAGGTGGGCAGATCACCTTTGGTCAGGAGATCGAGACGAGCCTGACCAACACGGTGAAACCCCATCTACTATAGCCTGGTGTGGTGGCAGGCACCTGTAATCCCAGCTACTCAGGAGGCTGAGGCAGGAGAACCACTTGAACCTGGGAGGTGGAGGCTGCAGTGAGCTGAGATCGCACCACTGCACTCTAGCCTGGGCGACAGAAAAAGACTTAAAAAAAAAAATCACTATTTAATCCATGCTGAGAAACAACCCTGACACTTAGTGTTTTTCTACGTCTATAAATGCAGAGTCACATCTGAAAAGAGTGTCCCAAACCCCAGGTAACCCTCAGGGTCCCAGAGAGTGAAGGATGCGTCAAGTGTGCCAAGAGCCTCAGTGCTGCTCAGCAGTGCTTTAAGTGCTGTTTTTTGAGTGCTTTGCTGCTGGACTGACTACGTCACACACGAGCTCAGCCGCTGCTCCAGAAGAGCCTCATCAGGGCGGGGCTGTAGCTTCTCCCCTTTCCCCGCTGAGGTCCAAGGTCACGGAGATTTGAACCTTTGGCTGGTTGACTCTAACCCTCACATTCTGTGTCCCTCCAAAGTGAGATGACGCTGTCATACTGGGCACTCCTGGTAGACGGCAGGTGGTCAGCAGAGGAGCCGGCCTGACCTGGCTGGGTGTCCTGGTTCTCTGGAGAAGCACGCTGTGCTGAGTAGGAGACACTTCTTTGCCACGTTTTCCCTGTGGCTGCTGCGTGGGGATGGGCCCCAGCTGTGCCTTGGCATCCACAGGCCAGACTGTCCCTGTGGGTCTTGTCCAGTGACCAGGATGGGCTGTGCTTCTCCCCACAGAGCCCCAAAGGCTTCCTGGAGAGCTATGAGGAGATGCTGAGCTATGCCCTGCGGCCCGAGACCTGGGCCACGACGCGGCTGGAGCTGGAGGGCCGAGGGGTGAGTTGCTTTGTGCTGAATCCCGGCATCCCGGGCTCCCCTGCATCCTGGGCCAAGCTCTGCCTCAGTTCCAAGTGGCTGAGATGGTTCCTTCACTGCTCACAGCCCCAGTTCCTGCCCTGCCCCAGGCCAAGGTGGAGGAAGGAATGGCCCCAGCTATACCCCTTTGGACAGCAGAGCGGGGAAGACATGTCCCCCTCACGTGTGTTCATGCCCTGGCCCCCCAGCCTCAGTCTCCCCATCTGGAAAGTAGCTCTGAGGCTCCAGCGGTGCCCCCACGGGTGGTATCGGGTGCCATGCATGAGCCTCCCGGGCGGCACCCTCCGCAGGTGGTATGCATGAGCTTCTTTGACATCGTGCTGGACTTCATCCTTATGGACGCCTTCGAGGACCTGGAGAACCCCCCGGCCTCAGTGCTTGCCGTCCTGAGGAACCGCTGGCTGTCAGACAGCTTCAAGGAGACGGTGGGTCGCTGTCCTGCTCCCAGACCCACACTTGCTCCCATCGGTCTGTGCGCTTGCCTGCCCCCATGCCCTCTGTCCCTGGCATCTGCACCACGGCTGGGCCCCCAGCCCTTAGATCTGGGGCTGCGGGCCTGGGAGACCAGAGTCTGCTTGGAGAAGCCTCCAGGGTGCTCCGTTGCTGCCTGGTGCCCCAGTTTAGAACCCACGTGGTGTGCGTTTTCTTCCTATTGTGTGGTTTCATTTAGTTAATTCCACTCATTCTTTTTTCTTTTTTTTTTTTTTTTAAGATAGAGTTTCCCTCTTGTTGCCCAGGCTGGAGTGCAGTGGCTTGATCTTGGCTCACCGCAACCTCCACCTACCAGGTTCAAGTGATTCTCCTGCCTCAGCCTCCCAGGTAGCTGGGATTACAGGCATGCACCACCATGCCTGGCTAATTTTTGTATTTTTAGTAGCGACAGGGTTTCTCCATGTTGGTCAGGCTGGTCTTGAACTCCTGACCTCAGGTGATCCACCTGTCTTGGCCTCCCAAAGTGCTGGGATTACAGGTGTGAGCTGTGAGTCACCGCACCCTACCTTAATTCCACTCATTCTGTGCTGGTATGAATTCTATTCCATTTTGATGCACCCTGTTAAATCAAGTTAAAAGAGTGGAAAGCAAAACCATAAAGAAAAAAAGGCACAGAGCAAGAGACAGCCCAACACAGGACCCCCAGCGAGGCCAGTAGTGACGCTCCAGCAGCTGGGCCGTGCCGCCTGGGCCCAGGCTTCCGAGAGGCAGTGTTCAGGCGGGAACCATTGCTCCCACAACCACCAAAGAAGGTGGGAGCGTGTGTGGCCCTTTACAGAGGAGGAAACTGAAGCTCACAGATGATCCAGCAGTACGGTTAGAGTTGAGACCAAGTCTAGGGATGTCTGACTCCATAATCAGAGGAGGAAGCCGCAGAGCTTGGGCACCCGGCCCCATCTTCCTGCTTGGAGTGGGAGGGCTTGGTCCTGGCTGGCAGGGGCAGGGGCTGTGGGCTAGGCCCGTTTGGACACCAGGCGCATCCTGTCTTTGATGCAGGCCCTGGCCACTGCTTGCTGGTCGGTCCTGAAAGCCAAGAGGAGGCTGTTGATGGTGAGTGACTGGGCAGCCCAGGATCCCCGAGCTGGGCTGTGAGGTGATGTGGCTGCAGAGTGGAGCTCCTCGCTGAGCCACTCGGCCCTGGCCGCCTGTTCTGCCATTACCTCTCCCAGGGCCGGGAGCTCCCTGGAGGCGCACCTAGACCCACTTCCTCTCCTCCCAGGCCCAGCACAGAGCAGCCCACTGTGGGGAGAGGAATGGACACCCTAGGGTGGTGGCCACAGGGCTGACAGCTGGCCTGGTGCAGGTGCCTCGACAGCCCCGCGTCCTATCCCCGCCAGTGGTCAGGCTCCTGTCCGCTCCGCTCCCAGGCAGGGACTGGCTGCACTGTCTGGGCTGTGGTTTGTTGCTGCCCTCTGCGGGCCGGGTTCTGCTGCCCAGCTGATAGCAGCTGCCGCTGCCACGTGCTCCAGGCACTTCCTGAGCCACCACAGCCCCGCCTTGTGCAGTTCCCACAGTGGCCTGTGGTTACCATCTGCATAAGTTAAAATGGGCTTTGAAAGCTCGAGTCACTGCCCAGGGCCATCCAGTGGGAACATGCTCCATTTGGGTCAACTTCCAAAGCACGGCCCTTTATGCCACACCTGGGCCCAATGCCCTCGTCCTACCTGGGCCCCAGCCTGGCCCCTCAGCCTTGTTGCCACTGCAGGTGCCCGACGGCTTCATCTCCCACTTCTACTCCGTATCGGAGCATGTGAGCCCTGTCCTAGCCTTCGGCTTCCTTGGACCCAAGCCTCAGCTCGCTGAAGTCTGTGCTTTCTTCAAGGTAAACAGGGAGCAGTTTTTGCTCTTTCCTGACCACTGCCCTGGGCACAGGCACCCTGGGAGGTGCCAGGAATGGGGTGAGGGCCTGGGCCTGCTCCCAGAGGGAGGGTGGAGCCGGACCCACGTGGGTCCAGAGGAAGCGGCGGGAGGGAGGAGCCCGGGGGTGGAGAGGACTGGCTGGGGCTCTGGTGGTGGAGAAGGGGCGTGGGGTGACCTGGAGGGCATCGTGGTGGGCAGCAGCCCGGGCCAGGCCTGACGCCAGCCCTGTTCCCACAGCACCAGATTGTGCAGTACCTGAGGGACATGTTTGACCTGGACAACGTGCGCTACACGTCGGTGCCCGCACTGGCAGATGACATCCTGCAGCTGTCCCGGCGCCGCAGCGAGATCCTGCTGGGCTACCTTGGGGTACCCCCGGCCAGCAGCGCAGGCCTGAATGGAGCACTGCCTCGAGAGAATGTGTCCCTGGCGGAGCTGCAGTAGAGGCTGTGTGGGCTGGAAGCGGCAGAGAAAAGGCTCCTCCTCCCTTCCCTGGGTTGGTGGCTGAGGGCAGTTGCCCTTGACCTTGCCTCATCCCCATCATCTGGGAGTCCCCAAAGCCCAGAGGGGAAATTTCCACGGAGAGGGATGGAACAGTCCCTGGGGGAAGCAGAGGCCAGGACAGTGGCCAGTGGGGCCTGTGGGAGAGAGAGGCAGTGAGAGAGGGGGGCATTGTGGAGAATTGGGACAGGCAGAGCCAGGATGCCCCAGGTGGGGCATCACAAAACCTCTCATCACCCCAGGGAGGTGACAAGGGGGCCGGGAGGGTAGAGGTGAAGGAGGGGGCGCTGTGCCCTGTAGTGAAGGTCACAGTGTCCAGAGCTAGAAGCCACCTGTGGCTCCATGGTCTCAGCATCCAGGCATCCAGCTGGCCTGTCCTGATGGCCTCCCCACCTCAGCCACCTTCTCAGAGACTTTGCAACTCCAGAGGAGGAGAGTGGGGCCACCTTGGTGGGCAGCAGGCTCAGGCCATCCAGAGGTGGGACAGAGGTGTGGGCCTCCCCATCCTGTGCTCTCTGGGAGGAGACTAACCCAAGCACCAAACCAGGACACTGTCCTTTGACATTCCCTTGCCCTGCCAAAGATTGTCATTTCTTCTCCCACCTTTGCCACCACCAAAGACGGGCAGAGGTGGGGTGGGCCCTCCTGCCTCCGCCCATCCCCCTGCTGTGAGCCTGGACCTCCCTGGGTGGTGCTAGGCCCTGAGCTGGGGGCTCTGACCAGGGTTCGCTCAGGCCCGTCACCTGTGGGCCCAGGGACCACGTTGGGGGAGGTCAGAGGATGTTTGTGGCTGGACCAGCTTCCCCACCCTCATTAGGACAAGAAACTGCTCAGCACTTTGCCTTCAGTTCAACGCACAAATGCTCCTGGGGCCTCATGGGGGCAGAGAGCCTCCTCTGGGCCTGCAGACAGAGTTTTATTAGCAGGACCTCAAGCCAGGAATCCTGTCAGCCCGGCAGACTCACTTCTCAGTATCTTCACCTGAGCAGGTGTCTCATGACCCTAATGCATTCTGTTGGGGCCTGCAGGAGAAACAGACTCCCCTCCTGGGTTTCCACACTCGGGCGTCAGAGGACTGGCTCCTGCGACCGGGCCCCTCTCCTCCGAATGGGAAAGGGGTCCGGGGGTGGGAGGGTGCGGCACGGAGGGGAGGGGAGACAGTGCTGGGGCAGCCTGTCATCTGTGGGCCCCTTCTCAGATGCGGGATCCTCGGGCACTAACCTGCCTGGGCAGGAAGGACCCTGTGCCCCCCGTCCACCCCCAGTCCTGACATCCTGTTCATTTGCACTTGCCCTGTGCTGTGAATGTAACGGTGGGCCTCAGCCCCGCCCCCTCATTTGCTCCCCAGTGAACAGACGTGGCATTTTCATTTGTCTTTGTTTACACATCTGTGCACTGCCTGTAGCAGTTGACTGTCGCAGCTTCTGACTTCAGATGGTAGAGTGTGTGCACTGACTGTGAGTCAAATAAACACTTGAGACGACCTCCTTCCACCTTGCCATGTTGTTGGTTATGTGTGTGGCTGTGTGCTTCTTGGGGCACAGCAGGGCCAGAGCCAGTGGGAGCCCCTCCAAGCTGGCTCCTGGGTCCTTTTGGTCCCCACCCCCAACATTGTCTTGGAGCACTTCCCATCTCAGAGCAGAACAAGATGTCCCAGGAGGCTCAGAATCCCAGAGACCAGAGCTGGGAAGACCCCAAGAGGAAGCCTGGCCTGTTTGGTGGTGGACTGTCATGATCAAGGCTCCCAGAATTGCACCTCTCAGGACCTATGTCCTGTACAGTCCTCTCCCACAGCAGTGGCTGTGTGACCTGCTTTGGCTAGCAGAGGCCTGAGCTCTGCTGTGTTGGGACGTGCCTTCTTGGAAAGTAGCTGCTGCCATGCAAGACACCTAGGCTCCCTTGCTGGGGAGGCCACGTGGAGGAGCACAGAGGCATCCTGGCCAGCAGCCACAGCTCACTGCCAGTCTTGAAGGTCCTCTTGGGCCACACAAACCCGGCTGAGTGGCCAGCTGCCATGAGTGACCCCAGCAGACCTGGCCAGCCGAGCGTAACCACAGACTTTGAGCGTAAAATGGAGATGGTTTTAAGCCAGGAGGTTTTGGGGTGGTTTCACGAGTGGTTGTTAACTGAGACCAGCACCCTTGCTGATGAAAGAGGAGATGGGAGAGGGAAGGGGGCATGCCCTAGCACGTACAGCGACTCCATGACAGCCCCAGGCCGGACAGCCAGGTCTCCGGAACCTAGCCCAACGCCCCATCCACCACCCCATGCCCTCACCTGGAGCTGTTTGCATTTCCATCGGGTCGTGAGGAGCTGTGAGTTTCCTCCTGCTTCACTGGCTGGCTGATTCTCAGATGGTGAGTGAGATCCTGTTCGCTGAGCCTTTGGCCGTGGCACAGCTCACACTGAGTGCTTGATAAACAGTGGTTTGAATTAATATAAGTGGGCTCCGGGATGTATGCACGGACAGGAGAGTTGAAGGATGCTCACTCATTGGTTCGCTATATAGTTGTTGTGCACCTACTGTGTGCCAGGCCTTGCTCTGGGTGCTGCGGAGACAGCGGTGGAGGCGCAGGAGCCTGCTTGTACTGCCCACTCTCCAGAGCTGGCTGTGGGCATCTCCTTCCAACCTGGGCAAGGAACGTCAATGGCGGCAGCTTGAGTGTGAGCCCCGGGGAGAGTGCGTGCTTGCTTTATATATTTATGTGTTAACTGTTTTGTTTTTTTTTTGAGATGGAGTCTCACTTTGTCACCCAGGCTGGAATGCAATGGTGATCTTGGCTCACTGCAACCTCCGCCTCCCGGGTTCAAGGGATTCTCCTGCCTCAGCCTCCCAAAGTGCTAGAATTACAGGCATGAGCCACCACGCCTGGCCCTATGTGTTTATTGTTAGAAACGAGGTCTCACTATGTTGCCCAGGCTGGTCTCAAGCTCCTGGCCTCAAGTGATCCTCTCACCTCGGCCTCTCAAAGTGCTAGGATTTCAGGCATGAGCCACAGCACCCCTCCCCAAGAGAGAGGATTTCCAACATGGAAATCAGCAAATGTTGCAAACCAGGGGAGCTCACAGCTCAGGGGAGCCTGGCCATTTCCGTGGGTGGGGGGGTCCCAGGCCCTACCTTCCAGAAGCATCTACTGTAAGAGATACATGATGAACAGCTCCTCTCACAGGTTTTTACAACTGAAACCATCACTTCTAGTTTGACATCACAGGGATCTAGGACTTCCACAGCCCCCACTGAAATGGCAGTTTCCTGAGGGTGGCACCCAGCTGGCTGTGTTCACCCTTCATCCCTGATGCCCACACGTGGTCTGGCATGACTGAGGAACTCAAATATTTCCTGAAGTGAACGAGTGAACATTCAACCCAGAAGGCAGCAGCATCACGTTTGGAGAAAGAGGCTGTATTAGTTTTCACGCAGCTGACAAAGACATACCCAAGATTGGCTAATTTATAAAGAAAAACGTTTAATGGACTCACAGTTCCGCACGGCTGGGGAGGCCTCACAATTATGGTGGAAGGTGAAAGGCACATCCTACATGGCAGCAGGCAAGAGGGAAAGAGAACCAAGTGAAAGGGGGACCCCCTTATAACATCGTCAGATCTTGTGAGACTTACTACCACGAGAACGGTATGGGGGAAACTGCCTCCATGATTCAATTACCCCCACCGCGTCCCTCCCACAACACGTGGGAATTCTGGACGCTACAATTCAAGACAAGATTTGAGTGGGGAGACAGCCAAACCATATCGGAGGCCAAGAGAAGGAAAGAGCCTTGTTTCCTAAGGGCTTGCTGGGACTCTGAGCACAGACCAGTGTGGCTGGGGTGTGGTGCAGTTACACTCTGTACCTCTAATCTCAGGGCCACCCTCTCTGTGAACTCCCTGCCAGAGGAAAGGCCAGAGGTGAAAGGCCAGACCCTGCCCTGGGGCAGCTCTGGAAAAGCCTGGGTTTCAGGGCTTGTCTGAGAACCTACGGGGCAGTGGGAGGAGGCGGCCAACAGTCTGGTTCATGAGATGCAGGGTGGTTCTGAACCTGGGCCAGGTGGCCATGGCAAATAGTGTGCCACTCTGAGCCTCGCCTCAGCCACAAGCTGGGTGCACTCAGGGCTGCCTTGCAGGGCTGTTGTGGAGGTAACAGGAAGGACGCAGTGCCTCTCAGGGCGTGCAGAGCGGGCATCGGGAACATCACTGGTCAAACCCTCAGCTCAGAGGGAGGAGACGGGCAGCTCAGGCAGCCTCCCCTGGGGCTCCTGGCCATATTCATGCCTGCACTGTGCAGCCCCTGTCCAACAGCCAGGTCTGACTGCATCACCGCTTCCGTCTCATGGGACCCTGCAAGGGCTCCTAGGCACATCTCCCTCAGAAACAAATCCACAAGGACAAATCCACAGGTATGAATCCAAAGCTGTGCATAAGGTGCTCGCTGCAGCTCCACTTCTAACGCCCCGAGTTTAGAAACACACAAATGTCCATCGAGACTAGAATGGGGGCCGGGCGAGGTGGCTTACGTCTGTAATCTCAGCACTTTGGGAGGCTGAGGTGGGTGGATCACAAGGTTAGGAGTTTGAGACCAGCCTGGCCAACATGGTGAAACCCCGTCTCTACCAAAAAGTTAGCCAGGTATAGTGGTGCATGCCTGTAGTCCCAACTACTCTGGAGGCTGAGGCAGGAGAATCACTTGAACCCGGGAGGTGGAGGCTGCAGTGAGCCGAGATCACGCCACTGTACTCCAGCCTGGGTGACACAGCGAGACTCCATCTCAAAAAAAAATGACTAGAATGGAGGCGGGCACAGTGGCTCACATCTGTAGTCCCAGCACTTTGGGATGCTAAGGCAGGAGGGCTGTTTGGGGCCATGAGTTCAAGACCAGCCTGGGTAACACAGCAGGACCCTGTCTCTACAAAAAATAAAAAAAGACTAGAATGTGAAATAAACTGTGGAATGTTCACACCATGGAATACTATACAGCAACGAGAGGAAGCAAATTTCCACTGAAGGCTGCAGCATGGTTAAAGCTCACAACCATAATGTGAGTGAAGAAGCCATATACGCAAAAGATACAGACTGTAGGCTTCCGCTGATAGAAATTACACAATCCGGCCAACCTGAAGGTATGGTGTCGGAAGCTGGAAGTCACAGTGGTGACTGGGTGGGGGGGTGCCAGGGCTCCTAAGGTCCTGTTTCCTAATGTGGGGGCTGCTTACACAAGGGTGCTTAGTTTGTGAAACTATATCAAGCTGTACACGTTTGATTTCTGGAATTTTCTGTATAAATATATATATACATATATATAAAATATACAATTTTTTTCGGACGGTCTCGCTCTGTCATCCAGGCTGGAGTGCAGTGGCACGATCTCAGTTCATTGCAACCTCCACCTCCCAGGTTCAAGCAATTCTGCCTCAGCTGGGGCTACAGGTGCCCACCACCACAACCAGCTAAATTTTGTATTTTTGGGGTTTCGCTATGTTAGCCAGGCTGGTCTTGAACCCCTAACCTCCTCAGCCTCTCAAAGTTCTGGGATTACAGGAGTGAGCCACTGCATCCAGCCATATATATATATATATATATATAGATATACTTTTTTTTTTGAGACGGAGTTTCACTCTTGTTCCCAGGCTGGAGTGCAGTGGCATGATCTCGGCTCACTGCAACCTCCAGCTCCTGGGTTCAAGTGATTCTCCTGCCTCAGCCTCCTGAGTAGCTGGGATTATAGGCATACACCACCAGGCCTGGCTAATTTTTGTCTTTTTAGTAGAGATGGGGTTTTGCTATGTTGGCCAGGGTAGTCTCGAACTCCTGACCTCAAGTGATCCACCCTCCTCAGCTTCCCAAAGTGCTGGGATTACAGGCATGAGCCACCTTGACCCTGGAGTCATTACCAGAACTTCTTTTTTTTTTTGAGCTGGAGGCTGGAGTCTTACTCTGTCGCCAGGCTGGAGTGCAGTGACACAATCTCAGCACACCACAACCTCTACCTTCTGGGTTCAAGCACTTCTCTCACCAAGTTGGCCAGGATGGTCTTGATTTCTTGACCTTGTGATCTGCCTGCCATGACCTGAGGTTGGGAGTTTGAAACCAGACTGACCAACATGTAGAAACCCTGTCTCTACAAAAAATACAAAATTAGCCAGGCATGGTGGCACATGCCTGTAATCCCAGCTACTCGGGAGGTGGAGGTTGTGGTGAGCAGAGATCCTGCCATTGCACTCCAGTCTGTGCAACAAGAGCAAAACTCTATCTCAAAAAAAAACACAAAAAACTGTTTGTAGAGATGAGGTCTTGCTGTGTCGCCCGGGCTAGTCTTGAATTCCTGGGTTCAAGTGATCCTTCTGCCTCGGCCTCTCAAAGTGCTGGGACTACAGGTATTAGCCACCATGCCTGCCCTGAATGTTGTTTTAAACAAGAAAACAAAACCAAACCCAACAACAAACCCATCCTTCAGATATCCCCTCTGTCCCCATCACTAACAGTGCCCTCAAAGTTTTGGGTGGCCAGGCCCCTGTGGACTTCCCCCTCGCCACCTCATCCCTTTTCTCCCTCTTGCCCACTTCAGCCATATTCGGGCTCCAGGACACTGGCTAACACTGTTCTCTCTGCCATGAAAACCCTCCCTGGGTAACTCCCTCTCATTTTGTGATTCCTCATCCTCAACCTCCCTCGGGAGACTCCCGGCACTGACAGGTCTGCATTTCATGGACTTTGCTCCCAAGGTCGATTTGGGAGCGACAATGTGGCCCAGATAGTGGATGGCTGCCCTGTTCCAGGGAACTATTCTGGGAAGCTCCCGGCCCGCTCCTCACACCTCCTGCTTCTCAAAGGCTAATAATGGCAGTGCCCAGACGAGCCCAGGCTGGGAGTGCGCACAGCAGGGCTGGGGGCAGGGGGCCTTCTGGGCTCCCTGGTGGGTTCTGAGTCGCCATCATCTCCTCTGGCCACACAGGCCAGCCCAGGGTCCCTGCTCCACTGGCCTGGCCACTCACAGACAGAGCCACTCTCTCGGTGGGATTTCCTGGGTTATTCTCACCTCCTGTCGGGGGCGCCTGTGTCATTTATCGGGCACTTGCTCTAGGTCAGGTCTGGACCTGGCTCAGGGTGTATCAACCCGTCCTCCTGTTGCCTGGGGCTTCTCCAGCAGTGGCTGTAACTACCTGTATCGACATCCCTGGAGCACATAAGAACCCAGACACCTAGGCTCCAACCCAGACCTACTGGATCAACCCAGGCCTCAATGTGACCCAGCAATCTGTATTTTCTAAACGCTGACTTCTGCACTCTATGAAGTCTGAAAGCCGCTGCTCACTGGGAGAGATAAGGAACTGATCACAGTCCAGTGAGGTCTGGGCTGAGACAGGAGAGGAGATGCAACCGTGGGAGTCCAGTACTGGTCCCTCACTCGGCTGTGGAAACCTGTAAGTCCACGAGACACCTGAGCCAGATTTGGCTGGGCAAAGTAGGGCAGGAGAGGCAGTGCAACCCATGCAGCAAAATAGCTCTTGCTGGCCAGGGGCGGTGGCTTACGAGGGCGGAATGCCTGAGCTCAGGAGTTTGAGACCAGTAAAGGCAACATGGTGAAACCCCATCTCGACTATAAACGCAAAAACTAGCCGGGTGCAGTGGTGTGCGCATGTAGTCCCAGCTACTGGGGAGGCTGAGACAGGAGAATCACTTGGACCCAGGAGGTGGAGGTTGCAGTGAGCCAAGTTCGTGCCACTGCACTCTAGCCTGGTCAACAGAGCAAGACCTGTCTCAAAAACAAAACAAAACAAAAATCTCTCAACACTGTTGCATTAAAAAAAAAGAAAGAAAAAAACAAAAACAAAAAAACAACCCAGCACATGCTAGGGCCAGGAGACAAGAGGTCGAGCCCTTCCAGCCCACCTTACCTGGACTGTAATCCAATCTAGCCAGAGACAGAGTTGGGTAGGAGAGGTGAAGACGGGTGGGAAGGTGTGGCTGGCTGTTCACAGAAGAATGTCTTGGGAAAACTGAAGGGTGGGTGGAAAACCGACTTCTTGTTTGAAATGCTCCCAGGACGCCTCATTAAGTAGCACAGACGTGACTGAATCAATAAATCTTTGTTAAATGAATGAAGGTGGAAGGAGTCCTTAACTGCAGCTAAGCTTCCACTCTTAGCATCAATTAAGCTTCCGTTCAGTCCAGCGTTTAGGGTGCCTACTGCGCGCCTTGCCCAACACACTTTTCACAAAAACGTCATCTGTTCTGTGTGACTTGCCCTTTCGCCGGCCAGTATGGGGCAGAGGGAAATAAGCCTCCTCTGGGTCTCTGGCCTCAGTTTACTCGTAACTAAAAGTGGGTCGGTTCAAACCCCTTGGGGCTGAGGTTGCCTCTCCTCTTCGAGTATGCGCTGTTGGACGCGCAGGTCCCCCAGACTGCAGGTCGGCTCGGGGTACCAGGGGAGCCTTCACTCTGGGTGCAGGTCCCATCCGAACCAAAGCTCCCACCAAAATTCAACACGCCCCCAAAGCCAGCGCCTCATTGGCCCGCCCTGCCCACACGCTAAGGCAGTCTCACCTTCTGATTGGCTGTTATGCTCCCTGTTCTGCGCTGGAACCCTCCCCTTCTCTGATTGGCCAGGCCCCTACCTGTGCTCGCCCGGGATTGGGCGCCAGCTGGGCCGGCTCGTTGGCTCCCAGGGGCCCCGCTCTCTGATTCGCCTCTCAGCCCGGCCCCACGGCCTGCACGCTGAATGGCTGCGCCGCTACCTATATCGGCCTCCGATTGGGTGCACGGCGCCTCCCCGGCGTGATAGGTCAGGACCACCGCCCCCCTGGCTCCCCATTGGCTGCTCGAAGAAGCCCGGTCTCCGGGTAAGATGGCAGCGGAAGGACAGTGCTCGCTCCCCGCTTCATGGCGGCCGGTGACCCTCACCCACGTCGAATATCCTGCAGGTAAAAGGCGGCCCCGGCTCCGAGGACGCCTTCCCGGGTACGGCCTCTCAGTCTCGGGCTCTCTGGCCTGCGCGAGCCCGCGTAGGGGGCGCCGGGGGACCGGGGTGGGAACTGTCAAATAGTGAGCCTTGGAGGGGCTCGGCCGGCGCGCGCGCCGCGCAGGCGCAGTGGTGCAGGGATGAGCTGGGCGAAATTGTGAGGCGCTCGCTCGCGTACTCTGCGGCTGCGCGGCCGGGGCGCTCCCCTGGGTCCCGGGGCGCCGGTGGACTGAAATGGGGCGGGGGTCTGTGTGAGGCGAGAAAAGATCCCTGGCCTGGACCTTTGCCCTTCTTCCCTTGCCCCAGAGAGGCCGCACTCCCGCCCCAGCGTGCAGGGAGTGTTTGTTTCCTTCGAACAGTGCTTTGGGCTGCTTGTAAGAGAAAGAGCTCTCCGTTGCAGGGAGTGTGCAAGCTGCAGCCAGGCTTTTGAGTACTTGTGGTGCCACGCCCTGAGCAGAGCACGACTTTACAACCGAGAGGACCCGATGAGGGGGCGGCAGCCTCCGGGATCTTGACTTCTGGAGCTTCGCTTCAGACACACCTCTCGAAGCGCAGGGCTTTCTAGTTGAGAGGTCCATTAGCGGCGTTCTGGAGGCTCTCTACTAAGAGTGGCGCAGAGCGTGGGCGTGGGGGTCAGACCCATCTAGGCTCCAGTTGAGGCTGAGGCCTTGTGTAGGTGCCTGCCTCTGCTTAAGTTACTTCACCTCTAAAAGTGGGACTGATTACAGTGCTTACTGTCTGGTGATGGTGTAAGCATCAAATAGCAGGAGGCACAAGAAGGGCTGAGCACAGTGCCCAGCATGCATAAGTATTCAGGAAATACCTGCAGTTAATGCCATCCCACCTTCCAGGACCCTCCTTGAGTAGGATGGTTGAGTGCCAGGTAAGGCTGGGGCCCCCTCATTGAGCCCTGCTTGCCTGGGAAGGGCCTGCTCTTGCTGCTGCCTTGCGAGATGTGAGAACCTGGCCCCGCTGAGGGCACCAGGACTGAATGCCAAAGAACTTTGACCTTGGTGTTCTGGGTTGTACTGGGGGTGGTATGGCCCTGCCAGGTGCTGGGCCCTGCCTGCCTGCCCATCATACATCCATTTATTCATTCAGCCAATTATCTGCTGAACACTCCTGAGTGCTGGGCCCTGGGCTAGCTCTGAGTTTAGAATGCTTAACAGGACTGATAGATCCCTGCACTCCTGCACTATGAAAAATGACTGCTTTATAAGAAGGAGGTGGGTGAGACTTGCTAAGGCCTCTGCACCTTCACAGCTTCCCGTCCTGGCCTCAGAGTAGCTTCTTGGAGTGCTCACAGTCCAGCAAGCCAGAAGGAACCTGGCAGGCAGTTGTGTGCAGCATGATACAGGCTGTGATGAGGGACCTGGCTGAGCCTGGGGCATCTGGCGAGGTCTAGGCCCCTATAAATGCTTCTGTGGTTCCCTGCACTTCTCCTTCACACCCCTCATCACACCATCGCTTGCTTATTTCATCCATTCATTCAACAGTTTTTGAGCCCAGTTAAGAGTCAGGCTCTGTGCTAGGCCGTGGGGATAGAGTGGGGTATAAAGAGACCCAGTCCCTACTCCCAGATGCTGTCCTGATATCTACACTAACTAGTGGATCATGAACCATGTCTGGACAGCAGATTCTCCTGTCAGACTGTGAGCTCTGCACTACCAGGGACGTATCTGTCTTTTCTTGCCACTGTGGTGGGTTCTTAGTTGATGTTTGTTGAGTTAACCCAGAGAGCATCCCAGGTGGGGAAACTGCGTGCAAAGGTCCAGAAGTAGGACAGGGCACGGTACGCTCAGGGAACTAGAGTTCGGTCCTTGGAAGTAGAGCAGAGGGTGGGAGGGAAGCAGGGCCAGGGCTGTGCAGGGCCAGATGAGCTGGGCTGAGGGGGAACTTGTCCTAAGGGCAGTGGGAGGCATGAGGGGGCTTGGATCAGAGAGTGGAGAGGCCAGAGTCTGTGGTAGCATCTTCAGGAAAACCCCAGGGTGGTGCCGGCTCTGGGACAGGCTGTGGAGATGGCAGCAGTAGGAGGTAGGCGCTAATATCCCTATTCCACAAGTGGGTGAGCTGAGGCTTAGAAAGTTGAATCGTTGCCTCCGTTCATGCAGCCAGCGAGTGCTGGCATAGGAACTGAGCCATGCCCTCAGACCCCAGAGTGGCTGCATAGCCGCCTTTGTCTCAAGGTGTGGGTACCAGCCACTCGCTGTCTTCACAGCCCAGTGCTGTGGAGGTGAGCTTCGTGGTGGAGAGGCCCAGGAAAGAGAAGGGACTCACCCTGCTGTCACCCAGTGGGACTGTGGCAGCACCAGCACTTGAACCCAGGTCCTCAGCCGGGCTGCACTGCTTTCCCAGACCAACCCCAGGCCAGCCTGATCCTGGGTGGGATCCCGGATGTGGATGAGGCCAGGCGTGTGTGTGTCCATCTCTTCAGCCCTGGAATCTGGGCTCAGCCCTCTGTGGACACCTTCCCTGCTGCTTGTGTGAGGCTGGTGGCATGGACCCTTTCCTACACTGGGTTCTCCCCACCTCTGTCCCAACATGGAAGTATCCTGGTTGCCAGGGACCAAACTGAGTGTCTCACAGGTCTCATATCATCAAGTCTCACGCAGCCATAGGAGGTAGGCACTAATATCCCTATTCCACAAGTAGGTGAGCTGAGGCTTAGAAACTTGAATCCGGCCTCAGTTCACGCAGCCGGCGAGTGCTGGCATAGGAACTGAGCCATGCCCTCAGACCCCAGAGCGGCTGCATAGCCGCCTTGTCTTAAATGGTCAGGGTGCCCTTTGGACTCAGCCTCACCTGCCCTTAGATTCTCAGCTTGAGTGTCCTCGTCTCCTAAAAGGGGCCAGTGTTCCTGGCTAGGACCTCCTTTCTGGCTCAGGCCCTCCTTGCAGGGGGCTGGCCCCTCTTCTGATGCCTGGGCCCTGTCCTCATTCTGTTCTCTGTCTTGCCAGGTGATCTCTCTGGCCACCTTCTTGCCTACCTGAGCCTCGGCCCTGTATTTGTCATTGTTGGTTTTGTGACCCTCATTATATTTAAGCGGGAGCTGCACACGGTGAGTCTGACCTGCCCACCCCCTCCCCACCCCACCCCGCTTTGGGCAGCCTGTCTGCCCCTCAGCCCAGGGTTTGCCTTCTCATCCCTGCGTCAACCTGTCTTCAGGTGTGTGAAGCCTCCCTGCTGGTTCCAGGTTGCTTAACTTTTGGGCTGGGAGGTTCAGTCAGAGCCCATGGTCTTTGGGACTGGGTAGCAGCCAGCAGGTGCACAGAGGCCCAGCTGACCGCACGTCTTCCCCAGCAGATCTCGTTCCTTGCGGGCCTGGCACTGAACGAGGGGGTCAACTGGCTGATCAAAAACGTGATCCAGGAGCCACGGCCCTGTGGAGGTAGGGCCTGGGCCGCGAGGGCCTGAGGGTCCCCCAGGTCGGGGTGTTACTGGGAGGTCTGCATCCTCCCGTGATGCCCTGGTCTCCTCTCTCTCCCAGGCCCCCACACAGCAGTGGGCACCAAATACGGGATGCCCTCCAGCCATTCCCAGTTTATGTGGTTCTTCTCCGTCTATTCCTTCCTTTTCCTGTATTTAAGGTGAGCTTCTTCCCTTGCCGGGGTGGCCCTGAACTGGCCCAGGCTGGGCTCTGCCAGGGACTCACTGCTAGCCCTTCAGATGCCCCTGGGGTGGGAGGGGCTGCAGCTGAGGCAGAAGGCACCCAGGGAGCATTTGGATGGGGCCAGGGACTGTTTGGGAGGCCTGGGCTGGGCTGTGGGCTGAGGCCATCTGGCGGGCCTGTTTTCCCAGAATGCACCAAACAAACAACGCCAGGTTCCTGGACTTGCTGTGGAGGCACGTGCTCTCCCTAGGGCTCCTCGCTGCGGCCTTCCTAGTCTCCTACAGTAGGTATGGAGGAGGGAGAGCCCCTGCCTGCACCCTGCCCATGTGGGTCCTGCTGATTCCTGGTCCCTGTTGGGCCCCACTATGGACCCTAGTCCCAGAGCCTATAGGGCAGGACTGGGAAAGGGGTCTCAGACCTCTAGTTTTAAAAAGACAGGGCTCCAGATGCTTTTTCTAGCCCAGTCCCCACTGAGCCCAAGATTCTGGGGCTAATGCCGTGTATTAGCCATCTAGTCCCTATTCCGGAGGAGCCCACCATAGACAAATCCAGAGGTCAAGGGCTGGACAGGCGGCAGCAGATCCCAGCCGGCCCTTCACGGCTGCAGATGGGAGAACTGCAGTTGGGGTCCAGCGCCCTCCCTCCTGGAAGTGGATCTGAGGCTGTGCCCGTGGAGTCAGTGTCCTGTCGGTGTGTCGGTGTGTCTCCACATGTGTGGGCACGGGTCCCTGGGAAGCTGGCACATGGGCTCAGAGGATTGTGCGGGCCTGTCTCTGCCTGGCTCTCACGTACTTCCCTTCTGGCCTTGGCCCAGGGTCTACCTGCTGTACCACACCTGGAGCCAGGTGCTCTATGGAGGCATCGCTGGAGGCCTCATGGCCGTCGCCTGGTTCATCTTCACCCAGGAGGTCCTCACCCCGCTGTTCCCCAGGATAGCAGCCTGGTAACTGCCTCCTGCCGTCCCAGGCACTGTGGCCCTGTCCCCTCCTGTGGGTGGGGCTGTCAGTGGGCGGGCCAGGAGTCTTGACCCCAGCCCCTGTCTCCCTGAGGAGGCCCCAGTGCCTAGCTTTCTGGTGGCATAAGGCTACAGGCCCCACCTGTCTGGCTTCCACCACCTCCAAGGGTTTGCAGCAGAGACATGGGGGGTTTCCTCAGGCCCAGAAGCCAGAGTGCTATCCTCTGTCCTCGCATGGGTTCTCAGGGGCTTAGAAGCCTGAGTCCTGCTGGGCTGTGTGTGCTGTGGGACAGTGCCCCTGCCTGAGGTGACACAGGTGACATAGCTGGGTCTCTCAGTGGCTCTGGGGTCTTAGGCCAGGCAGTGACTCTAGGCGGTGGGGGAGGGTGCAGCACCAGCCCTGGGCACTGGTGGTGATGTCTGGCGCGGTGAGACTCATGCCCTGATGTGGTCCTAGCTCTCTGGGTGTCTGTCTCTCCAGGCCTATCTCCGAGTTCTTCCTAATCCGAGACACAAGCCTCATTCCCAACGTACTCTGGTTTGAGTACACGGTAACCCGGGCAGAAGCCAGGTGAGTTCGGGGACAGCAGTGCTCACAGGGACCCAGCCCCAGGCAGCCTCTGCCTCTGTGTTTGGAGGGCACTCTGGGAGCCCATGCCTGCCTAAGTGCTTCTCTTGCATTAACCCATTGAATCCTACCGTGACCCCCATTTTGCAGATGAGAAAATTGAAGCTTGGAGAAGAGAAGTCATTGGCTTGAGATCTTGCAGATACTGGGTGGGGAGCAGGGTGGTGAACCCAGGCTGTCTGGCCCAGAGCCCATGCTTTTAACCTCTGCAGCCCAGAACCAGAGAGCTGGGCAGCTGAGGTTCTTAGGGCTCCTGTGTGTGGCCATCCCTAGGGGTTAGTCCAGATGCTTTCTTAGACCTGGGTCAACTGAGGCATGTTGAGTTAGGGGGCCAGCCTGTAGTTGCACAGCAGGCCAGGACAGAGCTGAGCTTTGGAGAGTCCTGACTCATGGTGTTTCACTCACCCCAAATCCTGGGTGGGGGTCCTAGGGGTGTGGGAAGGCTGGCTCCTCTCCGGGTTTAGAGACGAGCTGAGGCTCCAGAGGAAGCCTGGGAGGTTTGCAGGGGGGCCAAGAGGGACTGTGGGGCGGGGCAGGGTGGGGTGTCCTAGCAGCCAGGAAATGTGTTTAGTGCATCAAGGTCCAAATTATCCTAACAAGCTTAAGAGCAAAGCCGGGGATCCATGAGGAAAGGGGATTGGAGGGGGTTAGGGCAGGCAATCCCATTAGAGGCGGAAGGGCCCCAGCTGGCTCTGCTGATCTCTCACCGGCCTGCCCTGCCTCACCGTGCCCTGCCCCGCCCCGCCTGGCCGGCCTCCACCTGCCTTCATTTACCAAAATCTCAGGGCACACCTGTTCTGTGCCAGGCTGTGTGCTGGGGGCAAGCACAGAGCGACAGCCGTGGTCCCCTGCTTATGGTGCTCACAGCAGGCAGGGAAGAGCTGCGGTGCACCTGCCTATGTGATCCGGTGCTGTGGCCTGACAGCTTGTGTCGGGAGCCTATGTGGGGCTGGGTGGGCGGGGCCTGTTGAAGTCAGAGCTGGCTGGGGAAGGGCGTGCATAGCTCCTGAAGTGGACCTATCTTGGTGAGTGCACCAGATTGAGACAGCCGGGGCTGGAGCCCAGGGAACAAGGGGTGTGTTGTGGGATGAGGCTGGGGCCAGATCACACAGGACCAGTCAGGTTTCTAGATTTTAACTGGGACCCTGGACAAGCCCCATTCTCCTCTACCGAGTCTATCAGCCTCTCTAGAAAATGGAGGTGATTGGCCCTGCTTCCCTCAGGTTCCTGGGCTCATCCTGGATATAGCCATACCCCAAATTGGGTGCTCAAATCCCCTCAGTAACCTCCATCAGTAGTTCTCCTACTTTTGCTTACATACCTCCCGGATGGGGCACTCACTACTTTTCTGTACTTCTATTTTGATCGGTAACAACAGAACCCACTTGTGCTGGCTTGTCAATAGAGGGAAACTCCCCATAACTAATTGGAACCCAGCCAGGTTCCCCTTGCCTCTGTTGTCTCATCCTGGCCCCCATCCCAGCCCCAGTCTCCTGGCTTCACTTCCAGGATTCCAGAGCTGAGATAGCTGAGGTACAGGCCCCGCCAGGGAGATCAACCCTCTCTAGGTGCCATTCCCAGGGCAGGCGCTCTGATTGGCCCAGTTCAGGTCAATCACTGGCTACTGGGGGTCGGGATTTATCTACTTAGTTGGGACTATGAGGTGGGGGACAGCTGTAGGTTACTGAATCCACATCTGACCCCTGTCCCATTTTGCAGGAACAGACAACGCAAGCTGGGGACGAAACTGCAGTGACTGGTGGGTGTGGCTGGGCCCAGCCTCCAGATCTGGCCCACATGATGCCTTGCAGGATGGACAGGATGACAGACAGGGACGAAGCAGAGACCTCTACAGATCCAAGTCACCAAGTGGAGCCTTTTTTTTTCTTATTTTAATTTTAATGAACAAGGTGGACCAAAGGGCTGAGCCAGCCCCTCAACCAGGACCCTGGAGGGCCTGCTGCCTGGGGGCCGTGGCCAGAGACCCTTGCTTGTGCTGCTGCCAGCCCCCGGCTGGGCAGGAAGTGCCCTCAGCGTGGGCACCTGGGTGTGGGGTGGAGGAGGAGGGCTCGCGCCTCTGGTCTCGGGGCCAGGAATTCCAGGTGGCGTGAGAAGTACACACTATTTATTTTTTGGTTTTGTCAGAGGCAGGCAGGATTCTGGAGCTGAAGAGCCTGCTCTCCGGTGGCTGCCCTATGGACAGAGGGCCCCAGTCAGCTTCCCAGGCCCTTTGCCCTATGTCCAGAGCGCAGATGCCTCTCCTTGGGCTGGAGCGGTGGCCTGGGGTGCCAGGAGGAGGGGAGCATACCCCACACCCTCCCTGCCACCATTGCCATTCCAGAACCTCGGTCAGTGTTTCCCTGTCTGGGGGCAGGGCCCAGAGCGAGTGCGCATCTGGCAGCTGCTGTCATCGTGTTCTACCCCGTATCGACCCAACACCATAAGGGCTTTCTCTGGTCCCCTGTCCATAAGACAATAATCCCTTTCTGACAAAGGAGCCTGCACATGTGGGTGAGCAGACCCAAGCTGTTTACAGCTCTTTCTTGCCCTGCCACCCGGTAGCAGTTAGTCTTCATCCCTACGCGAACAAAATGGGAAGGAGCTGGGAGCCGGGAGGAGAGGAGTGAGGCAGCGGGCGCCCGAAGTCCCTCGTCCTTCCCTCTGTGTGCTCTGAATATGTCCTTGTCCTTCCCGACCCATCTCTTGACCAGCTGGGAACCTGCTTGGGGTCCCCCTCAAACCTGTGTCTGGGGTGTGGGCTTACAGAGCCCTGCCAGCCCAGTTTGTGGGAGGGCTCTTCCCAAAGGGACCCCCATCTCTAAGTCACTCTGAAAGGGAGTTGTGGAGAGGAGACGCCTCCAGACTCTCAGAAGCTTTGAGGACTGAACTGGGTCACTCGGGATCTGTGTTCGAATCCTCCCACCCCTTTCTTTGTGGCGGTTCCTAACCTGCTGCTGAAGCACAATATTTTGGTGCTTTCTTTTCTCCTTTGTTAAAGGCAGTGTCCAAAAGCCATTCCAGATGCCGGGACCAGGGCTTATTTCTAGGGAAGGTAGGTCGGTTTCCACGTTTCCCTCCCCTTGTTATTTTTATTTTTTACTTTTTGCCTGAGACAAGCCGAGTGTGAGGTGGTTTGATTTAAGAAAAATCAATGAAATTGTTTACTATTGTTTTAAAATAAAATCGTAAACTTGGGCGGCTTGAGCACATGCTGACTGAGCTCAGGAGAGGAGATTGGGGCAGCTGCGGGGACACAGGACCCTTAGGGGCAACGATACGGTGGTGAAGACCATGAAACCAGAAGTTACCGAGTCCCTTCTAGCCCACAGGAGGACTGTGAATGGCCTCTGCGACGTTCCCTGTCAGGGTCTGTCCAGCTTCCGATTACATCCCTCTAGGGGATGAGGGCCGCCATTCCAAACCTGGACACTTTCAGCCTTAGGAAGTTTTCCCCTTTTCACTCTCAGGCCCCTCCCTGTGTGGTGCTGGCTCTGCTCTCACTGAGCCTCGTTCCTCCTCTGTGGGACAGCCTTGAAGACTTGGGGGCAGCCAGTGTGCCCTTCAGAATGTGCCAGGATAACCGTCTCCACTTGGTCTGACACAGTGGCTCACGCCTGTAATTTCAGCACTTTGGGAGGCCAAGGCGGGAGGATCATTTGAGCCCAGGAGTTTGAGCCCAGCCTGGGCAACATAGCAAGACCTTGTCTTTAAAATATATATATTTAATTTTTATTTTACTTTAGATGCATACTATATCTGGCATTTCTCCCCGTTGTCCCTCCCTAAAATATTTTTTTAAGAATTAGCCAGGCGTGGTGGTACACACCTGTGGTCCCAGCTACTTGGCGGGTTGAGGTGGGAGATCACTTGAGCCTGGGAGGTCAAGGCTGCAGCGTACTGTGATCACACCATTGCACTCCAGCCTGAGCAAGACCCCATCTCAAAAACAAAACAAATACATGTGGACAAAGATGATCAAATATAAAAGGAAAGAAGACGCCATGACGGAGAACCAGCAGAAAACAGATGATAGAAGCAAACCCACAAATACTTCAGATATTGGAATGATTAGGCACAGACTGATTTACTAGTTTTTTTGAAATGTAGTCTTGCTCTGTCGTCCAGGCTGGAGTGCAGTGGCACTATCTCGGCTCACTGCAACCTCCACCTCCTGGGTTCAAGCGATTCTCCTGACTCAGCCTCCCAAGTAGCTGGGACTACAGGTGCAAGCCACCACTCCCAGCTAATTTTTTTGCATATTTAGTAGAGATGGGGTTTCACCATGTTGGCCAGGCTGGTCTCGAACTCCTGACCTCCTTATCCGCCTGCCTCAGTCTCCCAAAGTGCTGGGATTACAGGTGTGAGCCACCGCGCCCGGCCATAGCTTTCATTTCTTAATAAAACCGAAGTCCTACACTGAGAAGGTTGCAAAAAGGAGCTCCCCAGAGGGTGGACCCTGGCCCCACCTGAGCCTTCCTTCACTTGTTCACTCCGTTTCCTGGGGAGGCCCACAGAGACCACCAGGCTAAGGGCTCAGGCTGGGTCCGGGCCACCTGGCTTCAGATGCTGCTAACTCATTGCTTTCACTTCATTCACACTCACCTGCTTACCCCGACCCCACTCCATCCTGCCCAAGGTGCAGTGCTGGGCAGAAGCCCAACTCCTCAAGCCCTCAGAAGCCTCTTTGAAATACCCACTTTTGGCCAGGTGAGGCGGCTCACATCTGTAATCCCAGCACTTTGGGAGGTCTAGGCAGGTTGATCACTTAAGGTCAGGAATTTGAGACTAGCCCGGCCAACTTGGTGAAACCCCGTCTCTACCAAAAATACAAAAGTTAGCTGAGTGTGGTGGCGGGTGCCTGTGATCCCATCTATTCTGGAGTCTGAGGCAGGAGAATTGCTTGATCCCAGGAGGTAGAGGTTGCAGTGAGCCGAGATAGCACCACTGCACTCCAGCCTGGGCAACAGAGTGAGACTCCATCTCAAGAAAAAGAAAAAAAAAAAAAAAGAAAGATCCACTTTTCTTCCCCTCCCAGACTGCTGCGTGGGTCCAGGCTGCCACCAGTCCGTGCCTGCAGGCAGCAAAGCCTCCTGACAGGTCCCCTCCTCCCCACCCTTAGCTTGGTCCACTTTAAACTATTCCTCATGCGACAGTAACCACGGCATCCTCCTAAAATCCGGCCGTGCCAGCCTCCTCACACTTTGGCTCAGGAAGAGGCCCTTGTCTTTTTTTTTTTTTTTGAGATAGAGTCTTAACTCTCTCCCAGACTGGAGTGCAATGACGAAATTTTGTTTGCCGTTTTTCCCCGCACGGAGGACCTCTATGAATTCCCTCTCACCATGATTGAGGTTGCTCAGATGCTGAGTGCGCCTTCCCTAAATAGTACGTGGCGGCTCCAAGGAATTGTAACAATGTCACCCTAAGGGGATGCCCTCAATTCAGAAGGATAATTCTGGGGGAAAAAATCTGACCTTATATTCAGACCTGTAGGGTTTTTTGGGGCGTTTTGGGAATCCAGGGTGTCTGTCCTGTAGCCTCTTGCCTGCTCACCCTCCCCTCCCTGTCCTGCCCTGGGCTGGCTGCAGGCCCTGGCCGCTTATGCAGCACTCATTCTGCCCTGCTGTGGGCCCTGTTTCCTAGGGGTTCTAGTCACCCCCAGAGGGAGCACCCCATTGTGCAGAGGCAGCAGCCCAAGCTCTCCACCGGAGGAGCAGCGTCAGGTTCTCTTCCAGGCCTGCTTGTTCCCCCTGGAGGCATCCCTTTCCCTGCCTCCACCCACTCCCCCATTGTCTGGGCTGCACCTCCTGTCCTCTTGGGGCATTGGGCAAGTGGCTTCCCTCTCCTGGTGAGTACCATCTTCACGCCAGGCTTGGCAGGTCCCTGTGTCTGATCAGAGCTCAGGCTCAGCCCAACCTCTCTCCTCACCCACTGGACTTGAGGCTGGACCGGTTTCTACCTGTAGCCTCCTTCTTTCTCCACTCCCTTCTGCAGGACACCTGGATGGATGTGGCTGGGGACCTGGCTCTAGGGAGGAACTTTATTTATTTATTATTATTTTTTAAGATGGGGTTTCACCATGTTGGTCAGGCTGGTTTTTTGAACTCCTGACCTCAGGTGATCTGCCCGCCTTGGCCTCCAAAGTGCTTGGATTACAGGTGTCAGCCACCACGCCCGGCTTTTTTTTTTTTTTTTTTTTTTTTTGAGATAGAGTCTCGCTCTGTCGCCCAGACTGGAGTTGCAGTGGCACAATCCCGGCTCACTGCAACCTCCGCCTCCCAGGTTCAAGCAGTTCTCCTGCCTCAGCTTCCCAAGTAGCTGGGATTACACACGTGCACCACCATGCCCAGTTAATTTTTGTTTAGTAGAGATGGGGGTTTCACTATGTTGGCCAGGAAGGTCTTGATCTCTTGACCTTGTGACCCATCTGCCTTGGACTCCCAAAGTGCTGGGATTATAGGCTTGAGCCACTGTGCCCAGCCTAGGGAGGGGCTTCTGGGAGCCCCAGCCTAGAGGAGACAAGAGTGGCCTCTGTGAATCCTGCTCTGCCATTTAGTGTCCCCTGTGACCTTAACCTCGCTAAATCTCAGTTTCCTCATCTGACAAAGGGAGCAAACCCCAGGCCCCACTTCAGGTGACTGTCCCAGCTGTCAGGTCACAGAGCCATTCACTCCCAGGCCGGCCAAACTCTCCCTGGCCCCACCCTGGCATCAACCCTTGGGGTTTCACACAGGCCTTCCTCGCAGGCTTGTGTCCCTGTGGGAGACTCCTCTCTCTGAAAACAGTGTGCTTGGTTTTGCCAGGATGCCTTGCCTCAGCCACAGACGGGGTTGTGGGCAGGGACGTGGTTCTGCTCTGGTGGCTTCCCCTGCCACCCGTGAAGGTGTCTGTCTGGCAGTGGCTGGGTCTGGGGTGAGCTGAGCCTGCTGCTCTACTCCTACTCTTGCTGGGCTCAGTGGGTGGAAGCAGGATGACACCCTGGGCCCCTGGGTAGCAGCCACACTGCCCAGCCCACCAGACCTGGGCCTGCTGGGCCCCATGGTCCTGAGAGAGATGCCCCTACCCACAACCGATGGGACTTGGGAAGGCCCAAGACAGAGGTAGGTGGGAAGTTGTTGGTGAAGGACGCAGCCCTGGCTCTGGCACAGTTCTGGGCCCAGTGCCAGATCACAGCTGTCCCTTGGCTCACGGACCAAAACCCTCAGGCCCACTGGCTGTTGGGACACCAGCTCCCAGACCCAGGGAAAGCCAAAGAGGGCAAGGCCAGGTGCCTGCCACCACCCTGCCTGCCTCTCAGCTGAAACACCTCTTCATCAACACAGTTCCCCTTTATTGATAACCTTGAGTGTTAATATACAGCAGGGCAGGGACAGGAGCCAAGCTGAAGGGAACCAGAGGTGGCTCACTAGCCACGTTATCCACAGAAGCACAGCTGCCATGGAGATGAAACCTCACACCCTGGCCCCTTAGCCCCAGACAATCCTGTCTCCAGGTCCTGGGAGCTTGGGAAGTAGGGTACAGATGCTGGTCTGGCTGTGAAGATGGCAGGGAGTGGCCACCTCTGGCAAGACAAAGAGCTTGTGCCACTCTCCTGCTCTGGAGGGCTGGTTCCCTTCCCCAGAGAAGGCATTGGTGGATGACACACCAGGGGCCCAGGCCTAATGTACAGCCTCTGTACTCAGCTCCAGGTCAGGCCCTGGCAGGTGCCGGGATGACCCACGGAAGGCACTTGGTTGGGGCCTCCTGGAGGATGCTGTGACTTAGTAGATCTGGGGGGGACCAGGGAAGAGGGAACCAAGGAGCAGAGCCCTGGCGGCTGGCCCATCCCAATGTGAGCTTGGCTATGGCACTGGCAGGCCTGAGTCCTGGGGCTCAGAGCTTGGCCCGGGGGTGGCCCTGCAGCAGGACACGCATGTCCAGGAGCGCCTTCTCCAGGTAGTGTGCCAGGCGGGCGGCGTTGGTCTCTGCACAGCTGTTGTAGGCCGACAGGGAGAAGTTGATGTGGGCCTCCATGGGGTTATAGCAGACGCCGTAGCCGTCTGGGACCACGGGCCCAAAGAACATGACGCAGTCTGTCTTGGCAGGGACCTGGGGATGGCAGGACCAGAGCTCTCAGCTCCCCCACCTTGATGCCCCCAGTACTTCCCAGGATGCCTGTGCTTCTGCCAAGATGGCAGGCCCCTTGGGGGCAGGGACCGTGGTCTGTCCCCTGCTGTATCCCAGCAACCAGCACAGGCTGGCATGGATCAAATGTTTCTTTATACCTGGCCAGTGAGTCAGAAAAGCTAATTCTCCCGTGAGGAGCAATGACCCCGTCTCAGCCTGCCTGGGCTGCAGAGAGGCCCCTGCCCCCAGTTCCTCCTCTGGAACTCAGCTGCGTTGGCATTGGGCCTGAGGGGCCTCTGTGGGCCACATCACCCCCAAGGTCCAACTGCCAGGAGGTTCTCTACCTCCCACCCCATGGGCACCTGTGGCCGTGGCCCACCTGGCTGGTAGAGAGGTGGAAGTGCATGGCGATGGCATAGGAGGTGTCCATGAAGATGTCGGGCATGCTCACCAGGTCCTCGATGGCCTGCAGCTTCAGGCCCAGCAGGTGCCGATCAAAGGCCTCCCCTCGGATGGCCTGTTGTGGTGGGAGAGCCATCAGGAGCAGGGGCTGTGGACCCCTAGGGTACCCCTGCCCTCTTCGGCCTGTGGCAGTGCCACCCTTCCCAGGCACTGGCCACTCAGAACCACGAGACCGAAGTGTCCAGGCCGGAGAGCCTTCCTTTCACAGATGAGGAAACCAAGGCTCAGGGAGGGGCGAGGATTTGCCCAGGGAGGCAGGACAGTGCAGGGTTGCAGAGCAGGGCCCTGGAGCCAGGTGGCCTAGCCCCATCCTGGCTGCGGGGCCTGGTAGGCTGCTTAGGTTCTGGAACAGTAATGTCTTCATCTGTAAAGAGGGGTGAGTCCTACACTCCCTTCGCAGGGTAGTGGTGAGCTCTAAATGAGTCAGAGCCTGGACACACAGGTGCTCAGAGACAGAGCCAGGACCGACACCCAGAGAGCCCCCTCCCTGACTGCAGCCTAAGCTGTTGGAGGGCAGGAAGCTCGCTGTCTGCTGGACCACATATACCCAGGGAAAGAGTGTGATCCAACATCCAAGGGCCAGGCCAACCCTGGAACCTGGGACCAGGGTGGTTACTGGGCCCAGGCTAGGTTTTTCCAAATTTAAAAAGGGGATATTTGGCCAGGCGCAGTGGCTCATGCCTGTAATCCTAGCATTTTGGGAGACCGAGGCAGGTGGATTGCAAGGTCAGGAGTTTGAGACCAGATTGGTCAGCATAGTGAAACACTGTCTCTACTAAAAAAAATTAGCTGGGCTGGTGGCAGACACCTGTAATCCCAGCTACTTGGGAGGCTGAGGCAGGAGAATCACTTGAACCCAGGAGGCAGAGGTTGCAGTGAGCCAAGATCGTGCCATTGCACTCCAGCCTGGGCAACAGTGTGAGACTCTGTCTCAAAAAAATAAAATAAAACAAAATAAATAATAAAGGGATATTTGGCTGGGTGTGGTGGCTCATGCCTGTAATCCCAGCACTTTGGGAGGCTGAGGCAGGTGGATCACCTGAGGGCAGGAATTTGAGAACAGCCTGGCCAACATGGGGAAACACTGTCTTTACAAAAATACAAAAATTAGTTAGGCACGGGGGCAGGTGCCTGTAATACCAGCTACTTGGGAGGCTGAGGCAGAAGAATTGCTTGAACTCGGGAGGTGGAAGTTGCAGTGAGCTGAGATTGCATCACTGCACTCCAGCCTGGGCAACAGAGCGAGACTCCATCTCAAAAAAAAAATAGGGATATTCAGCCTGGCTCCAGGTACTCCCAGGTTCAGGGAGGTGTGATCCTAGCAAATGGTTGGCAGCCATTGGCTGCAGGGATGGATAGTCAGAGGGCCAGACAGGTGGCTGACACTAAGGGACAGTGAGTAGGCAGAGGCGGGCTCACTCACCCGGTCTGTGTAGCCTCGGTGGGCCTGCACGGCCTTCCGCAGCAGCTCCACCTTCTGGTGCTCCTAGAGGGGTGAAGGTCAGAGGGAGCTGAAGCACGGTCTCTTCCCGGCTTCTCTCCCACCTCAGTAGCCCACTTCTCAACCAGTACTAGATTCTGAACTCTTTAAGAGCAAGTACTAGGGCTGTGCACAGTGGCTCACGCCTGTAATCCCAGCACTTTGGGAGGCTGAGGCGGGCGGATCACTTGAGGTCAGGAGTTTGAGACCAGCCTGGCCAGCATGGTGAAACCTCGTTTCTGCTAAAAATACAAAAAATTAGCTGGGCATGGTAGCAGGAGCCAGCTACTTGGGAGGCTAAGGCAGGAGAACTGCTTGAGATTGCAATGAGTCAAGATCACACCACTGCACTCCAGCCTGGGCCACAGAGTGAGACTCTTTTTTTAAAAAAAAAAAAAAACGAGAAAAAAAGAGCGAGTATTGGAACTGCCAACTCCTTGGTCTTCAGCCAGGGCCTGACATAGGGCAGTTGCTTACTGCCAATGTAAAAATTGAGTGAACAAATGAATGACTCCCTTTTCCTCTTTGGCCACCAGGAAGCTCAGAGCTAAATTCATGGCTCCAGCTTCTGTTAGATTCCCCATGCCCACCACTGGGCTGGAATCGTGTAGGTGCTGAATCAATGTGTGTTGACGGAGTGAGCAGGAGGGAGACAGCTCAGGCCCAGCTCACCCGCCCTCGCCCCAGACCTCTCACCGTCACGTTGGAGTCATCCATGGCCTTGACAAAGGCCAGTGAGTCCACGGAAGCCGAGCGGATGGTGTCGGTGCGGCCCAGGTGAAACATGCGCAGGGAGGCACTTTCGTATGTGGCACATGCCTGCCCGTAGATCCTGGTGGGAAACGGGGCTAAGCACACCCCTTGGAGGCAGCTGCCCCCTCCCCTGCCCCCAGGTCTCCTCCCTCCTCCATGGGCAGGCTGCAGAGGTGCACCTGTAGTAGGCTAGCTGCAAGGCCATCTGGATGAAGGCGTCTGGGCTCAGCTTCTCCGACTTGGGGAAGTCCTTTCCAAAGTGGTGGAACACCATCATGGTGATGTCCAGGTCCTGGATCATGCTGAGGGTGTGGGAGGAGCAGGTGAGGAGCAGGCCCTGTCAGCCCCTGCCAACCCCACGGAGGATCTTAGTGCCAGCACAGCTGGCACAGGAGCCTCTCAGGAGCAAGGTCCTGGCCTCACCCACCCAGCACGGGGATGGTGGGAGCAGGCACTTACATGCTGAGGTTCTGCTTGGCCTTCTCGATGTCACTCTTGATCTCGGGAGTGATGTTGAACCGCAGCTTCTTGGGCATGGGCAGGGGCACCATGGGAGACCGCACAAGCTCGGGTTTCTTCCTGCACAGTACATGGGGCCTCAGGCTCATGCTGACGCCTCTAGAGCCTAGGTCCATCCTGAGACCAGGGTGGGGAGGATGGGTCCCTGAAGCTAGAGGACGCCAGCTCAGGGAGGTGTGAGTTTGTTCTGAAAACCACTTCACTTCAGCTTTCTCTTTTTTGGAGATGGAGTCTGCTGCCCATGCTGGAGTGCAGTGGCCTGATCTCAGCTCACTGCTGTGGTTAACCCCCGACCTGGGCACCGAGGAAGGAGAGCTAAGCAGATTCCTGGCACAACTAGTGCCTGAAGAATATCTCAGTTTATAGTGTTGCTACTCAGTTATCTCCTTTTATATAATCCTTTATATAATCATATATTAGTTTATAGAATGAGTGCCTGAAGAATATCTCACCACTCAGTTATTTACATATATATATATATATACACATATATAAATTATACCTTAGTTCATAGTCAGAGGAATGCCTAGAGCAGACATGGTGCAGAGCATGATTTAAGGGAAAAACAACTATATCAGGACAAGAATCCATGGCCCAGGTGGCAGCGTTCAGTATCATCAAGATACCCACTGTATGGCAGGCTTGGAACAAGAGCCATTCCTCCTGATAAAGGAGTTGTAGGACCTTGCATCCAGTTCTTGTGAAAGGCTGCCCTCAGACCGGCAATCCCGAGAGCATCCAAGGGCTTAAAACTCCTCTGGTATAATCGTGCCTTGGTGACTGAATTTATCAGCTCTGGTTACTGTGCTGGCTCAAAAGCATCCTCCTACAGAACTCACTGGAAGCTGCCAGCAGGTGGCGGTAGACCCCATCAGCTCTGTCACTGCTGTGTGACTCAAAAGCATCCTTCTATAACTATTAGAAGTAGCGTGCCCATGGATAAGAGATATTGCACACTGCACCCTCTTCACTGAGCACGGCCCACCTCCTTGCCTCAGTGACCTAATGAGGGTGGACCCTTTGCTGTGCACTACCCGCCTCCTAGCCTAGGTGACCTAATGGGGGGAGACCCCTTGTTTATTGCTCACGACCCTATCACTATCCTTAAAGATGACTTCACTCACTATCCTGCCCCCTAACCTATACCCAATAAATACAGACGCTTCTGGACATTCACGGCCTCGCCTGTCTCTGTTTATAGGTGGCGTGGCCCCCCTAAGCCCAGCTGTGCTTTCTTCGTACTTCTGTGTCCTGTCTCTTTATTTCTCGGATCCTGTGCCTCAGCACAGCGACAGGGGACACCCCACGACCCTGTAGGGCTGTGGCCCTATACACTGCAACCTTTGCCTCCCCAGTTCAAGTGATTCTCCTGCCTCATCCTCCCAAGTAGCTGGGATTATAGGTGCCCGCCACCACGCTCAACTAGTTTTTTTTTTTTTTTGAGAGAGTCTTGCTCTATTACCCAGGCTGGAGTGCAATGGCACGATCTCGGCTCACTACAACCTCCACCTCCCAGATTCAAGTGATTCTCATGCCTTAAGCCTCCTGAGTAGCTGGGATTACAGGCAAGGCACCCGCCACCATGCCTGGCTAATTTTTTTTGAGATGAGTCTCACTCTGATGCCCAGGCTAGAGTGCAATGGCGTGATCTTGGCTCACTGCAACCTCCACCTCCTGGGGTCAAGAAAGTCTCCCACTTCAGCCTCCCGAAGAGCTGGAATTACAGGCACCCGGCATCATGCCCGGCTAATTTTTATATTTTTGTAGAGATGGGGTTTCACCATGTTGACCAGACTGGTGATCAGTCTGCCTTGGCGTCCCAAAGTGCTGGAATTACAGGCATGAGCTACTGCACCTGGCCTAATTTTTTTTTTTTTTGAGACAGAGTCTTGCTCTGTTGCCCAGGCTCGAGTGCAGTGGTGCAGTCTCTGCTCAATGCAACCTCCGCCTCCTGGGTTCAAGTGATTCTCCTGCCTTAGCCTCCCCAGTAGCTGGGATTATAGGCGTGTGCCACCACACCCGGGTACTTTTTTTTTTTTTTTTTTGTATTTTCAGTACAGAGGAGTTTCACCATGTTGGCCAGGTTGAACTCAAACTCCTGACCATGTTTCACCATAGTGGCCAGGTTGATCCTCCTGCCTTGGCCTCTCAAAGTGTCAAGATTACAGGTGTGAGCCACCATGGTCAACTGGCTTCCTTGGAAGAAACAAATTCCCAGGCACAAAGGAGAGTGATAGTCCCCTATAAGCTGGTCTATCACCTGTGTGTCATCTGTCACTAGGAGCTGGGGAACTAGGTGAGAGATGTGACTGCACTCACGTGAACTCAATGACATGGTCCATGAGGGTGACAATAGGGGGCCCCTCTGCTGCGGCGTGCTCGTAAACCAGCCCACAGGAGCCATCTTCTGCCACGATGAACTGCAGAAGGGAGGGGAGACCCCAGTCAGCCCCAGGGCCCTGGGGGATAGGTCCCGATCCAACCACTCTTTAGTGGAGTCTCGTGGCAAGGGTCTCTCTGAAGCCATCTCAAGGCGCTATGCTGACTTGTTACTGTTATTAGCAATAGCTGACACTCATGGGGTGCCCTGGTGTGCTAAGTGCATTCCACGCTCAGCGTGCCTGACTCCTTCACACTACTCTACTGGTGAGGCCGACCACCGCCCCGTTTTACAGATGCGAAGAGAGATTGCCCTGCCAGGACTGCACTTCCTGACCCTGGTTCCCAGGTTCTCTGTGAGGCGCTGAGGGGGTGTGCTGGGGGTGACAGCAGTTTCCAGGCCAGCAGCAGGACTGGTGATGACAGGCTGGCTGCCTGGTAATTATGGTGGCGTCCAGCCTGCTGGCTTCCTGCCTGCTTTACAAGCTAGGAGGTGGAGACACAGGGCCAGGGAGCAGCAGGAAGTTCCAAGGCCGAGGAGGCCCTGTTCAGGTGTGCGTGAGTGGGTGAAGCCCCGAGGGACCTGACCTGTAGCGTCTTGTCGAACCAGCGGTTTCCGCTGTTAAGCTTGCTGCCGCCCCCGTGCAGCATCTGGCCTGCCACGTGGCTGCGGTACATGTCATCCGAGACCCTGGGCACAGGCTTATCCAGGCACACGGTAAAGATGCTCTTCTGGATGGAGCGCACGGAATCCCTGTTCACCTTGTCTGCAGGTGGCATGGGGGGTGGACGCAAAATGGGGTGAGTCTCAGGATGTGGGAGAGATGGACCAGCCCCTCTGCAGCGTCCTGCCCTGGGCTCTTCTGACCCATTTGTATCCCTCTGGGATGAGCAGATCTCCACCTTGGGGCCTTCCAGGGCATTCACTGGGTGCAGGGTGTGGGTTCAGAGCTTCGAACTCAACAGGGCCCTGCAGCCCACAGCACTCCTCAAGGCAGGGCCCAACACCTGGCACACTTTAGATTCAGGAAACGGAAGCCCAGGGTTGCACGGGAGCTGGTGTGGCGGCCAGGAATCCCACACAGGTGGTCTGACTCAGGCCAGTGCCCTGAGCAAGGCATGCTCTGGAGGACTGCAGGTGCTCGGGGGCACAGGGTACGGGGAGGCAGGTGGGCTCCTCAGCCAGAGGACGTGGACTCTAATCCTAACTTGCTATTTAGCAAAGAGAAACTACCCTAACCAAACGGAGCTGAGGTGTCCTCATCTATGACATAAGGGTCCACATCGCCTGCTCCACATTGAGAGGATGCAGCGAGAAACATGGCTGCCCAGGGCTGGGCGGGGCCTGGTGTGCTGGGGGAAGAGGCCTGGGTGTGCGGCCCCAGCGAGGCCCCCAGGAGGCACCTTTGATGAGGGTGTTGTACGCCTTGGCCCAGGAGTTGCGGTGGTTGGAGGTGAGGATGCCCACAGGTTCCTTGTTGGTCTGCAGGGATGAGTTCCAGATCTTCTCCAGCTGTGTGAAGATCTGATCCGCTGTGAGGGGCGTCCCGTCGCTGTGGTACACATCCAGCTCAAAAAACTATCAGGGCACAGGCAGGTGGAGAGGAGGGGGCTGAGTGGGGACCTCAGGCTGAGAGCAGCCACCTGCCCACACCTGCCTCCTCCTGGCCCTAGCCTTGGAGGGGATAGAGTCAGGTCAAGGGTGAGAGCGGGAGGAGGTCCTTGGATTGCCCTTCTGGGTTGGGCAGGCCCACGGCCCCTCCTGGCCTCCCTGGGCCCCCAGTGGAGAAGCCAGGGGACGCCCGTTCCTGAGGCACGTGAGCATGTGTGCTGGGGGACCCCAGTGGGGAAGCTGACTTTGGCCATCCTGTTGTACTCCTGTAGCAGGGCGGGGCTTGCAGCTGTGGGCAGGGGCCACCCACCTGGTAGTTGTGCACCACGGTGATGTGTGTGGGAGGCTTCTTGGTCTTGCTGAAGTTGCTGACTGTGTCCTGCTTGGGGCCCGGCACTCGGCAGGAGGACAGGATCTGATAGTACTGGTTCATGCACAATGGCTTCCCCCCCAGGTACTCCACGGGCAGGGTCTCGCTGCAGGGGCAGAGGGGCAGTGAGGGTGGGCGCCACTGGGCAAGTGAATGGGGAGGAGGGCAGGATAGACAGGGACCTGCTAGGTACTGCTGGGGGCTCACACAGCGTCCCTGCTCCCCCTCCAGCATGAGCAGGGCGCCTCAGGGCTGGGCTTCCGGCAGGAGGCTCGCTTTCTGCTCCGGACGGACCCTGCTCAGAAGTCACCTAAAAACTCCCTCCGTTCCCCTTTCTGGGCTTCAGTTTGTCACAGGGGAGATGAGGCAGCAAATAAAACTCTGGGGTCCTCTCTGGTGGGGATGGGACACGGTCACCCACCAAGAGGAGATCCCAGTAGCTAGAGGAGACGACAATCCCCAGTGCTGCTGCATCTCCCAACCCCCACCCGAGGCTGGGCTAACAGGAAGTGAAAGTGACTGAGCTTTGGGCCTGCCCAGCGCCCAGGCTGGTATGCCGGGCCAGGGCTGGGGTCAGAGGTGGCTGTGGTAATTAGGCAGTCCTGGGCAGGTGTGGGGCTAGGGAGGGGCGGGGCTGCTCACTTGTCAATCATGACCTTGAAATCCAACACACCCTCAATGAGTTTGGCAGCAAATCTGGAAAGATTGATTAGAGATTAGAAGCTGTGTGGACACCCTGAGGGAGGCCCTGGGCCAGGGGTACCTGCTTGGGGAGGGAGAGGCCTAGTCTTCCATCCTCCCTCGCCGCTTCCAGAAAGCCCGGGAGCGCAAGGGAGGGGCCTGGGAGTCCCAGCTTGCCAGTCTGTGCTGGCTCCTTCATAATCTCTAGAGGGAGCACGGTCAGGAGGGCTCGGGGAGGTGCTGGTGGCCAAGGGCCTGGTGGGACTTGGGTGCTAGTCCCCAGCAACTGGACTGTGGCTGGGTTAGGGTCAGTGGGTTGGGTCTGCCCACAAAGGGCCTGAGCTCCTGAACTACAGCCTGGAGTCTGGAGGGGGTGTCATCTGCTCTGAAGTGTCGGTTCTGGAGGAACCCAGGCCCCTGGGGTGGTGTGAATGGAGAGCAGCGGCTCTGGTGTTCCCTCCACGAGGTCCCTTACTCCCTGCTGGGCCTTTGTATTCCCCAGGCTGCCTTCCTCCCGGGGCTGTCTGGCCCATGGCAACCACCCTCAATGCTTGGGGCTCCCCCTGCATCCCACCATGGGGACCACTGGCTGGAGTTCCTGGGCCTGAACCCTGGCTCTTCCCAGGGTCCCTTTAAGAGAAGCAGGTGGCAGCAGCTACTGGCTGGTCCTTGGGCAGGAGATCCCTGTCACTGGTATTTTTATCTCTGGTAGTACTGGAATAGTGGCTGGGGCAGGTGACCTGGCCGAATGTGGAAAAGAGGACTGTGTACAGAGGTCACCCCCGTGGCTAGCTGAGGAGAGTGGGAAGGAGGGGTTAAGTGCTAAAACTAGGACGGGGGAGAAGCCTCAGGTACGAGGGGTACAGGGCATCCATGAAGATTTGTGGTTTCAAATCTTCAGAGCTGGGGAGATCCTGCTTCCTGAACGGGGTCTTGGGCAGCTCCCTTCCCTGCTCTGAAACTCAGTTTCTCCATTTATAAAATAGGGAAGATGCTCCCTACATCATAAGGCTGTTTGTGGGGCAGAAAGATAAGCAGGGTTGGGGCCCCTGCAAGCCCCTGGGGGAAGTAGACTCGAGGGCCCCAGCTGCCTCCCGGCCCCCGAGCCCCAGCCACTCACCGGAGCTGACCCTGCAGGTCCACGAAGTCCTGCTTGGGCAGCATCACGCCTGGGCTGGAGTAGATGACCACAGGCTGGCGGTACTGGAGGTAGGCAGTCTTGAGCCACCACTCAGACAGCTGGGAGAAGAGCCAGAGCCTGTCAGGAAGGGTGTGTGAACCCTGGTGCCCCCTTCTCCCCGGGGCCAGGGGACCTGGCTGGCCTTCATTCCCTCTGCCCCTCAGTGGAGATTCTCAAAGTAAACGCTTAGATCCAGAACCCAGCCTCCCTGCCCCACACTTTAAACCCACCAGCCCCTTCCCTTTAGCCCGAGTGATCAGTATTAGCCAGATCAATCAGACGCCGCTGCTAAGAAAGGACGTGAAAGAAAGATTGGGAAGAAACCTGGGGTGTGGGGAGGGGCAGCAAGGTGAAGGAATTCTCATCTTACACATTCTCTGTCAATGACTGTCATGTGTTAAATTACAGTGTTACAAGTATGCCTGCTTAGACAGAAAGGAAAAAACGAAAAGGTCTACAAAAACAAAGTCAAATGAGTGAGGTTTTTTTGACAGGGTTTCACTTTGTCGCCCAGGCTAAAGTGCCGTGGCGCTATCTCAGCTTATTCCAACCTCTGCCTCCTGGGTTCAAGCGATTTTCCTGCCTCAGCCTCCTGAGCAGCTGGGAATACAGGTGTGCGCCAACACACCCGGCTAATTTTTGTATTTTTTGGTAGAGACAGGGTTTCACCAGGGTTTTGAGACCATGCTGGTCGGGCTGGCCTCGAACTCCTGACTTGAAGTGATCTGGCTGCCTCAGCTTCCCAAAGTGCTGGGATTACAGGCGTGAGCCAATTACCCCCAGCCCAATAAATGAGTTTTTGACCATCCCCAGCAGAGAATTGTCCAAGGAGGCAAGAGACCAGGTATCAGGGCAGCCTGAGGTACTGGTCTTGCTCTGTGGCCTTGGCTAGTGGATACCAATTTTGATCTCAAGGTCAGGGCAATCTTGAGGGGACGCTCCCTGCAACGATGAATCCTTATGCTAGTGACAAGATGTGGGTGACACATCCTCACTCTCTGCCCTGACAGTCCATCCCCTGTCTGCAGGGTGGGGGTCTCTGGGCACCAGCCAGGGATGTGGGATTAAAGGCCCCATGTCTGGGGCTGCGCACAGTCCCACGTGACTGTCACCCTGTGTCCTGTGTGGTGACTGCAACACCCACCTTCCCCACACATGGCCAGTACAACTTTCTCTGGCTCTCCACCCCCAGAGACCTGGGCCCACCCTGGGCCCCCTCCCCTCATGGCAAACAGCAGCGGGATGCACCTCTTCACCATATGCACTCCCCTGCAGCGCTGGGCCACTAGCCCTTGGCAAGGGGTGAGGGGGAGTGACTTGGCCTAGGTTGTATGACAGGTGACTGGCAGCCCCTAAGGGCTGGGCCCCTGAGTCAGCCAGACCTTCCTGTGTGGCAGAGGGCTTCCTTGAGAGCTGCTGTGAGGCTCTGGGCTTTTGGGCCACCTCTCTGGAACTTAGTTTTTCTCATCTGTAGATCAGGGAATAGCAGACAGGAGCTCCCTTCCCTTGGGGAAACAGCCGGGGGCCTGTACTCCACTAGGGATCCCAGAGCCTCTGGCCAGAGCTTGGGAGACCAGGGGAGACCCTGCAGGTATGGGGACTACCCCAGTGAGAATCTGCCAGGTGGTGGCAGAAACCCTTCAGTGGCCCTGTGAATGCGGGGGGGGGGGGGTGCCCCCACCCCTTTAGCCAGGAACTTCTGTTTGAAGGAGTCCCAGGCTAAATGAAGCTGGAAAATCACTGGCCCCCAGACTCTCTAAGGACCTTTCAGGGGAAGCATCCTGATTCTGAAGTCCAAGGTCCTGAACTGCCAAGTCTCAGCTAATGCTGACAACTCCCACCTCCCGTGTGCAGCCCCCCAGCCTCTGCCAAGCCCCAGGGCTAGAGCCCCACCTCCCCACCCATGGCACCTCCTACACCATAGCGCTTCCCAGGGCCGGCCTGCTCTGGCTCTCCGATAGCCAACTTCTCCTTCAATGGAGGAGGGTGGGCAAATCCCACCCTCACCCCCACCTCATTGTCAAGTGCCACTGGCACTGCCTCCAAAGCAGTCCTGGACTTAACAACTCTCCCATCCAGTGCCAGGCTAAGGCTGCCACAGCTCCCTAGGGGTGATGATACCATCTTCCCCTCACCCCTGGCTCCCACTCTGCCTCCCTCCCAGCAGCCGGGCCACCTTTATAATCTGTGTGTTGAAGTATGAGACGCAAATAGAAAAGCACACGAAGCATTGGTGTGGACACGTTTTCCAAAGTGGGCACACCTGTGTCACAGATCAGACACAGAACCAGGTCACTGGGCAGCACACATCCCCTGCCTGAGGCTGTCCCACCGAGCACAAGGGCATCTTCCTCCTACCTGGCTGTACCTGCCCTTGCACCCCACTCCTGCCTCTGTCCCAGAACATGCCAGGTGGTGGTCTCTGCCTGTGCTGTCCCCTCTGTCTGTTTCGGACCCTTGGGCCCAACATCCCCTCCTCCTTGCCTTTCCTGACATGCAGCATAGCGCGGCTGCTGTCCCCAGCCCTCTTCTTCCTCATCACCCCTTTCACTTCTGCAGAACTTCACTGCCTGAAACCACCTCGTCCACAACCTGTATCCTGTTCAGCCCCTTTCTCTCCTCCCTATTTGAAGGTCAGCTCCAAGGGGCTGGTGACTGTATCCTTCTTGCTCACCCAGCACCCTGCCAAATATCAGGTACAGAGCACGTGCTCACGAAATTGTGGGCAGCAAATGAGCGGCCATGCCAGAGCAGTGGGCACTGGAGAACTGCAGGCGCACAGCCAGCAGCAGGTCACGGTGAGGGTGCCCTCACTCACCCAGTTCTCCGTCTTCCTGGCCCGGCGCTCCAGCCCCTTCTGCAGGCGCTCTCCTACACCTCCTGAGGCCTGGAACTCGTCCACCAACTGCTTGGTGTGGGTCCACTCCTCCTCACTCACGATGGGCTGCAGCGCCTTCAGGTAGTGGTCCAGGGACTGCTGGAGAGGGGGCACGGGCAGCCGCGGCAGCGCATCCTGGTGTGCCTTGAAGCGGCCGGAAGCCTTCATCAAGGAGGAGGGCTTCAGGAAGCCCAGAGGCCTCACCTGCAGGCAGCAGAATATCCTGCTCATTCCCTCTCTGGCTCTGGAAACGTGGCAGTCCCAAAGCTGCAGTCCTAGGCACTTATGTGCCCATCTCTGGGGGCAGAGACGGCCTCTTGGGTGGGGCTGGCCCTGGCCTCCCAGCCCTAGAGCTGTAGGTGTCTCCGCCTCTGTGGGGCCCCGAGATGCAGGTAGGGATGGGGGAGAGTGTGGTGTGCTCATGGTTCTTGGCAAGGCTCAGGGGAACCAAGTCAGGATGAACGGCACCTTTGGGGTGGCAGAGATAAGGGAGATTGCCCACCTGTTGGGTTGCACAGCTCCTCCTCTCTCACCCTGGAAGAGGAGCCAGCCAGCAGAGTGGTGACTGTCCCTCTTGAATGTCCCCACCTCCTTTTCTCCCACCCTTTCCAGGTTGAGAAATAGAAGGGAAGAAGAGAGAATTAGAGAGCCAGACAATGGCAGCACCTTTTGGGGAGGGGCCTTGGGCATCCTCCTGCCTCTGAGATGGGGCAAGGGTGGGGTGAGGGCAATGCTGTAGCGAGAGAGCCCAGTGGCCTGGATGGAGGGTGAGAGGCGACAGAGAGAGAGAGAAAGTCCAGGAGAGCCTGAAGTGGGCGGAAAGAGACACAGGAGGGCCCGAGGCTGCTCTTGCAGTGGGCAGGCGGCAGCGGCAAGAGCTCCGTTCCATACCTTCTCTCTCTGCTGCCCGTCCTCCTCCATGGCAGGACTGAGGTTCTGGGCCCTGTCTGTCTGCCTTGGCTGGATCTCTAAGCCTAACTGTGCTACCAAGTGGGCGAGCAGAACTTAGCAAGAGGCAGCCACTTGCCTGGGCTGGAAAGAGAAAAGAACCAAGATTCAGGGGGAGGCAGGTGGCAGTGGTGATGGCTGTGGTGGCATCGGGTGTTGTGGCAGTGGTGGGGAAGCTCCTGGACTTCAGAAGCTGCTTCACCCTCCTGAGCTCCCAGAAGTAGAGGAATGGGGAGCAGGTGAGAGGGCTGGCGGGGGGCACTCCAGTGGAAGGGAACCTGGAAAGCTCTTTCCTTTCTTCTCTGCTTGGGCTCAGCGCCAGGGAGGCAGGCCAAGAGGTAATAAAAAAATATCCACCTGTCAAAATCTGAGAAGATCTTTTTGATGAGAGAAAACCTGGCTGGAGGGCAGAGACTGCCTGGCTGCTGAGGTTACACCACAGCCCTGGGGTCGGTCCTGAAATTAGGGTTGGTGCAGGGGAGCAGACATCGGGAAAGGGCCGTCAGTGGACGGGACAGCCAGGAGCCCTGCCTATCTCTGGTTTCTCTCCAGGACTCCTGGGACCCATCTGAGCCATCCCTCTACCAACACTCGTGTTTTCCTGAGCTGTGGCTCATTCAGTGAGGGTTCAAGAGTACAGGACTTTTGGTGTGAAAAATAAACGAAAGGACGCTGGCTTTGGGATCAGGCTCGATTTGAATGAGCAGGTCTAGGGGACTCTGGCCAAGTCCCTCCTTGGCTCAGTTTCCCTGGCAGGAAAGTGACCAGGCCAGTCGGGTGGTCCCAGAGGATGACCGAGAGGCTGTCTATGGGATGTGATGCAGCTTGCGAGACAGTGACAAGGTGCGGCGGACGCTCAGGGCGTTGTAACACCTGGAAGAGCCTCTAAGCCTGAGCCTGGATGCACCCTCTGCACTCTGGCCCCGGAGTGTATGTTTGAGACAGAGTGAGACATACGCTTGGATCAGAGATGGAAGAAACTCAAATCAGAATAGCATCTGTGATGCCGTCTGGGAAGGACCGAGGGGTAGATATAGCCAGGCTGGGAAAGAGGGCTGGGGGAGAGGGAGGCCATGGTGCTGCCACCTGCCTGCCTCCTGCCAGTTCTGAGGCTTTTCTGAGCAGCCTGGCTTGATGCCTCCGCGTGTTTTTCTGGCCACACAGTTCCCCAGGGACCATCTGATAAACCAAAGGAGCCTGACCAACTCCTTTGGCCTGAGCATGAGACCGGTGTGTGAGTCGGAGAATAACTGGGAGAATGAGCCAGGACCTGGACGCTCCTGGTCTCTCTCCCCGACCGACCTGTCTCTGGGTCTAAGGGTGGGGTGCTGACTGAAGCCGGGTTCCCCCCGTCTTTCCCGGGTCATTGGAATCGAGCGCTCCAGGACGTGGGTTCAATCCTGCTTCTGACCTTGCGCCCCAGTCTCCTGCTCGGCCAAACCTGGGACGCCTACCTGATCCCATCCCACCTCACCAGCTGGAGGTCTCCCCTCCCGGGCGGGCGCAACCACACGGCCCGCCCACGCGGTCCAGGGCCCTCAGGCCCGGGCTCTGCCGCACTCACCACGGTCCTGGCGGCGAAGGCTAACATCTTCGCTGCCGGCCCGCGGACACGCAGTCCGCTCCGCCCCACACTCCGGGCAAAGTCCGCACCGCCGCCGCCGTCAGCGGGTCCTTGCTAGAGTCTTCGGGCCAAGGTCGCCGAATTACCTACACCAGCCGGTGGAGGCGGCCCCGCGCCCACCCTCGGGCCGGGCGGGCTGAGGGCAGGCGCCCGGGGAGGAGGACTCGCGGGGCGCGGCCTGGGCCAGTAGCTGGCCCCAGGCCAGTAGCGGGGCCCAGAGGGCTGGCTCCGGGTCGGGGGCGGGGCCTCGGTGGGGTGGGGAAGGAGGGGGCGGGCAGGAGGGCGGGGCTTCGCCCGGTAGCGGGCCCCAGGAGGCTGGCTGAGAGCCGGGGGCGGGGCCATGACGGGGGCGGGGCCATGACGGGGGCGGGGCCAGAGGGGCGGGGCGAGGGCGAGTCAGCGGGTTGGGAGTCCCCTCAAGGCGTTGAGACCCGGGGAGGAGCAAGGCAGAGGTCACCGTCCAGCTGTCTCTACCCCGCCCCATATGTCTTCTAAGCTGTTGGAGGTGGTGGTGTGCACTCTGCAACTCCGTCTAGTGTCCTTGATCGTAACTGTTAAGAGTGGTAGGAAAACAACCATGTTGATCGGGGAATGTCCTCTAATATTCCTCGGGTTAGGGTCAGTACCACCCACAAAGATGACAGGTGGAGACTGCCCCGCAAAAACATGGCTGCGCACAACCCAAACTTGGCGCCCCGCACAATCATGGCGGCCACGGCGCCAGCCGTTTTGACGGCCGTTAGCGAGCCGGGTGTGTGGCAGCCGTTGGCGCGCATGCGCCCTGCGGGCCCCGCACTGACATGGCGGTCGCCCCGGTACTCGCGTCCGCCGCGCGTCGGCCGTTAATAGGCATGCTCCCTGAGCGCCCCGCACCGACATGGCGGCCGTCTTCGCTGGGGTGACTTTAACTCTCGGTTTTCGGTTATAGCCCGCCGGCGCTCACTTGTTTTCAGGAAGCTCGAAGCGTTTGGTGGAGCCGGGGCGAGGAAGTGTGGGTGCAGCGGTGAAAGGCGAGAGGGGACTGCAGGCATCTGGGCTGGCTCCTGGCCGAAGCAAGATGGCTGAGGGCGAGCGGCAGCCGCCGCCAGGTAAGGCCGGTGGGGCCGGGCCGGGGTGGGGTAGGATGGGGGCGGTGCCAGGTGTGGGGTGCTCAGGAGAGCGAGAGTCAGGACACGGAGGAAGTGGAGGGGCAAAAGCTGGGGGGCCCCGAGGAGGAACAGAGTTGAATGGCCTTAGGGGAGAGGTGGGTGGTGGGGCGCCGCTGGGGCGGGAACCTGGGGCTGCAAAGGCGTGGTGATTGGGACGCAGCTTTGGGTTTTGGGGGAGCCCGGGCTGCCCGACTGTCCGGTGGGTAGCGCCAGAAGGGGCCCTTTTGCATCTCTGGGCAGCGCGTGCTTAAGTAAGCTGTTGACCTGGCGGGGAAGTTGCCAGGGAAGGAGGCGAAAGTAATTCCGGGGGCTGCCGTTGTTATTAGGCGCTGCTCCGGGGCTGGCTGGCACCCCATCCCCTGCGCCTGCCTCGCCCCCGTGTTCAGCCTCCTCGCCCTGCTCACCCCTCATCTACCTACTCTCTGGTTTCAGTGCCTGAGAATTTATTGAGGGAAACTGCCCGTGGTGTCTAAACCTCTAATTTTAAAAGGCTGCTTGTGAAGGAGGTTAGTCTTTCTGGCATCTCCTCCTGTAACTTCTGTTTACACTGTACCCTCTTTTTAGTTCATCTCAAATAACTGAGATGGAGGTGCTACGGAGACCCCTTTTCTGGAGAAGGAGAGGGCTGTTTGCCAACCTACCTTGAACTAAGGACTGGCCTTAGATAACTTTTACATTCCCGACAGAGGGGTAAATAGGTTGGCTCACCAACCACAGCTAATGTTTTGAAAGCATTTGATATTCCTGGTATCCTGTCTCCAATTTTGTGGTCCCTGGAAAGGTCTCAGGAGGGAGAAATTTTGAAAATCAGAAGAGGCATCCCCTCCATACTCCCCAAAAGAGATGAACAAAGAGCTGGGCTCCGTTTCTTAGGACATTGAAAACCAGACATTTATTTTGTACAAAACCGTGTGTGTGTGCCCTTAGAACGGGGCGTCCAATCTTGTGGCTTCCCTAAGCCACATTGGAAGAAGAGTTGTTTTGGGTCACACTAACAATAGCTGATGAGCAAAAAAAAAAAAAAAAAATCTCATAATGTTTTAAGAAAGTTTACAAATTTGTGTCCAGCTGCTTTCAGAGCTGTCCTGGGCTGAGAGTTGGACAAGCTTGTCTTAGAAGTTCTGGTAAGGGGGCCGGGCGAGGTCGCTCAAACCTGTAATCCCAGCACTTTGAGAGGTGGAGGTGGGCCGATCACGAGGTCAAGAGATAGACACCATCCTGGCCAACATGGTGAAACCCCGTCTTTACTAAAAATACAAAAATTACCTGGGCATGGTGGCATGTGCCTGTAGTTTCAGCTGGGGGCCCGGAGGCTGAGGCAGGAGAACTGCTTGAACCCGGGAGGCAGAGGTTGCAGTGAGCCAAGATTGCATCACTGTACTCCGGCCTGGCGACAGAACAAGACTCAGTCTCAAAAAAAAAAAAAAAAAAAAAAAAAAAAGAAGTTCTGGTAATGACTCCAAGCACAATGGCTCACACCTGTAATCAAAGCAATTTGGGAGGCTGAGGAGGGTGGCTCACTTGATGAGATCAGGAGTTTGAGACCAGCCTGGCCAACATGATGAAACCTTGTCTCTACTCAAAATACAAAAATTAACGGGGCCTGGTGGCATGTGCCTGTAGTTTCAGCTGGGGGCCCGGAGGCTGAGGCAGGAGAACTGCTTGAACCCGGGAGGCAGAGGTTGCAGTGAGCCAAGATTGTGCCACTGCACTCCAGCCTGGGTGACAGAGCGAGACTCCATCTCAAAGTTCTGGTAGTGACATCAAGAGATAGGAGATATAAGGCAACCACAGTTATCAGTGAGATGAATGTGTCTCTGAAGATGAATGGGGGTGGGGAGTAGGGGGAGAGAACCTGTGCCTCTCTCCTTTAAGAGAGGAAGGCTCAGGGAGGTTATCCATGGCTGGAAAGATACAGGTCCCTGGAGATGGTCCTCCTCCTCTTCTTCCTCTTCCTCTTCATCTTTCTTTTTTCTCCTCCTCCATCCTTTTTTGTTTGGGATGGAATCTCACTCTGTCTGTCACCCAGGCTGGCTCATTGCAACCTCCACCTCCGAGGTTCATGCGATTCTCATACCTCAACCTCCCGAGTTGCTGAGATTACAGTGCCTGCCACCGTGCTGGGCTAATTTTTTGTGTTTTTGGTAGAGACAGGATTTTGCCATGTTGGCCAGGCTGGTCTTAAACTCCTGACCTCAAGTGTTCCGCCCGCCTCAGCCTCCCAAAGTGCTGGGATTACAGGTGTGAGCCACTGCACCTGGCCAAGAAGTTCCCCTTAACTCAATGTAGTGATGAAAACTTTGGATTTTGGAGTCACACAGATCTGGCTCTGCCTGGCAAGTCATAGCCTCTGTGAATATCAGTTACTTCTCTCTTTTTTAAAATTTCTTTTTTTTCCCCCTAAGGAAAAAGCCTCAGTTATTTCTTAAAATGACGCTGGTATACTCTCTTGATAGAATTGTAGTATGTATTCTATAAGAAGATATGTGCAAAGCATAGGACACAGTAGGCAATAAGTAAATGCTGATTGCTTTTATCTTTTTCAAAGTTTCAAAATTGTGCAGGTTGGACTTGTAGACCAGAATCAAATGGCTGATGATAATACTGTGTGTTAGAGTCTTTGTTGGGGGGCTTAGGAAGGAACATTTCTAAAATTCTGGATGTTTTATACTGTGAGGTTGTTGGGAATCCACTGTCTCTTGGAACCTTTGTCAGAGACATAATCTGAGGCTGGAGAGACTGTGGGCATGACCTCTTTTATCACAACCCTGTCTTTGAAGGCTTGTTTCTTTGATTTGGGATTGTGTGTTCTGGCAACTTGTGTTTCATCAGTAATTTGTTATAGTGCTTCCCGATAAGGCAGCCTTTTCCCAAACATGGACTGACCTGAAGGCTTTCTTCCTGTGAAATATCCTTGTGAAATAATGTCAGGAGGGCTGTATCTTTTTTTTTGAGACAGAGTCTCACTCTGTCACCCAGCCTGGAGTGCAGTAGCATGATCTTGGCTCACTGCAGCCTCCAAGGAGGGCTCTCCCTTTGCAGGGAACGGTTATCTCACACTTACGAAAGGGCTGTAGGTTCCCAAAGATCATTTGCAAGTTGATTATGTGGAACGTGGGACACATTTTCCCATAAAAGCAATGTGGTTGGGTTACTAGTCTGACCTACAAAGCTTTTTATTTGGCATCTTACTTGAAGTGCCAATTTACTAATAGCAGGGGCCTCAGTTTTGGGTTCTGGGAACAGAGCTTGCAGGACAGGTGGGAGGAGGAAGAGAGCTTCTGGTTTCTTTCTGTGGCCCAGGTTTGAATTAGGCAGAGATCTGTCTTTCTCTAAACTCAGATTCTCTGTCCTTCTCCTTAGGTCTCCAAGTCCCCTGGCACTTTTCTCTTTCCTCAGGACCTCTCCAGACAGGCTCTGTTTCTCCAAATGTTTCGTGTTCAAGAAACTTCTTTTTTTTTTTTTTCTATTTGAGAAGGAGTTTCGCTCTTGTTACCCAGGCTGGAGTGCAATGGCGTGATCTCGGCTCACCGCAACCTCCGCCTCCTGGGTTCAAGCAATTCTCCTGCCTCAGCCTCCCGAGTAGCTGGGATTACAAGCACGCGCCACCGCGCCCAGCTAATTTTTTTGTATTTTTAGTAGAGACGGGGTTTCCCCATGTTGACCAGGATGGTCTCGATCTCTTAACCTCGTTATCCACCCGCCTTGGCCTCCCAAAGTGCTGGGATTACAGGTGTGAGCCACCGCGCCCGGCCTAAGAAACTTCTTAGGTCTCTGTCCCTTTTTCTCCATGTAGCTGATGTCAGCTAGGTTTTAAGAGGAAGGCAGTGGGACAAACTTATAACGTGTCATGAGTGACTGGTAGTCCTTTACTCTTCTGTGTCACTCTTTCACTTTGCTCTAGTGAGAGTTTGCATTTTTATTTATTTGTTTATTTATTTTTGAGATGGACTTTTGTCTTGTTGCCCAGGCTGGAGTGCAATGGCATGATTTCAGCTCACTGCAACTTCTGCATCCCAGGTTCAAGCGATTCTCCTGCCTCAGCCTCTCGAGTAGTTGAGATTATGGGCATGTGCCACCATGTACGACTAATTTTGTATTTTTAGTAGAGATGGGGTTTCTCCATGTTGGTCAGGAACTTTTGTCTTGGACTCCCAACCTCAGGTGGTCCGCCCACCTTGGCCTCCCAAAGTGCTGGGATTACAGGTGTGAGCCACTGCACCTGGCTGAGAGTTTGCATTTTTAAAGGAAATGCTTACTAATCTAACACTTCTCCAACTGTAAATTCAGGTCTACAACTCTGTATCCAAAACCCTCGGGGTCAGGTGTGTTTTGAAATGCAGAGTTTTTCATGTCTCAGAAGACAGCATCCCGTAAGCAAAAAAATTATTTCAGCAAAATGTATAAATACCCTCAGTAAGTCAGATACACAAAGCCTGTACATGTTTTCCTATCAGTTTAGGTTTCATACCTATTGACCTTATGGTAAACTTATTTTTAAAAAAATTGGGTTTTTAGAACTTTATGGATTTTGGAATTAAGAAGAAAGGATTGCTTTGTAAAAAAAAAAAAAAAAAAAAAACAGAAGAAAAAGAAAAGAAGAAAGGATTGAGGGCTTGTATTTCTGGGTCACAGAGTGAAGGGAGTCCTGCAGTGTGGTGAACAGAGTGTTGGCTAGCAAGGGCACTTCTAGGAAGCAGTTGGCTTTGGCATTAAGTTTGCCTCTAGGTCAGCATGGAACTTCTCTGGGTTTTCCTTTCCTATACCAACTGGAAAATATAGACACTCTTGCTCTTGTCTGATTACAAAGGTTCTATGTGCTTTTTTCTGTTGCTGCTATTTATTTTTGAGATAGGGTCTTACTCTGTCACTCAGGCTGGAGTGCAGTGACATGATCATGACTCACTGTAGCCTCGACCTTCCAGACTCAAGTCATCCTCATGCCATAGCCTCCCTAGTAGCTGGGACTACAGTCACACATGCTACCATGCTGGGCTAATTTTATTTTATTTTATTTTTGAGATGGAGTTTTGCTCTGTTGCCCAGGTTAGAGAGCAGTGGCATAATCTTGGCTTACTGCAACCTCTGTTTCCTGGGTTCAGGTAATTCTCCTTCCTCAGCCTCCCGAGTAGCTGGGTCTACAGGCATGCGTCACCACACCTGGCTAATTTTTTTTGTATTTTTAGTAGAGACGGAGTTTCACCATGTTGGCCAGGATGGTCTCGATCTCCTGACCTCATGATCTGCCCACCTGGTCCTCCCAAAGTGCTGGGATTACAGATGTGAGCCACCACGTCCTGCCTTGTTTTTAAAAGTAATATGTGACTTAAAAGATGGAAGTCCTATATAAATCACATCCCCTAGAAATGACTATCAGTAACTTTGATATTTAATCTTTTAGATTTATAGTCATGCATCACTTAACAACAGGGACACATTCTGATGAATGTGACATTAGGTGATTTCCTCATTGTGGGAACATCATAGAGTGTACTTGCACAAACTAGTTAGTATATATTTTAAAATTTATTAACAAATGTCCCAGCACTGTTACTGAACATCAGTCCTTTCCCCTGCTTGATCTGCAGTGCTAACATCAAGTGCCACGTATCAGGTTTCTATATACACTCCATTAAAATCTATGGGACCATCATCGTAGGCACAGTCTGTTGCTGACTGACTGAAACATTGTTATGCAGCCCATGACTATACTAATATGTGTCGTGTGATTTATGTTGGTGTGGATAGTTCCCGTTTCGTAAGAATGGGATTTTACTATATATTATAGCACAGTTTTCTTTCTTCACTTTTTTTTTTTTAATCTAGGCTGTGTTTCTTATGTCAGCAGTATAGATTTCATTCATTCATTATTTATTTATTTTTTTGAGATAGTCTCATTCTGTTGCCCAGGCTGGAGCGAATGACACACCGCAACCTCTGCCTCCTGGGTTCAAGCGATTCTCCTGCCTCAGCCTCCTGAGTAGCTGGGATTACAGGTCTGTGCCACCATCCCGGCCAATTTTTTGTATTTTCAGTAGAGACAAGGTTTTGCCTCGTTGCCCAGGCTGGTCTGAACTCCTGAGCTCAGGCAATCCACCCGCCTAGGCCTCCTAAAGTGCCAAGATTATAGGCATGAGCCACACTGTGCCTGGCCACATTCTTTATTTTTTATTATCATTATTTTTTGAGACAGGGTCTCACTCTGTTGCCAGGGTTAGAGTGCAATGCCACGATCATGGCTCATTGTGGTTTTAACCTCCTGGGTTCAGGTGATTATCCTACCCCAGCCTTCTGAGTAGATGGGACCACAGGCATGTGCCACCACACCCAGCTAATTTATTTTTCCTTGAGATGGAGTCTCACTCTGTTGCCCAGGCTAGAGTGCACTGGTACCATCTCAGCTCACTGCAACCTCTGCCTCCTGGGTTCAAGTGATTCTTCTGCCTCAGCCTCCAAGTAGCTATAGGCACGCGCCACCATGTTTGGCTAATTTTTTTTTTTTTTTTTTTGTGAGATGAGTCTCGCTCTGTCACCTGGGTGAGAGTACAGTGACGAGGGCTCACTGCAACCTCCGCCTCCCGGGTTCAAGCCATTCTCCCTGCCTCAGCCTCCCGAGTAGCTGGGATTACAGACGCCAGCCACCATGCTCAGCTAATTTTGTTATTTTTAGTAGAGACGGAGTTTTGCCATGTTGGCCAGGCTGGTCTTGAATTCCTGACCTCAGGTAATCTGCCTGCCTTGGCCTCCCAAAGTGCTGAGATTACAGGTGTGAGCCACCATGAATTTTTGCATTTTTAGTAGAGATGGGGTTTCACCATATTTGCCAGGCTGGTCTCGAACTCCTGACCTTCTGATCAGCCAGCCTCGACCTTCCAAAGTGCTGAGATAACAGGTGTGAGCCACCACGCCTGGCTAATTTTTAAATTATTTGTAGAGATGGGTGTCTCCCAGTGTTGCCTGGGCTGGTCTTGAACTCCTGGGCTCAAGCGATCCTCCTACCTGGGCCTCCTAAAGTCCTGGAATTACACGTGTAAGCCACTGTGCCTGGCCTAGATTTTATTCTTTCTACAAGCTATGAGAATTTCCATTGTGTGGGCATATTATTATTTACTCATCATCTTAACTGATATTTGGGTTGTTTCTAATTTTTTTTGTTTTGTTTTTTCAAGATGGGGTCTTGCTCTTTCATCAAGGCTGGAGTGCAGTGGCTCACTTCAGCCTCAGCCTTTTGGGCTCAAGTGATCCTCCTGCCTCAGTCGCCAGGTAGCTAGGACTATAGGTATGCACCACCACACCTGGCTAATTTTTGTATTTTTTGTACAAATGGGGTTTGGCCATGTGGTCCAGGCTGGTTTCAAACTCCTGGACTCAAGCAATCTGCCTGCCTCAGCCTCCCAAAGTGTTGGGATTACAGGCGTGAGCCACTGTGCCTGGCTTAGATTTTATTCTTTGTATAAGCTATGAAAATATTTATTATGTGGGCATGTTTTTTTATTTTTTGAGACAGAGTCTTGCTGTGTCGCCCAGGCTGGAGTGCAGTGGTGTGATCTCTGCTCACTGCAACCTCTCCCTCCTGTTTTCAAGTGATTCTCCTGCCTCAACCTCCTTCGTAGCTGGGATTATAGGTGTGTGCCACCACACCTGGGAAAGTTTTGTATTTTTAGCAGAGATGGAGTTTCGCTATGTTGGAGGCGCTCGTCTCGAATTCTTGGCCTCAAGTGATCCACCCGCCTCAGCCTCTCAAAATGCTGGGATTACATGAGTGACCCACCACACCTGGCCTCTTTGTTTTTTAGGCAGAGTCTTACTCTGTCTCCCAGACTGGAGTGCAGTGGAACAATATTAGCTCATTGCAACCTCCACCTCCCTAGTTTAAGTGATTCTTCTGCCTCAGCCTCCCAAGTAGCTGGGATTACAGGTGTGTGCCATCATGCCTGGCTAATTTTTGTATTTTTCAGTAGAGATGGGGTTTCACCGTGTTGGCCAGGCTGGTCTGGAATTCCTGACCTCAAATGATCCACCCGCCTCGGCCTCCCAAAGTGCTGGGATTACAGGTATGAGTCACGGTGCCTGGCCTGGGCATATCATTATTTACCCATTGTCTTATCAACTGGTATTTGGGTTTTTTTTTCCCCTCAAGACAGAGTCTCGCTCTGTCGCCCAGAGCTGGAGTACAATGGTGCAGTCTTGGTTAACTGCAACCTCCGCTTCCCGGGTTCAAGCACTTCTCTTGCCTCAGCCTCCCAAGTAGCTGAGATTACAGGCGCCCGCCACCATGCCTGGCTAATTTTTGTATTTTTGGTAGAGACAGGGTTTCACCACGTTGGCCAGACTGGTCTTGAACTCCTGACATTGTGATCCTCCTGCTTTGTCCTCCCAGAGTGCTGGGATTATAGGCATGAGCCACCACCATGCCCAGCCTATTTGGGTTATTTGTAATTAAAAAAAATTTTTTAAGACAGTATTTTACTCTTGTTGCCTAGGCTGGAGTGTGATGGCAGAATCTTGGCTCACTGCAACCTCTGCCTCCTGGGTTCAAGCAGTTCTCTTGCCTTAGCCTCCCAAGTAGCTGGGATTACAGGCATGCACTACCATACCTGGCTAATTTTGTACTTTTAGGAGAGATGGGGTTTCACTATGTTGGTCAGGCTGGTCTAAAAATCCCTACCTCAGGTATAATTCACCCACCTCAGCCTCCTGAAGTGCTGGAATTATAGGCATGAACCACCACAGCCAGCCTAAAAAATTGTTTTGAAAAATGAGGTGGAGGCCAGGCATGGTGGCTCCCGCCTGTAATCCCAGCACTTTGGGAGCCTGAGGCAGGTGGATCACGAGGTCAGGAGTTCAATACCAGTCTGGCCAACATGATGAAACCCTGTCTCTACTAAAAAATACAAAAATTAGCTGGGCATGGTGGCTTGTGCCTGTAATCCCAGCTACTTGGGAGGCTGAGATAGGAGAATTGCTTGAACCGGGACCCAGGAGGCGGAAGGTGCAGTGAGCTGAGATCATGCCACTGCACTCCAGTTACAGAACGAGGTTCCATCTCAAAAAAAAAAAAAAAAAAAAAAGTAGAGATGGCATCTCCCTATGTTGCCCAGGTTGCCCAGGTTGGTGTCAAACTCCTGGGCTCAAGTTATCCTCCTGCCTGGGCCTCCCGAAAGTGCAAAAGTGCTGGGATTACAGGTGTGAGCCACTGTGTTCACCCTTTTTTTTTTTTTTTGATACATTAAGCACCTTTGTGTATATCTTTGTCTGTTTCCGTGAACATATCTGAAGGACAGATTCCTGTAAGTAGAACTGTTGACTCGTTGTATATATACAGTTTTTTAATTGAAAAGATGGTGCTGAGTTGCCCCCTTAGCAGGTCCTACCAACTAACCTTCCCACCCACAGAGTAGGAGAGTTTTTGTTTCCTCTTTTTGGAATCAATGTCAGATGTCTTTTTCTTTGTTTGTTTGTTTGTTTGTTTTTTTGAGACAGAGTCTCGCTCTGTCATCCAGACTGGAGTGCAGTGGTGTGATCTCAGTCCACTGCGTCCTCTACTTCCTGGGCTCAGGTGATCCTCCTGCTTCAGCCTCTCAAGCTGGGACTATAGGTGTACGGCAACCCTGGCCAGCTAATTTTTAATTTTTTTGTAAAGATGGGGTTTTGCCAAGTTGGCCAGGCTGGTCCTGAACTCCTAGCCTCGAGTGATCTGCCTGCTTTGGCCTCCCAAAGCTGGGATTAGGTATGAGCTGCTACAACTAGTCGATGTTTTTAATGTGCCAACCTTATCCAGGAAGAGAAATCACATATAATTTATGTATCTATGCTTATTCAGGAGGTTGCCAGTTTATTCCAAATGTTTGTTGCAATTAGTGTTTTTTTTCTTCTGTGAATTGCCTATGTATGTCTAAAACATCAACTTGGTTTTATTTTTCTAACCTTCCTGCTCTGATGGGGAGAAGGAAGGGAGGGTATGGTTATTGAAAGGATTGTCAGTATTGCCCTTCTCTTTCCTCCCCATACTGAAGAAGGGCAGGCAGGAAGCTGGTGGGTTTAGCTTAACAAGGCATTACTCCATCCTGGAAGTATGCGTTTGGTTTATGCTAGGGCTCAGGTGTTGGAGTCATGGTTTAAAAGTGAGAGAGAGGACAGGTGTGGTGGCTTATGCTTGTAATCCTAGTACTTTCGGAGGCTGAGGCAGGTGGATCACCTGAGGTGGGGAGTTTGAGACCAGCCTGGCCAACATGGGGAAACCCCGTCTTTACTAAAAATACAAAAATTAGCTGGGCTTGGTGATGCATATCTGTAATCCCAATTACTCGGGAGGCTGAGGCAGGAGAATCACTTGAATCTGTGAGGTGGAGGTTGCAGTGAGCCGAGATCGTGCCACTGTACTCCAGCCTGGGCAACAAGAGCAAAACTCCGTCTCAATTGAAAAAAAAAAAAGAGTGTTTGTGTGTTGTAGGGGAGGATTCTATTTACCTATTTGTTTTTTCATTTTCTTTGTCAAGATTCTTTGGAGGAGGCCCCTCCAGCCACTCAGAACTTCATCATTCCAAAAAAGGAGATCCACACAGTTCCAGACATGGGCAAATGGAAGCGTTCTCAGGTACCAGTGGTGTCTGCACTTTCAGGTTGGAACTGCGGTGAGAAACTTGGGCTTTACAAAGACAGTGGTTTTCCTGGCCTGACAGGCAGTGAGTTCCTGGCCCTTCTTGCTTTTGAAGCCTGAGTTTTCAGAAGCTAGGGAGCAAGGTGACAGGGGAGCTGGCTGTCTCTTCCCTTCAGAGGCAGTACTCAGAGATGCTTTATCAGGAAGGTTGCCTACTTTATCAGGCTGGCACCAGGGTAGCCTGAGAGCATTCCGCTCCTGGTTCTCATAAGCCATTGCCCCTTAAGTGTTGCTGCATTGGCCGAACATGAGTGTTTGAAATGATGGAGTGAGTCACTTTGATTCTTGGCTGCAAGTAACAGCAAGTGTGGGCCAGTGCCCTAGGGGGAGAAGAGGCTATCTCATGGAAACTTCAGCCAGTGATAATGGCTAAGCCTGCAAATACCTAGGAGCTGGGACCCAGAGTACTGGGCACAGACTGGCTTTCTCTGCTGCTCAGCCCAAATGATGGGCAGGAGATAACCACTTGTACCCCTCAGGCTTCTGGTACAGGCTGTGGAAAGACAAACTGAGAAAAAGCGAATTTCAATTTCTCAGGGAAGGCCTCTGGGCCGGTTCTAGTCAGGCTTCTGCTCCCAGTCTGGTGAGCTGGGCTGCAGAGTATTGCTCATACAGAAGGCTGGGCACAGGGGTCCTCGCATGCCGGGCAGATTCTCCAGGAGACCCATACCCCACAGCTTCCATGCCTTGTGCTTGCTGGGACTTGGGGCCATCTAAGCCTGTCTGGTTCCTCTTTCACAAGCCTGCCCTCTAAGTGTTTGGAAATGCTTATCATGTCTTTTCTGAGTCTTCACTAGGATCAACAGTCCCTTCAGCCTAGGGGGAAGCTTGATCCCTTCAGCTGCTTAAAGGACATGGTTGCAGTCCTTGTATCATCTTGATTGCTTTACCTCAGAATTCCTCAATGTCAGGACTATGGACATTTGGGGGCAGATAATTCATCATAGGGGGTCGGCCTGTGCCACGTAGGACATTTAGTAATATCTCTGGCCTTACCCACTAGGTGTCAGCAGCACGCCTTTCCCCAGTTGTCACAACCAGCATTGTCTCCAGGTGTTGTCAGATCTTCTCTGGGCACCAGATTGTTCTAGTTGAACCTGCTTCTTTGTCTGAATCCATGGGTTCTAGCGTAGCTACTTTCAGGACAGGGGCTCAGACTTGCCCTGGCCTGGGAGAGTTGCTTTGGAGAGGCCTGGCCTGCTGGCAGTTATTCCATGGCTGGCAGGAGGATCCTGGTATAGGAATGCTTCCTTCTAGATGTCAGGGCCTGTCTCAGGGCTTACTGTGGACACCCCAGCATCCATAAGGCTTGGATAAGGAGAAAGGAAGAAAACGAGAGGAAAAAGGGATGAAGAAGAAACAAAACCAAACAGGTGTCACTTGTTCCCAGCAATTGCCTCTCAGGGTCCTGTACCTCAGTGCTATTTTTTTAATTTTATTTTTATTTATTTATTATTATTTTTTGAGATGGAGCCTCGCTCTGTAGCCCAGGCTGGAGTGCAGTGGCATGATCTCGGCTCACTGCAACCTCTGCCTCCCAGGTCCCAGTTCAAGCAATTCTCCTACCTCAGCCTCCCAAGTAGCTGGGATTACAGGCACAAGCCACCATGCCCAGCTAATTTTTGTATTTTTTAGTAGAGATGGGGTTTCACCATGTTGGCCAGTTGGTCTTGAACTCCTGACCTCGTGATCCACCTGCCTCAGCCTCCCAGAGTGCTGGGATTACAGGCATGAGCCACCGTGCCGGCCTTTTTTTTAATTTGAGACAGGGTCTCACTCTTTCCCCCAGGCTGGAGTGCAGTGATAGGATCATAGCTCACTACAGCCTTCATCTCCTGGGCTCAAGCTATCCTCCCACCTCAGCCACCTGAGTAGCTGGGACCACAGGTATGTATCACCATGCCTGGGAAACTTTAATTTTTGTAGAGATGGAGTCTCACTATGTTGCCCAGGCTGGTCTCACCTGAACTCAAGTGATCCTCCTGCCTTGGCCTCCCAAAGTGCTGGGATCACAGACGTGAGCCATAGCGCCTGGTCCTCAATGCTTTCTTATCCCTGTGTTGGGTGTAACTTCAGCCCAGCAGGGAAGAGAGTGTCCAGTTGGAAGCTGAGATGGGTGTGTGGGGAGATCTGTCTGTGGCAGGCATCTGCACTGCAGCTAGACAGCCTGGCCTGCCTGTGGCTGATTACTGGGGGCGAGATCTTTGATGGTACTCCTGGAACTCCTAGCGGTGGAGCATAATGGACAAGCATGCGCCCACTCAGCTTTGAAGTTAGGCTGGCTGGTCCTAGCTCCATGTCTAATGAGATCTTGCTCCTGGGAGACCTTGGGTAGATCACTTTTCTTGAAATTTTGGTTTCCTCATCTGTAAGATGGTGACAGCAGCATCTACCTCATAGACACTGCTGTTGTGCAAAGAAACTGCTGGCAGCAATAGTGAGTACTTGGTTCACTCTGGCTAGAGATGAGCGTGTTACTGTCTGTGGTCACCGGCTTGCCAGCTTTTCTGGAGGATAGGGGTTGGGTATTTGTCATTATCTTTCTACTTCTCCTGCTACTGGGTTGGGAGCCAGGGGAAGGAGAAGTAGAAAGCTAGAGCTCTTTGGTAACGTGGTAGAGCTGGGGGCAGGTGGTGTGGTGGGGCCTGCCACCCCTCTCTCCATCCCCATTCTCTCTGTTTGGTAGGCATACGCTGACTACATCGGGTTCATCCTTACCCTCAATGAAGGTGTGAAGGGGAAGAAGCTGACCTTCGAGTACAAAGTCTCCGAGGTAGGCCCAGAAGGAGCTGCTGCAGCAGCCTTTCCAAAAATAGCTCCAGTGTCCCGTGGGCTCAGTGCCCACCCCAGGGCCAGTGCAGAAAATAAGATTGATTGCCCAAATATGTGTGCACTTCACATTTTTGTGTCTATATTTCTAATTTTTAAAATCTGTGAATAGATGGATATTTATAAAATTGAGATCAAGGTAAATATGCTGTTTTATAGCTAGTATTTTTGGTAATTGGTGTTTTAGATAACTTTTGAAATTAAAAAAGATTACAAAAAAGTAAACGTGCTCACTGGAGAGATCAGTAATAGACATGTGTATGACATTCACAGCAGAGCTGACTTCTCCCTGTGTTTCTCAACCCAGCTCCTGGGGCAGCCCCAACTGACAGCGCACATCCAGGAGACCAAGAGCACTTCTCCTGCAGTGAGCTCTGCCCTCATTTTATTTAATCATTTAATGTTTTTTATTTTTGTTTTTTTTTTTTTTTTTTTTGAGACAGAGTCTCGCTTTGTTGCCAGGCTGGAATGCAATGGCTAGATTTTGGCTCACTGCAACCTCTGCGTCCCAGTTTCAAACAATTCTCTTGCCTCAGCCTCCTGAGTAGCTGGGATTACAGGCGCACGCCACTGTGCCCAGTTAATTTTTGTATTATTAGTAGAGATGGGGTTTCACCATGTTGTCCAGGATGGTCTCGATCTCTTGACCTCATGATCCACCCGCTTCAGCCTCTTAAGGTGTTGGGATTATAGGCGTGAGCCACCATGCCCGGCCCTTTTTTAGAAAAATACAGAGACAGGGTCTCATTATGTTGCTCAGGCTGGTCTCAAACTCCTGGGCTCAAGTAATCCTCTTGCCTTGTTCTCCCCAAGTGCTGGGGTGACAGGTGTGAACCACCAAGCTCAGGCTCTCATTTATTTAAACAGCCCCTAACTTCAGACTTTTAGGTTGTCTCCCTGAACATTGCTCCTCGGAATATCCCTGCACATAGATTTCTGGGCCTTGTTTCTGAAGGATTCATTCTTAGATGTGGAAATGCTGAGTCAAAGGGCACATTCATTTTTTTGTGTTTGGGTTCACACTGCCTGGTGGGTGCTTTTTGGATGTTGTTTCAGAGATAGTTTTGTTTGTGTAGGGAGGGCAAGAGCTGTGGGGAGGCAGATACTGATGGGAAGGTGTGGCCTTACCGGCTATTTGCTGTTGCTAGATGCTGTCTCCCAGGGCTAGGACCTAGGCCTCCAGCAGTCTCTTGGGTTTGTGTCCCAGTTGGCCCAGAGCCACCTTGAGTCTCTTATCTCAGACACCAGGTCCTCAAGAGTCTCCCTCAGTACCTTGGCCTACCCAGCTCTCTAGCCACAGCCTTGGGCTTGTTGGGTAAGGTTGGCTCTGCCCTGGCCCAGTTTCTCCACCTGCCCCAAGACTAACATTGCCCGCTTCGCCCTTATACCCGGTCACTGGTGGAGCTGCCTGTTCCTGAGCCTGTCTGGCTGCTGGGTGGCCTAGGTCCTGTTCTGTCCACTTCAGGAGAACCAGGCTTGTGCTTCTGGTAGATAGCCTTCCCTTGGGAGCCACGCCCATTAGTGGTTTTTTGGGTTCCTCTTGGGCTCACTCAGTGCTCTGGGAATGAGGGTTTGGGTGCAGGATGGCTGAGGAAAGAGGGGCTTCTTCCTCGAGCCTGTGGTGAGGGATGCTCAGCTGTGCTCAGTGGGCCAGGAATGTCGTGGAGGAAGGCTAATTAAAGGGGAAGATTGTAATTACCCCAGCAAATCCTTAGCTGCCAAGTTCCCTAATTGCCCATGGCTTTGATGGTAGCCATCCACACCAGTCAGGTATTGTCTTTTTTTTTTTTTTTTTTTTTGAGACGGAGTTTCACTCTTGTCACCCAGGCTGGAGTGCAATGGCATGATCTTGGCTCACTGCAACCTCTACCTCCCAGGTTCAAGCGATTCTCCTGCCTCAGCCTCCCAAGTAGCTGGGATTACAAGTGCCTGCCACCACACCTGGCTACTTTTTGTATTTTAAATAGAGATAGGATTTCACCATGTTGGCCAGGCTGGTCTCAAACCCCCTACCTCAGGTGATCCACCTGCCTTGGCCTCCCAAAGTGTTGGGATTACAGGCATGAGCCACCATGCCTGGCCCAGGTATTGTCTTAGCTCAAGAGCTGTTCTTTGGCAGGTTTGCAGTGTGGTTACACATTTGGGTTCTGGAATTAGGCTGGCTAGTTTCATAACTTGTGAACCAGTGACCTTGTCATTTTTGACCCTCTGTTTCCTCATCTGCAGAACGGTAAGAGTTAGCAGACCTACTCATGGCCCTTGGGGAAGATTCACTGGGATTCCACAAGTAGGGTTTTCTTTTGCATAGTGCCTAACACATACTAAATAAATACTTTTATTATTAGCTATTGTTACTGTCAGGCATTAGTCAGTTCTAATTTTCAATAGTGTTGTTGCATAGAAAGCTAGCTCTTGGCCGGGCACGGTGGCTCACTCTGTAATCCCAGCACTTTGGGAGGTTAAGGCTGGTAAATCATGTGGTCAGGAGTTCGAGACCAGCTTGGCCAACGTGGTGAAACCCTGTCTGTACTAAAAATACAAGAAAATAGCTGAGCGTGGTGGCAGGTGCCTGTAATCCCAGCTACTCGGGAGGCTGAGGCAGGAGACTCGCTTGAACGTGGGAGGCAGAGGTTGCCACGAGCTGAGATTACGCCACTGCACTCCAGCCCGGGTGAAAGTATGAGACTCCATCTGGAAAAAATAAAGGTCTAGCTTATTTTTATTTATTTATTTATTTTTTGAGATGGAGTTTTGCTCTTTTTGCTTTTATTGCCCAGGCTGGAGTGCAATGGTGTGATCTCGGCTCACCACAACCTCCGCCTCCTGGGTTCAAGCGACGCTTCTGCCTCAGCCTTCTGAGCTCCTGAGTAGCTGGGACTACAGGCATGTGCCACTACGCCAGGCTAATTTTGTATTGTTAATAGAGATGAGGTTTCACCATGTTGGTCAGGCTGGTCTCAAACTCCCGACCTTGGGTGATTTGCCCGCCTTGGCCTCCCAAAGTGTTGAAATTACAGGCGTGAGCCACTGCGCCCGGCCAGCTAGCTCTTATATTAAATGATGCCTTTCCTCCTCTTATGGGTGTTAAGATTTTCCATTTTTGCAAAATAAATGTGATAGGTTTATTTTTGTTGTTGTTCTGTTTGCTTTTTTTAAACTTACAAGGGGGCGAAATTAAAAAATGTCCAGTGAAATTTTAGGGAAGATTCTACTGGTCCCTGAAATCCAAAAAGGAAGCACTGGCCTAGGGAGAATGAGAAAGCTGGAGTTGTTCTTTGTGCCTCAGAGGGGTTCCAGCCACAGTTCCCTTTCTTCCAGCCCTTCTCTCCCAGCACATCACACAATAGAGGCAGCCCCTACATTCAAAAAGCCCTCTCCAGAAGAGGAGCTGGGAGCCTTTGAATTATTCATTGGCCCAGCTGAGCTAGCAGCTGGGCCCTGGCTCCTGTGACCTTCGCCTTCTCTCTCCCCTTCAGTGCTTCACCTAAGACTGAGATCCCTGGGGAATCTGGGACTGACTGGTGCTTCCTGGGGCCAAGATGACTGTGCCATCCATTGTAAGCCCCCGTTGCTGCATGGGTCAGGTCTGGCCTGTGCTTATCAGCCATTCCTGGTTCTTCACAAAGCCAGGCTCTGGCAGCGCTCTCACATTTCAGCAAGGCAGGTTTATGCCATCCTGGCCCTCTGCCTTAACCAGGTGTAAAGGGAAATTTCTCCTCTTGCAGGCTACTTTTCATGTCCTCCCGTGCCTCAAGCCTAGATAAAAGGGAGATGAGAGAGAGTAGCACTCAGGGCCAGTTTCACATATGCAGCTGAGGGCACAGCCAGCCTGTTTCATTAGCTTAAGCCTGCCTCTCCCCAAGTACATACATAGCTCTTGGTTGAGTCTTTCACATGGCAGGCCTGGTCTGCCTTGCCCTCCCAGGTGCACCTTCTCATGTGAGCATCACCCTGCTGGTTCCTACCCAGTGCCAGGATTTTCTGTAAGTTTCTTCTTACACCATTTGTTTCCATAGACACAGTCAAGATCCACTTTCTGGCAGGGACTCTCTTTCCAGGATTGACTGATTGCAGATAGCCTCTGCATTGTGTTTTCCACCAGCCCTACTGCTGGCCTGTTTCTACGAGCCATACCTGGAAGGAGCACCTTCTAGCTGACCTTTGGTTTGGATAGACAGCCACACCTATTTCTTCACTGAGTAACATTTTATATGCCAATGCTGCCCACACCTCTGACTCCAATTCTACTTCTGGGTCCCTGTCTTCTGTGCGAAAGGTGTGGGGGGGATGGGATCTCAAACCCTGCTGCCCTACAAGCATTGCACATGATGACCTGGCATTTCCACAAAGACTGAGTTGCAAGCTGATTTACCATTGCATTGTGTGTGAAATAGGTAGTGAAACAGATGGAAATAATCCAAACATTTCACAGTGAGGAATTAAATAAATTATAATGCAGTGGCACGATGAAATGTTATACATTTAGTAAAGGTTATCATAAGATTCTGTTTATATGTAGCTGTGAAATGAGGTTCATGAGGAAAAGGAGCAGGCTGCAAAGCAGAACGTGTCCTGCGATGAATATATACCATCACCCTGTGCCAGGCACTGTGCTCTTTAGATCAAGAAACTGAGAGGCTCAGAGTTAGTCACTTGATCAAGGTCTCACAGCAACTAAATGGTGTTTGAGCTGGGGTTTGAATCCAGGCCCACTGTGCTAAACAATATAAAACACTCTAAGAAGACAACACAGAAGGGTATGTTAAAATGTTTAGTGTATTTCTGGCTGGCAGGATTACTGGTCATTTTTGTTTCCTTCTGTTTATATTTCTATTTTTTTATGATGAGTAGGTATTGGATACTGAACAAAAGGCTCCGATACAGTCTTTGTAAACAGTTGTCAGGGTTGGAGTTTGTGCTTGTCTAGCAGCAGCCCATGGATAGGCTGCCTGTAGAAACCAGGTGCTGAAGCCACCCTGTCCCTGTCCCATCAACCTAGTGCTCTTCCCTCTCTGGAAAGCCCATCATGCTCTCCTGACCCTCCTTCATAATCAGGACAGTGGGGAAGAAAGAGGGTTGGGGGAGAGTGGTCAGCAGGGGCCATGTTGAGGGGTCATTGTGTGGCAGTAGTGGATTTCCCTCTGTTTCTAAGCTGGAGCCACCAGTCAACGTGGCTTGGACCCCTCTATTTTGCCTCCACAGGCCATTGAGAAACTAGTTGCTCTTCTCAACACGCTGGACAGGTGGATTGATGAGACTCCTCCAGTGGACCAGCCCTCTCGGTTTGGGAATAAGGCATACAGGACCTGGTATGCCAAACTTGATGAGGTGAGGCCGCCACAGGACAGGCCAGGGGCTGGGCTGGCAGTGAGGGTGGTTTTGGCACCAGCTCGGGAAAGGCCTGCATTGTATAGCGCTTGTAGGTATATAAAAATCCCAGAGTTTGTTAAAATGGCAATTTCACTTAGCAAAATTAGAAATGAGTTTATACTCTGCTTGGTCATCTTCTGGGAAACGCTACTCTGCATATACAGCCCTCTGCACAAGGCTGTTTATGAAGTCACTGTTTGTATTACAGCAAATTGGAAACGTCCCACGTACCCATCTGTAGGGGATCACTTGAGCCCAGGAGTTTGAGAGTAGGCTGGGCAACATAGCAAGACCCTGTTTCTACAAAAAATAAGAAATGATGGTGCACACCTTTGGTCCTAGCTACTTGGGTGGCTGAAGCAGGAGGATGGCTTGAGCTCTGGAGTTTGAGGCTGCAGTGAGCTATGGAGCCACTGCATGCCCACTTGGAATGCTAGCTGCATAGTACTCCATGGTGTAGATGAACTAGTCGATTTAACTGATCCCCTACTGATGTTTTTATTTTTGAATCTTATCAAGCTATTATCTATTCAAAGCAAACAAAAATAAAAATGCAGGATCTCAGGCCCTGTCCTTAGAAAAGCAGAGTCTACAGGTCTGGGTAGGGACTGGGAATCCGGATTTTCACCAGCTCTCCAGGAGATTCTCATGCCAATTGTCTATAACTGAGCTTACGGAAATTTGGGTCCTAATTTCTCTGGCCCAATATTTTTACATGGAGCAGAGGGGAGAACTCAGGACCCAGTGAAATGCTGTTCCCAAGAGAGGCCTGGGGCTGCCTCTGGACTCTTAAGATACATCATCTTGTTTTTGTTTTTTTTTCCTGTTGCTCAGGCTGGAATGCAGCGGCATGATCTCAGCTCACTGCAGCCTTGACCTCCCCAGCTCAAGCAATCCTCCTGCCTCAGCTTCCTGAGTAGCTGGGATTACAAGCAGCCGCCACCATGCCTGGCTAATTTTTGTATTTTTAGTAGAGACAGAGTTTCATCATGTTGGCCAGGCTGGTTGCAAAATCCTTGCCTCAAGTGATCCGCCTACCTTGGCCTCCCAAAGTGTTGGGATTATAGGTGTGAACCACTACTTCTGACCTTGTTATGTCTTAAAGCTAACAGATTATAGCTGTACAGCTTGATGGATTTTTACGTATTTTTTACCCATGGACTCACCACACATGCCAAGTTTTTTACCCATGGACTCACCACTCATGTCAAGCAATAGAACATTCTAGCTGGAGTGCTCCCCGTCCCAATTGATATCGGCCAGATTCTTCTGATTTCTATTCCATAAATTGTTTTTTTCCCCATGTTTCTGAACTTTATATAAATGTCTGGCTTCTTTTGCTTGATGTCATGTCTGAAATTCATCCATATTTTTGTGTATAGCCGTAGATCTTTTTCTTTGCTGTGTAATATTCTGTTGCATGAATATTCCACAATTTATTCATCTCACTGTTGGACATTTCTGCTGTGTTTCCACCTTTTGGCTACTCTAAACAATGCTGCTGTGAACATTCTTCTGCATGTCTTCTGATGACACATGACACAAGCTGACCTGAGGGTGTGAAGAAGGTAGCATGTGTGGGAATCACAGCACTTACCTACCAGAGTCTCGGTGGGACTCCAGTGAGTTACCAGATCGGAGGGTTGAGGCTTTTTCCAGATTCCTCCTGTCTTGCCCCAAGACCCCTGTGCCCTGGAAGAAGGATCAGTCTATGATAAGCCACCTGGGTAGTCTTCTGCTGTGGGAGAATAAATGCTTTCCTTCCCTTTCCTTCTGTGGCCGGTCAGAACAGGGAGCCAGGCTGGCCTGGCATGGCAGCCTGGGTCCCCAGTCAGGTACTGCCCCTGGGCACCTGCCCACTGGGATGCTGCTTAATGTGCTGCCACCATTTTGTGTCTCTTGTGTTATCAGGAAGCAGAAAACTTGGTGGCCACAGTGGTCCCCACCCATCTGGCAGCTGCTGTGCCTGAGGTGGCTGTTTACCTAAAGGAGTCAGTGGGAAACTCCACGCGCATTGACTACGGCACAGGTACCTGCTGCTTGTGGGGCTCTGTACTTACCTGGCTTCACTGCTTTCTTTTTTGGGGCTTCAGGTGGTCTCAAGGCCCTCTGAGCAAGCAAGAGCCATCAAGAATTCGCCAAGTACCTACAGCGTATTGGGGCAGCTGGGGTGTAGGGTGGTTTCTGTGGTGGGGGGCACAGGGTGGGTGGGGGTGGGAAGCGGCCAGGCTTGCAGGGAGGCCCGGATGCTGTGGCTCTGCTGTAGTCCACCAGGGGGAGCTGATGCCCCATGCATGGTGCTTGCGCCAGTGCTGCTTTCTGTTCTTGTGAAAATGGTTTCTGTGAGTGCCTCATCCCCAAAATAATAATTAATTGAACACTCACTATGTGTCAAGGCAGCAGCTTCCTGAAGCTCTGAGAAATGAGAGCGCTTCTTGGTGACCTTTGTAGTATTGTGGCATGCTCTCTCCCTTGCACCCCTTGTCTCTTAGCCATTCTCTGTGCTGTTGAGCTCTTTGGATCTGTGGTCCATGTAAGCCAAGTGGGTTTGGACTTTGAGGAGAGGGAGTGTGTGGGCACCTTAACAGGGAAGTGTAGACAGGTGCAGTGGCACGCCTGTAATCCCAGCACTTTGGGAGGCTGAGGGAGAGGATTGCCTGAGCTCTGGAGTTTAAGACCAGCCTGGATAACATAGCAAGACTCCCATCTCTTTTTTAAAAATGTATTTAAAATTATTTTTATTTATATATTTATTTATTTTTTTGAGACAGGGTCTCACTTTGTCACCTAGGCTGCAGTGCAGTGATGTGATCTTGGCTCACTGCAGCCTTGACCTCCTGGACCCAAGCAATCCTCCCACCTCTGCATCTCCCCACCTGCCGGTACCTACAGGTGTACACCACCAGCTTGGCACTTTTTTTTTTTGAAACAGAGTCTCACTCTCGCCCAGGCTGGAGTGCAGTGGCGGGATCTTGGCTCACTGCAACCTCTGCTTCCTGGGTTCAAGCAATTCTCCTGCTGGGACTACAGGCACACACCACCATGCCCGGCTAATTTTTGTGTTTTTAGTATAGACAGGGTTTCCCCATGTTGGCCATGCTGGTCTCAAACTCCTGACCTCTGGTGATCCAGCCACCTTGGCCTCCTAAAGTGCTGGGACTGGGATTACAGGCGTGAGTCATTGCGCCCGACTGATATTTTTGTATTTGATGCGCCCGGCTGATATTTTTGTATTTTTGATAGAGATGTGGTTTTGCCATGTTGCCCAGGCTGGTCTTGAACTCCTGAGTTCAAGCTGTTCTCCCACCTCAGCTTCCCGAAGTGCTCGGATTATGTGTGTGAGCCACCATGCTAGACCCCATCTCTCAGAAATAAAAAAGGGAGGCGTTCTCTAGGTCAGGGCATGGCCTGTGTAGCCAAGGAGGACCCCTACTTTGGTAAGGGCCCGCCTTTCCTTTCTGGCCTGAGGCAGGCAAATGGGAACACTGCTTAGCCCTCCCCTTGTCTGGGGAATGTGATCCACAAGAGGGAGCCCTGGCCACAGAGGCAGGCCCTGGAGAAGGGCCCTCTTGAACCAGGTGGGGCTTTGACTAAGACCAGCAGGGAAAAGATCAAAGAGGGAAGACTGGTCAGGTCAGCAGGGATTGGTGCCCCAGCTGCATGTAAACCCCTGAACAATGGGAGCCTGGGCCCTGGCTGGTCATAAGTGGATACTGTGGCAGGGGAAGAAAACTGAGCTCACAAGCTTCCAGGCCCTCTAGGGGTCTTTGTTCTCCAGAGACAGGACAGGAGTATTCTCTGATATATTCTCTTCTCACCTCCCTCCAGATAGGTTATGTGTGATACTGTGAACAATGGGATTCAATCACAGTCCAGTGAGTAGTTCCTACAGTGCAGACCATTCCTCTTTGATATGACTGGGAAAGGAAGGGAGGGTGCCTTTTCACCCTGTAATCTGATCATGTGTTCCCTGATAGAAGCCTGCAGCGGCTCCCCATTGCTCTTAGGGTAAAGTCTGAGCTCTTTCCTATGGCCATAAGGCCCATGTGACTTGTAGCCTCATGTCATTACACATTCTCCCTTGTTCTCACTGCCTTCGACATAATGGCCTCCTTAGGGTTCCTCAAACAGATTAAACTTTTTCTTGCCTCAAGGACTGTGCACATGCTATTCCTTCTGGCTAGAATGCATTTCTTGCTTCCCTCACTCCCTTTGCCTTGCCAGCTCTCATCTTTCAGATTTCAGATTAGATATTACTTCCTTAGGGGAAACCTGAACCCTTATGTCAGGGTCTCCTGTGACAGCCTCTGGTTAGCACCATGTCTTTCTCCTTCAGAGCTGGAATCATAGTAGTGACTATATATTTAATGTCTGTTGTCCCTGATAGATCATAAACTTTCTGAGGGCAGGGACTTACTTGTCACTGTCTCCTAGTGTGTGACATGGACAGTGACTTCCTACATGGTAGGTGCTCAGTAAATACAGTGGAGTTGCTGAGTGGGTTAAACCTACAAAACGAAATGTAAATGTCCAGCCTGGGTCTTTTAAGAGTAGAATTATAGTACTGGTAGTTTTTTTTTTTTTTTTTTTTTGAGACAGTCTCATTCTGTTGCCCAGGCTGGAGTGCAGTGGCCCTATCGTGGCTCACTGCAGCGTCAACCTCCTGGGCTTAGGTGATCCTCCATCTCAGCCTCCTGAGTAGTTGAGACCACAGGCACATGCCACCATGTCTGGTTAATTTTGTAGTTTTTGTAGAGACAGGCTTTTGCCATGTTGGCCAGGCTGATCTCGAACTCCTGAGCTCAAGCAGTCTGCCTGCCTCAGCCTCCCAAAGTGCTGGGATTACAGGCATGAGCCACCATGCCCAGCCAGTACTGGCATTATAGTTCTTGAAAGGAAAGGGCCTAGCAAGTCTTTCTGAATGGGGAAAAGGTCTCATTGTCTCCATGTTGACCCTCCTTAGAGGGGCACTTATCAATGATTTGGATTCTGGGAGACCAAAACAATCCCAGTCCTTTACCTGGACCACTGTCAATGTTGGTTGTTTTTTCTCCTCCAGGGCATGAGGCGGCTTTTGCTGCTTTCCTCTGCTGTCTCTGCAAGATTGGGGTGCTCCGGGTGGATGACCAAATAGCTATTGTCTTCAAAGTGTTCAATCGGTGAGAGAAAGGACAGGAGGGCTGGAGGAGGGGGCGTGAGGGGGCCATCTCTTTCCTCCTCAGCCTGGGAAATGGGGTGCTGTAGGGTTCTCCTGAGTGGCTCATTGTTCTCTTGTCCTGTCCTAATCAAGCTCTCGCTGTGGATGGAGTGTCCAAGGCTTTTTCCCAACAGGTTCAAATTAACCTCCTAGTAAGAACAAGTGAAAGAATTGTCACATAATGTCTGCCAGTGCTCGCATGGTGTTGACCATGTGGAGAAAGAATTCTAAGCACTTTATGTATAACTGATTAATTCTTACAAAAACCCTGTGAAATAGCGACTGTTATTTCCACTTTACATATGAGGAAACTGAGGCACAGAGACATCCAATCTCTTCACTGAGGTCACACACTGGATTCACGCCATCTGAACGCAGGTAGTCAGGCTCTGACCTGCTGCCCTGCACCACCCAAGCCAGTCGCTGGGCAGCACTGATGTGGATCAGTTACTGAGAGCCCTTAAGATTCCCATTGCGAGCCCCTTTCTAGCAGTGCTGCTGCAGCAGGCCTGTGACGGAGCCCAGGAGCAGTGCTTGACGCTCCAGAGGTGGCTGCCATATGCAGCCTCTGATAAAATTGAAGGTTGCAGCCAGAAGAACCTAGGAGATAACCTGCTGGGACTCATGTCAGCTTTCAGACAGGCCGACTGAGGCTGGAGAGGCTGAGGCCCTGCCCAGGGTTTTACAAGTTGTCAGGAGTTGATGGTACCAAAACCTACCTTCCTAATCAGTGATTTTTTTCCCTTTCCTGAGCCAAAAGATGGCTAAGTGTTTGTCGGGGGAAATGAAGCTACATGATTGAAATTGGAACAGTTACACTCTTCAGTGGTTATTTGGGGCCTCCTGTGCTCCCAGTGGCCGGAGGGGTAAGAGCGTCTTTTCACTTTCTGCTACCTTCCCTTTCTTTCACCACCCTCCTGTGCAGGTACCTTGAGGTTATGCGGAAACTCCAAAAAACGTACAGGATGGAGCCAGCCGGCAGCCAGGGAGTGTGGGGTCTGGATGACTTCCAGTTTCTGCCCTTCATCTGGGGCAGTTCACAGCTGATAGGTACTGCAATGGGGGGCACCTCTCCCTCCATCCCCAACCAAGGCTGCTTTCTGTGCCCCTCCCCTGCCCCTCCTGCTTTCCCTCCTCCCTTCTTCCTGCCCAGGGCAGTGACAGTTGGAAAGCAGGGCATTAGACTGGCTATTGAGGGAGGCTGTTTGCTGTCAACCTTCTGCTGTGAGAGCCCGTGTGGTGGGCTGGGGGAGGCGGAGGCCAAGTGCCACCAAGATAATGGGAAGTGACATGGGCTGGAGCAAGGGCGCACGCCTGGTGCATAATGGACTGGTGTGAAATGCACCCCAGCTCCTGGCAGCAGCTGTGGGGTTTTATGTTGAAAATGAGGGACCCTTTTGATTCGGTGACCAGCGTCATCCACTGTTATTATCAAACTGTGTGCAAAGGGGCCCGTTAGGGAGCAGCCACCAAGTGCTGGGCGGTGGGCTTGCTTCCTGTGGGGCTCAGAGAGGCCTACTCGGTTGACTCCCCTGCTCTTGAGGCTGGTTTTCAGGATAGGGGTGGGTGATCATCTCTATTTTGATGTAGAATGAACTGCCTACAAAATGATATTCATAAATGACCATTTATTGTGGCCTCCGGTGCATTACCTCCCTGAATCTTCTCGGTGACCCCTCGAAGGGTCTGCCAGCATGAGGCCAGTTCTGCTGACTGGCACCTGCGCCAGGCACCATACTGAGTGCTGTAGGTGTGGTAATTATTGTCACGGCCCCTAGGAGGAGGGACTGTTGTTATCCCCACTGTTCAGGTGAGGAAACTGAACCTTGGCAGGCTGAAGTCATGTGTCCAATGCCATGCAGCTAGAGCTTAGCGCATTAGAATATACACACTCAAAGCCATTTATTGCTCCTTCAAGGTCAGGTGTTGAGGGGAGCACGGGCAGGACTGAGGCCCTTGGGTGGGTGTGACTGCTGAGCTGGGTTGCCCAGGTAGTAATGGGGCCTGGTTCGGAACCATGGGGTGCTTTGCTCTTCCCAGACCACCCATACCTGGAGCCCAGACACTTTGTGGATGAGAAGGCTGTGAATGAGAACCACAAGGACTACATGTTCCTGGAGTGTATCCTGTTTATCACTGAGGTGAGGAGGAGGGGTGAGGGAGAATCCCACAGCCGCCTCCGGACTCAGATGAACCAAGGCTGGCGGCTTCACAGTGGATCAGAAGAGCCAGAGCTGCTGCCCAAAATGGCAGGGCCGGCCAGAGTGGGTTATTGCAAAGGAAGCCCCACTGGGCCTCTCCTGAAAGAGTCAGCCACTGTTGACTGTCAGGATCTCCTCGCCCAGTTCTCTTGCAGTTTCTCCTGAACACCACAGGAGTCTTGAGGTGAGGTCTAACACTTGGTCACTAACTGGCCTTGGTGACTGCTGCAGCAGGTCTGAAAGGGTGGGAGGGCAAGGTTTGCAGGGGAGGGTCAACATCTTTCAGTGGGGCCCCACAAGGCTCTGTAGAACATGTGCTTGTGGATGTGTAAAATGAAACCACTAGAGGAGATGGTGTGAACTTCTGGTGCAGACAGCTTTTCTGTTGAAGGGACATATCTCTCTCAATGCCTGAGGATGTGAACCCGAGCGAAGTGCGGAGTGGGAGTGTGCAGGCCTGGCCTGTGGTGGCAGTCACTGGACAGCCAGCCCTGCGGCTGGGCTCTGAAACTGGAAGTTTTTGTCTCACCAAGGCAGGATTCCTTACAGTGGGCCCTGGACCGCTTGTGCAAGATCTCCTAGGGTGTTTGTTAAAATGCACATTCCTGGGCCCCCATCCCAGCTTACTGCATCAGGATCTTAGGGGACAAGAGCCAGGAACCTGCATCTAAACACACTTGCCAGGTGACTGCATGGGAAAGCTAGGGACCTTCTGCTCTCTGGACCTCTCTTCAGGGAGGTGTTGGGACTTTTCCTCCTCCCTGACACCCTCACCTCACATTTCTGAAGGGCGCCCTAGCTCTGCTATCTGGAGAGGGTTTGAGGGTTCTATCCCTCCTCAGTCCCTTTCCTGACACCAGCACGGATGTCTGCTGCCTCAGTGAGGTCCCTAGCAGACCTGTGGACACTGGCTTTGTATTCTGAACCTCTGAAGAAATGGAGAAGCTGGGTTATAACCAGTAGCCTTGGCTCCAAGCTCTTCCTGGTCAACATTTGGCTCAAACATTCTGCCAAACTCCAGAGGCCAGAGGGAATGACACATTTTTTCCAAGTCAGCAAATGGAGCTGGGACTGACGGCTGGGCGGCCACCACTTCATTCCCGGAGATCTGCTGCCCTCAGCAGTGTGGCAGGCCCAAGGTCGGAAGGACTTGGGGGCAGCCTGGCTCGCCGCCTTGAAAGCCAGTCACGTGCTGCTCTCTGTGGAGTGGAATGCGGGGGTCTGTGGAGGCCTAGGGGACCTCAGGATAAGCTGGAGGAGCAGGGTGGGAAGAAGGGTGCAGATTCCACACTGAGCTCTGGCATGGGGCTAAAAGGTTGAGCTGTTTGCACTCCCCTGGCAGCTGGCCGGGCCCCTGGGTCCCTGTCGATATTCTAACTAGGAGGCAGGCCAGGCCTGGCCTCTAGGATTTTGGGAATTGATTCCATGGTAAGATTTTGTGTTTTTAGTTGGTTGGTTGATTCTGCTGGTATAAAAACCCAAAAGCTTTCCCAAAGTTTGGGTCCCAGTTCCTCTGCTAGAGGAAATCTCAAAATAGCCACTAGGTGGCAGGAAAGGCACACTGAACTTGGAGAAGGTTTGGTGACATTTATTTGAGGCCGCAGAGGGAACAGGGAGGGGAGGGTGTGCCTGGAGTTTTTGGCTGTTCCGCACCTTCTCCACAGGGCCTGGTTTTCACTTTGGGTCTAGGCTCTTGGGCATGGTGTTCAACAGTGGATGCTAGGAAGGGTGTGCCCAGGAGCTGAGGTGACTGCAGCAAGGGCTCATCTTGCCATGTGGCCACTGGTTGCAGCACTTGTCTGTTCTCTAAGCGCCCACCCTCTTCCACCTCGGAGCAGTGAGCAGCATTTGCAGCCTCTAGTTGGTGAGTGGCCTGGCCTCGCTCACTTGGGACCTGTAGGCTTGCACGGAGTTCTGTAATCTTTGGTTGGGCAGGAGGCGATGTTGTCTCTGGAGACCCTGGGCTCATCATGGGCTCTTTTAGCTGGAGATTAAACCTAACACCAAGAACTTGGGATGGAACTGGGCAGCTCTTCCTGGGTCTCATGCCAAGACTACCCTGGTACTCTCTGCTCTCATGTACCCATGGACATCCTAGGTGAGGGACCCCACCTGGCAGGGCTTCTGCAGTCTCTGGAAATGCAGCCCTGGTGCCTTTAAGAGCCCAGGGCAGGCAGGAAAAGAATTTCAGTTTCAATCTGGCTTCTAAATTTGGAGTTTTGGGAAGGGAGGGATCAGATTTCAGCTGGAAGGGAAGGAGCTGACAGGAAGGCGCTGTGCAGAGCCTCCCCACCCCCGCCCATCCCCCCAGTTACTGACAGAGGAGCCATTTACAAAAGGCCGATTCTCTGGGGAGTGGAGAGGCAGGAACGCAGCGTCTGTGAGTAATTTCCTGCTCAATATGGCTGCTCTGACTCACACAATTCCCCTGGGGTCACTGCGGGCTGCAGCTAGCTCGCTCGTTCTGGCTCTTTCTCTTCTCCCTTTGTGGCTAGAATGAGCTAATTTTTTTTTTGTCTTCTCGCCCCAGATTGCTTTTTTCCCCCCTTGTCTGTTTTCCTTTGCCAGAGTTAGAGGGTCTCCTTCTGAAGGGCTTAGGGAGACCCTGGGGCACTGAAGGCCTAAGGGGCAGTGTACAGCCCCTCCAAAGAAACTGCCTCTCTCGCCTTTCTGTGGGTTGGGGCCCAAGGCCACTGGAGTTCCAGGACATGGGCTTAGCCCTGTCTCTGCCAGCAGCCTTTTGGGTATATGTTCTGTGGCCCTGGTGGGCAAGGCTGGCCAGGAGGCAGGGCCTCTGTCTGCCTGTGTCCATCTGCCTGCCTTTGCCTGGGAGCCCTTGCTGGGCAGGTGCCTAGCAGACAAAGCCGGCAGGGTGCCTCCTGGTTGCTTGGTCACAGGGCCGTGTCCAGAGAGTGAAACTGGTTACACAGCTCCATAGCTCCCTGAGCTTTCCCAGACCTGGAAGTGTGCACAGGGCTGGAGCCTTCAGAGACTGGAGAAGGGGTGGGTAGGGCGGGGAGGGGGAGGGGTTGGGGGTGGAGTCGGTTGAACACGGCAGTTGGGGCAAAGCTCCCCGGAGGTGAGGCCCCTGTAGGCTGGGGGTGCCTGGCTGCCCTCCTGGAGGAGAGAGCCTTGGACAATTCCGGGTGAAGCAAGTGGCCCAAGACAAGGCCCCCAGGGACCGGGTGGGTTTTGCCTCTGTCGAGTGCCTCGGGCTCTTGCCTGGCTGTAGTGGAGCCTGGGAGAGGAGGGGAGGGAGGAGCCTGTTGTCCTTGCTTCTGAACATGGGTGTCTGGACGGGCTCTTAGGGAACCTGGGCCAGGGGAGGGAGGTGAGGTGGATAAAATGTCAGCTTTTTTAACTTAAATCTTAAAAGTTTTGTCACAGTTGCCCTTACTAGAGAAGTACGAGGCCTGCCAGGATTGGGTCACCAGGTGGCAGCCCACAGCTCAGGAGTGGGGGCTCCTGAGGGCCTTCATGGTGAACTGATGCCCCAATATGGAGAGTATTTCCGGCTTATCTTTTCCCCTTCAAACAACCCAGCCTCCCCCGACACCCGCATGTTTCTGGAACCTTCCAAGTCTCTGCTTCTTTGCCAGACTCAGCCTCTTTGCAGAGTCTTCCTTCTGCAGCATGGGCTTGGGGTGCAGAGCCCTGTTCCCCTGTAAATGCTGCCCATGAGCTGGGGGGCTGTGTGGGGGGAATTATGAACTGCTTGGTTAATAAACACAAATGTGCTGGCCTCGTGGTGTCAGGGGGATACATCAGATGTCCCTCTGTGGTTTCTGATGTCATGGGAACTTCATGCTGCTGGCTGCAGAATCTTTCTCTTCCTTCCTGGAAGGTCAGACTCTGGCAAGAGGGAGGACCAGGAATGGAGCTGTCCTTGTGCCTGTCTCTTACAGCTACTGTGGCAGCCATTCCTTCCCCACCTTCTGGCCAGGCTAGGCTGACTGCTGCTTCAGGCATCCCTGCCTCCCGTAGGGCCTCTCTTTCCTCACTCTGCCTGCCATGCAGAGGGCTGTTGGATACCTGGGTTTGGTCATACCCATCTTGACCCTCCTGCAAATCGACCCTTTCCTCATCTAGCTCTGCTGGTGGCAGGTGCAGGAGCAGACTAGGTGTCCTGTGGGGGAGGCCTGGGGGAAAGGGGGAGCCTCGGGGGGAAGGGGGGGCCTGAAGGGAAAAGGTAAGCCTGTAGGTGTGGGGTCCAGCTGCTGCTGTTTATCTGAACCTGAGTGGACCCCTGTGCTGGAGAGGTGCTCTGGGGCTCCTGGGGAGTCGGTGGGAACTGCACCAGAGTCTCAGGCGGAGATCTTATCTTATCTTCCTGAGGCTGCTAGATTGGGTGGGCAACAGAAATCAGGTCCCTTTTTTTTTTGGCTATGGGAGAAAGAGGGGTGACTGGGGGTGGGTGTGCAAGGAATGTCGTATTTTCCTAGGAGGCCTTGAGGGCCAAGGGGGAGCCCTGTCTCTGGCACTTGCATGTACCTGTCTGTATGTCCGCCCCACAGGCAGATGCTGTAGCTTGGCCCCCAAGTGTCTGCGCGTTTGTTGCGTGCGTGCGTGCGTGCGTGTGTGTGTGACTTTGCTACAGGGGAGGAGGGATGAGCTCCTAGCCAGCCCCTGCCTCTTCAGCTTGTGGCTTCTCTTTTCCAGATGAAGACTGGCCCATTTGCAGAGCACTCCAACCAGCTGTGGAACATCAGTGCTGTCCCCTCCTGGTCCAAAGTGAACCAGGGTCTAATCCGCATGTATAAGGCTGAGGTGAGTGGGGGCTGGCCAGCATGCCTGTCCCTGCTGCCACACTTGGTCCTGGGCTGGGGACAAAGCAAAAGATGTGGGGCCTGAGGCTCCTGCTTCCTCCTACTCTACCGTTTTGCTCTAAATCTTAGGCTAGCCCCTCTGACACTTGGGACCTCAGAATCTCCCGTCTGGGGGATGGGCAGTCAGAGAAGCACCGGCTACCCCAGCCCTGAAAAGCTGAGGCCCAGCTCTGTGCTGATGAGCTTGAAGGCTGAGGCAAGGAACTGCTGCGTCGGGAGTTGGGGCGGTGGGGGCCTCTCTGCTCCCGTCAAATAGCTGAAGGCTCCTTGAGGCTCGGGCAGCCTAAGTCTGTCTCTCCCATGGCATACCTGGGAAGGGGCTTACCCTTTGGAGGCGTCTCCAAAGTGCTGCCTTCCACGTTAGTATGTATGATGGCTGAGTGGTGGGAAGTCTGAGGGTAGACTGGGAACTGGCATTTTTATTGACTGCTTCAGAGATTTTGATGCAAATGGTTTTCCCTGCTCTCAAATCAGATGATGCCAAGGAAAGGAGAGCTGAGGTTTCCTGGAGCTCCCCCTGCTGGGAGGCGGCCGAGGGTGTCTCCTGCCCTCTTGGCACTTTTCTCCCAGCCAAGGAGGTGGCCTTTTCTCTCTTGCAAGTGGGAGGAGACATTTTATTTCTACCCTGCCCTTCTGCTAGCTCCTCCCACTGCTTGGGAAGACTAATCCTAGAAATGCTTGGCCTTGGCTAGGAAAGGGCTGGATGTGAAGTTCCACACCTGGAGGGATGGGTCCCTAAAGTCCCTTCTTTCTGCCCTCAGACTGGCCCTGGTGGCTAGTTCATGCCCTCAGGCACTGTCCTGTGGGCACCATCTCTTGACTCCTGGCCACTCTTCTCTTCTGGGAGGGGCTGCTCCAGGTCTTCATTGGACCCAGAGCCTACTGGATCCCATCAGCAGTGGCAGGACAATGGGGAAGGGTGCCAGAGGCCGGCGGGGTTGGGGAGCACAGATTCTTCCAGTTGGCCTGGCTCCCTGCACGCTGCCCTGAAGGGGTTAACGAGGCTTGAACTGAGCAGGCCGGGCCCTGTCTCCCTTCCGCCCCTCCCCCTGTGGGTCCCCTTCCTCTGGACCTCACATCCTGTGTTTAGGTTCCAGCCCACATACCTCTCTAATCTGAGAGGCTGTTGGCTGGAGCTGCCGAGGCTCCTTCTGACTGCAGCTGCCCGCCCCCGGCTCTCCACTCCAACTCTGCCCTGGGTGACTGCCCTCTGGTGACCTGATGTTCCTGACAACCCCACCCCCACCTGTCCCACAGTGGGGGCTGCTGGGGAACTCTCACTCTGCTGTTTCCCTGCCCCCGCTGAGGGTGTCCGAGCATGTGAGAGGTGTACAGTGTCCTCCAGCCTCCTCTCAACCCTATCTCCTGTGTGCCAAAGACAGTACTGTCCTCTCTACAAGCCTCTTAAGTGACTCTAAACTTCCCTTGACTCAGGCTCTAAGGCCCAAAGGATAGTGGAACAGACCCTGTCACTTTCTCCTACCTGCCCTTCATAGACAAAAGAACTTCAGGCTGACAGAGGATGAGGGAGGAGCACATTCAGATTGAAAATCGTGATGGGGTGGCAGGAACACAGGGACAGTCTGCTCTGCACAGGCCTTCAGGGTCTCCGTGGGGGCTGAGCACAGGGGCGAACACAAGGGGGACACTGAAAATGACCACCAACTCAGGATGAGGGTCTCTCTAGTAATCACAAAGTGGCCTTCCTGAAAACGGAAGATTGTAGCCCTGGGTGTGGCAGGCGCTGTGTGGGGAAGGGGACAGGCTCGCTGGAACTTACTGACTTGAAGATCACCAAGTCTTCGCCTGTAATCCCAGCACTTTGGGAGGCTGAGGTGGGCGGATCACTTGAGGCCAGGAGTTCGAGACCAGCCTGGGCAACGTGGTGAAACCCTGTCTCTACTAAAAATACGAAAATTAGCCAGGCGTAGTGGCGCGTGCCTGTAATCCCAGCTACTTGGGAGGCTGAGATGGGAGAATTGCTTGAATCTGGAGGCGGAGGTTGCAGTGAGCTGAGATCATGCCACTGCACTCCAGCTTGGGTGACAGAGTGAGACTCCATCCCCCCTCCCTCCCCCAAAAAAAAGATCACTGGCCGAGTGAGGTGGCTCACGCCTGTAATCCCAGCACTTTGGGAGGCCAAGGCAGGTGGATCACCTGATGTCAGGAGTTGGAGACCAGCCTCACCAACATGGTGAAACACCATCTCTACTAAAAACACAAAAATTAGCTGGGCATGGTAGTGCACGCCTGTAGTCCCAGCTACTCAGGAGGCTGAGGCAGGAGAATCACTTGAACCTGGGAGGTGGAGATTGCAGTGAGCCGAGATCGTGCCACTGCACTCCAGCCTGGGTGATGGAGCAAGACTCCATCTCAAAAGAAAAAAAAAAAAGATCACTAAGTCTTCACAGTGTTCAGCACTCATTGACAAATTAGTACAAATTACTAGCAAGTAGCCCTTAGTCCTTGGTCCCAAAGGGCCCATGGGCTGGCATGTTGCCTGCACAGAGGTCCCGGGAGAGGGCTTGCTTTCTCAGCCCAGTTCTTACGCCCTAGGGAGGACCTCCAAGGCTTGCCAGTCTTGCAGTCCAGGAGTGGGTAGGAAGGCTGTGTCTCCCATCAGAGCTGGCTGATGGAGGGGAGTCAGCCTCTTCGGCTGCCACAGAAGTCTGACCCACCTGGGAGTAGGTGGCCTCAGGATTTGGGTATAACTTTACATCTGTCCCCATATTTCTGACCGAAGAACCAAGTGCTCTCAGGGGTCTTGTGTGGGAGGGGGGCCTGTCTTTCTTGTGGGCCATCACTGTGTGGGTGCTGCCTTCAGAAGGACCTTGTCAGGGCCCAGAGAGTCCCTTCCCCTGCTTGAATCACCTCTGACTGGAAGGTCAGAAGTGACAGGCTGAGGCCACTGTTCCACCCAGGTACATAGGAGGGCCTTGCTGGGAGAATGCCCTGGCCGGGGGTGCCTCCTGCCCTGGAGCCTTTGGTTTCCTTGGCCCAGCTCTTGGCTTCTGTGACTCTGAGGGGGCTGGCTCTGGGGTCCTATGGGCAGAATGGAGAGAAACTCCGCCTCTGCCCCCCTCTCGCCTTGCAGCTTCTCCTGTGGGAGCTAGAAGCAGGTTGACCTTTGACCCCTTCTGGAATTCCAGGACCCTAGGGGGTGGGGGGGCTCTTATGACCACTTCCTGGATGACATAAGTACCATGGCAGCTGCCTTGGCCTCTGGCCTGGATCTGTGGCTGCTCCCCCTCCCGCCCAGGGGCCACCTCCCGCTGCCTGCTCCCCACGTTCTCTGCCTCAGGCCCAGGATCCTGGCTGTGGCCAGGGCTCTGCTCCCCACCCACCATGAGCTTGGTCCCCATCCTTCTTTCCCTCCCCTTCTGGCATCTCTTTGGCCCACTCATCACCCCCGTGCCTCTCCCTCCTATGTTTCACAGCTGGTTTTTGAGGAGAGGGAACCTGGGCCAGTCATGGCACCCCTTTTCCCTCAAAGTTAGTTGGAGGTTGAGACCACAGCCACAGAGTGAGGCTCTTACTCCCTCTGAGGCCATAAGGCTTGTTCCGCCCCAGCCAGGAGGTGCCTAGCATACTCTTGTTTCTGTGGCCAAAGATGTGGGAGGAGGCCCTCATCAGTCTTGGCAGATCCAACCCTCGCATGCCCAGAGTGGCTCCTGTGAGAGCTAGTGACCAGGTGTGGTGGGCGTAGGGTGCTGTGGTGGGAGCTGCAGCTGGAAGCTGGGGTCGGCTGCCTCTGGGCCAGGCCAGCTGCTGTGATAGGCCCTGTTGCTCACTCTTCAGCTCTGCTCCTCTGCTAGGGGCCTGGGCTGGGCTGGGCTCAGGGAGTTGGGCCACCCCCCTGCTTAGCCATTCCCCTGTTCAGTGCTCTTTTCCCCTGCCCCCCCACACAGGCTGCTGGGAATTGCCCAGGGGTGGGGGGATCTCAACGTCAGCTGGTTCTTATTGTCTTACTCTGAAGTGCCAAGATGCCTTTTTCAGTCCAGAGAACTGAAAACTGGAGAAAACAGGCCTTGGGCCCAGCCTCAGCCTCTTAGGCTTATGTTCAAATGTCCCCACATCTCTTCTCCAGAACTGGGGCTGGTTTTGGAGGGTTCTTTTCACCTCAAGTTCTCAAATTCCCCCTCTGGACCAAGTGATGTCACTTGGCTGTCTCTCTTCTCAGTTTCTACCTTGTTGGGCTGCCTTCTTTCTCTCTCTCTCTCCCTCTCTCTCTCTCTCTCTCTCTCTCTCTCTGTCTCCCTCTCCCTCTCTCTCTCTCTCTTTCTCTCATGGGTCTCATTGTTGCGGAGTAGGTGTTTTTGAGTAGGATGAGTAAGGATGTGGGGGAGGAAGGCCTGGGGCTCCCCTGGCAGGGCTGCTTCCTGGGCCTGGACTGGACACCCGGGAGCTGCTGTGGTGCTTGGGGTCCCAGCAGGGCTGTGGTGCAGCCCTCACCACTCTGCTCAACTGCTCCTTCCTCAGTGCCTGGAGAAGTTCCCTGTGATCCAGCACTTCAAGTTTGGGAGCCTGCTGCCCATCCATCCTGTCACGTCGGGCTAGGAGGGGCCGAGCCGAAGAGCTACCCAGGCCACCGTTCCTGTGCCTGCCCTCCCCACCCCAGCAGTGGCCCCTCCCCACCCCCTCCCTCTGTTCGTCCTGTTTGATGAGAGGCTGTTAACTGGGGTGGGGCGGTGAGATGGGCTTGAGCGGGGGGCTTGGAGCATAAGACTTCAGGACCCAAGTTGGGAGAAGTGACCAAAGTGTAGCCGGTTTCCTGACCTTCCCTGTGCTGGACTGGCCAGAAGAGAGGGCTGGGACCCGGTCACTGGGCCACCCTCTCCTGTTCTTGGCCTCTTCTCCCTTTGCTCCCGCCCAGTCTGGTTTTGAGGCCAGGGGCTGTTCTTCAGCACTGCAGTGAGGAGAGGGGAGGGGAGATAACCTGCTGCTTCCATTGCTTTTTGCTTCCTGGAGTCAATGCCTTTCTAAGGGTTGGAGCTGCTCCTCGCAGGGGTGCGTCAGTTTCCCAGGCGATGCTAGGGGGCTGTTCATGCCAGGGCTGGAAGCTGAGGCTGGCTGCCAGCCATGGTGTGGGGTGGGGTGGCCTTAGCTGTCCTGGCCGGTGCCCCTCCCAGGCTCCTTTTCACCCTGCCCTCTGCACCTGAGGGCAGGTGTGTCCAAGACTTCTCCTGGCTCTTCTGTTCTTCAGCCTTTGGTTTTGCTGGGTTTTCTGGCTGTAGCCACATCCCTCCCTCTCCCCAAGGGTAGCCTAGCTGATGGAAGCTGCCTTGTGGGTAGGTGCTGGGCTCCTGGGAGGATGCAGCTAATGGGATGAGGCCTATCTTTCCAGAACTTTCCCTGGCAGGGAGGGGGTGGCAGAAACTCAGGGGGGCGCTTGGGGCCCATTGTGTCTGGAGAGCCTGGATTCCTCTGGGCAGTGTTAGGCCCATCTGCTTCTGTTACCTCTGTGCTGCTGCAAGCTTCACTCAGGGCCCCTGGGCCCTGCTTCTCTGCTCCCTTGGGTGGTGGGTGGGCCTAGAAGGTGGCAGTCCCACTCCTTGTCCTCCCACCTCCCTGAACTGTCCATTGCCTTTATAGGGTGAGGTAAGTGACGGCCTCCCAGGCCCAGGCTTTGGCTCTGAGGATGTGCCCAGTGGGGGCTGGGCAGGCCCATTGAGGGGAGAGGGGGGCCTAGCCACATGCCACCGCCAAGGTTTCTCCTAGGGCTGTTCCTGGGCCTGGCTCTTACAGGCTCATCCCCCAGGCCTGCCCTTCTCCACTGCCCCCCTCCTGTGTCTGGGTCCACACACCCTTCGGGAAGGGGGAGCACTGAGAAGCACAACACAGGGGCTTGGCCTGGGATCCGGTGATGGTCTGGGCACAGGCTGGGACAGGAGTCCCAAAGGTCAGTGACAGTTTCCCAGAAGAGGCCCAGCTCCCACCTTTCTCCCAGGGCCAGACACCCCTTCCTGGCTCCCCTGTCCCCCATTGGGCTCCCAGCCCCTTGCACCCTCATTGCTGTTCGGATTAAAGCCTCTGTTTTGCACCTGTCACCTGTGTGAGATACGTCTTTTCATGTCACGTGTTCGGCCCATCTCTGCACGACTGACCTCCGTCAGGTCCCCTTCCCCTAGGCCACAGTGTCTGAGACTTGAGCTGTTTCAGTTTGGGTTGAGCCTTTGGTGGGTTTAAGTCCCAGCTGTCTCCAGCCCCAGCTGCAAGGTTGTAAGTTACTGAAGCCTGTGAGCCTCAGCTTCCTCATTCATAAAATGGGGACAGTCACAGGGTGACTGCCAGGAATGGACAGCAGATGTGAAGTCCTCAGCCTGGGGCCTGGCACGGCACATCTCGGGTGGTCGCTGCAGCTGTGCTTGGTGAAGGGGGCCCCTCTGAACTCCTAGCTTAGTCCCAAGCTGGCGAGGTAGCCTTTGGATGGGTTTTGACAGTGGAACCTGCACCTGTGGTTTGTGAGGGGGTGGCCCTCTATTCTCCCTCCTCCACCCCTCTGTCCCTGCTGGGTTGAGGGTCTCTGGGACTGTTTTGCCCCAGACTTCCTTAGAGACTCCTGCTCAGCGTTCAAGGACCCTTGACCTAAGGCCAAGAGAACATGGGACTGGAAAGCCTCAGCCTCACATCACCTTGCGCCTCCTTGGAGCCTGGAGGCCGGGAGCCCTGCCTTGAGTCAGTCACACCTGAGTTCAAACCGAGCCGCTGCTGCTTACTCACCAGGAGTAGGAGGGCCCTGGCAGTTGACTTCATCTCTCTGAGCCTCGCCCTCCTGATCTGAAAAATGGGCATAATGACATTCCTATTATTGATCTTGAGGATTCTTTCATTTCACAAATAGTAGCTGCATGTTCCTCATGACTGCAGTGCATCCAGATATGACAGTATTAGGTAGCAGGGTGGGTTATGGAGGAAATAATGGCAGTTAATTAGAGAAGGCGTTGATGGGTGCAGGGTGGGGGCTCCTCTGTGAGCTGAGACGCTGAGGACAAGAAAGAACCGCTGTGGACAGCTCAGGCCTGGGCCCAGGGTGAGGCAGCTGGGGCTTAGGGCCCAGAGGGCTAGGGTTGGGTAGAGGGGCCAGTCTTTTTGGCTGGGGTCTTACCGGCTCTGCTGAGTTTGGACAGTGTTGTATGGGAAGGTGCTGGAGGGTTTTGTCAGGAGAAGGGCCTGGGGTGGGTGGGGCAGAAGGGGAGATGGGACATTTGGGAGGCTGTAACTGTGATGTGCACAGGGATAGTGGCCTGGGTGAGGGTTCAGAGTGGGGTGGCAGGAAGTGGTCCAATTTAGGCTGCATTTGGTATCACTTAACAGTAAGGGAGTTGTGACAGCCGAGCAGCCAAGAACCCCGATTCTTCTTATTTTTTTTCCCTACTACATAAAGTACATCTGAGCAGAAGGAACCCTGGTTCTTGGCTTGTGTGGCTTGGTGCCATTTCCTGGGATGAGGGGGCCGTGAGGGAGAGGGATTGCCGTGGGGCCATGGGACTATCTGTTAGCTTCTAAGAGGAGGTGCCGAGGAGGAGGGCGCTGGGGTGGGCTCCTGGCGGACATGGTGATGAGGTGTCGTGCCCCCAGACCAGGGATGGCCAAATGGGTGGGACATGCAGATGAGACAGAGGAGAGGGCTGGCTTCTGCACAGAGGAGGAGGATGGGGTGTGGGCGGAGATCCTAAGCTCCAAATCCGAGGAGCACTGGCCCTGGGTGGGCTTCTGTGGGGGTGGTGGAGGAGGGAGTAGGGATGATAATGCAGGCGACGCCTTGTGAGGTGTGCTTGGCATGGCACACGCCACCAGCCTGGGAGGAGGATGTGGGGGGTGGTCTGCTGCCAGAGGTGGGCACTTGACCAGACATCACTTGCTTCTTCTGACTTTCCCTGTGGCAGGAGCAGGAAAGGGAGGGTGGGCAGGGTGGTGGCCAAGGGACTGCCTTGAAGGTGGGCTCTGCTCAGGCTGACCTGGGGCTGCCTCCCGCTGCTTGCTGGGAAGGTCCAGGAGAGCGGGAAACTGAAGGGAGTGAGGTCTGGAGAAGGCGCTGGGGGCCTTCATGGGGCGGGCGGCTGCGGTGGGACGCTCGTTTCTCCCTGGGGGAGGAAGGCAGACCCTGCGACCATTTGGTGGCGAGTTGGGCTGGGTTTATTTTTACAGAGAAATGTGAGGCACGAGGGCCAGTGAGAGCGTGGAGGACATGGGCGAGGGCTTCAGGGCAGGGCGGGAGCCCACTCAGGCCCTGGGAGGTGGGCGGGGGGAGGACGTGCACCTGCAGCCCATGCTGTGCTCAGTGAAGGTTGGCGTGCTGCTGCCACCCCAGGGGCTCAGTGTGTCAGAGGGGAGCCCTCTGAGTGTGGGGGTGGCCACAGAACTGGAGGGTGGGGGTCATTTCTCAGCATCCTGGGCCACAAGAGCTCCAGAGGACAAGCTGAACTCAGCCGTCTGTGCTCCTTTTTGACTCGCCAGGGCAGAGGCCACTTTGTGCTCGTGGGAGGTGAGGGGAAGAGGCCTTCCTAGGAGGAAAACCCTGGGCAGAGGAAGGGGTTGGAAGGAGAACAAAGTTGAGGGTTTGGTGTGCCCAAGACTTGGGCCCAAGTCAGGTGATACGTTTTTCTTGAATCCCACAAGCATTAAGCATGTTATATACCGATGAGGTGTTGGAGGACTACGGAGATGAGAAAAAGGTAAGAAACTGCCTTCAAGAAACCTCCAGCTTACTGGGGAACAGAGAGATGGAAAACTAGCCACAAAGGTGAGCGGGAGGTGACGCAGCCAGGTGGACTCTGGGTAAACTCTGGAATGCTCTGTGGAGGAGGTGGCGTGTGGGCATCCTCTCACCTGGATGATGGGCACAGAACCAGGACGTACTAGCGGGGCCATTGTGCACGGAGATGTGGAGGGGTGGCTGGCAGGGCAAAGCTGCTGCAGCAGCAGGTGGACGCTGGCCTGCAGAGGGCTCTGAAGCTGCCTTGGGGTTTAAGACCCCTGCTATGGATGCCGGTAGCACTCCACACATGGCCTTGACATTTGCCTAGCTGCATTTAATTCTCTGCAAAAGGCATTGCTTAAGGTTCGTCTTCCCTGGTAGAAGGTGAGTCACAGGAGGGCAGGGACTGACTGTCTTGCCCACTGCTGTATCCCAGTGCCCAGCAGAGACTGGCACACAGCAGGCACCAGGAAGCAAGAATCAGTGGTTCGGTGGGGAGTTGGTGGGGAGCTGGAGAAGGCCAGGGAGCGTATTTAATTGGTGCCTCTGTGGTGTGTGAGAGAGACACGGATTGGGATTTAGGAAACTCTTGGGCAGCTGGCTGGATGCTGGTAATGGGACCTGGGGCCTTGGCCCAGGTAAGAGATGCTGAAGGCCCTGAACAGCGCAGAGAGAGGCTGCCTCACACTCCTGGAGCCGTTCATCAGTTTGGCCCTATTCGAAGAACCCGTTATCCTACTGGAGAACCCCTGGTCTCTCTGGGGCTCAGCTGAGGCCTCACTGCCTCTGAGAAGAGGCCTCGCCTGGCCCCCTAAACCAGGGCTAGTGTCCTGGGCCTGCTTGCCTGGGTGTCCCCGCCTCCCCTCCTAGCACTCAGTGACACCCCTGCTGTAAGGGCACTGGGGTCTTTATGGGGGCAGCCACCTAGTTGGAATTTGGGGTGGTGAGGGGGCTGCCTGCTCTGCAGGCACGGCTTCTCTTTACTTGGGGTTCCTGTTGTGGGCTGATGGGGATGCATGTGAGGCGGGCTAAGGCCCACCACTCTACACTCAGCACCTACCTTTGCTGCTCCTGTGAGGCCAGAGACCTCATCTGACCTACTTCCTGCTAGCCCTGTGAGGGTCCTGTAGGCACTTTGTACATTTCTGTGAAATGGCTGTGATAGTGGTAGGGGCCCTCATGCAGAGCCTGATGGAGACACAGGAGAGGGCGGGTCGGCCCTGGAGAATCCGTGGAGAGAGGAAGCTGGCGCCTGGCCTGGGGCGCGTGAGTGGAGCAGTGCGCAGGGAGACGGTGTGGCCACCGTTGCCCTAGTCTCAGGCAGCCAGCAGTTCTGAGTGCCTTGGAGCCAAGCGGAGGAGCAGTGGGCTGGAGGGAAAGGAGGATGAGGTCAGGACAGTGGGGAGGAAAAGGAGGCAGGAGGGTATGGGGGGACCTGGGGTACCTGAGTGCTGCTGCAGGCCGAGGGCTGAGGGAGGGAGCTGGGGAGACCAGAGAAGCCCAGGTCAGGGCTGAGCCGGGAGGCTGGGCTTGCTTTCATCACTCAGCAAACACTGCCGGAGCCCTCTCTGCTCCAATCGGGGGACAAGTGCTGGGGTGCTGCGGTGAACCAGACAGGCAGCCATCCCTCCTGGAGCATTTTCCCTCCTGGACTTGTTCTGGCAGAGCCTGGGAAGCACCCTACGTGTTCCATGGTTGGGGAATGTAGAGGGAGCAGTCTTACTACGGGCTGTCAGATGACGCGGCTATCCATTTACTCTTCTAGAAAGATGCTGATAATCCGTTATTCGCAGGGAAGGCAGCTGCAAAAACTGCAGGTGAAGGACAGTGCTTTTTTGTAAAAAAGCAGAAATCTGCATTCTTGATCTGTCCGTCTGTCTGTCCATCTGCGTGGACAAAGGCCCAGATAGTCATGGGCTTATCTCTGGGTGGTGGGGATATGAGGGATTTTGGAGAATTCTTAATGCTTTTCCTGTTTCCAAAGATAGTTAGGAAAACACCCAACTATGGCCAGGCGTGGTGGCTCACGCCTGTAATCCCAGCACTGTGGGAGGCCAATGTGGGCGGATCATGAGATCGGGAGATCCAGACCATCATGGCCAACATGGTGAAACCTCGTTCGTCTCTACTAAAATACAAAAAATGAGCCAGGCATGATGGTGCGTGCCTGTAGTCTCAGCTGCTCGGGAGGCTGAGGCAGGGTAATAGCTTGAACCCAGGAGGCAGAGGTTGCAGTGAGCTGAGATTGCAATACTCCACTCCAGCCTGGCCACAGAGCAAGACTCTGTCTCAAAAAAAAAGAAAGAAAAAAGAAAATACCCAACATTACTGATCCACAAAAGAAAATGTAGTGGTAGGTCAGTTTTCACTTTGCTTTATGTTTTTCATATTTGATTTTTAAATCTTACGACCACATCCACATATTACTTTTGTAATAAGAAAAAAAAAAAAACTAAATAAAAAGCTTTTCCCCCTAACAAGCATCGGGGGATGGTGGATCTTGGGCAGAGAGGAGGGGCCTTGTCCTTCCGAGCAGGAGGGAGAGGAAGGAGAGGGGTCTTGCTCAGATCTGTCAGGGTAAAGGAAGGGGAGGTGAGTTCTTGGTAATGCGTTGGCCCAGAGACCCCCTGAGAGGGAGTGGGCAGTTGGGGCTGGGGGATTCCAGGGGTGAGAGCTGTTGGAGAAATGGTGTGTGAGAGTCCGTGCAAACTGGACCCAGCAAGAGGCGGCAGCCCGGATCCCGATTCCTCAGGAAGCCTTTGGACTGGGGAGAGTTGAGGTGACTAGCAGTTCCCTGGAGGGCATCTGCAGCCTCCCTCGTGACCTCTGGGACCCAGCCTCTGTTCTCAGGACCCCAGCACACGTGAGTTGGATCCAGAATTCAGTCCCAAAGTTGAGGTGCTCTTTTTCCTACCTGGGCCCTGGATGGAGGGGTTTGGTGGTTACAAAAAAAGGGTTGAATGGTTCAATTTCTCTCAGTGCTTGTGATGTGGCTGAGAGTGTTTCCCCAAATCCCAGTGAAGGGGCAGAGCCCCTGATGGGTCCAGCTTCATCCCTGAGCAGGTGACATTAAGGAGCAGACGGACCTGTGAGGCTGAGGCTCGGAGCTGCGGTGATGAGGCGGACTCCTCAGTACCTGGCACATGGCTGGAGCTCTGGGAAGCTCCCTTCCCAGCAGGGCTGGATCCCCAGTTCTGGCCCTGAGGCTGAGCCTTTGCTGGCCTGTAGTGAGATCTCCCAGTCTGAGCCTGGACAGTTTCCTTGACCCTCCTTATTTGCTGGAGACAAAGTTGGGGCTTTTCAAATGGGACACTGCAAAGGCAGGCTGAGTGCAGCGCCTCATCCCGGGGTAACTGGACCCAGCCCCAGGCGGGACTGGCAGGCAGGCAGGCTCCGGCCTCCCACCTCTGCTCAGGGAGATTGGGCTTGGCCCTCGCCCGCACTGGCAGACCGCACACACCCTCTAGGGCCAGCTCCTGCCCTCTGCAAGGGGTGGGGAGCGCCGTGGCCAAGGCGTGCGTGGGCTCTGGAGTGGCTCTTGCATCTCCTGCTGTGTGACCTTGAGCCATGGCTGAGCCCCTCTGAGCCTGTTTCCTCATGTATGAACAAGGTAAGTAAACGTGGCCTTACGGGGTGGGTGATGAGCCACCGAAGGGACACAGCCCAGGGCGTTTCCGGCACCGTCTCACTGAATCTCCGCAGGCCACCCTGTGAGGTGGGCATGCGGTGATCGAGCCACAGGGGAGGAATTCCTTGGTGGTAAGTGGGGTTCAAACCCGGCCCATCAGGTTCCAGTGTGGACATTTATTTATTTATTTTTCCTTTGGGACAGGAGTCTCGCTCTGTCATCCAGACTGGACTGCAGTGGCACGATCTCGGCTCACTGCAACCTCCACCTCCCAGGTTCAAGCGATTCTCCTGCCTCAGCCTCCCAAGTAGCCAGGATTACAGGCACGCACTGCCATGCCCAGCTAAGTTTTGTATTTTTAGTAGAGATGGGGTTTCACCATGTTGGCCAGGCTGGTCTGGACCTCAGGTGATCCACCCGCCTTGGTGTCCCACAGTGCTGGGATTACCAGTGTGAGCCATCCCGCCCGGGCCAGTGGGGACATTTCTACCCACTGAGCCCAATAATGGCTGTGAATCTGTCCCATGAATGTTCATCGAGCACTTGCTCTGCCAGGCTCCAAGGAGAGCCCAAGGACCATGGAGGAGGTAGATGTGGTTCCGTCCCTCATGGAGGTTCATGCGTGGGGCGTGCGGGGATCTGTGGGAATGTGGTGGACAGAGTGGAGAGGCTTCGCGGAAGGCAGGACGAGGGCTCTGGCAGCAAGGCAGGAGGTGTGCTAGCTGTCCGGAGCTGAGGTGGTTGTTCCCTTACTGGCTACAGGCCCCAGGCCTGGCTTCTGCCTGGACTGTGCTGGCCTGGCTGGTCCTTCAGGAGCGGCTCCTGCCCCACTCCATACAAATTCCTGGCCTCCATGTCCTCAGTTGCCACTGCTGCTCCCTGCCCCCCGACCTCGGGGGGTTCCCGTAGAGGCCTCGGAGCTGGTGGCTCCTGCACGCAGCCTGTGTGTCTGGCCCTGAGCTAAGTGCTTGGAAGCTTCTCTTGCTTCATCCTCACCATAAGTGATGATGTCCTCATTTCACAGAAGGGCTCGGTGGCTCACGCCTGTTATCCCAGCACTGTGGGCGGCCAAGGTGGGCAGTGGCGGGGGGTGCAGGGTCTCTTTCCCACTGAGGCTTGTGCTCCTTCAGCCTCTCCATGGGGCCTGACCTGAGGCCTCGGGTAGCATGGGCTGCCATGTGCTGTCTGTCCCCACTGTGGTGGCCTGAGAGCCCTCCTCCGCTCCACTCCACCCCTCCCTCCACTCCACTCCACTCCACCCCTCCCTCCACCCTCCTCGTCTTCCTGCTCCTAGGCCCATCTCTCCAGGACTGGCCCCAGACCCTGGCCCTGTCTGAGAGGCACCTCTTCCCAGGGCCCAGTTTCTTTTGGGGGCAGGGCCGATTTGCACAAAGATGATGAAGAGGCAGGACGGCAGTGACAGCAGTGACTATCTGGCTGGTAGCGTGCCTCTCAGTGTATTAGGCATGTGCTTTATGTGTCACCTCATGCAGTCCCCACAGTGAGCTGAGAAGGTGGCATCACATTCCCAGTCAAGGGCTGATGGTGGTGGGGCTCAGATTTTAGTGGCGTCCCAGGGCCTCCAGCTTGTCCTGGTGGGTTCAGGATGGTGCCCAGGTTTGTCTGACACCAGGTCCTACAACAGCCAGCATGGTGCGGCACCCAGAGTTGGGCAAGGGAAAGGTGGGTACAGGCATGTGGCTCCTCGTTTTCCCCACGGCAGTCTGTTTCGTGGACAGCCATCAGGCCCCAAATCCAGGTGTTACCCTTTTTATTTTATTTTCTTGAGACAGGATCATGCTCTGTTGCCCAGGCCGGAGTGCAGTGGCTTGATCTCAGCTCACTGCAACCTCTGCCTCCTGGGTTCAAGTGATTCTCCTGGCTCAGCCTCCCAAGTAGCTGGGATTACAGGCACCTGCCACCATGCCAGGCCAATTTTTGTATTTTTAGTAGAAACAGGGTTTTACCATGTTGGCCAGGCTGGTCTCCAACTCCTGGCCTCAAGTGATCCACCCATCTCAGCCTCCCAAAGTGTTAGGATGATAGGAGTGAGTCACTGTGCCCAGCCCAGGTGTTTTTAATTTTTAATTTTTTTTTGAGACGGGGTCTTGCCCTGTCACCCAGGCTGGTGCAGGGACACATAGCTCACTGCAGCCTTGGCTTCCCTTACCCTCTATTGCTTGAATTTACCCTCCTGGGCCCATACCTGGGATTACAGGTGTGTACCATTATCTGGCTAAATTTAAAAAAGTTTTTTCTGTAGGGACAGTGTCTCCCTACATTGCCCAAGCTGGTCTCAAACTCCTGAGCACAAGTGTTCCAAAGTGCTGGGATTATTACGGTGTGAGCTGCTGCACCTGGTCCAGGTATCATCCTGAATCTGAATTCCTTTCTTTTCCTCCATTTCTCAAATCCAACCCATGAGCAGGTCCTATTGGGTGTCCCTCCAGATTGTAACCCAAATCTGTCCCCTTCTTCCTTACCTGCACGGCAGCCAGGGAGCACAGTGGGCTCTCCCGGGAGCACTGGCCACAGCGTCTCCTCTCTGCTCTCCTCACTCCACTCTGCCCCTGTCCCTGGGCTCTACCCCGAGCTGCTTCAAGGTGACTCCCATCAGATCCCTGCTTGAAGGGTGGCTCCTGTCGCACACAGAAGGCCCCACAAGGTGATCAGCAGCTGTGCCCTTCCCACTTGCCCCGCGCCTGTACTGCAGTCATGCTGCCTTCTTCCTGGTCCTCCAGAATGTCAAACCTGTTGCTGCCCCAGGGCCTTGGCACCTGCTGCGTCCTTGGCTTGCACTGCCTGAGCCCCAGGCTGAGCAGAGGTGCCCTCTGGTTGTTCAGGGCCCAGTTCAGATTACACTTCCCAAGAGAGGCGTCCCAGCTTTCTCTGAGTTGCTCGTGAGCGAGCCTCCATCTGTTCTCTGTTCTAGTTGCCTTCATGAGCCCGTTTTCATCTCAAGTTTTATCTATCGGCTTGTTTACTTAGTGATCATCTCCCTCTCAGTGGAAGGTCATCCAATGAGGGAGGGCACAGGCTTACCGTGGCCACCACTGGGTCCCCAGCACCTGGAGCAGGGGCTGGCCCAGAGTAGGTGGATGCCCAGTTACTACTTGCTGAGCTATGAATGAATGAATGAATGATGAATGTGTGTTTGTAAGTCCTCTGTCCCTGGTGTTATCCTAGAAGAAGCTGAATCCTAGAAGGTGCTGGCCGGGGCCTTGGCTGCTGTGTTGCTCTCCCCCGACTCCAATGCAGGAGCTCTGGGGGTCCCATGAGGCCCCTGGGGCAGGGCAGCTTCCCAGTGTTCCAGACTCTGAGGGCTTACGCTTCTGCGGCTCACTCCCAAACTTGGGCAGCACCCTTGATGGAGACAGGCAGACTGCGTGGACTTGGCCTCAGGCAGGCAAAGGCTCTGGGACATTCCCAAGGGTGGAGAGGCAGAGCAGCAAGGGAGAGGCGAAGTGGGAGCCACACTGCTTTTGATAAACTAGTGATGCCACCTGCCCCACCAGGATAAAGGTCCCAGTGCTCGTCCTGGCACCCAAGGAGCAGTCGAGCCCCTTTTGCTGGCCTCCTTGCCTTCCTCTGGAGCCACCTCCGCTTCAGTGACAGAGCCAGGGCTGTGTTCTCAGTGGCAGCCTGACCCACAGAAGTGGTTTGTTTTTTGTTTTTTTGAGATGGAGTCTGGCTCTGTTTCCCAGGCTGGAGTGCAGGGGTGTAATCTTGGCTCACTGAACCTCCACCTTCCGGGTTCAAGCGATCCTCCCACCTCAGCCTCCCAAGTAGCTGAGATTACAGGCATGTGCCACCATGCCCGGCTAATTTTTGTATTTTTAGTAGAGACGGTATTTCACTATGTTGTCCAGGCTAGTCTCAAACTCCTGACCTCAGGTGATCCGCCCACCTTGGCCTCTCAAAGTGCTAGGATTACAGGCGTAAGCCACCATGCCTGGTCTGTGTTTTGTTCTGAGTGGAGTAGGGGCAGCAGTGTGCTGGGGTGGCTCACACTGGCTTGCGAGAGCTGATTGCACACATTCCTCTCCCTCTCCATGTTCAGTGATGTCACATTGGTAGGAATTGGCCAAAATGGGAGTGTTTACACCACAGGAATTGGCAAACGCTACAGATGAGCTCTACCCACCAGCTTTTTAAACATTTACACTACTGGGAAGGTTGGAGATAGGGAGAGCCGTGATCCGACTTCAGCATGCTCGCGTGTACGGGAGTGGAGAGGAGGAGAATGGCCAGGAGGAGGGTGAGCGTGAACACAGGAAGCCCAGGGAGACCTGCAGGGAGCTTAGCGCACTCGTCCAGGCGAGAGATGGTGCGGCTGGGCTGGGAGAGCAAAAGCCGTGGTACTAAGATACGCTGTGAAGCTCTTCTTCTTCTTCTTCTTCTTCTTTTTTGAGACAGAGTGTCTCTCTGTTGCCAGGCTGTAGTGCAATGGTGCGATCTCAGCTCACTGCAACCTCTGTCTCTTGGGTTCAAGTGATTCTCCTGCCTCAGCCTCCCAAGGAGCTGAGATGACAGGCATGTGCCACCACACCTGGCTAATTTTTGTATTTATTAGGGGAGATGAGGATTTCACCATGTTGGCCAGGCTAGTCATGAGCTCCTGTGACCTCAGGTGATCCTCCTGTCTTGGCCTCCCAAAGTGCTGAATTACAGGCATGAGCCGCCATGCCTGGCCTGATTATGAATCTCATCTGAAGGAGGATTTGCTGATGGACTGGATTTGGCTTTATGAACCAAAAAGGAGTCAAGATGCCCTGGTTTTTGGCCTGAACAATTTGCTGGATGGTGGTGCGACTCACTGGGATGGGACAGATGTGGGGAGAAGCAGGGGTTGGGGTGTCTCGCAGGGGTTTGGGCTCAGACAGACGAGTTCCGAGATGTCAGTAGCCCAAGAGCAGGGGCCAGACGTGGTGGGACCCTCAACTTGCATTCAGCGCAGAGGTCCTGGCTGGAGAGAGTTGTCAGTGGATTGAAGGGACCCTGCAGGAGAAGGTGGCAGGGAGGGAGAAGGGGCCAAGGCCTGAGCCCTGGGACTCCCCGGCATTTAGAGGACTGGAGACTGGGAGCTATGAGCCAGAAGAGAGGAACTAAATTGCTCTCTCTCGCCCAGCTGGTATCTTCATGTTTTGCTTTTTTCACCAAGCACGACGGGGGTGTGTGGAGGACGCACAGTGGCAGCCTGTGGCTGTGCAGCACCCTTTCCTCTGGCAACAGAACCCTCTTCCCGACGGAGAAGCCATGAGAAGGGGTTGAGGTGGGGCTGGTCAACCCCCTACTCAGGGGTGGACACACGCCCAGACCTGGCTAATCACAGGACCCCTGCCTTCCCCTGCAACGTGATTGACTCTGGGATGAGCTTGTGACCTGGCTGTGCCAATGAGGGTCATCCCCGATGCCTTCTGTTAGAGCAGGTGGGAAGATGCCCTGAGCCAGGGCTGCTGGGCTGGGAAGATGCCATCCTGGGGATTCTGGTGGCAAGGCCAGGTATAGGATGTGTGGGGTGTGATACAACATGAAAATGCAGGGCCCTTGCTCAAAAAGCAGGAAAAAGTGCCATGAAGCGTACATGGAATGCTTCCCTCCACCATCTCTCAACTTGTCATGGCATTTAAAATTTCCTATTCAATGTCATTCTGAGTACAGAAAAGTGAAACTTGTAAATAATTAGCATGAATTTTACCATTCATCTTTATATTGTGTAATACCGGTTATATCTATATATCTATATATATATATCTTTTATTTTAAGATGGAACCTCTCCCTGTTGCTCAGGCTGAAGTGCAGTGGCCAATCTCAGCTCACTGCAACCTCCACCTCCCGGGTTCAAGCAATTCTTGTGCCTCGGCTTCCTGAGTAGCTGGGATTACAGGTGTGTGCCACCATGCCCAGCTAATTTTTGTATTTTTAGGAGAGACAGGGTTTTACCACATTGGCCAGGCTGGTCTTGAACTCCTGACCTCAAGTGATCTGCCCGCCTCGGCCTCCCAAAGTGCTGGAGTTACAGGTGTGAGCCACTGTGCCTGGCTGTGTAATACCAGTTTTAGATACAAACATCAGAGCATTTAATTCATGTGCAGAATCGCCGAAATTGCACAATTCCTATTCTGTGGCTTGTCCCTGAGAGTGCCTTGAACTGGCCAGAAAAGACAAACAGAAGCCAGGCTCAGGAAGGTTATAGGAGGAAGAGAGGACCCCCTGGTTAAGGTGGTGAAGGGAGTGCTGCTTCTTATGGGAGATTGCCACAGGGCTGCACACTCTCCCAGCCCCTCCACCCCTGCTAGGCCTCCCTGCCTGCTCTCTCTCCCTAGGGTCTGGCAGCTGTGGGATTAACCTTCCCACCAACCACCAGGCTGATGTCCTGAGTCCTGGTGAGGTACCTCCCCTTTCCATAGGCCCTCACGTCAACCTACAACAGAGGAGTGGTCCCCAAGGACCGCAGTACCCAGATCAGGGGAGGTGAAAGGCTCACCCCACGGATCTAGCCGTGGTGGCTAGTTGGCTGCCCATCAGGCTGTGGTGCCGCCAACGCACAGCAGTGACAGCTGTCACCATCCCCTGCAAGGTGCCGCATGGATGCCTGACCTCAAGCCTCTATGCATGTGCCCAGGTCCCTGACAAGGATGGGAGGGGCAGGCCAGGCAGAGCCAGGGCACCAGAGTGCCAAGGGACAGGGTAGCGGGGGGACCAAGAACCTATCTCAGGGAGGTGGGGAGGTGGCAGGGGACAGAACCGCACCCGAGTCGAAGCTTCAGACATGCTCCACCATCTCAGACTTCACTCAACACAAACTCAATGATAAAATGATGATGAATGTCAAGACAGCAGAGCATCAGGGACTCCAAGCATGGGCTCATTTGAACATGGGGCCCTGTGTGACTACCCTGGCCCTGGCCAGTGGCCTTCTTGTTCTGGCCACAGAGAAAACCTAAGAAGAGGCCAAGGAGAGACAGCGAATAAGCCCTGATGACATCACGTGAGCCTCTGGATCCAGCTATGCCTGAACTGAAACACCTGTGGACTTCCCAGTTTCTGTGCCAAGAAATAAATCCCCTCTGCTTAAGCCAGCTTTAGCTGAGTTTCTGGGGCCTGAACGATATGGGACCCAGAGAGGAGAGGATCCAAGGCCTGGGAATCTAGACACCCGAATCCCTTCCTTGGCTTAAAGAATCTTGGAGCTGTCCATCAACTGGGAATGTCTGCAGGTTGCCTAGAGGTCTCACTGCCCCTCCCCACCTGGATCTGTCCTGTTCTGGGGACACATCCTTTATCTGTCTTAGGCCTGGATTTCTTTTTATGAACAAAGGGAAGCTTTATTCCCCAGTCTTCCCAGTTCTCCTCAGGCTGTTTGATGTGAGTGTTAAAGGAGATGCTGTAGTTGCACACTGTGGGGGGTGTGTGTGTGTGTGTGTGTGTGTGTGTGTGTGTTGGCCTGGAGGGTGCCAGGGAGCTGGGAAGACAGCAGGAAGGATGCATGGGAGTGTTTAAGAAACATCAGGAAATGACTGGGTTTGGGGGCAGAAGGGGGAGGAGCCAGAGGCTCAGAGGTGGTGGGGAAGGGTCTGATTGCAGGAGCAATATCTTACTGTTTCCTCTTTAAGCCACTCACTCCCTGGAATGTTGTTTGTTCATTCATTCATTCATCCATCCGTCCATCACTTCATTCATTCATTCAATCTTCAAGCATGTATCCTGAGTAAATGTTGACTGTCAGGCACAGCCAGGCCCTGAAGATAACCAGACACCTTCCTGGGGACTAACCTTTTAAAAAACACGAGTGTCAATCTATGGAAAGACAAAAATATCCAACAAAGTTAATAAGGCACTTCCTCCTGGCTCCTCCCCCATCTCCAGAGTAAAAAGATCTTGATTGGATCCCTCTGGAAAAGGTGCATGTTGCACTTTTTTTTTTTCTTTTGAGACAGAGTCTTGCTCTGTCTCCCAGGCTGGAGTGCAGTGGCACAATCACAGCTCACTGTAGCCTAGACCTCCCAGGCTCAAGTGATCCTCCTACCTCAGCCTCCCTAGTAGCTGGGATGACAGGTGTGCACCACCATGCCCGGCTAATTTTTGTATTTTTTCTTGAGATGGGGTTTCACTATGTTGCCCAAGCTGGTCTTAAATTGCTAGACTCAAGGGATCATCCTGCCTTGGCCTCCCAAAGTGCTGGGATTACAGGTGTGAGCCACCACGCCTGGCCTGTTACTTTAAGTCATCAATTTTTTTCAACAGGAGAGAGTCAGTAGGAAAACGGTCACGCATTTTGCAATGGAGAGTTATTATCTGGGCAGAGCTGACCAGCACCAGTATCGTAGCTCTCATTTACTGGGCACTCACTATATGCCAGGCTCTGAGCTGTGGAAGCCTCACCGCTCAGGCGGGTGCTCCCATGTATGTCCTCGTTTTGCAGATGAGGGACTGGAGGCTCAGGGAGGTGAAGGAAAGATCTTACTGTCACCTAGAAAGCAGCAGAGCTGGCCGGGCGCGGTGGCTCAGGCCTGTAATTCCAACACTTTGGGAGGCTGAGGCGGGTGGATCACCTGAGGTCAGGAGTTTGAGAGCAGCCTGACCAACGTGAAAAAACCCCTTCTCTACTTAAAATAAAAAATTAGCCAGGCGTGGTGGTGCATGCCTGTAATCCCAGCTACTTGGGAGGCTGAGGCAGGAGAATCGCTTGAACCCGGGAGGCGGAGGTTGCGGTGAGCCAAGATTGTGCCATTGCACTCCAGCCTGGGTAACAAGAGAGAAACTCTCTCAAAAAAAAAAAAAAAAGAAAAAAGCAAGCAGCAGAGCCTGATTTGTCTTGAGCTCTGTGTGGCTTTGGAGGCTGAGCTTTTGGAAAGGCCAGCCTGGGCTTTGGATGGGCATACTAGGTAGGGGTGGTTCTGGGTAGGGGTGGTTCTGGGTAGGGGTGGCCCTGGGTAGGGGTGGTCCTGGGTAGGGGTGGTTCTGGGTAGCGGTGGCCCTGGGTAGGGGTGGTTCTGGGTAGGGGTGGCCCTGGGTAGGGGTGGTCCTGGGTAGGGGTGGTCCTGGGTAGGGGTGGCCCTGGGTAGGGGTGGTTCTGGGTAGCGGTGGCCCTGGGTAGGGGTGGTTCTGGGTAGGGGTGGCCCTGGGTAGGGGTGGCCCTGGGTAGGGGTGGCACTGGGTAGGGGTGGTTCTGGGTAGGGGTGGTTCTGGGTAGCGGTGGCCCTGGGTAGGGGTGGCCCTGGGTAGGGGTGGCCCTGGGTAGGGGTGGTTCTGGGTAGGGGTGGTTCTGGGTAGGGGTGGCCCTGGGTAGGGGTGGCCCTGGGTAGGGGTGGCCCTGGGTAGGGGTGGTCCTGGGTAGGGGTGGTTCTGGGTAGGGGTGGCCCTGGGTAGGGGTGGTTCTGGGTAGCGGTGGCCCTGGGTAGGGGTGGCCCTGGGTAGGGGTGGCTCTGGGTAGGGGTGGTTCTGGGTGGGGGTGGCCCTGGGTAGCGGTGGCCCTGGGTAGCGGTGGCCCTGGGTAGCGGTGGTTCTGGGTAGGGGTGGCCCTGGGTAGGGGTGGCACTGGGTAGGGGTGGTTCTGGGTAGGGGTGGTTCTGGGTAGGGGTGGCCCTGGGTAGAGGGGCCCTGGGTAGGGGTGGCACTGGATAGGGGTGGTCCTGGGTAGGGTGGTCCTGGGTAGGGGTGGCCCTGGGTAGCGGTGGCCCTGGGTAGGGGTGGTTCTGGGTAGGGGTGGCCCTGGGTTGGGGTGGCCCTGGGTTGGGGTGGCCCTGGGTAGTGGTGGCCCTGGGTAGGGCTGGCCCTGGGTAGGGGTGGCACTGGGTAGGGGTGGTTCTGGGTAGGGGTGGCTCTGGGTAGGGGTGGCCCTGGGTAGGGGGGCCCTGGGTAGGAGTGGCACTGGATAGGGGTGGTCCTGGGTAGGGTGGTCCTGGGTAGGGGTGGCCCTGGGTAGCGGTGGCCCTGGGTAGGGGTGGTTCTGGGTAGGGGTGGCTCTGGGTAGGGGTGGCTCTGGGTAGGGGGGCCCTGGGTAGGGGTGGCACTGGATAGGGGTGGTCCTGGGTAGGGTGGTCCTGGGTAGGGGTGGCCCTGGGTAGGGGTGGCCCTGGGTAGTGGTGGCCCTGGGTACGGGTGGCCCTGGGTACGGGTGGTTCTGGGTACGGGTGGCCCTGGGTAGGGGTGGCCCTGGGTAGGGGGGCCCTGGGTAGGGTGACCCTGGGTAGGGGTGGTTCTGGGTAGGGGTGGTTATGGGTAGGGGTGGCCCTGGGTAGGGGTGGTTCTGGGTAGGGGTGGTTCTGGGTAGGGGTGGCCCTGGGTAGGGGTGGCCCTGGGTAGGGGGGCCCTGGGTAGGGGTGGTTCTGGGTAGGGGTGGTCCTGGGTAGGGTGGTCCTGGGTAGGGGTGGTTCTGGGTAGGGGTGGTTCTGGGTAGGGGTGGTCCTGGGTAGGGTGGTCCTGGGTAGGGGTGGTTCTGGGTAGGGGTGGCCCTGGGTAGGGGTGGTTCTGGGTAGGGGTGGTCCTGGGTAGGGGTGGTACTGGGTACGGGTGGCCCTGGGAATCCCTCCAGTGCTTGGCCTTGTGCCTAGTGGTCCACAGTCACTCATCTGATACTTCACAACTTAAAATGAGGAGTGCCCACAAGGAAACCTCACACAGCTTGGGATGCTCCTTCCATGTTCCCTCTTTGCAGAGGGTCCCTTGGATGGGTGTTTGTGGGGCTTAGTCTCTTGGGGGAAGGGGCAGACCCTGGATTGGTCTGGAGGCCCAGCTGGCCCCGCACAGCTGGGAAAACTGGTTGGGGCGGCTGACTCAGGCTGTGTTTATACTCCCCGCCCCCTCCCTCCCTCAGGCACCTGCCCCTCCCCTCCCTGGCCCGGGAGAGGAAGGAAGTTCCTATAACATTCATAGTTCCACTAGTTCTTGAGAGCTTGTTGTGCACTGGGCACGGAGCAGGAAGACCTTCACCGGCTGTAACTGGTCCCAGCTCCTTTTGAGGAGACTGAGCCTCAGAAAAGTCAGGCTGCTCCCTCAGTCCTATGGGGCAAAGCTGGGATGGGAACCCAGCTCTGACTGATGCCCCGATGGAACTCTCATTCATTGTGATTAGAATAGAATCTGAACACCTTCTGCTTTGCTTTCTGGCCCCATCTCCTGCCTCTCCTACTGGCCCTCTGCCTCAGCCGGCTCTGTGAACGTGCTGCATTTATTCATTTTCTTTTCTTTTCTTTTGAGATGGAGTTTTGCTCTTGTTGCCCAGGCTGGAGTGCAATGATGTGGTCTCGGCTCACTGCAACCTTCACCTTCCAGGTTCAAGCGATTCTCCTGTGTCAGCCTCCCAAGTAGCTGAGATTACAGGTGCCTGCCACCACACCCAGCCAACTTTTGTATTTTTAGTAGAGGCAGGGTTTCTTTGTGTTGACCAGGCTGGTCTTGAACTCCTGCCTTGGCCTCCCAAAGTGCTGGGATTACAGGTGTGAGACACTGCACCTGGCCTATTTCTTTTCATTTTTTTAGACAGTCTCACACTGTCACCCCGGCTAGAGTGCAGTGGCAAGATCTCAGCTCACTGCAACCTCCGCCTACCTGGTTCAAGCGATTCTTGTGCCTCAGCCTCCTGAGTAGTTGGGACTACAGGTGCGCCACCATGCCTAGCCAATTTTTGTATTTTTAGTAGAGACAGGGTTTCACCATGTTGGCCAGGCTGGTCTTGAACTCCTGACCTCAGGTGATCCACCCCCCTCGGCCTCCCAAAGTGCTGGATTACAGGCGTGAGCCACCATGTCTGGCCTCATGTGTTTAGTCTTCACCCTTTCCATTCCTTCTGCCTGGACTGCTCTTCCAGCGTCGTTTGTCCGGCTGCTGTGGTAGAGATTTCCAGCGCTCATTCATATGCACTCGGCTTTCCTTCCCAGTTACCCAAGAAAACTGTCTCTCCTTGCGGTGTCCGCACTAAGGACACCTTAGGTCCTTAGCCCCCTTGCGGTTAGATGGGGGCCTGGGACTCATTCTGGCCAATGTGCTCTGAGTGTGAGGAGAATCACTTCCAGGCTGAGGCTATGACCAGCCCTTGCAGGACTCCCCAGCTGTCATTCTGTGCCACAGTGGAGATTCCGGAAGCCTTGTGTTCAGGGAGAAGCAGGCTGAATTGCTGAGTCACTGCATGGTGGGCAGCAGCCTAGGGGCCTAGCAGTCTCACTCAGATAGACTTTGGTCAAGGAACACATCCTTTCTACCTGCTGCAGATCTGAAAAGAAAAATAAAAGAAATCCTTGTGTTAAACCTTTGAGACGTAGGGGTTAATTTGTTGCTGCAGCATAGCCTGTCCTATACTAATAGAGCTGATCTGTTCACGTGTCAGTTGAAATATCTTTTGAGACAGAGTCTTGTTCTCAGGCTGGGGTGCAGTGGCGCTGTGATCGTGGCTCACTGCAACTGCTGCCTCCTAGGTCCAAGAGAGTCTGCTGTCCCACTTTCTAAGTAGTTTGGATTATAGGTGCCCACCACCATACCCGGCTAATTTTTGTATTTTTAGTGGAGACGGGGTCACCATGTTGGTCTTGAACTCCTGGCCTCAACTGATCAGCCCGCCTTGGCCTCCCAAAGTGCTGGGATTATAGGCGTGAGCCACCACGCCCGGCCCACCAGTCGTTTCTCGCACTGTGTTTATTTTCCCAAAACACTTATCTACATTTTTTTTTTTAAATATAATATTTTTTAGAGACGGGGTCTCGCTATGTTGCCCAGGCTGGAGTGCAGTGGCTATTCACAGGCGAGATCCCACTACTGATCAGCAAGGGAGTTTTGACCTGCTCTGTTTCCAACCTGGGCCAGTTCACCCCTCCTTAGGCAACCTGGTGATCCCCCGCTCCTGGGAGGTCACCATATTGATGCTGAACTTAGTGCGGACACCTAATCAGCATAGTGCACTACAGCCCAGAACTCCTGGACTCAAGCGATCCTCCCACCTCAGCCTCCCGAGTAGCTGGGACTACAGGCAGGTGCCCCAGCCCGGCTTATCTACTTGTTTATTGCCTTGTGTATCGTCTGCACCACCTGCCCCCACCACTAGAGTGTAAGCTCTATGAGGGCAGGGCGCTTTGTTTGTCTTGTTCATGGTGCCTAGCACAATGCCTGGCATATATAGGTACTCAGTAAATATTTGAATGGATGAAAGTGCTTATTTTATTTATTTTTCAAGACAAGGTCTCACTGTAATACCCAGGCCGGAGTGCAGTGGTGCAATCATGGCTCACTGCAGCCTTAACCTCCTGGGCTCAAGCCATCCTTCTGCCTCAGACTCCCAAGTAGCTGGGATTACAGGTGCATACCACCATGCCTGGCTAATTTATTTTTTTGTAGCTACAGAGTCTCACCATGTTGCCTGGGCTCAAGCTAGCGTTCTGCCTCGGCCTCCCAAAGTGTTGGGATTACAGGTGCAAGCCGCTGTGCCTGGCCTGATGCATTTATTGAATGAATGAAACAGGCAGATAACCACACTCGCAGGTAGACATGGAATTTGATATTGGTACCTGTGTTTTTCTTTCTTTTTTATTGGAGTAAGTGCATTTGTTGATATCCATTTTATATCTAATTCAGTTAAATAATCTATAAATATAGGCTGGGTGTGGTGGCTTATGCCTGTGATCCCAGCACTTTGGGAGGCTGAGGCAAGTGGATCACCTGAGGTCAGGAGTCTGAGACCAGCCTGGCCAACATGGTGAAACCCCATCTCCACTAATAATACAAAAAAAATTAGCCAGGCGTGATGGAGCATGCCTGTGATCCCAGCTACCCAGGAGGCTGAGACAGGAGAATCGCTTAAACCTGGGAGGTGGAGGTTGCAGTGAGCCGAGATTGTGGCACTGTACTCCAGCCTGGGTGACAAGAGCTAAACTCTGTCTCAAAAACAAACAAACAAACAGAAAAAACAAAACAAAAAACAAAACAAAAAAACACAATCTATAAATATAAAAGCATTTTTCTTTTGGCTATTACCGTGATCCTTCTACCTGTGTTGTTCTTACTGGGATGGGTCACAAAGCCTCAGGTCATCAGAAAGCTGGAGGCAGCGGTTGCTTTTCTGACTCTTGGAATATCAGAGCTGGCTTAGAACCTTACTTCTCTCCTCTCACTCTGTCTTTACAGATGAGGGAATGTGGGACTCGTAGGGAAGTGACTCATCCCAGGGCCGGGTGTAAGTCTATGGCTGAGCCAGAACCTGTGCCTGGGTCTCTGGACTCCTGGTCCAGTGCTGTTTCCATTGAGCTTTGCCTCTTCCTCTTTGGTTTCAGCCCAAGTTCTGAAAGTATTTCCTGAGTATGTTTGCCTCTTCCTGCCCACCTTGCCCGGTAATCCTGCCACTCAGAGCAGATCAGTGGCGATTGATGGGTAGGACTGGGTGGAGCTGAGACCGAGGTCAGAGATGAGACAGGAGAAGGAACAAGACTCCCGCCACAGTGCCCCTCGGCAGCGTCACAGCGCCCCTCAGCAGCGTCACAGCGCCCCTCAGCAGCGTCACAGTGCCCCTCAGCAGCGTCACAGCGCCCCTCCGCAGCGTCCTGGAGAGGAGCTTCTTTTGTCTCACATCTCTTCTGAACAAAAGCCAGAGGACAGGAGGATGGGTTCCCGGTCACCAGGGCTGCCTGGTGGAGGACTGTTTTTCAGGGCCTGAGCCTTCCCCCAGCCAGGTGGACACAGCCGCTCCCTCCTCTGCTCCGTAGACTGCTGGACATCGATTGTAGCACCTGTCATGTCACGTTTTTCTCTGACGCAGTGTTCATTTTTCTTGTAAATCCAAAACTGATACATGCTTATGGTAGAAAATTTGGAAAATACAGACATGTATGAATGATGAAATGAAGGTCACCTGTAATTGCCCACCTAGCAATAACCATTTCAGCATTTTCCAACTTGTATTCAGTCTTTTTTCTCTAAATGTATGAATAGCTAAGGTCACCTGTACCCGATGTCCCCAGGCCCTACAAGCTGGGGATCCCGGTGGTTGTGTTAACCTTTCCTGTGGCCACTCCACCCCCATCCCGCTGGCTGGCATCTGGGCCTGCCCCGGACGCCTTTGCAGTTATATCTGGGAGTCCCTTGAGGAGCCACATGTGAGCTCCCAGCCAGGTTCTGCTTTGGTCTCCCTGCAGCCATCCCTGCCCTCAGTCCCCTCAGGGTGGCCCCTGTTGCTTCCCTGGCCATGGAACCTGCTGGAAAAATGCAGCTCCTTCCCCTGGGGTCTTTTGCCTCCCCTCCCCTGGTGATTCCTGAGTGGCAAAACCGGGAGGCACCAGAAGGCCCTGGACCCCCTTTATCCTGGCCAGGAGCAGGGAGGGTGTTCCCTTTCCAGAGCTGCATTGACCGCATGGTCGCCCAGGTCCTGAAGCAGCTGTGCCTGTGCCCCGAGTCTCCCCAAGTTCCACAGCGAGACGCCTCCCTTAGCTTGGCTCGAAGTCCCTCTCTCTGAAGGACATCTTGGGTCTGTCAGCCAGTACCACCCTTTCCTGAGAAGCTTCTGTGAGCTTCCAGTGGGCGCTAGCAACTAACCATCCCTCAGCCCTGGCTGCGTGTTTCCGACAGGGCTCAGGCTTGGGACACTAGTCTTTTGGGATTTTCTCCTTTTCCCCTCCCTCCCTCCCTCCCTCCTTTCCCTCCCTCCCTTCCTTCCTTTTTTGAGATGGAGTCTTGCTCCGTGAACCAGGCTGGAGTGCAGTGGCACAATCTTGGTTTACTGCAACCTCTGCCTCCTGGGGTCAAGTGATTTTCCTGCTTCAGTCTCCTGAGCAGCTGGGATTACAGGCGCCCGCCACCATGCCCGACTACTTTTTGTAATTTTAGGAGAGACGGGGTCTCACCATGTTGGCCAGGCTCGTCTCGAACCCCTGACCTCAGGTGATCCACCCGCCTCAGCCTCCCAAAGTGCTGGGATTACAGGCGTGAGCCACCGTGCCTGGCCCAATGCTTTTGTATTCCCCTGGGATTTTCTGAGTCAAAAATAAGGGAGGAAGGTGGTCCTTCTTGGTGGTAAAGTTGTGAGATGCGGGGCCAAGAGCTGGAGAGAGAGCATCGTGGAAAAGGTCTGTGCCTGGATCCCGCTGTGCCTGAAGCTACCTCTGCCCCTGCCCACCACGCAGTTTAGTGCCTTGAGCCAAGAAATCCCACTTTTTGCCTGGGCTGGTGCCAGTGGTGCTGCTGTCCTCTACCACAAATGAGTCTTCAGGAAACAGGAATAGGTTAGTCTGCCCTCAGTGATGTGAGTACAGACACCACTGTGCTGTGTCTCTTCATCCCTGTCCCTGGAACCTGCAGCGTGAAGTGTCCGGGGTGAGGTGTCCCCAAGCAGCTAGTTCAGGCATGAAGAGAGATCCCAGAATCCAGTTTAGGTTCAGCTGGGACTTATCAATGTGACAATTTAAACAACCTCAGAATCATTTGCCAGCTTGCAACGTAATGTCACAAATTCTTACCTGCTCGACTGTGAGCTCCAACAGTAGATGCTGGCCACCTCTCAGCTGTGTGACCTTGGACGCGGTTTCTCATTTCTGAAACGAGGATGTGCACAGTCTCTACCTCAGAGGGTAGCTGGGAAAATTAAACGAGCTAATCCAGAGAGAGGGGCTTGCTGTTTTTGTCATTTGCTGCTTTTGTTCACTGTGGTCAGCTTAGTGCCTCGCACAGGCCAGGCACCAAGTGGGAGCTTTGTAAATATCGTCCAGTGATTGGAGGGACAGCTCCTGGTGTGCGTGCCCTGTGCCAGAGGGACACACGGTCACACGCACTCTGTCATTCTTGCTGTAATACACACACACACACACACACACACACACACACACCCTCTGAGATCTCAGTGTCCCGTGCAATGACTCTCCTGGGAGCTCGAGGCATCACCACCCCTGGCTTCTCTGGAGGGCAGCCTGCAGCTTCTAAGCTCTGGGTTGTCATCCCAGGGACTCCATGTTGCTGGGAGCGCAGCTTGGAGCCTGACTCAGCCCTACACCACATATCAAGGGCAGCAGGACCTGTGGTGTTTTAGGAGCCTGGGGAAGTGTGTTGGAGGGAGCTGGTTAACCTGGGAGGACCAGGGACTTGCTGGAGCTCTTGCTTCTCGAGCTGCTGCTCCCTGGAAGCTCCCCTTGTCATGCCATGGGCACCCAGTCTCTTCTAATTCCCCTCCCTCCCTAAGCAGCACCCTAAGTCCTGTCTGGGGGCCCTTATGGGGTCCCACTAGTCTTTTTACTGGGGGGAGACAGGCTTATTTGTGGAGCTGAGATGGATTCCTGGTTTGCCTGCCCACCTGACCCCATCCCCTTTTCAGATGACCCCCATGGCCAGGCAACTCCATCCACCCCCCTCCCAGACCCAGCCTCTCACTTGTGCGGCGCAAGGGAGCATCGGTCTCTCTGGATGTTCTAGTCTGGTATATTTCCTGCTGTGCCAGTGGCCCTAGGGGTTGTGACTGGGGTGTGGATGCAGCTTAGGCATCAAGTGTTGGGGACAGGGTGTCTGGGTGTGGTCCTCAGTGTGGCGTGGATCGTAGAATTAAGGCTGTGTAGCGTGTTATAGTTTTGTGTGGAATGCCTTGGTGTGATGGGTAGATTGCCAGTAGGCTACGTTTTGGGGAATTATACTTAGAGCATTAACCCTTGGTGGGGCTGCCCAGGTCCTTGGGCCCTCAAGGCCCAGGGACCTTATCTTCTCAAAAGATAAGGGAGGGGGAAGGGCACCTCTCTTCAGGGTGCTCCCAGAGTGCTCCATCCCACCCCTTGGCTTTGCTAGATTCCAGTGTGAGGCTTAGGCTCAGCTCACCGGGCGGAGGGGAGGAGAGCCCTCGTCTGGGTTCCTGCTGAGTTCAGAGGTCGTATTTCGCACCCCACCCTCCACTCTCCTTTGCTATAGGGATCCCTGGGTCGGATGGGGAATTCCCAAGCCCTTTGGCGGGTCCCTTCCAGTGGCGAGCTCCCAACAAAGGGGGCCGACCACGTGCCCCTCCTCGACGCGGGCCCTAAGTGGGGACACACGTGGCCCCTGGACCCCGCTCGGGCCAGGGTGGCGTGCCGACGCCGCGCAGCTCCCCGGGTGGGCGCAAAGCAGCCCCCGGCAGCCCCGCCGCCCCCGCCGAGCCTCGCCCACTCCCAGTCCCAGCTGCTGCAGCGCACCCGAAGCGGCGCTAGGGGGAGCTCTGGCAACTGGCTTCGTGGATGGAAGCAAAACCGTGCAGCCAACCGCGATTTCCTGGGACTTGCAGGGGAAAATGGGGAGGGAGGAGACGCACTGTTCCCCCTCCTCGGCGGCTCCAGACTCTTCCCGTGGGAGGCCGAGGAAGCAGCCCTGGGGGTGAAGGTGCCTTTCCTCCCCGCGACTCACGCCCCCAGAGCCTCTTTTTTCCCCACCCCCATCGCGGACTTCCGCGGACCCCCGCGTTCTGGAGAGTGTCCCCAAGAACTTCGCCTCGCGCGACACCGGGATGCAGAGCCGAGCGGTCCCTTGGGACGGGCTTGCGTCCGCCTCTCGGAGTCGGGCTTGGGGGTCTCTTGGCGGCAGCCCCTCCTGTCGCTGCGGGAGGCGCGAAGGCTGGGGTGGGGGGCGCGAGCCGTCCTGCGGGGCAGCTGCGGGTGGCTGGGAGCTCGCACCAGCGAGGGCAGTGCGGGGGCGAGAGAGCCAGCGAGATCGAGGAGCTGTGGGGAGTCGGCAGCAAACAGCCAGCAGGCTGCCACTTTGCTTTCTTTTTCTCGTTCTTTCTTTCCTAACCCCTCTTTGCAAAGCTGGAACCATCCCGCGCGCCCCCGGCCCCGAGCCGCGGCTCCAGATGTGGATTTGGTTCCAGTGGGGAGAACGCGAGCTTCCCCCGGGCCTTGGCACATTCTCCCACTCTGAGGTCATTCCGTTGGTGGTCAGAGGGGAGCGCGCGCCGGGAGCCTTCCTGCCTCCATCCACTGGGGAGGGAAGAGCGGCGGGCGGGAGGGAGGGAGAGGGGAGGGGCGCGAGGAGGGAGGGACACGCCGCCAGCACACCACCAAGTGGCACCGAGCAGTGATAACAAACTCAACTTAAAAAAAAAAAAAAGGGAAAAAGGAAAGGAAAAAACTTCCCCAAGTTGCAGCCTGAGACATGCGGACGTGCAGGCGGAGGCGCGGGGCAGGGAGTGCGGGTGGCCCTGAAGCCCCCGGCGTCCCCTGGCTGCTTTTGTCGGCCACAGAGAGCTCAGACTCGAGGTCGACCAGGCCCTGCGCCTCTGCCTGGGCAGGAAATGTGCTGGAGGCTGGCTTGGCTTCCCGCTGGAGACCCCGGGGCGGCCGGTTCCCAAGGGGGCAGGACCCCCTGTAGCGGGGGCTAGGGCGGCCGAGAGACGCGCAGCACCCGCTTCATCCCCAGCCACCTACATCACCCCCATCTCTCCGATCCCCGACCTTGCGGATGTGGGCAGATCCCGCCCGCCCAGGCCCAAGAGAACTGGGGTTTACATAGGGGTGGGGGGGTCTCTCCCACACCTCTCTATCCTCCCCGCCGCCCCCAGACAGATCTGAAAACAAGGTACCACTATATTCTGTAGTCGACTTTTTATTAAGATTATAAATTTAAACAATCTGAACAGTTTTACCCGGTGATATACAATTCAGTATGCACAAAAATACAGGGCAATGAGGGAAAAGGGCCGGGAAAGGAAGGGTTGGCAACTTGTTTTGGGGTCCACACGGTGCTGATGGCAGAGAACCAGAGGGGCTGCCGGCGAACCCCACCTTTTTACAACAAAAGGCTTTTAAACAAATCTATCGAACTGAAGACACAGGACAGGGTTCTCACAGGCTCGAACAATGCTGGTTTCATGAAATGCAACCGAAGGCTGAACCAGGGCAGTGCAACTTAGAAAGAAGCACACACACAAACACCACAGCTGACCAGGAACTTAGTGCAAAGTCTCCAACGCAGTCGGCGGTCCCGGCCCCTCCCTCCCCCGGGGCCGCCCGGGATCCAGGTGAAGGAATCGACTTCCTTTTTTGTTTAGTGAGGACCGCAGTGCTGGGCATGATGGGAAATGTAGTCCGCTGTGCCCGCCCCCCACCCTTTCCCCAAACAGTGTCCGAGAGTGTCGGGGTGTCAGGCGCCACCCCCGAGTCCGGGAGACGGATGGAAGAGGGGAGAACGGAGCCAGAGGGGCGGGGAGAAGAGGGGTTCAAGACACCCGCCCCGGGAAGAAAAGAAAAAAAAAGTTGAAGTGTTTTCATTTCTGCCTTCTCATTTTGAGAACTTTGGAGTCCGCCCCCAGAGAGGAAATGTGACCCAAACGTCCCTTTCGGAGATAGAGTTTGCCTTTGTTTTTGCTCAGGATTTCACAAGACCCATTCCTCACCCCTCGGAGGGACTCGGGAGAGCGTAACGTCGGGCTTCCCGGGTCTGACAACTGATTGGAATCGGCGTCCCAGGTCCTGCGCCCTCCTGCGCTGCGCCCCCGGCGCGCCCCGGCGGCCCCGGCGCCCTGCCTTGCCCCCGGCTGCCCGGCACCTCCTCCGGGCAGCAGCCCTCCCTCACGTGGCAGGCTCCTCGCTAAACACCACTGCAATCACTACAATAAAAAGAAAAAAAGAGTAGGAGAAACACAAAGCATACTTAAATAGGCGCTTTTTCTCTCTGCAAAAATAAAGTCCAAGATTTTAGATTTCTTTTTTTTATTTTACAATTTATAAAACATCAGCCGCCTCCCCCTGCTCGTCCCAGCTCAGCCCCGAGTGGCCCGGCGCCCGCTCGTTCCCTCCTCTCGCCCCTTGGCCGAGTCTTTGTCTGGCCCCAGCCCCGGGGGGCCCCGGGTCCCTGTGCCCTCGGGGGTCCCTAGAAGGCGACAATGGCTCGAGTCCAGGCGCCGAGGCTGGCGAGCGCCTGCTTGGCGCACAGCTGCCCGTTGAGCGGCGGCGGCTGCTCCGAGGAGTCCGGCTGTCGGCTCACCAGCCCCGAGAAGCCCGAGCCAAAGATGGAGATCAAGTTTGAGATGTTGGACGCGTCCGGGGACGAGTCTGGGCAGAAGTCCTCGAAGCGGGCGCGCTTGCAGGGGGCGAAGGGGGCGCCCCCGGGGGGCTCGGCCCCCAGCTCGCCCGCGTCCTCCTCGTCGTCGTCTTCCTCCTCCTGGCCAGGGTAATACTTGCGCTTGCAGCCGGCAGCGGACGCCAGGCCCGGTCCCGGAGCGCCCTGGCCACAACAGGGGCAGTGGGCGGAGGCGCAGCAGTCCTGGTGCAAGTAGCCGTTCTCCACCGTGGTCACCACGTGAGTGTCCAGGTCCAGCACGGTGGTCTGGCTGCTGCAGTGCACGCCGAAGTCCGAGGGGGCCGGGTATGCGCCCCGGTAGAAGCCAGGGGAGGAGGCGGGGGCCGGGGAGGCTGGCGGAGAAGCGGCGGCGGCCGGAGGGGCGGCCCCCGGGGGCGCGGAGGGCGCGGAGCAGGCGGCCGGGGCGCGAGGGTCCCGCGGGCAGAGCGCAGCGGGCGCGGGCGGCGGCAGCGGCAGCGGCAGCGGCGCAGGACCCGGCTGCAGAGGCTCCAAGGGCTGCCCGCGGTGGGGCGCGCCGTGCGGCGGCTGGAGCGCAGCGCACCCGGCCAGCTCCGAGAGCGCCCCCGCGCCGCCCGCGGGCGCCCCGGCCGCCGCCGCCGCGCAGCCCCTGGGCGCCGGGTGCTGGTGCTGGTGCAGCTGCTGCTGGAGGTGCAGCTGGTGGAGCTGGTGGAGCTGGTGCAGCTGGTGCCGGGCGGCCGGCTCGCGCGCCTCCGCGTCCCCGCCGCCGCCAAGTTGGAGCGGGCCGAAGTCGGCCGCGCTGGCCGGCATGCCCGGCGCCGCGTACGCGAGGTGCTGGTGCTGGTGGTGGGGCGGCTGCTGCTGTTGCTGCTGCTGCTGGCGCCGGTAGAGCTCGGCATAGCGCTCGCTCAGGTAGAGCTGGCGCGCGTTGCGGAGCACGTAGGACACCAGGAGGTTCTTGTGCAGCTTGATGCCGCCGCGCTGGGTTCGGGAGCTGTGGATCTTGCGCAGGGAAATGCTGATCAGGCTCTGGGCGTCCAGGGCGCACTCCATGCTCCCGCGGAGACGGCGGCGGAATAGCCGCCGCCGCTGCTGCTGCTAACGCTGCTGCTGTTTCTGATTCCAGCCGGCCGCCGGGGCGCGCCGGGCAGAGGGAACGGAGCCCAGGTCAGCGGGTCGGCTGCGCTCCGAGAGGAGCCGCCACCATGCGCTGCGCGCCACCCGCGGGCTCGCGCTCCCCAGACGGCGCCAAAGCAATGAGCCTCGGCCGGTCCCGGCCCCAGCTATTTAGCCGGGTGCCCGGGCCCCGCCCCACATGCGTTGAGCCAATAGGAGCGCGGAGAGGCTCCCGAGTGACAGGCGTTGCCCGCCCCGGGGCTACTCGGCTGGCCAATCAGACCAAGGCGGTTCCTTTGTGCTATTCAAATACCGAACGGACCCCGGGCCTCCAACGCCGCCGCTGCCTCGAATGTTCTCCTGGGGCCGCCGCGCCGCCCGGGACTCAGAGCCTCCAGGGCCGCAGTCTGCAGCATAGGTCGCCTTGCAGCGGCTACGTTGGAGCCCGCGGCTGCCCTCGCCTCAGGTCCCGGGAGTCAGGGGGTCGGCTCACCTGAGTGCTGCGGCGACGGCTCCTCCCCCTTCCGCACGGCTGGGCCTCACCTGCGGCAGGTGCGCGCGGCTCCTGCTCCGGGCCGCGCGGCGCCTCCACCTGCTCACCTGTCGGCCCCCGGGTGACCCGCGGGAGCCAAGGCCTCTCTACAGGAGGCTGGTGGGGCCGCCGGCTTGACACTGGGGGACATCAAAGGAGCGAGGTTTTGGGGGTACCTTTCACCGCAGGGAATGCCGAGTGGCCTCTGGGAATGCTTGCGGGAGGGAGGTCCTCCCCATTTGTCTGACGGGAAAACCCAAAACATCATGAATTTTGACCTTCTCTGATGGAGAGAGTTTCGAGGCCAGGAAGTGTTTGGACCTCGCGACCAACTGAGGCCCAAAGGCGTCTTAAGAGGCGACTCTGAGTTTCCTAATCACTGGCTCAGTAAGCTTTCCTTTAGTGCCTAACTAATAATAATGACAATAGGGACTATTATTATGGGCCTAGTATGGGGCAGGCCCTTCCCAGCAATTCCCGAAATCCTCACTCTAACGTTTGCAGAGGAGGGGCCTGAGGCTGGAGGAGTGGAGGGACTTGTCGAACCACACAGTTCCTAGCGGGCAGAGCTAGGATCTGGGACAGGACCCTGCGCTCCAGACGGGAGGTGAAAACCAAGGCCTGGAAACTCACCCACTCAACTTTTGTTGACAGTTTTCTTTCTTATCCTGAACCATTCAGGGGTCACCTTCTCCCAGCTGGGGACTGAGGCAATGGGAGAGACAGGATTGCTGATTCCTGGGTGCTCTATCTGGACCAAGAAGCCTGAAGGGTGCTGATTGCTGCTCCCAGGGGGTTTCAAAGTTGCCTGGGGTGGAGGTTGCCCAGACAGCTCCGGAGGCTCTTGGAAGTGGTCTGGAGGTTTGCCTGAGGAGGGTCCATGAGTGGAACTTTGAAGGATGAACGGGGTCTGCAGAGTCTCCCAGACATAGGTGGACCTCGTGGGGTTGTGCTCAGGGGAGGCCCGTGAGCAGATGTCCTGCTGTTCCACCTCCTCCTCAGGGGATCTTCTGAGTCTCTGCGTTTTGGGGCTTCCTTCTGAGTTCTCAGCACCTACTTCATCCTTTGGTGGGAGTGGAGAGGCCCACAGCCACCCTGTGGTCTCTGGGTCTTTCTTCAGTCTTAAGAATTTCCCCAAGATTTGTTTCCGCAAACAGTTTCTTAGCATCTTCTCCATGCCAGGCGTAGAGCGTGAGAACAGAGTTAGCGGTTGTTTACCTCATTTTTGCGATGAAGAAACTCAGACGCTGACAGCGTGAGATTTGCCTAGGGTCACATGGCCCTGGACCTGGTGCTTTGCCTCTTCTGGGGCCCCTTCGAATAATCTCAAACTGATTTGAGCCCCTGTGACCCATAGCACCTCTGCAGGCCTCCTCCCACAGAAGCTGCGATTGAAATTTCAGGGGACTTCAGAGAAAGGATGCCCTCCCTACATTTTATTGATGATAGAGACCTCCGAGGCTTTGGAACTTGCTCAGGTGATAACACGTAGAAGTAAAAAAATACACTGTCCCTCACTTCCCTGGTGCCTGTCTTCAAGGCACACAAAGACTTCATTTATTCCTGTTTGAAGTTCACCTTTGAGACGTCACTAGCGCGCGGAGGGAAGTGGGAGCTCTTGCTGGCTCTGCAGTGGTGGGGACTCTGCATGCAGCAGTGTCTGGGCAATCCACAGTGTCTGGCACATTGCAAGCCCACAGCTCCAGAAAATATTATCAACCTCGATTTCGGGCCTTCTTTCTGTAGCGGCCCAGAGTTTATCGGGGGAAAATAAGAGTTTACGTACCTTGCTTGAGGTCACACACCAAGAAGGGGTAGAGTCAGGATCTGAGCCCAGGCCCATCTGTTTCCAGGGCAAGAGTTCGCCAGAGGTTCCTCCAAATCAGCGTCTGCTGTCAGTGGCGCCGAGGCCAGTTCTTGGGTCCAGCTCAGGATGAAAGTGACCTTGGTTTGATCGACCTCCACCACTTTCCTGCCAAGTGCTCTGGGACCAGGACCCGCAAGGAAGCAAATGTCAGCCCTAGCCCCAGCCCCTCATTCAGCGCTGCACCCCAGAACACGGCTCTGGGGGCCCAGATGGAGAAACGGCAGGGATGGAGGCGGACTTCCAGCTACAGGGTGGGGCAGAGGGACCAGGCCCCTCACGTGGGCAGCTCCTCATGGCACCTCCCAGTCCCCCACAAGGTGAGTTTTGAGCTCTTTGAAGTTCCTTTCATTCCCTGGGGCCAGCTGAGAAGTGCTCAGCCTCTTCTGGGTGGCCCCATCCTCTGGGGCTGTTGGGGGCCCACACTCCATCTCTCCTCTTTCTCAAGAACTGAGATGTGGGCTAGTGGGAGGGCTCAGCAGTTGTGCAGCTTCATAAAAACCCTTGATCTTTTTAGAGGTGGCCTGGGAAGGGAAGGCACCACAGCTGTCGTCAGAAAAACCTTGCTGAAGGAGGCAGTGGGACAGCTGAACTCTTTGGTGCCCCGGGGGGGCGGTGTGACCTGAGAGGCACACAGTAGGAATTCACAGATGTTTAGAGAATGGGTGGTTTGCGCACCAGCCTTCTGTTGGGATGCGTGAAGGTTCAGGGCAGCGAGCATGTGCGTGTGTGTATCTGTGTGCACACATGTCGGGAGACGGTACCCTCAGATCTGCACCCCATGAAGGGGGATAGGCCCACATGAGACAAGGATGAAGGACTGGCCTGATTTGTCTGAGCACCTGAGAAAGATTGGGGATCTCACCTTTCCCCCTGGAGCTGGGGAGATTACATCTGGCACTGAGCCAGTGCTCCCTGAAGGAAGTTAATTACTGCCTCAATATTTACTGAGTGTCTGCTGGGACAGCATGGAGGTAGGGCATGGAACCGCTGGGGACCTGGGCTCCCGTCAAACCCCAGGTGGTGTCAGCCCTCCATCAGAGCAGTTAACACTTCACAAGTGCACACATGCCTGTGGACACCTCCTGCTCACCTGGGCTTGGGGGGTAGGGGACATGTGAGGAATGATTGACAGTGGGATTTGCCCTGTTCGTTTCCAGGGGTGGACTAGAGGAAGGGGTCCATAGGCAAAACACTGTATTGGATGTTGTGTTGGAGGAAGGGGGAGAGAAATTTGGAATTCACACATTCATTCACTTTCATTTGCCTGAGAGATATTTCCAGAATCCTTCTCTGGAGTCCCTGGGAATGGGTCAGGGAACAAGACGTGATTCTGCCTTCAGAAGGCCACGATTCAGAGGGAGGCAGACAAGCTAAATAGACCAGAAAATACTGAGAGCCAAGTCTGTGATTGGAAGGACAGGGCTGGAGGAGGGCACGTCCAAGGCTGGGCTGGGAAGTGAGAAGCTGAGACCTGGAGACCAGGAGGAGGGGGATTCCTCCAGCAGCGGGAACAGCAACGGAGGGGCCCAGCCAAGGGCCGTGGCGGTCCACAGTGGGCACTCACCTGTGGCATGAGTGAATCAATGACCTTAGGATGCAGATGACACTGTTGCTTTGAAGGGCTCTGGAGACCAGGCCACCCCCACCCTCAATTTCCAGATGGGTAAACTGAGGTCTGCAGAAGAGGAGGGATGTGCTCTGTGTTCAGAGCGTGGGTCCAGAGCTGGGGTTACAAGTCAGATGTCTCACCTCCTGGTCCTGCTTCGAGCTGCCCTAGTGTGCTGTGTCTGTGGCTTGGAGTGTGGCTCATTCTGGAGGGGTGGGGACCAAGACCCAGGGCTTCGGGCAGTGGCAGGGAAGACAGAGGGGTGTGGCTGGCCACAGGGGTCACTGGTGAGACTTCTCTCTCTTAGGCCAAGGAGCCAGTGGCGCTTGGACTCTGGAGCTCCTTGCTGGACCCTAGGAGGCCATTCTGTAGCTGGTGGACATGGGGGAGTAGGGCTGAGACCCCGGAGCTTGAGTAGCCTCCGCTGGCCCCACAGAACTTGCACCCTGTCACTGGCCCAGGTGGAGGTTAATGAATCCCCCCACCATTGTCTGTGTTTGCCTAACATAGTCCTGGGCAATCGGCCTAGTACCCAGAAAGCCACTGTGGCCCCTGGCTTTAAGGACCTTACATGTAATGAGAAAGACTGACAGTGTCTTCTTGGAGCTCTTGCTCTTACCAGGCACTGAGCCAATTCTCCTTGAATTCCCACACCAACCTTTGAAGCAGGTTCAGTTATAATTCCCATTTCATGGATGGAGCAACTGAGGCAAAGAGAGCTTGGGTGACTTGTCTGTTCACATGGCAAGGAAGGAGACGTGACTGGGCTCTGGGGTGGGAGATGGGGGCAGCACTAGGAGCTTCGGGAGAGGAATGCAGCTTCCATCCGTCTGTCCACTGGGTGAGTTCTGTACATCCATGGAGTGTGCATAGGGTGCAGATGTGATCTCTCACATCTGGGGTCCCTGCTGCAGCATCTGGCAAAGGCTGGATATCCATTTGCTCATTCATTCATTCACCATGGGCTGAATGCTGGCCAACGTTCAGGCGCTGTACTAAGCTGTGGGGAGCAAGGCAGGCAGATCTCACTCACCGGAGCCATGCTGAAGCGTCCTTGAATCTTCAGAGCCAGATCTGATTGACTAGTAGTGTCTGCCTGGAGCCCTGGGTGCTCCAATTGATTAGTGATGTCTGCCAAAGGCTCGGCTGGAGCCTTTAGGGTAAGCCTGCTGGGAGGTGTTCTGGGGTGAGGATGGAGGATGTCCTTCAGCGCTCTGCATATCAGGGTGGCCTAACAGAGTGGAGACGAAGGGGCTGGAGAAATGGGTTCTAGTTCCAGGTTGGCCTTGTTATCCCTAGGGAACATGCATTGCTTCTCTCGGGCCTCAGTTTCCTCATTTATCACCTGACTCACAAGTGCTTTGAAAGTTGAGAGGCACTGTGAAGGGATTAGTACTGAGACCGGAAAGTTCCCCGCCCTCTTTTCTCCTTTCTCAAGATCCTGCTGGGAGCTGAGCACTCTGGGCAGGCCAGAGTTAATTCTGGGCCGGGCTGGGGTGTATGATTGTGTGTGTGTGCAAGAGAGTATGTGTGTGCCTGTGTGTGTGTGTATATGTGCATGTATGTGGACATGAGTGTGACTAGACATGAGTGTGAGTGTGCATGTGTGAGTGTGTATGTGCATATGTGGACATGAGTGTGTGTGCATGAGTGCATATGTGCATGTGTGTGAGGGAAAGTGCATTTGTATGCATATGTGCGTGTGTGCATATGCGTGTGTGTGTGAGGGAGTGTGCATGCGTGTGTGTATGTGCATGTGTGTGCGTGTGCATGTATGAGTGTGCATGTGTGTGAGGGAGTGTGTGCATATGTCCGTGTGTGTGCATGTGTGTGCATATGTGGATGTGTGTGGACATGTGTGCATGTGTGCAGACACGAGCGTGTGCATGTGTGGACACGAGCGTGTGCATGTATGCATGTGTGTATACGCGTGTGCATGTGTGTGCATATGTTCGTGTGTGCGCGTTTATGGGTGAGTGCATGTGCATGTGTGGGTGTGTGCGTATAGTCGTGAGCGTGTGTGCATAATGTTCGTGTGCATGTGTGTGCATGTGTGACTGCCAGTGTGTGCATGTGTGTGCTTGAGTGTGCATGTGGGAGTGCGTGTGTGCGTGTGTGCATATGCACGTGTGTGCATGTGTGTGCCTACGTGTGTGCATGTGTGTGGATGAGTGTGTTGAGTGTGTATGTGCATGTGTGTGGATATGAGAGTGTGTGTGTGGTGGTGGCAGCTCCGCTTTCCTGGCTGAGTTGTTTATCACTCACTCAGTACAGACCTTTGTCCCTTCCCGGGCTCAGCTGGGAGTTTCTAAGGAGAGAGAAGCTCCTTGAGTCTTAGGAATCCTAGAATTTTTTTCTTTTCATTTGAGTGGTGGGAGCTGGCGTACGTGCCTCTCTCCTCCCCACTCCCCACTCCACGTGTAATAACTGTAGACACCGTTGTGTCAGACCCAGGACAACGTGTAACATGTATTATTTGTTATGAATCCTCCAGTGGATCTCTAGAGGCGAATGGTCCTGCAATCCCTGTTTCACAGTGGGGTAGACTGAGGCCTGGGGAAGTCTGGGGCTGTGTCTCTCTTGCCGCTGCGTGGGTCCCACCCTCTGGTCTGAGCTTCATCCATCTTTGCCAGCTGTGTTTCACCCTGGCCCTTCGACCGTGCATTCATTTCCTCACTTGCTCAGTGGTCCCTTCACAAATATTAAGTGCCTACTGTGTGCCGCAGCAGCCCTTGCGCATTCCAGACAGGAAGCAAACAAGCAGTAAGGAGATAAATAAGCGAGCTTGCGATACAAGGATAAGGGAAGTCAGCCAGGCTCGGGGTGGGGCTTAGAGGAGGGCAGACTGTCTGGCTCCCAGGCCTCCCAGGCCCGCCTCTCCGCTGGGCCTGTCCCCCTTCTCAGCGCCCAGACTCTCCAGCAGTCAGTTCTGAAGCTCAGGCTGCGCTGGTGCCCCTCCTGCTCCCCACCTTAGTGAATTCTTAATGCTACTTGCACGGAACAAAACAGTTTTGGTGTTTGTTTTGAGAGTATTTCTCAAAAAATCATTTCTCAAGTGTGTGTGAGGAGAGAGAGAGAGACAGCCCAGCAATCCCCGGCTGTCTGCCCTCAGTTCCTCTCCCAAGCTCCTTTTCATTCCTGTTTTTTTAAAAACGGGGCCAATTAGAATTTCCGTTCCTGACCTCGTGTTGGTGAAAGGGCAACAGGCGGGACCCCTAACATCTGTGTCCTGTGTCCACCCAGACCCTTGGGAGCTCTGGTGCTGTGATCGCCTTCGTCATACAGATGAGGAAACTGAGGCATAAGGAAGACGTTTCCTTCCGATCAGGGTCTCCCACTGAATGGTGGACTGGAGGGGGGCATGATTCACACTCAGGCCTTGCAGCCAGGCTGTTTCTGCACTCCACACTGGCTAGCACGTTACACGCACACACACAGACACACAAACATGATGTTCACACACACGTACCACATATGCACATACCCACACATGTGCACACACAGCCTGCACATACACACAAATGAATGCACACACAGACACACAAACACATGCACACACACACGCACACAAGCATGATGCACACACCCACATAAACACATGCTCACATGCACACATACACACACCACACATGCACACACACTACACACACACACACAGGCACACACAAAATGATGCGCACACACACTCAAAGGGGCAGAGAAGAGGAGGGAGCGAATGTGTGGCGGGGAGAGTGGAACTTCGTGGTTTGAGTGGCGGGCAGGGGCTTCTCTCCCAGAACTGACCCCAGAATGTGGCACAGTGGGTCTCTGTCTTGTGTTCTGGGTGGTGGCCCCCAGTGCCCTCTCCTTAGCTTATTTCCTGAGGACTTGCTGTGTCCTTGCCACTCAGTTCTTTGCTTGGTGAATCAATGAGTCATCTCCGTGAACCCTCATGACAGAATCTACAGCGGAGGTACTTTCATTACCACGCCCATTTCACAGGCCAGGAGGCCGAGGCTCAGAGAGATAGGCCAGTCTGCACTCCAGACTGGCTCGTCTCCACGGCCAGATCGCTGAACCCTGAGACCTAGTGGCGGGCGGGGGCGGGCACTTGGTGGGAAGCAGCAGGTGGCTTCCAGGACTCAGAGTGGAGGCTCGGGAATACCTGTGTAACCCTGATAACACTCTGTGCTGCTCTTGTTCGTCCTTGCAGCCTGGATTCATGGGTTCCTCGTGCTCTGCCCCGAGGCTGCTTCTCCTCCAGGGACAGCGGCAGTGGCCCGGCCTGGTGTCTCAGCTTCCCTTCCCGCTGCCTTCCTCCTTCCTCATGGCAGCGTCTCTCCTCGGTTCCTGATTTTTCTGCTTGGCAATGAGGACATTTTATTTATTTATTTTTTTGAGAGGGAATCTCGCTCCATCGCCCAGGCTGGAGTGCGGTGGGTACGATTTTGAGTCACTGCAACCTCCACCTCCTGGGTTCAAGCGATTCTCCTGCCTCAACCTCCTGAGGAGCTGGGACTACAGGCGCACGTCACCACGCCTCGCTAATTTTTGTATTTTTAGTAGAGACAGGGTTTCACTATGTTGGCCAGGCTGGTCTTGAACTCCTGACCTGAAGTGATCTGCCCACCTCAGCCTCCCAAAGTGCTGGGATTACAGGTGTGAGCCACCGCGCCTGGTGGCCCAACGTCGACATCTTTAGTCCCATTGCCTCATTCGTAAGAAAATGGAAGGGATTTTTTTTTTTAAGATGGGGTTTCACCATGTTGGTCAGGCTGGTCTCCAACTCCTGCTTTCAGGTGATCCACCCGCCTCGGCCTCCCACAGTGCTGGGATTACAGGCATGAGCCATTGCGCCTGGCCACATTCACTGCTGACTCATTCACTGATTCTCTGATGACTGGAGGGCTGGATTGATTCACTCCTTCAACGGACATTTGTTGAGTATGTACTATGTTTGATGCCCTTTCCACGGCATAAGAGCATGGGAAGGGACTGTGGCTTGCAATGTGCCCAGGGAGGCAGGCTTTTCTAATTGTCTGATGAAATCAGACAGTATTTAATTCTATGAAACCGCAGCTTGATTTCTCTCCTGCAATATCACACAGCGAATTTATTCTAAGGCACCCACTTTCTTCCCATAGTTAACATCTCTGAAACTGGGACGTGTCTTACCATTGATAACACCTTCGATTTGGCAAAGTTGGGCTATTATCCTCATTGGACTAGTTAGCGTTTATTTATTTATTGTTTTATAGCCTAAGTGAACACTGAGATAATTAACACTCACGAGGCAGGCATGTCATAAGCAGACCTCCTCGTCTCACACTTAGTGACTAGTTAGTTCTGTCCCCGTGTTGGTTAGAACGGCCTATTATGGTCACGGAGAAGGGAAGGGAACCATTTTTTCTTGAGAACTGAGTATATATGTGGCAGTGTGCTTGTTCACGACACAGGATTTTTAAAAACACCCCACCAAGCACTTGTATCATCTCCATTGTATGGGGGATTTTAAGAGACCAAAGCTTTTCTGGAATCCCTCACTGGAAGAGCTGCCCTGTTCCAGAGCCCATGCTCTGAATCACCCTCCATTGCTCCGTACAGATGCCCACCCTGGGATGTAGCCCCAGCCCCATTTCGAATGAGGGAGCTGAGGTCCACAGAGCTTACCTGCTCTTCTTGGATTTACGAAGTCAGAAAGTGGCAGGGCTGGGGTTTGAACCCCAGTCTCTTATTCCCCAGACTCAAATGCTAATGGCTCTTCTCTCCTGCATGTGGCTTCCCCAGGGCCTTAAAAATGAGGCTGGGCCAGGCGTGGTGGCTCACGTCTGTAATCCCAGCACTTTGTGAGGTCGAGGAGGGCAGATCATGAGGTCAGGAGTTCAAGACTAGCCTGGCCAATATGGTGAAACCCTGTCTCTACTAAAAATAGAAAAAATTAGCTGGGTGTGGTAGCAGGCACCTGTCATCCCAGCTACTCGGGAGGCTGAGGCAGGAGAATTGCTTGAATTCAGGAGTGGAGGTTGCAGTGAGCTGAGACCACACCATTGCACTCCAGCCTAGGCAACAGAGCTAGACTCTGTCTCAAAAAAAAAAAGAGGTTGGACTGACAGTGGAACCGCCTGGAGACCAAGACCGGAAAGGGAGTCTCTTTGAGCCTTTCTGTCTTTAGGGTTCTGGATGAGAATGCCCACAGGGCCTGCCTGCCATGCCCAGTAGGTTAGTGTTGGGCCAGAGGGAATCAGATTCTGTTGGAGCTGAAAGGGCAGCTGATAAAATTAGTGACGGCAGCCTTGCTCATGGCATCAGAGGGGCCTGGTGACGGGAGGCGATCCTTGTGAACATTTTAGTGGAGTTTGAGCAGTTTTGGAAACTCCATAACTAAATTTGATTGTAAATAAGCATGAGGTAAGAAAACAGATAAGAAAACTGAGACTCAGGCCAGGCGCAGTGGTTCATGCCTGTAATTCTAGCACTTTGGGGGCTGAGGCGGGTGGATTATTTGCAGTCAGGAGTTTGAGACCAACCTGGCCAACATGGTGAGACCTTGTCTCTACCAAAAATACAAAAATTAGCCCAGCAGGGTGGTGTGCACCTGAATCCAGCTACTTGGGAGGCTGAGGTAGGAGAATCTCTTGAACCCTGGAGGAGGAGGTTTCAGTGAGCTGAGATCGTGCCACTGCCCTCCAGCCTGGGCAACAGAGTGAGACTCCGTCTCAAAAACAAACAAACAAACAAAAAAAGAAAAAGAAAAAGAAAACTGAGGCTCAGAAAGTTCAGTAGATTGAATTACTCTTCAACAGTTATTCACTCCCCTACTCCTTGTGGCAGAATAAATGTCCCCGCCCCACTGACTTTGGCCTTACCCATATGACTTCCTTCGGCCAGTGGACCGTGGGTAGGAAAGACAGCTTACCTCCTGAACTCCTGACCTCAAGCGATCACCCACCTCGGCCTCCCAAAGTGCTGAGATTACAGTCGTGAGACACCGCGCCTGGCCAGACAGCCTGCGTCTTAAGTGGAGGCCGTAGGGGATGTTGCTGTTTCTGCTCTGCCTCTGGCATATCTGTGATCTTTCATGACAACGTAGATCCCATGTAGTTTCTGGTTCAAAAAAGAACATGGAGGCCGGGCGCAGTGGCTCATGCCTGTAATCTCAGCACTTTGAGAGGCCAAGGTGGGCGGATCACTTGAGGTCAGGAGTTCGAAACCAGCCTGACCAACATGGTGAAACCCCGTCTCTACTAAAAATACGAAAAGTAGCCAGGTGTGGTGGTGGGCACTTGTAACCCCAGCTACTAAGAAGGCTGAGGCAGGAGAACTGCTTGAACCTGGGAGGTGGAGGTTGCAGTGAACTGAGATTGCACCACTGCACTCCAGCCTGGGTGACAGAGTGAGACTCTGTCTCAAAAAAAAAAAAAGGGCCAGGCACAGTGGCTTTTACCTATAATCCCAGCACTTTGGGAGGCCGAGGTGGGCAGATCACAAGGTCAGGAGATCAAGACCATCCTGGCCAACATGGTGAAACCCCATCTCTACTAAAAATACAAAAAATTATCTGGTTAGCTGGGTATGGTAGTGCGTGCCTGTGATCCCAGCTATTGGGAGTCTGAGGGACGAGAATCACTTGAACCCAGGAGGTGGAGGTTGCAGTGAGCCAAGGTCGTGCCACTACACGCCAGCCTGGCGACAGAGTGAGACTCCATCTCAAAAAAAAAAAAAAAAAAAGTGGCCGGGTATGGTGGCTCACGCCTGTAACCCCAGCAGTTTGGGAAACCGAGGTGGGGGGATCACAAGGTCAGGAGATTGAGACCATCCTGACTAACATGATGAAAACCCGTCTGTACTGAAAATACAAAAAATTAGCTGGGCGTGGTGGCGGGCACCTGTTATCCCAGCTACTGGGGAGGGTGAGGCAGAGAATTGCTTGAACCTGGGAGACGGAGGTTGCAGTGAGCTAAGATAGGGCCATTGCACTCCAGCCTGGGCGACAGGGTGAGACTCTGCTCTGTCTCAAAAAAAAAAAAAAGTGGAGACACACGGAGATGACTTGAACCTAACCCACAGCTTGGAACCTGCTTTGTCTGATTCACAACTTGGAACAAAACTCCGTAGTTGAGGCCGGGCGTGGTGGCTCACGCCTGTAATCCAAGCACTTTGGAGGCCAAGGCAGGCGGATCACCTGAGGTCGGGAGTTCAAGATCAGTCTGACCAACATGGTGAAACCCGTTCTTAATTTAAAAAACAAAACAAAACAAAAAAACAAAAAAAGACTACGTACGTAGTTGAGCCCAGGTTAGACCGTAGACCAGGCAAATTGCAGTCAACCTCCAGACCCGTGAGTGTGAGAATAAATGTTTGTTTAGGCCTCTGAGAATCTGAGGTTGTTATACAACATCCTTATGGCAAAAGTTGACTGCCACGTGAATATTCAGTGACTTGATTAAGGCCATACATCTGATTTGTGGAAGAGCCAGGGTCTAGAATTTTGGCCTCCTTGGACTCCCCAGCCAGCGCTTATCTGGATGCTTCAGGAAATTGCAACCAGTAATAAGAACAGCACAGGGTGTGAGGTTTCCCTGTAGGTATCAGGGAGTTTTTCTAGTTCTCTTTCTTTTTTCTTTTTTTTTTTTTAGATAGAGTTTGGCTCTGTTGCCCAGACTGGAGTGCAATGGCGCAATCTTGGCTCACTGCAACCTCTGCCTCCCAGGTTCAAGTGGTTCTCTGCCTCAGCCTCCCGAGTAGCTGGGATTACAGGTGCCCACCACCAATGCCTGGCTAGTTTTGTATTTGTAGTAGAGATGGGGTTTCACCATGTTGGCCAGGCTGGTCTCGAACTCTGACCTCAAGTGATCCACCCACCTCAGCCTCCCAGAGTGTAGGGATTACAGGTGTGAGCCACGCTGCCTGGCCCTACCTTGCTTTCTTTGTCTGTCTAATGGAGACAGCAAACCTGCTGTATGGCAACACATGTCTGACTACTCCTGGCATTTCATCACCATAGGCAAGTTTGGAGATGGAGAATGTTTGGAAGGAAAACTCTTAGTAATTTTTCTGTTGTGTGAGCTTTAAGGAGATTTGGCAAGACAGCTAGCGGTTCTCAGAAGTGTTTTGCCTTCTCAGAGGCTGTTTAATGGGTAAGCCAACTTTTGTTTGAAAAGTCTCTTTCTTAAAAACTGAATACACTTTCCATGCATTTGTGAATATGAATTGTCCTTTGAGCGTTGCTTTGGCTGCACCCTGTAAGTTGTAGTATGCAATACTCTCATTTTATTTAACGTCTAAATAGGGTGAAACATCAAAATAGTATGTATTTTTTTTGAATCCTCTTTTTATTTCAAGAGTTATTTGGGAGACAGTTTTCAAATTTCCACCAAGTTAGATTTTTTAAATAAATTTTTTGGGAGGTTGAGGTGAGAGGATCACTTGAGGCCAAGAGTTCAAGACCAGCCTAGGGAACATAGTGAGATCCTGTTTGTACAAAACATAAAAACTCAGCCAGGTGTGGTGGTATGCACCTGTGGTCCTAGCTACTTAAGAGGCTGAGGTGGGAAGATTGCTTGAGCCTGAGAGGTTGAGGTAGCAGTGAGCTATGATCACACCACTGAACCCCAGCCTGGGCAACAGAGTGAGACCTTGTCTCAAAAAAATTAAAAACCACCACCACCACCACCAGCAACAGTCAATCTCTAACTGTTAATTTAAAACTTTCATTTTGTTTTGTTGAGAATGTGTTTTATCTTGGAACCCACTGAAACCTTCTTTGTACCCTAATACTGTAATAATTAACTGTTCTGTGGGATTATTATTTTCAAGAGTGCAAGTGTTTGACAGCTTCGAATACCTGCAAATACTTGCAATCCGAGCACTCCCTTCTGCTTGCTGGTGTCATATACCAGGATTTGAACTGGAAGCTGGGGGGCGGCATTTGTTTTAAGAGAACATTCCCCAAGGTCCCGCCGGCCAGGTGTCTGCTTTTGCTGGTGACTTTGGGCTTTTCTGAAGAGCTGCGTTTTGTTGGTCGGCCCCCGCGGCGTTGTTATCACAAACATGAATGAGTCCAGCAAACAGGAGGTCCAAATGGAAGAAGCAGTTAATTAATATTTGACGCCTGCTGGGCATGTTTGGGGGTGGGTGGAAGAGGCTGATTTTTGGTTTTCTGGTGTCTTTGCTTTTCTGCTTTTCCCCTCTGCTAATTACTGCCTTACGCTCTCCTCTTTGTGGATACAGTTTGCATTTTAAAAGTGATCTGAGAGATAAGAAAGGCTATTTGGCCACCACGAACGTTTCACAGATCCAGTTCAGCTTAGTGTAGGGACAGTTTCCTGGTCTGCATGGAGGTCGGGGCGTGGCCTCAGTGCTGTGGCCTCATCAGTGGCTTGGTACCCCTGGTTGAGAGCCTGGCACTGGTGTGGCCTAACAGTCACATGGGTTGCAGGATTCTCACCCTCTGTTAGACGCTCCCATCCCCTCGCCTTCACGGCTCTGCTGTGGGAGTGGGGCTTACACTCCCGTTTTCCCGGGAAGGAAAGCGAGATTTGCACAGGCTGAGCCGGTGGTTCTCCAACCTGGCCGTGCCTCAGAATCGCAGCGGGGCTTGTCAATGACTCAGAGTCTCAGGAGGGAGGGCCAGGTCACACTGACCCAAACTTGAGTCTAATCCGGACTTCCCTCTTGCCCTCTCTGCCACCTAGCACTTCCTGCCTCCTGGGGGAAGCTGGGGATTCTCTGGGTTCCAGAAAGAGGGAGACGTGGGAACAGGTGAGGACCCAGGGGACAGAGCTGCCTCGCTTGCCACGCTGGGCCCCTCGAGAGCGCCCACCTCATTCCCTGCTCTCCCTGGGGTGCCCTGAGACCCGACTGAGCCTCAGCCAGCCTCTTGTCTCCTCTGTCACATCCAGAGACTCCAGTCTTCCTTCCCAGCTTCCCCCCACCAGCCCCTGCCTGAGCCATGCCCACCCGTAGGAAGACTCTGGAGGAGCGCGTGGTCTTATGGGGGAGACAGTGTCTCGGATGAGCTGCCTCCATAGTCAGCCTTTCCCCACACTCAGAGGACAGCACCCAGGAGCCAGCTCCCAGCCCTCCTGTGGGTTCTTTGTGTTTAGAATACAATCCCCTCTCTGGTCCTGCCCCTCCAAATTCTCCCCTTCCAAAGCTGCTTCCTCCAGGAAGTCTTCCTTGATCTCCCCGTTTGAACCATCCACTGCTCTTTGTCCCCGTGACTGTGAACATCTCTGCTTAGCAAACGTGCCTTGGATCTGGGTTCACATTGGTGTCTGTCTATCCTTCTATCCTCCCCCACTCCATGGCTGGCTCCTCCTGGTAGGTGGATGCAGTGGTGGGGCACCACTTTGGAGGCAGAAAGTCTGGTCCTGGGAGTGCCTCAGGTATTTTTTCCTGGGAAAAATAATTCTCTTCTTGTAGGTATCCCCCTACATACCCCCGGAGATTCGATGGCATTATTCAGCCCCTGAGCCTCAGTTTCCTCATTTGTTAAATAGGGGTGAGAGAAGCACCCAAGCTGGTAATCCCAGAACTTCAGGAGGCTGAGGCAGGAGGCTCATTTGAGGCCAGGAGTTTGAGACCAGCCTGGGCAACACAGCAAGAGCCTATTTCTATAAAATAAAAAATTAGCCTGTATTCCCAACTACTAGGGAGGCTGAGGTGGGAGGATCGCTTGAACCTGGGAGTTCAAGGCTGCAGTGAGGTATGATTGGGCCACTGCACTCCAGCCTGGGTGACAAAGCAAGACCCTGACTGTAAAAAACAGACAAACAAAAACCCAAAAATGCCGAACAATAAATAAAACAATAAAAAAAGAAGAGCACGTGTGTGACGGGGTGGCATGAAGATTGGCAGAGACAGTGCACGGCACTTGGCACGAGGTACCCATCAGTGCCAGCCCTCCTCTGATGAACACCAGGCCCCAGCTTTATTGAGCCCCCACCTCGTGGCATTTGGATTTGAAGGCGAGAGGAGCCCTCCTTCCCCTACCCGAAAGAAAAGGAGGAAGAATCATGGGGGCTGCTGCCCCTGAATCTGGCGGCTTCCCTAAAGACACCCCCAGACCACCAAGTCCCACACACTAACTTCTCAGGAAAACAGGCCCAGAGAGGGAAGACGCTGGCTCAGGGCCACATGGTGTAGCCCTGGAGGAATCCAGGCTTCTTAGGTCTGCTAGAATCGTGCCAGCACTCTCCCCTTTGGGGCTGAGTTTGCAGTTCAGGTCTGGAGTCTCCGGGCCGCAGGGCACCTCAGGAGTTTGCCCTCCGCATCCAGCCCTTTACTCCTACACTCAAGCATGTTTATGAAGCGGCTGCTCTGTGCTGGCCCCTCTGCTAACGGTGAGGGTTTCTGCGGTGGCCTGGTGGTGAGTTGGGATTTGCAGTTAGCTGCAACTCACAGAAACCCACCGACGATGACTTCAGCGGGAAGCACACAGTCCTGTGGGAGGCAGTCAGGGCTGGGGCAGCCTCTGGAGGTGCGCTTCTGGTCTTCTAGCATGTGGCTTTCCTCTTTATGGCACAAAATGGCTGCTTCACCTCCAGCTCTCGTGACAACATTCCAGGTAGGACAATTGGGGTGGTGATTGGGAAAGGGTGAAGGACAAAGGACAAAAGGCCCCTGCCAGGTGAATGCCTCTTTTTTTTTTTTTTTTTAATCAGAAAAATGATTGATTTCCTGGTCATTCCTAGCAGGAAACTCCTAATTTCTTTTCTCTCTCTCTTGTTTTTTTTGAGATGGAGTTTTGCTCTGTCGCCCAGGCTGGAGTGCAGTGGTGCGATCTTGTCTCACTGCAAGCTTCGCCTCCTGGGTTCAAGCAATTCTCCTGCCTCAGCCTCCTCAGTAGCTGGGACTACAGGTGGCTAATTTTTGTATTTTTAGCAGAGATGGGGTTTTACCATGTTGGCCAGGCTGGTCTTGAACGCCTGACCTCGTGATCCACCTGCCTTGGCCTCCCAAAGTGCTGGGATTACAGGTGTGAGACACTGCGCCCAGCTAGGAGACTCCTAACTTCATCTCATTGGCCCAGCTAGCCGCAAAGGAGTCTGGGAAGTGAATATTTGTATTTGGGCATCTTTGCCCACTTGAACAAAACAGGGTTCTGTTAGGGAGGTAGCTGGGGACAAATAGACGCCCAGGTGTCCAGCAGTGTTCCCACCCAGTGAACAGGGGCTCTGCCCTCAAGTCACCCACATCTAGGTGGCCACAAACATGGGGACCTTTTTGCTATAGCGTGACATAGGATGTTGCTGGCATGTGCCCTGCAGGGATGCCCAGCACTCTCTTACCATCTCCAGAGGCAGCGCCCTGTGCACAGTGCCTGGTGCATGGTGGGGGTGCAATCAACATTCACTGTGACTCAAGGGAGGGGTTTCTAGAGAGTAGCATTTCTGGTGTGTTTTTTATGACCCAGACCAGCTTAAAAATTTTTTTGCATTGTATTTTATTTATTTATTTATTACTATTTTTTGAGACATAGTCTCACTCTGTTGTCCGGGCTGGAGTGCAGTGGCATGATCTTGGCTCACTGCAGCTTCCTCCTCCTGGGTTCAAGTGATTCTCTTGCCTCAGCCTCCTGAATAGCTGGGACTGCAGGTGTGGGCCACCACGCCGGCTACATTTTGTGGTTTTAGTAGAGAGGAGGTTTTGCCATGTAGGCCAGGCTGGATCCGAACTCCTGACCTTAAGTGATCTTCCTGCCTTGGCCTCCTAAAGTGCTGGGATTACAGGTGTGAGCCACTATGCTGGACCTTTTTTTTTTTCTTTCTTTTTTTGAGATGGAGTCTCGCTCTGTTGCCCCAGCTAGAGTGCAGTGGCACAATCTTGGCTCACTACAACCTCTGCCTCTTGGGTTCAAGTGATTCTCCTGCCTCAGCCTCCCGAGTAGCTGAGACTACAGGAGTGTGCCACCATGCCTGGCTAATTTCTGTATATATATATATTTTTTAACTTCTGTATTTTTAGTAGAGACAAGGTTTCACCATGCTGGCCAGGTTGGTCTTGAACTCCTGACCTTGTGATCCGCCCGCCTTGGCCTCCCAAAGGGCTAGGATTACAGGCGTGAGCCACTGTGCAGGGCCATTTCATTTATTTCTTTTCTTTTCTTTCTTTTTGAAGACAGGGTCTTGCTGTGTTGCCCATTTGGAGTGGAGTGCAGTGGCACGATCATGGTTTACTGTAGCCTTGACCTCCCCGGCTTGGGAGAGCTTCCCATCTCAGCCTCCTGAGTAGCTGGGAGCACAGATGCATGGCGCCACCCTTGGCTAATTTTTAAAATTTTTGTAGAGGCTGGGCGTAGCAGCTCACGCCTGTAATCCCAGCACTTTGGGAGGCAAAGGTAGGTGGATCACTTAAGGTCAGAAGTTCAAGACCAGCCTGGCCAACATGGTGAAACCCCATCTCTACTAAAAATACAAAAAATTAGCTGGGAGTGGTGGCAGGCGCCTGTAGTCCCAGCTACTCGGGAGGCTGAGGCAGGAGAATCCCTTGAACCCGGGAGGCAGAGGTTGCAGTGAGCCGAGATCACACCATTGCACTCCAGCCTGAGCAACAAGAGTGAAACTCCATCTCACAAAAACAAAACAAAAAAATGAAATGTCTGTAGAGACAGCTCTTGCTGTGTTGGCCAGGCTGGTCTCAAACTCTTGGCCTCAAGTGACCCTCCGCCTTGGCCTCCCCAAGTGCCGGGATTACAGGCATGAGCCACTACGCATGGCCCAGTCAAGCTTTTGTGTTGGCTTACGTGGGGCTTTTAGTTCGGATCCTCATTCAGTGCCTCCTCTGTGGGTGAGACAGTGTGGGGTACAGAGGCAGGGTTGCTAAGACCAGGCCCTCCTGCAGGGAGAAGGCCACGATCCTCCCCGCCTCTCGTGGGGGCTTCCATAATGCACAGAACTGAGTCCCCTATGCTGGGCCTGTGCTCTGCCTCTGATTGGCAGCCACTCTGTAACCCCTAGAACCAGAGAGATTGGCAGCTGCTCCCTCGGCTGAGAACATCGCTGCTTCCCGGTGCCCAGTGCTCTCCACCCAACATTTCACAGGCGACCCTGAGAGAGGCAGGGCCAGTGCAGCTCCTTTCCACAGACGAGGAAACAGTCTCGGCCACGTGGCCCAGGTCCCAGAGCTTGTAAGGAGCAGATCTGGGATTTGAACCCAGGTCTGTTCAATCCCAAAGTATCCGCCCTCTGCCTGGGCCGGCTGGCATCGCCGGTTCTTTATTAGGCAGCAAATGCTCACCCCACTCTCTGGGCTGATGGCTGTTTTCGGGGTGGGGGTGGAGTGGGAGGCGGGAAACATTCCTAGTGGTGGAAAACCAGATGTGGGTGCGGGGAGAGAGGCTGGGCGAGGTGCCAGGTGTCGGGGGCCATGCTCTGACATCCTGGTGGAGGGTTCCAGCCCAGGGCAGGGGACAGACGCTTCGGTGGCCCCTGCTCTGAGCCTGGCATCTCCCGGGTCTCCTGGTGCTTGGAGCTGACACGGGGCTCAGCGCTTGGCTGGTGCTCGCCGGAGGCAGTTTCTCTCCTTCCTTCTTCCTTTTTTTTTTCTGAGACAGTGATCTTGGCTGTGGCGCCGAATCCGCTCTATGGGAAAAACTTGTTTTTGTCGGTAAACTCGAGCGTTATGACTCAGAAGACACCCAGGGAGCAGCCTCACGGTGTCAAGGGGCTGCTCTGCTAATGAGCTAATGCTTACAAAGCACTTTGAAGACGAAAAATTCCACATGAGGGTTGAGGGTGTGCACTGTTATTTGGGGGAGTGGGTGAATAGGAGGATGGGGTAGAGGGAAAGGGGCAAAATCTGGCTGAGAAACAGCCTCCCGAGAGCCTCGGGCTGTGCGGCAAGGCTGGCTTTGCTCCGTGTTGCTGATGCAGGCGTCTGTCTGGGCAGAGGCACCAGCTGCCCCTTTGTTCAGAGCAAGGCAGATCTGAACTGGGTGGGACACGTGGCTTTGATTGAGTTTTTCTTCCGGGGGAGGGGGTGGGCTGGGGTGCGGAGGGATGGGACTCAGGTGACTCCCATCCTCTAGCCTGAGGTCTTCCAGTCTAGAAGCAGCTGCTGCCATTCATTCATTCAACAAACACATCGACTTGTGCCAGGCACGGCCCATGGAGCAGGAAACGAAGGTAGTCCCTGCCCTCTTGGAGTTTATGGCCTGGAGGGGGAGATGACATCTAACAGATGAAGATGTCAGTCACCTTGCAGTTAGAACTGCGGCAGACAGACACCTAAAGACATGGGTGCAGGAACCACAGCTGTCCCAGCCCAGGTCTGGGAGTGCCAAGATGGCTTTCCCAGGAGGAACAGCTAGAAGGAAAGAGTGGGCGTTTCCAGCTCCCACGCAGAGAGAGAGGGCACATCGGCAGAGAGACTGGCGTTAATACACTGAATAACTGGCCGGTGTGGTGGCTCACGCCTGTAACCCCAGCACTTTGGGAGGCCAAGAAAGGTGGATCATCTGAGGTCAGGGGCTTGAGACCAGCCTGGCCAACATGATGAAACCCCGTCTCTGCTAAAAATACAAAAAATTAGCCGAGTGTGGTGGTGCGTGCCTGTAATCCCAGCTACTTGAGAGGCTGAGGCAGGAGAATTGCTTGAACCTGGGAGACGGAGGTTGCAGTGAGCTGAGATCGAGCCACTGTGCTCCAGCCTGGGTGACAAGAGCAAAACTCTGTCTTAAAAAAAATACACTGAATAATTAATCGATCCAGCAAACCTTTATTGAGTATTTACTATATGCCACACGTTGGGGACACAGGCACTGAATACAGGCAAACATCCAGACTCCCACGACCCCATGGAACTGCCATTCTGCGTGCAAAGCAGATGAAGAAATCGGCAGAGAAAGCAGCAGACAGCAAGGAGTGGTGGGAAGAGAAACCGGCTCATGGGGCAGAGGGCCCCGGGGAGCCTCCTACAGATCGTGCAGCCCACAGGGAAGGCCTTTTTCAGGACGTCAGGTTTAAACTGAGACCGCCAGAGTGGCGGGAAAGAGCCAGCAGCCTCCAGCCGGCCCAGCCAGTGCAAAGGTCCTAAGACAGGAATGAGTTCATTGTGATCAGAGAACTGAGAGGCCAGCGCGGTGGCGGGCACGCAGTGAGCCCGAGGAGAGCAAGGATGGCAGCTCCGCGGGGTCCTCGCAAAGGGCTGTGTAACATGAGCATTACGTTCATTGCGAATAAAGAAGCCACCAATACAAGGGCTTATACAGACCGAGGATTTTGCCTCAGGCAATGATAAGCCTGGGGTGGGTAGTTGGGCTGTATAGTAACGTACAGATGGCACAGCCACCCCGGCTCTGTCTTCCCTTTCACTATCCTCAGCGTGGAGGCTGTGTCCTCACAGTTACTGCCTCATGGTCACAAGATGGCTGCGGCACCTCCAGGCCTCACATCCATGTTCCAGGCAAGAAGAAGGAGAAGGAGCAAAAGGCCGAAGAGCGAAGAGTGAGAGGGCCTTTTCCTTGCCAGGCTCCGTCTCTGTATTCAGAAAGCGAGCTGCTCCTCAGGGACTTTCCTTCTACCTTGTTGGCTAGATCTGGGTTACGTGGCCACCTTGGACTGCAAGGAAGGCTTGGAAAATCCAGGTTTTTTGTTTTGTTTTGTTTTTTTGAGATGGAATTTCACTCTTGTTGCCCAGGCTGGAGTACAATGGTGCGATCTCGGCTCACTGCAACCTCCGCCTCCTTGGTTCAAGCGATTCTCCTGCCTCAGCCTCCCAAGTAGCTGGGACTACAGGCGCACGCCACCACGCCCAGCTAATTTTTTGTAATTTTAGTAGAGATGGGGTTTTGCCACGTTGGCCAGGCTGGTCTCGATCTTCTGATCTCAGGTGATCCACCCGCCTCAGCCTCTCAAAGTGCTGGGATTATAGGTGTAAGCCACCACGCCCGGCCCCAGAAAAATCTAGTTTTACAATTTTGCTGGTCTTTATGGTAGAAGAAGGAAAGGGAGAAGGGCTTGGGTTGCTTTTTGGGGTGCCAGTCCTAAAGGTCTGCAAAGGCCCCAAGGAGGGAAGGCCTTGGTGAATTCTGGGGACAGACAGCCCCAGGGCTCAGGGGCAGGGGTCAGGCTGAAGAGTGCAGACTTAATCTGGAGGACCACAGGGAGCCATGGTGTTTTCAGATTTGCTGAAGCTCTGCTATTTATTTATTTAAAAAATTTTTGGCTGGTGCTGTGGCTTACGCCTGTAATCCCAGCACTTTGGGAGGCCAAGGTGGGTGGATCACATGAGGTCGGGAGTTCGAGACCAGCCTGACCAACATGGAGAAATCCCGTCTCTACTAAAAACACAAAATTAGCCAGGTGTGGTGGTGCACGCCTATAATCCCAGCCACTCAGTAGGCTGAAGCAGGAGAATCGCTTGAACCTGGGAGGTGGAGGTTGCAGGTAAGCCGAGACTGCCATTGCACTCCAGCCTGGGCAAGAAGAGCGAAACTCCGTCTCAAAAAACTTTTTTTTTTCCTTTTCTTTCTTTTTTTTTTTTTTTTTGAGACAGAGCCCTTTGTCTCCCAGGCTGGAGTGCAATGGCACGATCTCGGCTCACTGCAACCCCCACCTCCCAGGTTCAAGCGATTCTCCTGCCTCAGCCTCCCAAGTAGCTGGGACTACAGGCATGCACCACCACACCCGGCTAATTTCTGTATTTTTAGTAGAGACGGGGTTTCACCATGTGGGTCAGGCTGGTCTCCAACTCCTGACTTCATGACCCGCCTCCCTAGGCCTCCCAAAGTGCTAGGATTATAGGTGTGAGCCACCGTGCCCAGCCTGAAGCTCTGCTATTTAAACTGAGCACTGGAGACGCATTACCGAAGGAGCCACATTCCCTGCTCAGAGCCTTGACAGGGGTGTCCTCAGGACTCTGATGAAGCCCAAACTCCCCAGAGAAGGGCTTACGGCCCCCGGGGTCTCCCTCCTGGATTGCACACCTCCAGCCCTGGCAGCCTGTCCCCTGGTTGGCGCCCAGCAGCAGGCCACAGATGGCTCCTGGCGGTCCCACGGCATCGCATCAGGGCACGGAGCGGATAGTGACTCACACTGGCACCTCTCCTGCTTGGAAAATGCCCTACGCATCCATCATCTCTGGTTTTCCTGCTAGAACGACGGTACGAGGTGGGTGTACTGTGTGTTCTTTTCACCGATGGGGAACAGGCAGAGAGGCAAACTCCCTGGCTTGAGTGAGGACCGAGGTCGCCCTGCAGGCTCCGGAAGAAGCACTCGGTGCCCAGCCAGCACGGGGCACCTCTGCCTGCCTGCTCAGGGTAGGAGGGCCACTCTCTTAGGATGATCAAGGGTCTTGGAGGCCGTATGCGGTGAATCCTGTTTTCCTGCCACATCAAGGGTGTGTGCAATTTTTGAGGCCTGGAGCCCCGTGTTTTCACTGAGGGCAGACATTGGGCCCCAGGGGAGCTGTTCCTCACGCTTACCGCACAGGGCTGGGTGGCAGGTGTGTTTGGGGGGGGCGTGGTGGGGTGGGGGGGCAGGCACATAAGACCTGGGCTGTGTCCTTGGGAGTTTAACATCTGGGCGGGCCTTCCTGGACCAACTGCCTCTGATCTGCTTGTGACTTCGGGCAAGTCCCCTCCTGTCTCTGGGACAATTTCTTTTTTTTGAGACAGAGTCTTCCTCTGTGGCTAAGGCTGGAGTGCAGTGGCATGATCTTGGCTCACTGCAACCTCCAACTCCCTGGTTCAAGCGAGTCTCCTGCCTCAGCCTCCTGAGTAGCTAGGACTACAGGTGTGTACCACAACGCCTGGCTAATATTCATATATATTTTTTTCTAAGACGAAGTCTTGCTCTGTCACAATACAGTGGCACAATCTCGACTCACTGCAACCTCCATCGCCCAGGCTGAAATACAGTGGCGTGATCTTGGCTCACTGCAACCTCTGTCTCCCGGGTTCAAGCGATTCCCCTGCCTCAGCCTCCTGAGTAGCTGGGACTACAGGCGTGTGCCACCACGCCCGGCTAATTTTCTGTATTTTAGTTGAGACAGGGTTTCACCATGGCCAGGTTGGTCTTGATCTCCTGACCTTGTGATCCGCCCACCTTGGCCTCTCAAAGTGCTGGGATTACAGGCGTGAGCCACCATGCCTGGCCTAATATTCGTATTTTTAGCAGAGAAGGGGTTTCACCATGTTGGCCAGGATGGTCTTGAACTCCTGGCCTCAAGTGATCTGCCTGCCTCGGCCTCCTGCAGTGCTGGGATTACAAGCGGGAGCCACCGCGCCTGGCCTCTGGGCCAGTTTCTTCATCCGGGTAATGAAGGAGTCGGCAGGGCTGGTTCTAGATTTTCCCAACCCACCCATAAAATTCACCCTTCAAATGCCAAATATTCCATTCCGTGGTCTACTCTGTGTGTCTGTCCTTGGCTCCCAGAGGTCCCGTCCCTGTGGCCCGGGCTGTGGTACTCTTTTGACCCATTACAGGTGATTATGTACTTGTGTGATTAAACGTCCCAGGCCTGTCTCCCTGCTTGGACTGTGTGCTCAGCAAAGAACAAGAACCATGCCTATCTCTGTCTCTGTCCTTTAAGAGATCAGCACAGGGCCCAGCGCATAGGAGGTGCTCACTAAATACAGTAGCGGCGGGTATTATCTTTGGGAAACGAGACTGGGAGAAGCCGCTGCTAGAAGAAAGGAGCAACCGACCGCCCTGCAGGGAGCCAGCGCCCTCAGCCCCTTCCCTCCTGGCGGGCCGCAGAGACTCCCTTTTCCTGAGATGTTAAGAACGCCCAGACACCCCAAAACTCAGGCCGCGCCCCTCCGAGGAGAACTACAGTCCCCAGAAGGCCGCGAGAGGCGGAGCCGACGGCGCTCGCTCCGCCCATGTCCGCCGCCCGCACGGCATCATGGGAGTTGTAGTTCAGGCCCTGTCCTCCTGGCGGCCGCTAGCGCGGACGTTCGCGGAGCAGCAGGGCGCCCGCGCGACTCACGGGGCCCCAGGACCCCTCCCCTGAGGGACCTCCACCCGCCGCAGGCCCTTTGAATCTACCTACTGCGCTGGGGATCCCGGGACAGCTCTGTCTCGTACTCCCGGGACCCTTTAAGGGGCGGGGCTGGGCGCCTGCCCCACCCTTGACTTCCCCCCACCTCCCGGGAGCTTTAAAACCCTTGATCTCGCTGAAACCTTTCCAGTCTCCGTTAGCCACGCATTGATGGTTGAGGGTGTGTCTGGCCCTTTGAGGACAGCGCTTCAGGTCGGGGTGGGCGGGGGAAGGGATCACCGACATTTAGTCTTGAGTGACACACCAGATGACCCCACTGGAGAAGAAGAGGGTGGCACAGGGGGCCTGAGAGACCTGGGGTGTCGGCAAGGCTTCTAGGGGCCTGTGACATTCAGACTGGGCCTGGGTTGGCCAGGGCAGGAGCAGGGAAGGGTGTTGCAGTCAGAGGGAACAGCATGAAGGAGGGCTTTGAGGCTTTGGGGGAGGCAAAAGAAGGCCTGGGAGGCTGGCACGCAGAGAATGAATGGGGAGGGGTCGCTGGGAGGGGTGGAGAGGTGAGTAGGGCCCATTAGAAGGACTTGGCAAGGAGTGTCTTTCTGATCCCCAAGTCCAGTATGCGTGCGGGATTCTCTAGCAGAGTGGCCAGGTGGAATGGGGCCAGGGGTCAGTGGCAGAGCCTGAACTCAGCCCAGGGGTCCTGCTTCCCAGGCCCTGACTTGTCCTTAGGGGAAGGAGAGTTCCCAGGGCAGGGCTGCAGCAAGAGCTGGCACAATGCCGTCCTCAGGTTGTCCCAGAAGCTGGGGGTTCAGGGACGGAGTATGGGGTATGTGGGGGAAGAGCAGCATCCCTGCCGCTTGGAGGGGAAACTGAGACCCTCACAGATTTTTGCTGAGTGAGCCTCTGTGAGATCCAAGAAAAACCTTTTTCTCCCCAGTCTCTAGCTGTCAGGAGCCTGCCATGAGAAATAGGGGAGGGTCATTTTCACACCCTCCCCCATCCCAGATGTGGCAGGAGCAGAGAAGATTTAGGCCAGATGTTGGGGTCTGCAGGCCCAGCAAGTTGCCTGGAGCTCTGCTGTTGAAAAGGGAACCTTAACTGGGTCGGCGGCTCTGGCAGCAATGGCCGTGAGACCCTGGGGAATGTGTTCTGTGGCTCTGGTCATGTCTGAAGGGAGAGGCAGGGAGCCCAGGCCTCACTGTCAGCAGCACCTGACTTCTGCTTCCACTGTGACCCTGGTGGGTCGTTCTCAGCCTACTTGACTCAGGGCAGGACCTCCCTGCCTGGATCCCAGACTTCCTACCCTGCCCCTCCGGCCCCTGGACTTCCCCAGAGTGTTCTAGACATGAGTGGTCCAGCAGAAATGAAGCTCCTTACCCCACTGAAAACATCGGGTGTCTGTGCCCTGGGTGAGAATGGCATCGTCTCAGTATGGCCTCATCCCCCAGATTAGAGGCCTGGCTCAGCTGGGGTTTGTCTTTGATTAATAAAAAATGGGGAAGCAAATCAATTAGCCCTTCACATCTGCCTTCACTCAGATGGCAGGAACAAAATCTCTCCCGATGCTTGGGGGCCTCTTTTTCATGAAAAGATGGGAACACACAGAAAGTGTTGGCCCGAGACCCCACCTCCCATCTTGATGGGCTATGCACACTTGCGCTTGAATGGGGAGAGCATCCTGAATATGTATAGATTTAAAACTTAGGGTATGTGGGGCCATGGGGGTGCAGGGAGGGGTGGGGGGGCATCTGCTCCTCAGGAGCCCCTTTTCCACTGGCAGCCTTGGGCTCCTGAGGACCAGGTATGGTCTTCCCCTCTCTTAGATTGAATTTCAGGATCGATATTCTGGAAACCAAGTGGTTTCTCCATATGTCTGCTGGCTGTGTTGGAATCTCTGGACAGCTGGTTAAATGCAGATCCCTGGGCTCCTCTCATTCTGAAATCCTGATACACGAAATCCAAGATGGGGCCCAGGAGTATGGATTTTTTTTTTTTTTTTTGGAGATGGAGTCTTTCTTTGTCGCCAGGCTGGAGTGCAGTGGTGAGATCTTTCACTCCCATTCCGCCTCCCAGGTTCAAGCAATTCTCCTGCCTCAGCCTCCCAAGTAGCCAGGACCACAGGCGTGCACCACCACACCCTGCTAATATTTTTGTGTTTTTAGTAGAGATGAGGTTTTGCCGTGTTGGCCGGGTTTGTCTCAAACTCCTGAACTCAAGTGATTCTCCCACCTCAGCCTCCCAAAGTGCTGGGATTACAGGTGTGAGCCACCACTCCTGGCCTGTTTTGAGTTTTTGGATTGCTATGGAAATGCATCTCATACACAGTATGGGCACAGTACCCTTCTCTCTACTCGCAGGGAACCCCCCGCAGAATCAGGGCCTCGTCAGAGCTGGAGGCTCACTCAGGGCCTAGAGGTGTGGCTTAGAACATCTACAAGGTGGGGTGGGCTGGGCGGTTACCCCTATGGGAGGAAGGTTGGGGATGCGCGGCCAGGATGGGCACAACAGGCCCCCCAGCCCTGCTCTGGAGAGCTCTCCAGGACCCCTGGGCTGGGGGACCAGCTTCCTCCTCCCTCCTGGCCATCTGACTGCCGCTCCGTGCTGCTCCTGTCCATGCATTTACTCGTCTGTGTCCTCTTTGGGCCAAGTCCTCTGAGCACAGCCCTCTGTCTACTCTTCACCCTCTGGCCAAAGCAGAGGGTTGCAGTCCTCCAGACCCGGCCTGCCGATCTGCCATGGGGGTGAAATTGGGAACATGAGTGTGGCTGTGTTTACCTGCCCAGCACCCCACCTTCTCAGGCACCCTCAGGTCTCTGTTTGAAGTGGTCTCCTGTCCTTCAGGAGCACACCTGTCATTCCAGGCTGGCCAATCAGGGCATGGTGAGCATGCAGTCATGTGACCCAAGGCAAGCCAATGAGATGCAGTCCTGGGACCTGCGGGCAAAGAAAGGGGAAGGGAAGCTCCCTTTTTGTCAGGGAGTCTAGGCTGGTAGGATACGAGGTCAGAGTTGCCAAGGTCAGCTGTGTGGACAGCCTGAGCAAGATGAAGCCAGCACTGTAACAGCAGAGCTGAGAAATCGAGAGGGGACCGGGAGGGGGACATTGTTTGAGCACCTGTGTAGTAGTTCTCACATTGTTGTAAAGAAATACGTGACACTGGGTAACTTAGGAAGAAAAGAGGTTTATTTGGCTCACAGTTCTGCAGGAGAAGGCATAGTGCCGGCATCTGCTTGGCTTCCGGGGAGGCCTCAGGAAACTTACAATCATGGCGGAAGGTGAAGGGGGAGCTGGCCTATCACGAGCAAGAGAGAGAGAGAAGGGAGGCGCCACACACTTATAAACAACCGGATCTCATGAGAACTCGCTCAGCACCACAAGAACAGCACTAAGGGAATGGTGCCGAACCATTCATGAGCAATCCATCCCCACGGTCCAGCCGCCTCCCATCAGGCCCCACCACCATCACTGGGGATGACAGTTCAATGGGAAGTTTGGGTGGGGACACAGGCCCACAGTCTGTCAACCCAGATCCAGCTTTGCCTGACTCAGTCTACCCCTTTTGGCTTGGGACAATTTGAGTTGGCTTTCTGCCCTTGCAACTGGTTCTGACAGATGCAGAAAGCTTCTTTCACCTGTTTGTCTGTCCTGCTGTTCACCTATCCATTCCGTATTTACTGAACACCTGCTCCGTACCAGCCCTATTCTGGGGCCTGGCCCCAGCCCTCAGTTTGAAGGGGCAGGTGACAAGGTGACAGACCTTTTAGAGCATGGGACTAGGAGCTGCTGCAGAGGTGAGCCCTGGTGGCTGTGGTTGGGAGAGTCTTTGTGTTGTTATGAAGGGGAATCCAGGCAGGCTTTGTGGAGGAGGCGATCTTTGGGCTGGCCTTTGAGGCGTAGGTAGGATTTTATTAGTTTGGGAGTCTGGGAGGGGATCTTTTAGAGCAGAAGACATCAAAAACACAGGTAGAAAAGACCAGGAACTCCGGATGCCTGATGCCTGGGGTGGAGGGGTTGGGATTTTGTAAATGGTTGGGTCTGTGTAATAGTCTTGCCTGCTCACGGCCACTACTGGTCGTAAAGAACCAACATCTGTCGAGAAGCACCACGCTAGCACCTGATGTTTCTTTTCTCTTTAATTATCTCCACCTCCCTTGAAGGGATTCATGGGCACTATCTCCACCTTACAGGTGAGGAGGAGACGGAGACTCAGAGAGGTGATGGCCTTCTCAAGGTTTGCGAATACCCGTGTGGCCCAGCATGTCTCTCTGATTTTGACCCCAAGTTCTTTTTTGAAAAAAAATTTAATAACAATAATAATTATCATCATTTTGAGATGGAGTCTCGCTCTGTCTCCCAGGCTGGAGTGCAGAGGTATGATCTCGGCTCATTGCAACCTCCGCCTCCCGGGTTCAAGTGATTCTCCTGCCTCAGCCTCCTGAGTAGCTGGGATTACAGACACCTGCCACCACGCCCAACTAATTTTTGTGTTTTTAATAGAGACAGGGTTTCACCAGGTTGGTCAGGCTGGTGTTGAACTCCTGACCTCAAGTGATCTGCCCACCTCGGCCTCCCAAAATGTTGGGATTACAGGTGTGATTCAGCTTAAAAAGGAAGGACATTCTGACACGTGCTACGACATGGGTGGACGTTGAGGACCTGAGTGAAACAAGCCCATCAAAAAAGGACACATACTGGCCGGTGCGGTGGCTCGTGCCTATAATCCCAGCACTTTGGGAGGCCAAGGCGGGAGATCACTAGAGGCCAGGAGTTCCAGACCAGCCTGGGATCCACGTGAGGTGCTTAGGGTGGTAAGGTTCACAGAGACGGTAGGACGGTGGGTGCCAGGGGCTGGGGAGAAGGCGGAACGGGAGCTAAAGTTTAATGGGGACAGAGTTTCAGTTTTCAAGATGAAAACTGTTCTGGAGATGATGGTGGTGATGATAGAGACACAACGAGCCGCGTGTGCTTCCGGCCGCTGAGCTGTGCCTAACCGTGGCGAAGAAGGCACGTTCTACGTTTTGTGTATTTTATCACAATAAAAAATGGAAAGAAATGTCCCTTTCTAAACTTTTTCATTATGCGAGCTTTTTTTTTTTTTTCTGAGATGGCCTCTCGCTCTGTTGCCCAGGCTGGAGTGCAGTGGCGTGATCTCGGCTCACTGCACTCTCCACCTCCCGAGCTCAAGCGATTCTCCTGCCTCAGCCTCCTGAGTAGCTGGGATTACAGGCATGCGCCACCACGCTTGGCTAATTTTTGTACTTTTAGTAGAGATGGGGTTTCACCATGTTGGCCAGGCTGGTCTTGAACTCTTGAACTCAGGTGATCCGCCTGCCTTGGCCTCCCAAAGTGCTGGGATTACCGGCATGAGCCACTGCACCTGGCCTGTTAGGTGAGCTATTTATCTTTAACGTCTCATTATGGAAAATTTCAAGCATTGACCAAAAATTGAGAGAATAATGTAATGAACCCCATGTACCGTCACCCGCGGCACCAGCCACCGTTCCCCACGGGTCTGATTTCATCCAGTCCCCACCCTCTCCCTCTCCCTGTTTACTTTGAAGCAGATCCCAGACGTCTTGTTTCACCTGGAAATACTTCAGCGTGTGGCTTTAAAAACTAAGAGCTTTTCAAACTTAATACATCGCTACCACACCTAAGGAACCAAATCAATATCATCACATTTCTCAAAAGCGTAAATATATTCGCACATCATTATAGATATAAAACACCTATACAATGTCACCAAATTTCCAATGCTCTGACTCCTCATTTATATTTAATATATAAACACATATTTAATATATTTATGGATTACATTTAATATATGATTATATTTATGTGTTTATTAGGTGACTGCATATTCTGTAGCATGTATAACACACACACTCATAGGTAATTGTCTGCATTTGAACCGGGATCTAAATAAGGTCCACACGGCAATGGATTGAGAAGTCAGTTACACCTCGTCTTAGACAGGCTCCCCGCCCCACGTTTTTGCCTTGTGTTTGTCCTGGAGCGCTCCCTCAGTCGGATCCTACTGGATTTGCCCTGGGGTAGGTGTGACTGCGTCTGTGCTCCCTGTACATCCTGTAGATTGGCATTCGGGTGGAGAGGCTCGCAGATCCAGGCTTGCTGTGTTTGGTAAGATGACGTCTCAGATAGTAGGGTGCCCTTCCTGCGAGTTCTTGAGGGGCTGCAAAATGGAGAGAATCCAGTGCTACTGTTCCCTCTTCGACTATTATCTGGAATATTCCTAGAGAGAAACGCCCATCATTTATTTATTTATTGAGATAGAGTCTCACTCTGTCACTCAGACTGGAGTGCAGTGGCGCGATCTCGGCTCACTGCAACCTCTGCCTCCTGGGTTCAAGCAATTCTAGTGCCTCAGTCAACACAGCCAGCTAATTTTTTGTATTTCTTTTTTCTTGAGATGGAGTTTTGCTCTTGTTGCCCAGGCTGGAATGCAGTGGTGTGATCTCGGCTCACCGCAACCTTCGCTTCCCAGGTTCAAGCAATTCTCCTGCCTCGGCCTCCCCAGTAACTGGAATTATAGGCATGCACCACCACGCCCAGCTAATTTTGTATTTTTAGTAGAGACAGGGTTTCTCCATGTTGATCAGGCTGGTCTCGAACTCCTGACCTCATGTGATCCACCCACCTCGGCCTCCCAAAGTGCTGGGATTACAGGCATGAGCCATGGTGCCCTGCCTATTTAAGAGACAGGGTCTTCCTGTGTCACCCAGGCAGGAGTGCAGTGGTGCGATCATAGCTCACTGCAGACTCAACTTCCTGGGCTCAAGTGATCCTCCAGCCTCAGCCTCTTGAGCAGCTGGGACCACGGGCATGTGCCACTATGCTCCACTAATTTTTAATCATTTTTTAGTAGAGAGGGGTGGGTGTTGCTATGTTGCCCAGGCTGGTCTCGAACTCCTGGTCTCAGGTGATCCTCCTGCCTAGACCTCCCAAAGTGCTGTGATTACAGGTGTGAGCCACTGAGCCCAGCTTCTTCCACCTTTAGTACTGAGCACCAGGTGACATGGTTTGTCTGGGATAGCGAGGACACCGATGCCTGCTCCTTTCTCATAACAACCTTATTCCTCCCTCCCTCCCTCCTTCCCTTCCCTCCCTCCCTTCCTCCCTCCTTCCCTTCCCTTCCCTCCCTCCCTCCCTCCCTCCCTTCCCTTCCCTCCCTCTCCTTCCCCCCTTCCCTTCCCTCCCTCCCTCCCTCCCTCCTTCCCTTCCCTTCCCTCCCTCTCCTTCCCCCCTTCCCTTCCCTCCCTCCCTCCCTCCCTCCTTCTGTCCCTTCCCTCCCTCCCTCCTTCCCATCCCTTCCCTCCTTCCCTTCCCTCCCTCCCTCCCTCCCTCCTTCCCTTCCCTCCCTCCCTCCTTCCCTTCCCTTCCCTCCCTCCCTCCCTCCCTCCTTCCCTTCCCTCCCTCCCTCCCTCCCTCCCCTTCCCTCCCTCCCTCCCTCCTTCCCTTCTGTTCCCTCCCTCCCTTCCTCCTTCCCTTCCCTTCCCTTCCCTCCCTCCCTCCCTCCTTCCCTTCCCTCCCTCCCTCCCTCCCCCTCCTCCCTCCCTCCCTCCCTTCCTTCCTTCCTTCTCTGTCTTTCTTGTCTTTTCTTTCTTTCTTTCTTTTTTTGAGATGGAGTCTTACTCTGTCACCCAGGCTGGAGTGCAGTGGTGTGATCTCGGCTCACTGCAATCTTCACCTCCTGGCTTCAAGTGATGCTCCTGCCTCAACCTCCTGAGTGGCTGGGACTACAGGCGCCTGCCACCACATCCAGCTAATTTTTGTATTTTTAGTAGAGACGGGGTTTTGCCATGTTGGCCAGGCTGGCCTTGAACTCCTGACCTCAGGGGATACACCCACCCAGGCCTCTCAAAGTGTTGGGATTACTGGTGTGAGCCACTGCACCTGGCCCCTGCCTCCTTTTCTTAACTGAGGAGGAAGCTGAGGCTCCTGGGCCACCTGTGACTTGAGTTCTGGGTCTCAAAGCAAAGGGTTAGGAGGACCCTGCTGGACCGGGCTAGACCCACACTATTTTCACCACTGGTCTCTGCTCAGCCAGGGGATGAAAGGGCAGATGTCTTATGGGAACTGACCTGGGCTGCAGCCTTGAGCTTCTCCCCTGAATCCTGCAGACTGCCCCAGCTCACCTGGCTGGTTGGTGTATATCTCTCCTGCCTCAGTGTGCGGGAACATTTGGTGCACATTCCAGCAGGTAGTGGGTGTTTCTCCATCACTTCAGCTGCTCCTTCTCCATGCCGACCATACTGGCTCTCTCCCAGCCTTGGCCTCTTAAGAAGAACAAGCCCTGCCTGGGCGTGGTGGCTCACACCTGTAATCCCAGCACTTTGGGAGGCCAAGGGTGGGTGGATCACCTGAGGTCAGGTGTTTGAGACTAGCCTGGCCAACATACTGAAATTAGCTAAAATACAAAAATACAAAAATTAGCTGGGTGTGGTGGCAGGAGCCTGTAATTCTAGGTACTTGGGAGGCTGAGGCAGGAGAATTGCTTGAGCCTGAGAGGTGGAGGTTGCAGTGAGCTGAGATCGTGCCACTGCACTCCAGCCTGGATGACCAAGGGAGACTATCTCAAAAAAAAAAATGGGGAGCCTCACTGTCAGTCCTGCCATGCCCTCTCCATAACCCCTGCCCTTAGGTGGACACTGAACTCCACTCTGCCGATCTTCAAAATCAAGTCTCGCACCAGTCACTAACATTTCATTCATTAAACTGATCATTTTTTCCTTTAAGTTTCTTTTTAAAAACAAGTTAACAGTGTCATTTCGGTGTAACTGGCTTGCCATAAATGGCAGATTGAAATATACACTTCAATAATGAACTGATCGTTTATTGAGCCCCTATTATGTGTCAGGTACTTGCCTGGCAGTCTGTGGGGCTGAGCAGCTTGGATGTCAGACAACGTGGGTCAAAATCCCAGGCAGAATCACACAAAGCAGCCACTGCTTTTGTGTCCTTGAGCCACTGATGTGAGACCCTGGATTCTCATCTGTGCAATGTCTGGGGGTAGACTGGATATTATTCCCAATTTCCATTCCCTCCTGTAATAGAATTATACACCCATGTGCTTTGCCGTGTGACTTTGCAGTAGCTCCCGCTGGAGTAGGCAGAGTATATTTCTCCACCCAGCTGAAGTGTGGGCTTGGCCATGTGACTTGGGATATTAGTGGATGTGCCAAAGGCATAGGCTTGAAATATGGCTGGGTTTTTGGCTTGGCAGTTTGAGCTTCTCCCATGTGCAAACGTGTCCCAGGTAGCTGATGGTTCCAGAAGAGGGACTGGTGGAGCTGATCTGAATCTGACCCGTGGCCTGCAGATTACTTGAGCCGACTCACAGAACAAAGCAAAGCCACCCGCTGCTTACCCGCAGGCCTGTGAGAGATGGAAATAAACATGGCAAGCCACGGATTGGTGGGGTTGTTTGTTACACAGTCTTATCATAGCAGAAACCTGACCATTCCACGTGTCTAATAATAGCACTCACTACCCCAGATTGTTTGAGGATTAAATGAGATTGCATATTTAAAATTATAAATTTAACATATTAAAATACCTGTGTTAGAGTAGGACAGCTCTATAAAATATGAGATATTAATAGTAACCACGGCTGTATGCGGTGGCTCACGCTTGTAATCCCAGCACTTAATCAGGCTGAGGCAGGTGGATCACATGCGACCAGGAGTTTGAGACCAGCCTGGCCAACATGGTGAAACCCAGTCTGTACCCAAAATACAAAACAAAAACAAAAACAAAAAAAATTAGCTGAGTGTGGCACACACCTGTAGGCCCAACTACCTGGGAGGCTGAGGCAGGAGAATGGCTTGAACCTGGGATGTGGGGGCCACACTGAGCTGAGATCGCACCATTGCACTTCAGTCTGGGAGACGAAGAGAGATTCCGTCTCAAAAAAAAAAAAAGTTATTATTACCCATGTAAAAATAAGGTGAGAGTAGAGTGAATGTTTCCCAATCTATAACATGACATGTCGACACATGCGTTTCACTCATTAAAGTGATTTTTTCTCTTCTAAGCCTTGAAGCACAGACTGTGTTACTTATAGAAACAGTGCCCATAGCTCTCAGCCTGGGACGTGGATCATAGAACTGAAAGCTCTCAGCATGGAGACCCTAAAGTCCCTCTCCTTCACCCCCATCCCTGCATGAAGTCGCCGTCCTGTCCATCTCTGTGGGTTGGTTGCTCAGTCTTTGTTTGACTACTTCTAGTGATAAGAGACCTTCCTGCTTCCCAGGCCAATTTCAGAATCTCCCTCATGGTGAGATAGGCTCTCTCTCTCTCTCTCTCTCTCTCTCTTTTTAGATGGAGTTTTGCTCTTGTCACCCAGGCTGGAGTACAATGGCAGGATCTTGGCTCACTGCAAACTCCGCCTCCCGGGTTCAAGCTATTCTCCTGCCTCAGCCTCCAGAGTAGCTGAGATTACAGGCACCTGCCACCATGCCCAGCTAATTTTTGTGTTTTTAGTAGAGATGGGGTTTCACCACGTTGGCCAGGCTTATCTCGAACTCCTGACCTCAGATGATCCATCTGCCTTGGCCTCCCAAAGTGTTGGGATTGCAGGTGTGAGCCACTGTGCCCGGCCTCCCTTCTCTAGTTTTGAGTATCACCTACAGTTTTGCGGGTTGCTTTGAAACCTGGCACATAGAGACTGTCAGTTGGCTGGGGTGCCCCGGGGCGCACTGGTGCCAGCAGCGGTTGTGATTCACACACCCGTGGTGTACCTGGCCCTGGCCTGGGCCCTGAGGATGCTGGACAGACCCTCTGCCCTCATGGAGTCCACACTCTGGCGGTGAGGGGGAAGGTGGGCGTCAAACCAACAGGTACGATGGCACTGAGGGTATGTCCTGGAGAAACAGAGCTGGACAGGGCGTTGGAAGCAGGGTGGTGGCAGAAGCCTGTGGAATTCAGCCTGGGGTTCCACTAGGAGAGATGCCATCTCCGGAACAAGGAAGGGGTTTGTCCCCTTCTCTCCTGGTTTGGGTCAAACTGGCATGTGCTGTGCTGTGCTGTCAGTGGTCCCTTGGGAATGGCAAAAGCGAAAGGGCGTAGGTCCAGAGAGGGGAGAACTGGTGGGCAGGGGACCGGAGCCACGTCACCTTGGGCACTGGAAGAATGGCTGCCATTTGAGGAGGGCTCTGGGCTCCCCGTGCATCTTCTTTTCTTTTTTTGTTTGAGATGGAGTCTCACTCCATCACCCAGGCTGGAGTGCAGAGGGGTGATCTTGGCTCATTGGAACCTCCGCCTCCTAGGTCAAGCGATTCTCCTGCCTTGGCATCCCAAGTAGCTGGAATTACAGGCATGCACCACCACGCCCAGGCTTTTTTGTATTTTTAGTAGAGATGGGGGTTTCACCACGTTGGCCAGGCTGGTCTCGAACTCCTGATCTCAAATGATCCACCTGCCTTGGCCTCCCAGTGTTAGGATTACAGGTGTGAGCCACAGCGCCTGGCCTCTCACGCATTTTTGCATTTACTTCTCACACCAAGGTACCCTGCTACCCTTATCCCGGCTTTACAGGGGAGGCGCAGAGTGCTAGGGGGACTTGCCCGAGTTCACACTCGGAAGTGAGTAGTGGAAGAGGCGGGATTTGAATGCAGACCTGCTGGCCTCGAGTTCCAGCTCATGCTCTGTCTGTGACACTGTGGCACTGGACCCCTCAGGCCTGGGGAGTGGTGCTGGTAAATGTCCGACCACCAGCTCTCTTTAAACAAAAGCCTGTTTTGTGGCACATGCCTATTCCCATGGTGTCAGGACTCCCACGGGGGTTAATTTCAAGCCACTAAAGGCGACACGGTGTGGATAGGAGTGACCGGACCCGGCGTTTGACTGGATGGAGTGTGGGTCGGACAGGCAGCTACAAATGTGGGGTCCCAGGGATGCTTGGGAAGCTCTTGGAATCTGGGCCTCTGACTGTAGTTCCTTGCAAACATTAACTGCGTCTCTCCAAGGAGGCTGTGGTGTCCCCCAGGCCCTGGGGGCCTCTGCTTTGTGCTCCCCTGTCCGGAGCATCGGTCTCCATGGCAGTGGGCGGGCTAACAAGGCTCGGGGGTGGCCTCTGTTCTCCAAGGTCAGGGGAGAGCAGGTGGTCTCAGGAGGCCAGGTGCTGTTGGGGAAGGGCTTGGTGCTACAGCCACACACGCCTGGGTGTGAGTCCCTGGTCTGCTGCCCACAAGCCTGTAACCTTGGGTGGGACATCCACCCTCTCCCGGCCTCAGTTTCCCCCCGAGTCAAAGGCAGAGGTGGGACCTGTGAGCTCCCGGGTCCTCGTGGCTTGGGCCTTCCTCCATGAAAGGCTCCGCGCACATGGGCACCCAGCCGGCTGCGAGCCCTGCCTGCGCGCGCTTCCCTGCCTCTCCTCCCGCCGCATTGCTATTTAAAGTGGCGGTGGTTTGGCTCGCTCTTTTTTTAAAAACCATTCCCGTACTCGAGCCGAGTTCCACAAGGCCAGCTGTCACCACTAAAAATGTCTGTCGTGTGACAGCCACCAGCAAGGAGATGGGAGGAGGCAGGAGGCCCCGGATGGGACCACAGAGTGGCTGGAATTAAAACACACACACACACACACACACACACACACACACACACACACACCCCCAACAACACTGTGAGGAAGAAACAAAAGATGGGGTTGCCTTTTCCTCGTCCTCCGCCCCTCCTTTCCTTTGTGAGAGGCTCGTTGGCCCTGCTGGGGGCCTGATGGCAGCGGGTGCCACGGCATGGCGGTGACGGGGTGGCACAGGGCCTGACAGCCGGGCCAGTCTTTGCTGCCCTTGAACCCCCGTGCCCCTCCCCATGCTGGGCACTACACCCCTGCGGGTCCTCCCAGCAGCCCCCACCTGTGCCTCCCGCTTTCAGCCTCTCCTGCTGTCCTCACCCCACCCACACCAGGAAAACCGAGGAGATGATCTATCCACAGTCTCAGGAAAATGGTGCTGTCCCAGCCAGGGACTGATGTGGGCTCCCCCAGGAAGGGAAGGAAAAGAACATTTGGTGAGCCCCCTGGGGCCACACCCTTCCATGAGTCACATTTTTTATTTTTTAAACAGGGTCTAGCTCTGTTGCCCAGGCTGGAGTGCAGTGGTGTGATCACGGCTCACTGCAGCCTCAACCTCTTAGGCTCAAGTGATCCTCCTGCCTCAGCCTCCCTAGTAGCTGATACCACAGGTATGCCACCATGCCTGGCTGAGTTTTAAATTAATTGTAGAGAGGTGGTCTCCCGGTGTTGCTCAGGCTAGTCTTGAACTTCTGGGCTCTTGCCTTAGCCTCCCAAAGTGCTGGGATGGCAGGTGTGAGCTGCCGTGCTTGGCCTGTGAGTCTCTCTAGAAGTGACTAAGTGTTTGCAAGAAACTTGAAAGGGAGTCTCCATTACCCCCATTTCATGGATAGAGAAACTGAGGCTGGTGGTGGAGGACCTGGCCTGGGGCAGTACCCTGCGGGGATAGGCACAGACAGGCTGGGTGTGGCTCTTGGCTTTGGACACAGTCACTGTGGGGGCTTGAGCGGGTGACTATCCAGCCTCAACCTCCTCAGCTGTGAAATGGGGCAGTAACGTAGCTGCTTCCGAAAGACGTGACGATGGAGTAAGACCAGGCATATAAGTAGCAGGGAAGGAGAGTGGGGCATAGAATGTGCTGGAAGATCAGGAGCTGGAACAGGACTCAGTGCTTTCAGATTCCAGAGGCCAGATTCTTTCCACCACATGTTTGTGGCCTCTGGGGGCTTCTGGAAGCAGTGCCTGGGGGAGCCCTGGAGATGGGCAGGGGTGAGAGGCTCTTACTCTCTGATTCCCCCCAAATCAAGGTACGGCCTCGGTGGACCTTTGAGAGCCTGGCCACTGGTCTGAGCCTGTAGCTTTCCTGAGGGAGGCTCCTGACCCCCAAACTGTTTGGGATGTCTTACTTTGGGGGGCGAAGGGCGACAGACAACAGGAGAGCCAGGTGGACAGAGGCTTTTGGAAAAGAAAAAGGAAATGATATAATTATTGGAGAAAATTTTACAAATAGGAATTTGTGTCTCTAGAATCATTTCCTCCCTCTCTTCTTGGGGCTCTTCTGGCCTCACTTCTTCCTTCTGCTGGGGTAAGTCATTCACACTTTAGTAAGAATTATACTAGCCACCCTGTGCAGAGCGTAGCCTCTCCTCTATGTCAGTAGCACCTCTCTGGGTGTTTTTCTCTCAAAAAACTTTGTCCCTCTGGAAGGAGCGTATCCATCTGTTCAAAGCTCTTTAAACATTTATTTCTTTATTCATTCAATAGACATTGATTGAGCATCTCTGGCTCGATCCTGGGTGCAAAGTCAGCCAACCCTGGACGGTGCCTGGAGGTGTATGGAGTTGGGCTGATGGGAGTGGCTGAGTGATGATTCTCATGCCTCCTGCACGGATCTATTAAGCAGCTCTGGCCTGGATTCCCTGATCCAGACGTGGGATGCAGTGGGGAGCAAGGCACGACCTTTGGCTCACTGGGGTCCTGTTCCAATGGAGGGGACGCACGGCACTCAATCAAATACATGCTCAGCACCGTGGCAGTAGGGATAGGATTATGGAGCAAAATCAAGCCGGAGTGCAGGGGGGCAGGCGCGGTGGCTCACACCTGTAATCCCAGCACTTTGGGAGGCTGAGGCGGGTGGGTCATTTGAGGTCAGGAGTTTGAGAGCAGCCTGGCCAACATGGCGAAACCCCATCGCTACCAAAAAATACAAAAATTAGCTGGGCATGGTGCCGCATGCCTGTAATCCCGCCTACTCGGGAGGCTGAGGTGGGAGAATCGCTTGAACCCAGCAGGTGGAGGTTGCAGTGAGCTGAGATTGTGCCACTTCACTCTAGCCTGGGTGACAGAGTGAGACCGTGTCTCAAAAAAAATAAAGGCGGGGGCGGGAAGGGGAATGATTTTAGTGAGATTGGCCAGGGAGGGCCTCTCCAGGAAGATGACTTTACAGAATGCATCCATTTATCCGCATAGCGCATTCACATGGCTCAAAACCCAGAATAGAGGCCGGGCACGGTGGCTCACACCTGTAATCCTACCATTCCGGGAGGCCAAGGACGGCAGACCACACGAGGTCAGGAGTTCAAGATCAGCTTGGTCAACATGGTGAAACCCCGTCTCTACTAAAAATACAAAAATTAGCCAGGCCTGATGGCACGTGCCTGTAATCCCAGCTACTTGGAAGGCTGAAGCAGGAGAGTCACTTGAATCCAGGGGTCAGAGGTTGCAGTGAGCCAAGATCACGCCACACTGCACTCCAGCCTGGGCGACAAGAGTGAAACTCCGTCTAAAAAAAAACCACAAAAAACAAAAAATCCCAGAATAGAACAAAAGCTGTGAAGGGAGGCCCCGCTCTCACCTCCGTCCCTCTGCTGGGTGATGCCATCTCAAGAATCACGGTCCTTAGCTTATAAAGAATCTTTCCAAGTTTTTCAGGCAGCTGGAAGTAACTATAAATACTGTTTGTATTGAAAATTCAGCACCTGACAGGTACAGATATCCTGAAGGATGGAAAGGAAGACAGACAGGAAGGGCGGTGGGCAGGGCTTCGTGCACGGCCCGGGGGCCACGATGAGAACGAGGAGCTTCCTGGGGGTTGTCGGGTGGGGCCTGACCCACGGACTCAGGACCCCTCGGGCTGCTCAGGTGAGGCAGGAGCAGAGAGCAGTCAGGAGCACGTGGACCAGCGCCGCCATCCGTCGGGTGTTTGGTGGGTACTGGCACGCGTGTAGTTTTTCTCTCTCCCTGGGGCAGTCCTGTGCACAGGAGGAAACTGTGGCACAGAGAAGTTAATTAAGCTGCTGAAGGTCACACCACAGGCGGTGAGAGCAGAGGTTGAACAGAATCCCGGGTAGTTGACTGGGAGACTGAGCTTTTTTTTTTTTTTTTTTGAGACCGGATCTCGCTCTGTCACAGGCTGGAGTGCAGTGGTGCGGTCTCTGCTCACTGCAACCTCCGTCTCCCAGGTTCAAGCGATTCTCCTGCCTCAGCCTCCAGAGTAGCTGGGACTACAGGCACGTGCCACCATGCTGGGCTAAATTTTGTATTTTTGGTAGACACGGGGTTTCACTGTGTTGGCCAGGCTGGTCTTGAACTCCTGACCTCAAGTGATCCTCCCGCCTGGGCCTCTCAAGGTGGCGTGAGCCACTGTGCCTGGCCACATATCTTAATATTTTAACTCCTGCACGAACCTGCTTCTCCTAATTGGCTGCAAGTGGCAGCAGTGGGAAGACAACTGATTAAAGGGCGTATAGCGGGAAGGGGTGAGGGGGACTTGTCTCCGCGTCTGTCAGACTCCAGGGCTGAAGCACTCCCCCAGCAGAGTAGTGACCCTCTGCCAGGCCTGTTGTGTCAGGGCCACCTGGGCTGCTGGTTAAATGCAGATTCCTGGGCCTGGGCTGTGACCCAGGGGTCAGAGTCTCTGCTGGCAGGGCCTGGGAACCTGTATTTTGAGCCACCTCCCTGCTTACCCCATGCCCTTACATCCTGAAATTTGAGACCCGCAGGTGGTGGGGATGGGGTCGCCTGGCCACCCAGCTCAAACCGTTCCCTCTTTTGGGAAAGCCCAGTTCCGCCGTTGCTGGGAGGGTGGGCCTCGACCCGGCTCTGGGGCAGCTGCTTAGTGCTCCTCCCTGTTCCCCCAGAGGCTGCTTCCTGGGTGTGTGTCCCCCCGTCTGAACTGGGATCTGCCACTCTGCTGCTTTTTTTTTTCTTTCTTTTTTGAGACAGAGTTTCTGTCTTTTTGCCCAGGCTGGAGTTCAATGGCACAACCTCGGCTCACTGAAACCTCTGCCTCCCAGGTTCAAGCCATTCTCCTGCCTCAGCCTCCCAAGTAGTTGGGACTACAGGCATGCACTACCACGCCTGGCTCATTTTTGTATTTTTAGTAGAGACTGGGTTTTGCCGTGTTGGCCAGGCTGGTCTCGAACTCCTGACCTCAGGTGATCCGCCTGCCTCGGCCTCCCAAAGTGCTGGGATTACAGGCGTGAGCCACCGCGCCCGGCCTGATCTGCTTCTTTACCCCCTTGTTTTGTCATCTGTGAGAAATGAGGTGTCACTTGTGGGTCACATGACGTGGGAGAGGTCCTGGCACAGTGCTCAACATTGGCCCGTGTGGCACTGTGATCTGAGGTGTTAGGGACTTGGGTTCCTGGGTGGGAGTGGGAAGTGCTGCTGGAGAGGGCACTTCCATCACTCCGGAGCCCCAGAGCCCCTGTGAGGTGGCCAGCAGCCCCTAGGCCAGGAGAGGTGAGGCCAGCCCTCGAGCCCAAGCTGCCCGCCTAGACCAGTGCCCTCTGCTGTGGCGCTGGAGTCAGAAGGGCCTCTCAGCTCCTCCCTCCCTCCTGCCTTCCGCAAGTGTTTATTGAGTTCCTGCCATGTGGCACTGGAGTGGCCTTTCCATTGTGGGAACAGATGGCCCTGAGGCAGCTGCCCTCTCCCCTCTGCATGTGGCTGAGGGGCTATGGGGCTCTTGAGTGGTCCCTAGCCCAGGGCCAAGGCCAGGCCTTTAAATTAACTATATTAGAGATGGAATCTTAATATGTTGCCCAGGCTGGTCTCGAACTCCTGGCCTCAAAAGACCCTTCTGCCTCAGCCTTCCAAAGTGCTGGGGTTAACAGGCGTGAGCCGCCGCACCCAGCCCAAGGCCAGGCCTTTCGCTTCCTGTCTGAGTAGGCTCCTGAGAGGGGCAGAGGACCAACCTCTCACTAGGGCCCCACCACAGTCCCTGGGCCCCAGCAGGGTTCTGGGGCCTCTGTTTGTTCAGGGTGGGCTCCGAGTTCAGCTGTTGGTTCTTCGTGTATTCATTCATCCACACACATATCACTTCTTCGTTTGTGCTTTTTTTTTTTCTGAGATGGAGTCTGGCGCTTGTTGCCGAGGCTGGAGTGCGATGATGCTATCTCGGCTCACTGCAGCCTCCACCTCCCAGGTTCAAGCGATTCTCCTGCCTCAGCCTCCTGAGCAGCTGGGACTACAGGCACATGCCGCCATGCCCAGCTAATTTTTTTTCCCTTTTTCTTTCTTTTCTTTTTTTTTTTTTGAGACAGTCTTGCTCTGTCACCCAGGCTGGAGTGCAGTGGTGCCGCCTTGGCTCACTGCAACCTCTGCCTCCCCGGTTCAAGAGATTCTCCTGCCTCAGGCCCCTCAAGTAGCTGGGATTACAGGCGTGCGCCACCACACCCGGCTAATTTTGTATTTTTAGTAGAGATGGGATTTCTCCATGTTGGTCAGGCTGGTCTCAAACTCCTAACCTCGGGTGATCTACCTACCTTGGCTTTCCAAAGTGCTGGGGTTACTGGTGTGAGTCCCGTGCCCGGCCATCTGTGTTTTAGGATTCATTCTTGCCCCAGCTGTTTCTCCAGCACCTTGTGTGCTGGGCCCAGTGCTGAGTGCATCAGCCTGGCCATTGCTCTGTGAGGAAGGCAGGGGGCCCTCGCTGGTGACTGCACAGGGGACCAGAGTGCTGTAGGGCGGGAGAGCCCCGGGTGCCCCCACCTCCTGTGAGGACGGGGAAGGATTCACAGAGCAGGGGGCCTGGGCTCAAGCCTCGTGGGAGGAAAGGGGGCTGCTGGTGCTGCTGAGTGAGGAGAAGGCCCACGGCCTGGAGGATCACTGGCCGAGGCGAGTAGAGGAGGGGTGAGCAGGAGATGGAGGAGGCGAGGCCAGGCAAAGCAGGGCTGGATGGGACAGGCCTGGGCATCTGTCTAGGAGCCCTGGGGAGCCACTGACGCTAAGGGTCGGGGGAGTGACTGGTCCAATCTGGTAGCTGTGCAACGGTGACCTGGAGATGCGAGAGGAGGCTGCAGCGGCCAGAACCCGAGGTAGGCCTGTGGCCCCTCATTCTGGGTCTGTCCCTGGCAGAGGGCCCCTCCGCTCCCTGGGCCCAGGGGTACCCTGTGGCCCAGGCAGCCACCTCCCCTGACCCAGGCGTGCCAGCCGGTCCTCCTCTCCCTCGACTCCTGGGCGGGCGTGACCGGGAGGCAGCACAGGAGAGAGGCCGGGGCTGCCTGACAGGCGCAACCCCGCTCTCTCTGGGTGCTCCCTAAATCTTGAAATAAATTAGGCAGAATCAAAATCAGACTCTCTTCATCAGGAGAAATTACTCATTTCAAATATTTGCAGCCGCTTGAACTGAAATGGAGCGAGATGAGGACTGAGACGAATAATCTGGGCCCTTTTCAAAGACAGCCTGTGCTCAGCACTTTCCCGATTCCTGAGCCCTCCCCTCCGCCCCTCCCTCTCCCGCTCGGGACCCAGCCTCGTCTTCTCTCTCAGGCTCCCTTCTGTCATCCCCATTCCTGGCCCTTTTCTCTTCCTCTCATTCCCCTTTCCTTGGTTTCATTCGTTAAAGCTGCAAATATTTGCCAAGCACCTCCTCCTGCCTGGCACCGAGATTGGCCTCTGGACACAGTGAGACAAGCTGGAACAGCCCCTGCCCCTCAGAGAACAGCAGGAGCCCTTGGCTGGGAAGGTGCCCGACCCCCAAGCAGGTGCCCATCCTGTTATTTGGCACCAATTCTTCTCCTTTCTCCTTTCTTCTTCTGTTTCATAGAGACGAGGTCTTGCTATGTTGCCCAGCCTGGTCTTGAACTCCTGAGCTCAAGTGATTGTCCCCTGTCAACCTCTCAAGTAGTTGGGACAACAGGCATGAGCCACTGCATCCAGCTAATTTTTTTCTTTACTTTTTTTTTTCTTTAAAGAGACCAGGGTCTCACTTTGTTGCTCATGCTGGTCTCCAACTCCTGGGCTCGACTGATCCTCCCGCCTTGGCCTCCCAAGGTGCTGGGATTACAGGCGTGAGCCACTGCGCTCGGCTGCATTTCTTAATATTTTCAAAAATTTCCCTTCCACACTTAGAAAAATGAAAGCTTATATAAGCGCCTCTCCAGAGGCCCTCTGGAGTCTGGGAGAAAATCTGGAGAATTCCACCCCCTCCCCTGACCCCCTTCCTCCTCCGCATCCGCTGGCTCCCTCGCTCGTGGCCTGCAGGCTGGGCAGTGCTTGACGAAAGCCAGGCCTGCCCACCCCTGCAGCGACCACAGCAGGCAGCTGACAGGCGTGCTGGGCTGCACGGGGAGGGGCGTGGTCGGAGGCGAGAGGGGCCGAGGCCTCCACATCCCGCATTCTTTGAAAGACGCTTCCAGGATGGAGGTGGAGGCCACCAAACCGCCTGGCTCCGAGGGTCCTGGGCTGGGCTGCCACGGCTGTTCTGCCAGCTGGTGGGGTGGGCGGGGGCATGCCAGTCCTTCCTCCCTTGGCTGGGGAGTCCTGGAGTAGAGGAAGGAGAGAGAAGAGGAAGAGGGGAAAGAGGAAGAAGGAGGGTGAGGAGGAGAGAGAAGAGGAAGGAACAAGTGGGGGTCTGCACCGTGGGGTGGGGAGCTGTGGGGTTTACAGCCTGCCACCCCCATTGAAGGCACAGGCATTCGTGCCCCTGGGGTTTAGAGCCTGCCACCCCCATTGAAGGCACAGGCATTCGTGCCCCTGTGGTCCCACAGTTCTTCTCTTAGAACTTGTTTTTTTGAGACAGAGTCTCACTCTGTTGCCAGACTGGAGTGCAGTGGCGCAATCTCGGCTCACTGCAGTCTCCGCCTCCAGGGTTCAAGTGAGTCCCTTGCCTCAGCCTCCTGAGGCATGCCACGATGCCCGGCTCATTTTTTTTTTTTTAAATATTTTTAGTAGAGATGGATTTCACCATGTTGGCCAGGATGGTCTCAATCTGCTGACCTTGTGATCCACCTGCCTCGGCCTCCCAAAGTGCTGGGATTACAGGCATGAGCCACCGTGTCTGGCCAACACTTTTTGTTATTATTATTTGAGATGGAATCTTGCTTTGTCACCCAGGCTGGAGTGCAGTGGCATGATCTCGGCTCACTGCAACCTCAGCCTCCCGGGCTGAAGCAATTCTCCGGCCTCAGCTTTCCGAGTAGCTGTGATTACAGCACCCGCCACCACGCCTGGCTAATTTTTATATTTTTAGTAGAGATGGGGTTTTGCCATGTTCACTGGGCTGGTCTCGAACTCCTGGCCTCAAGTGATCTGCCCTCCTCAGCCTCCCAAAGTGCTGAGATTACAGGCATAAGCCACCTCGCCCGGCCTGTGGGGCCTTGATCGTTAGGTTGTAAGTGGGACTGGGCCCTGAGACCCACCTCGACCGCACCTCAGTCATCTTCCTTCCGCAGAGCTGGTGGAAAGTTGACAGAAGACCCCTTGGTGTGCAGGTGCTGAGGGCAGGGGCAGGCGTTCGGGGACCAACGTGCTCTGGAAATGAACCAGTCAGTGGCTCTGGACTCCTGTGGTGCAGGGTCCAGATGGGTCCTGTGGGGGCAGGGGTGGCTTTGGGATTCAACCAAGCATTGAGGGCCATGCCTGAGAGGACCAGAGGCCGCCCAGCCTGCCAGTCTCACTATAGGGTCCTTCGGGGGCCACAGAGGACTCCTGAGGATGTATCCACCCCCGGCCAAGGCCTCTGAGATTCCCCACCCTCTGCAGGTGCAGCCAGAGTCCCTGGGAGCCTGGGCCTGGGAGCAGGGTATGTGAGAGGAGGGAGAAGCCAGGAGAAGGCTAGGGCTATGCGGAAGGGAATAGTTACAGAGGCAGGGGTCCTGTGTGGGGTGGGCATAGGCGGGCCGGGCACCGGGCCAGGCGCTTTACACGTGGTGATGTTCCCCATCCTCCCGGCACCCCCGGTTGGAGGGTGTGGTGAGGAAACAGAGGCTCAGTGAGCTTGCAGCTCTCCCGGGACCACGGGTTCGTTCAGAGCGGAGCTGCCGGTGGACGCCAAGGCCGTGTGTCTACCCACAAGCCTGTGTGGCCTTTTGCGACCTCGCAGTTGCAGTGACAGCTACGTATGGCTAGGCATCAGTTTACGTAGACCTCACAGCTTCCTTCAATATTCCCATTTTACAGACGGGAAAGCCAGGCACAGAGAGGTTGACTCACGTGCCCAAGGTCACACCACGAGTAAGTGGCAGTGCTAGGACCTGAAGCCAGGAAATCTGGCTCCAGAGGCCAGGTGTGACCACGCTAAGCGTTCTGAGGAGGTAGATGGCCTTCTCCTTCCTTCTGTCTCTGGTCCTTGCTCTCTTTCCATCTGCATGTGATGGGTGTGCAGGGCTGCTGACCTCCCTGGACTTTTTAGAGATGGCTTTGTTTTTTTTTTTTTTTTTTTTTTTAAAGACAGGGTCTGGCTCTGTTGCCCAGGCTGGAGTGCAGTATTGCTATCACAGCTCACTTCAGCCTCGACCTCTTAGGCTCAGGTGATCCCCCCTCCTTAGCCCCCCGAGTAGCTGCGACTACAGGTGTGTGTCACCATACCCAGCTAGTTTTTTTTTCCAGATGGAGTCTCGCTCTGTCACCCAGGCTAGAGTGCAGTGGGGTGATCTCTGCTCACACAACCTCTGGCTCCTGGGTTCAAGCAATTCTGTCTCAGCCTCCTGAGTAGCTGGAACTATAGGTGCGTGCCACCACACCTGGTTAATTCTGTATTTTTAGTAGAGATGGGGTTTTACCATGTTGACCAGGCTGGTCTTGAACTCCTGACTTTGTGATCCGCCCACCTCGGCCTCCCAAAATGTGAGCCACTGCGCCCAGCCTAGAGATGGTTTTCATGCAGCAAAGTGTCACCTGTCCCAGCGAGCACTGTTTCCCTCATCTGTAAAACGCAGCTACCATGCATGGACCTCCTTCCCCTAACCCTGCGGTGATCTGCTTGCCTCGGCCTCCCAAAGTGCTGGGATGACAGGCGTGAGCCACCTCTTCCCTCCCTCCCCAAACGTTTTTAAAATTAATCAATTTTGTTTTGAGACGGTTTCCCTCTGTCACCCAGGCTGGAGTGCAATGGCGTGATCTGGGCTCACTGCAACCTCTGCCTCTTGGGCTCAAGCGATTCTCGTGCATCAGCCTTCTGAGTAGCTGGGACTACGGGCATCCACCACCACATGGGGCTAATTTTTGTACCTCCCATAATATTTACTGAGCCCCTGCTCTTTGCCAGGTGCAGCGCGGGGTGCAGAGTGCTGTGACACAGCAGTGCAGTCCTTGAACTCCTGGCCTCCAGTGATCTGCCCTCCTCAGCGTTCCAAAGTGCTGGGATTGTAGGCATGAGCCACCTCGTCTGGACTGCGGGGCCTTGATTGTTAGGTTGTAACTGGGACTGGGCTCTGAAACCCACCTTGACCTCACCTCCTCGTTCCCACAGCACGAGCTCATGGTCCAGTGGGGAGACAGACCTTGAATGCCTCGTTCCTGAAATAATGAAATGATGATCTGCCTGAGGTGTGGGACGTAGAGGGTGCTCAGGGCAGTGGCCCCCGGGGACCCGGCTTGTTCTGGGGCGGTGGCGAGGGAGGTCAAGTTGGAGCAAGTCCCACACGATCAGGTGTGAGCGCTCAGTGGGAGGTACCCTGTTAATGACACTGTTGCCGCCCCCATCTCTCCTTTTGGGGTCTTATCCCTGCTGTGCCTGAATCATCGCTGGTCTGTGGCTCAATCTGAAAGCAGAGAGGCCTTTGTCCTTCGTCGCTGCCCAGGATTCTGAGTCTGCTGTGAGGTTGGGAGGCAAAGGCCGGGGAGCTCCACCCAGCCATGCTCCTGGGCACTCTCTGAAGTCAATGGTTCAGTTGCGGGTTCCACTTGAAATGCCATGTGAATTTTGGAGTCTTTTCGATCTGAAACTAGGGGTTTCTCGCCCACTGGGAAGGAGGCACGGATTCCAGACAAAAAGAAATGGCTTTCAGGCCAAAGCCTGGGGTGGGGATGAGGTTACAAAGTGAGAAATTCATGGAGAGAACCTAGGATTGCTGCAGTGGGGGGTTCCCCTGGCCCCAGTGTGGGGGCTTGCAGAGATCGGGGCTTGGTCACTGTTTACAGAATGAACAGAGGAACCCCAGTGCGAAAGGACCCTTTCTGGTCCTTTTTACCGTCTGATGAGGTGAGGGTGCCAGGGTGGGGCGGATGGTGGGGGATTTTCTTTCCATGCCTCCCTCTTTGTTACTTTCATAAAACAATATCTGACTACCCACTCCTGTCACGGTCTTGGAGGCTGTTCGTGATGTGGTCTCAACTTCCTTCTCCTGCTGAGACTGGAATAGAGGCAGGAGCCACACCAGGCAGATCTCTGCTGTCCTAGACTTTGGTCTAAGGCACTGGGGAGCTATGGATGGGTCTTAAGGGAGGGCATGAACGTAAGGAGTTCTTGTAATGGAATTATGCCACATATACAGGGGGCTCAGTTCAATTTGATTTTCAGATAAACAATGGATAATTTTTAGTATAACCATGTCCTAAATATTGCATGTGATATACTTACACTGAAAAGTTTATATTGTTTATCTCAAATTCAAATGAAACTGTGCATCATATAAGTTTATATATATGTGTATATATAAAAATTATATAAAATGAAATTATATATGTATATATACACATGTATGTAACATATATAATATATACATGTAATATATATATGTATGTATATTGCATATATATATATATATATAAAATTTCGTTTTTTTGAGACAGGGTCTCACTCTGTCCCCCAGGCTGGACAGCAGTGGCACGATCTTGGCTCACTGCAACTTCTGCCTCCCAGGTGCAAGTGATCCTCCCACCTCAGCCTCCTGAGTAGCTGGGACTACAGGTGCGCACCACCACACTTGGCTAATTAAATTTTTTTTAGAGACAAGGTCTTACTATATTGCTCAGGCTGGTCTTGAACAAGCAATCCTCCTGCCTGGGCCTCCTAAAGTGCTGGGATTGCAGGCGTGAGCCATCGCGCCTGGCCTGCATTCTCTATTTTCGTTTGCTGAACCTGACAACCCTAAAAGAGGCTTTTCCAAGCGCTTCCTGGACCTCTTGTCGCCCACGGTGTGGGAGGGAAGGAGACCACAGGATGGCCATCGGCTTCCGGAATTCCTTGGGGTCACCTCACCTTGTCCTTGGCATCAGGACTTGTGCCTAGAGCTGAGGGGTCGACTGGAAGGGCCACCATGGGTGAGTGGTCGGGGGTCCAGGGTAGACAGCTGTCACCACGTGCCAGAGAGTGTGGTTCGTACGGGGACACCAGTGCTGTTCTGCTCTTGATGGAGATCCAGAGAGTGGTAGTTGGGGGCGGTGGGGGGCGGTGGGGGAGCCTGCACACATGCTCCCTTCCGTGCCTTGTCTGAGTCCTGAGAGCAGATGCCATGATCAGCCCGTGTTTCACTGAAGGCTGCTAAGGCTTGGAGAGCCCCGCTCGGCCCAGATACAGCTTTGAGTAGCTGAGCGGGGGCTGGAGCCCCCGGGTCCGTCTGACTTGGAGCCTGTGACTCCATCTCAGGATGCTTTGCCTGCGTCAGCCTTGGGGTCTCCCCGGCCCCCTGAGCCCTGGCGTGGCCTTGGCTCCCACCTCCTGCCCTGGGTTCGGGGCGCTGTCTCCCCATCTCCTTCCCACCCCCGGCCCCCAACCCCTAGGTGGGGTCTCATGAGAGTGGTATGTAAGATGGAGGGCTAGCCCTGCCCACTCCACAGTGCCCTGAGCCCAAGGATGTCCCATCAAAGGACGTGTCTCCAAAGAGCCCGTCGCAAGGGGCCCGCAGACCCTCACTGTCCCTAAAAAATAAGCTCACAGTGCTTATCTGTTGAGCACTTAACCCAGTCAGGCCTTGGAAGCTTCACACTGACCTGACCAGATAGGTCTGACCAGGGTGCCCATTTTATACACAGGAAAACTGAGGCTCACAGAGGTGGGGCCCTGGTTAACTGTGGCAAGTGGAGAAGGTGGGTGTGTCAGACTGCAGAGCCTGCCCTTTCCTGGCACAACCCCTAGCATGTGGGTGTCTCGGGAGCTGGCTCGGTAGCTTCTCACAGCACCCAGCCGCCGGGGCAGCCTGGGATGGTGGGGAGGAGCCCCAGGCCTGGTTCTCTTCCTGTGATGTAAGCCAGTCACCTGTTGCTTTCCCTATGCCACAGAAATCGGGGTGATAGCACCTTAGCACGGGGTGTCCAGCCCTGGCTTCAGGCTAGAACCACCTGGGGAGCTTGAACAGTCACCACTGCCTGGGCTCCACCCCGGAAGTTCAGATCATGTTGATCTGATCCAGGTGTCATAGATCTTAAAGGCTTTCAGGTGGTTCTGAACCATGGCGTGTGGAGAGAATCAGGAACTGCGTGAGAGCAGAGTAACGTAGGTGTCCCTGGAAGATAAAGAGACTAACTCTCATATCATCATTTCCTTGTCTTGAGAGATAGAGCTGTCACCTTTTATGGAAAGCTCTATTAAATTACAATCTGTAAAAAGAGAGGAACCCTCATCCTTCGTCCTGAGAAAATCCCTGGTTTTCCCTCCGTCAGAACTCTGTAGGGTGAGTGACACTTCCCATCCTGTTACCTCCACATCCATCCACCCATCTGTCATCCATCCATCCACCCAAATATTTATCTATCCATCAATGACTAATACTTCCTTCTTTTCACCCAGTTGTCCGTTCCTTACCCACTCACCTATCCATCCTTCCATACAATCTCTTACCCATTCATCCATCTATCCATCCACCCACCCATCCATCCTCTTGTTCATCCTCTCATTCATCCATCTGTCCATCCATCCATCCATCCATCCACCCATCTACCCAATCATCCTCTTGTTCATCTTCTCATTCATCCATCTATCCATCCATCCTCTCATCCATCCATCCATCCATCCTCCCATCCATCCATCCATCCATCCATCCTCTCATCCATACTCTCATCCATCCATTCATCCATCCTCTCATTTATCCTCTCATCCGTTTATCCATCCACCCACCCATTTATCCTCTCATCCATCCACCTATCCACCCCATCCATCCATCCATCCATCCATCCATCCTCTCATCCATCCATCCTCCCATCCATCCATCCTCCCATCCATCCATCCATCTATCCATCCATCCATCCTCTCATCCATCCATTCATCCATCCTTTCATTTATCCTCTCATCCATTTATCCATCCATCCACCCACCCATTTATCCTCTCATCCATCCACCTACCCACCCCATCCATCCATTCATCCATCCACCCACCCATCCATCCTCTTGTTCATCCTCTCATTCATCCATCTGTCCATCCATCCATCCATGCATCCATCCATCTATCCATTCATCCATCTATCCTCTTATTTATCCTCTCATCCATCTGTTTATCCATCCATCCATCCATCCATCCATCCACCCATCCATCCATTTATCCTCTCATCCATCCACCTACCTATCCATCCATCCATCCATCCATCCATCCATTCATCCATCTATCCTCTCATCCATACTCTCATCCATCCATCTGTCCATCCATCCATTTATCCTCCCATCCATCCACCTACCCACCCATTCATCCATTTATTCATTCGTCTATCCTCATCCATCTGTCCGTCCATCCATCCATTCATCCTGTCATTCATTCACTTCATTCATTCATCTATCCTCTCATTCATCCTCTCATCCACCCATCTGTCCATCCATCCATTCATCCTCCCATCTATCCACCTACCCACCCATTCATCCATTTATTCATCCATCTGTCCATCCATCCATCCATTCATCCTCTCATTCATCCACCTTCATTCATTCATCTATCCTCTCATTCATCCTCTCATCCACCCATCTGTCCATCCATTCATCCATCCATCCTCCCATCCATCCATCTACCCACCCATCTGTTCATCCTCCCATCCATCCATCCATTCATCTATCCATCCATCCATGTTTTCACTTATTTATTTATCTATTTATTTATCTATCCACCCACCCATCTGTCCATTCATCCATCTAGTCACTCATCTCTTTTTCTTCAACTAAGACATGCTGAGTCCTGTCTTGTGCTGAGTCCTGGACTGGAAGCTGGGTATAAAATGATGAGTCAGACCTGGTCCTTGCCTGTAGAAGCTTGGTCTCGTTGGGGAGACAGACATATGAGAAACAGTTTCAACAGAGCACTGTAGGTGCTGTAATAGAGGTCTGGAGAGGCTGAGGGTGGGAGTGCAGGGTGGAGGAAGTGATCACGAACATTAGGATTGCCCATTGCTCTTGGGAGGACGTCCAGATTTCTGTGTAATCAGTCTCCCATTGTCTTTGGGTCTTAGTTTAAATGTCATCTCCTTGGGCACAGTGTCCAGATTACAGCCAGTGTGTACCCAAAGGAGAGTCCGCCAATAACTCTTGGTGGGTTCCATGGTGTCTGCCCTCAGTCATGTGACACTGATGAGCTGCTCCCTCTTCACCCTTTTGGCTTGTGGTCTGCTTTCATTTTTCAACTCAATGCTGTAAAATAAGGGAACAATTCAATGCAATGTTTTGATAGTTCGCACTCCTAACCACTGCAGTCAGAGATGCTAATGAAGACCCACAAACACAGGGACAGCTGTTTGCAGGCCTGGTGCAGCGGGAAGAATTTTACCAATTCCACCTCTTACACCCTCACTCCAATTCAGAGAGGCAGAGACCATTCTTATCCCTACTTTAGGGCCAGGGCTGTCAGGCGGAACCAGGCCATGTCCCGGCTCCTTTGGTCTCATTGTAGGCGCTGTTCTGACTTCCCAAGTCTGTCCACTCCCATGAAATGGGTGAGTCATAGGTGTAAAGATCGACTCCAAGAGATTGAGTTTCATGGCCAAGGCCACCATACCTGGGACCCACTCTAAGACTTCACCTCCTCACGGCTTGTGACACCAGCCCTCTCATCTCTGCTCTCTTGCTTCCAGCCCCTCTGCGTCTCTGGCCAATGGTCTGAGAGGTGAAGGGACGCACATCCCCTCTGGGCTGAAGCACAGAAGAACCAGAGCTGACTTCCCTGTGGTCTCTTCCCCTGTTCTAGTGACTGAGAAGATCACTCATTCCAGATGAGGAGCTATAAGATGGTGGAGCCCCTGTGGCCTGGATACCTGAGAGGCCACGTGGAGCAGAGCAGTGGCCATGTAGCCTTCATAAGAGACAGACTTCTGTTATGTTGAGCCACTGAGATTTTGGGGTGTTTGTTCCTGCAGCAGAGTGTCCCCTGGCCTGGCTAACACAACACTCTCCCACCTCCAAGGTGCCTACTCTCTGTGTGTGAGAAGATGGGTGAGCACCGTCCACATCCTCCACCTGTGTGGAGCCCCCGGAGGTGTTCATGGCCACTTTCTGGAATGGCCTGAGCGACGCTGAGCCGCACAGCTGCAAAGGATACTCTGGCTTTTGCTGACGTGGTCTCCTGTCCACATTGGGTCTTGGCAGGGCCTGGGCCCTGGTCTGGCACGGCGGCTTCCCTTCTCTGCTGGGCCTCTCTGAACCTGGCAGAGCCACCAGAACCTGGCCACAGCTGGGGTCCCTCCCGTGTGCATCCCTCTGGAGCCAGGCACTTCCACAAAAGTCCCAGCTGCTTCTGGCAGGGTGGAGGGACATCTGCGCCACATGAGCCCTGGTGCCTCTGCCAGTGCCAGAAAACCAGCCATCACCCACAGCCAATGTAGGCCTGGTTGGCAGGGACACGGTCTCTGCTGGGAGCTTGTGCCTCTGGGCCTCCCCGGCTCATCCCTGCTCGCCCTGCCCCAACCCCCATACCATCCTCCGTCTTGGGTCCTTTGCTGCAGCTGTTCCCTCTACTGGAGGACTTTTCCCGCCCGGCCTCCTTTCCCCCAATCTGGCCGCCTTCCCCACCCTGGGAAGGCCCTCCTTCCGTCTCCCACTGCACTGTGCCACTTGGACATGAACCCTGTCACTTGGCTGTGCACCCCTTGGCTGGCCTGTCCATCTGTTCTACGAGAGTGCGGTCCTCGAGGGCAGGAACTGTCCCACTCTTGGGGCTGAGCCCTGGCTTGACCACGTATGGCGTGAGTGGAGTGAATGAACGGATGCCCACTCTGCCCGGGAGACTGCACCTGCCCATCGAGCACCTGCTCCAGGCTGGGCCTGTCACCCTTCCCCCCGTCCGCCGCTGTGCTCGGGCCCTTTTGGGTCACCATGAACTTGTGAGGTCATCACATAGGCTCATGAAGTTGTTGTCTTTCATCCCTGTCTTAGCCTGGTTGCCTGAAAACAGAGCCTGTGATGAAGACCCGGGTGCAAAAGGGAGGGGCTCCGAGGGGGTTGGGTGAGGGGTGGGAGCGTGAGGCCCAGCAGAAGAAGGCCATGTTAGGGCGCCATGGGCCTGGTCACCACTGTGGGCGGGGTGGCCTCCACCCCTACTGGGCCCCTCCAAGGGGTATATGGAAAGCAGCCCTCATTCCTCCAGCATCCCACCCCCATTGGCAGAGGTTACCCTGGGCAACCCCGAAGTGCAGGCCTTTGGGGAGGACTCCCGTTGGGGCCCCTCACCCCTGTGTTGTTGGGGGTGGGTAGGAGATGCAGAAAGTGGACCGAAGGACACACGGTGTCCTGCCAGGCGCTGTCCCCTGCCTGGACACAGCGATGAGGCTGCAGGCATGTGAAGCATTTGCTTCCGTTCCCATTCTACAGACAAGCCAACTGAGGCCCAAAGCTGAGGTCACTGGAATAGTAACTACAGGCGCTTTAAGATGCGTGGAAGACGGTGAACATTCCTTCATCCTTTCACACCACAGCTGCAGGTGGGGCACGTGGGAAGCTCACACCCCTGCCTCGGCAGCGGAGGTCCTGGGGGTGGGACTGCTGGGTGCTCACGATCCTCAGAGCTGCAGGGCCCACAGTCAGGGAGCCGCTGCTGCTGCGGGGTGGGGTCAGGCAGAGCCAGGCTGTGTCCTGGAGCGCATCGGTTGCATTGCAGGTGCTCCGACTGTCTGTCCTCTCCCATGAAATGGGTGAATCACAGGATTCACCTTACAGGGCAGTCTAGGGGGATGGTCCCACCAGCCAGGGCACAGATGCCCCACGCTCTAGAGAAATTTCCAAGTGCTGTGGGTCTTTGCTGAGATGAGTGTGCAGTTGGGAGCTCCTGGAGCCGGGCAGCCCCCGGGCTGCAGGGGCAGGCTCTGGGGTGGGCGGGGAGGATGCTGGCTGGGCGAGCAGGCTCTGGGGGAGGGTGGACCCCATGCCAAGGACTTTTGGGGCTTTCTCTCATTTCACCCTCCCAGTTGCCCCGTGAGGCATACACATGATCATCCCATTTTACAGACGCAAAGGAAAAGTGGCTCCGAGGGCCAGCTGCTTGTTCAAGATCAGGCAGCCAGCAGTGACAGAGCTGTGCGCGGAGCCACGCTGCTTACCACGGGACCACGGGCCTCAGTTCCCGGCACAGTTCCCGAGACACAGGGCTTCAGAATGAAACGGCGCATCCCTGGGGTTAGGGCTCCTGGGAACACGTGGCAGCCGGGGGTCCCACCCAAAGCCAGGCTTGTGCGTGGTGGGGGCTGCTTTCATTCCCTTCCCTCCGCTCAACCTCCCACCTGCCCCAGCCCCTCCCCACCATCAGTCTTCTGCTTGCCCGGCCAGGATGCACCTCAGCTGCTGTTTTCACTCTGGAAGCACCGAGCCTGCAGAGAGCGCTTGGCCAGGGCCTGGTTCTGGGACCCCTCCCAGCCCCCACTTCGGCTATCGGGGATCCTCTTCCGAATGTTGGAGGAGTCCTAGGGCTTGCTAGGGCCGGGCCCCTGGCCTGACTCTGGCCCACCTGCCTCATCTCCAGTCCCTTCCCCGCCCAGGTAGTGAAATTTTAAACAGCCACATTCCTGCTGCCCAGTTTTCATTAATTGGATCTAAAAGGGTTTCTATTTTCTCCCTGAATGCTGAGTGATCCTGCCGAGGTAAACAGCACCGCCAAAAACAGGGCGGGGGGTGCTGCTGAGGGAGACGGGATAACTACTGTTCCTTGACATTTACTCAGAGAGAGGGAGGGAGGGAGGTGAGTCACACGCCGGAGCCTCAGCCCACAGATTGTACAGAAATGAGCAGCCACGAGGCAGGCGGGAGCGGGAGGGCTCCGAGAAGCTCAGTTCCCCCAATTTCGCAGGCTTCAGGGACCCCTGGGGGTTCTCCACTCCTGGGAGGAGAGGGTCTCTGTGTCCTTAAATGGCTGTGCGTTTAGCTCTGGAGGTGGGACCCCTGAGGACGCAGGCAGGCTGAGCTGATGGCGTTTTTGCTTGTGACAGATTTGAGTATATGCGAATGCGCCTCTCCCTGTGGGAGCTCTTTGCGGGTTTGGGGGTTGGAGGGGCTGGGAGGCAGGTGGGAGGGGTTGGTGCTTGGTTTCTCCCCTGTCAGAAAATCCCAAAAGCCCTACCCAGCAATCTTCGTCCCTGGCTGCCTCAGTTTCCCAACTTGGGGCTCTACCCACTGGAGTTAACGGGAGGGATAACTAAGGTTTGGGAACAGGTAACCAGGGCTTGCTCTCCGGACCGGGATGGAAAAGGGGAACCAGGGAAGCTCTGGCCTCCCCATCACCACCAGTTACAGTGGCCTGCGACGTGCGGGGAAGTCATCTCCTCAACTGTTCAACAAGTGTTTGCTGAGCAGCTGCTAGGAGCCAAGCTCTCTGCTGGGTGCTGGAGCTGCAGGAAGAGGCGGGAAGCTGCCTGAGCCCACCCCCCTGCCTGGCCTCTCTTCTTTCCCATCTCTCCCTCCCCTCCGTGTCCCCTGGAGCTGTGGGTGCCACCTGGTGAGATCGTCCCCCTTTTGACACTGGCCCTTAAGAGCTGGCTTCGTTACCTCCTCCTTCCACCCAGAAGGGCCTCCTTTCCTCTGGGTACCAATGGCCTCTATTTTCTGGGACTGCCACAACCAACACTAAGCCCATCCTCTCCCAAATGTGTGCCTTTTCTTGGGTGCCATTTTTTTTTGAGACGAAGTCTCACTCGGTTGCCCAGGCTGCAGTGCAGTAGCGAGATCTTGGCTCACTGCAGCCTCTGCCTTCTGGGTTCAAGCGATTCTCCCGCCTTAGCCTCCTGAGTAGCTGGGACTACAGGTGTGCACCACCATGCCCAGCTAATTTTTGTGTATATATGTGTGTGTGTATATATAAATATATATATATTAGTAGAGACGGAGTTTCACCATGTTGGCCAGGCTGGTCTTGAACTCCTAACCCCAGGTGATCCGCTCCTCTTGGCCTCCCAAAGTGCTGGGATTACAGGCGTGAGCCACCACACCTGGCCGAAATCTTTGCATCTTAAATTTCAGTTATTGTAATGTAATGTGCATTTCTAGAGCCTCTGTGTGGTTCTTTTACGAGTTCACTATGTCACTTTTCATAGCTTTTGTGCTCACCGGTGATACTTCAAGCTTGCGTTTTTACTTCCTTAAGGCAGAGTAAGCGTAGCTGTCGTGTAGCCTGTGTCTGCTGGTTGTGACGCTTCGGTGGTGCGCGGCTGTTCCTGCTGCTTTTCCTCACGGTGTCTTTTCGTGTGTGCCGAGTTTTCTCTGTGTGTTAGTCGTCGTGTTGGAAAAACTAAAGTGCAGAGATATTTGCGGCATGATGAAGCTGCCTTTCCCCAGAGGCATTGTTTCGTTTGTTCGTTTCTACCACAGATTTTGATGTACTGTATCTAGAGCCACCTTAACCCAAGCCTCAGTTTCCCTGGGAGACCTGAGTCCTTCAAAGCCAGGCTGTAGTTTCTGAGGAGGGCTGGTCTACCTCTGGTTACCTTCTCCCTGACGGTGCAGCCCTGTGATTCCAGACAGTTGTAAGGAGAATTCTCTCTCTCTCTATCCCTGCCTCTCTATCTCTATCTTTATCTCTCTCTGCCTGTCTGTCTCTGTCTCTGTCTCTATCATCTCTCTCTCTCTCTCTTTTTTTTTTTAAAGACGGGGTTTCACCATGTTGGTCAGGCTGGTCTTGAACTCCCGACCTCAGGTGATCCACCCGCCTTGGCCTCCAAAGTGCTTGGATTACAGGCATGAGGCACCACGCCCGGCCTTATCTCTATCATCTCTATCTCAATCTCCTCCATCTCTATCTCTCTATCTCTCTCTATCCCTATCTCTTTATCTCTATCTCTTTCTATCTCTATCTCTCTATCTCTCTCTACCTGTCCGTCTCAGTCTCTGTCTCTATCTCAATCTCCTCTCTCTCTTTCTCTATCTCTCTATCTCTACCTTTATCTACCTCTCTGTCTCTCTCTGTGTATATATATATATGTATATATATACATATATATATATTTTTTTGAGACAGGGTCTTGCTCAGTCACCCAGGCTGCAGGGCAGTGGGATGATCACGGCTCACTGTAGCTCACGTGATCCTCCCATCTCAGCTTCCCAAACAGCTGAGACTTCAGGTGTGCACCACCACGCTCAGCTAATTTTTGTATTTTTTTGTAGAGACGGAGTCTCGCCATGTTGTCCAGGCTGGTTTCGAACTCCTGGGCTCAAATGATCCACCCGCCTTGGCCTCCCAAAGTGACGGGACCACAGGCATGAGCCACCGTGCCCGACCACAAGACTTCCACATTCCGTGGGTCTGGGGCTTTCATTTCTGTCCCCTTTGTCCTTCACAGATTGCAGAGGAATTACTCTTCTGGGCTTAGAATAGCTTGTTTTCATTTTATTTTATTTTATTTTTTAAAGACAGGGTTTCACCATGTTAGCCAGGATGTTCTCAATCTTCTGACCTCGTGATCTGCCCACCTCGGCCTCCCACAGTGCTGGGATCACAGGCGTGAGCCCCCGCGCCCGGCCCGGAATAGCGTGTTCGGCAAAAGTGGCTCCAGTGTACGCCTTTCTCTGCGTTCTTGTTTCTCCTTCAGGTTTGGTTTAGAGATTTCTTATTTTTTGATAAACTTTTAATGCTTTGAAAAAATATATATTAGATTATTTCAACTTTTAGTTATATTCAGCTACAATGCTGGTCACGGTAACCCGGCCCAGCACTACCAGAGGCCTGACTTGCCTTTCTAAACAGGACGTCTGGCCATAGATCGTCCTCACCGAGAGGCTCGAGGGGTGCCTGCTGTCCTTCAATAAAGACCCCGCTCTTGACTGGGTCTCCCAAGGTCCTGGAGGAACTGGGCCTGGCCACCACCTTCTGCCAGCTCACCTCTAGGCTCCCCTCCCTGGTGCAGTCTGCTTCCGAGACACTGAGCTGCTCTGGTCCCCGAAGGCCACTCCCCTCTGGAGGTAGACAGGTGCTATTGGGTTCTTTCAGGTTGAGGCACTTTTCCCTACCTCTTGGCCTGCTAAGTCCTCTTTGCCTTCTAGGTCTCAGGTTAGATACCACCTCCTCCAGGAAGCCTGCCCTGATTGCCCCACCCCAACAACCCCTTGCTAGGTCGCGGGTCTCTTCTGGGCTCCCACAGTTCCCCATACATCCTCCACTGCAGCACTGTGGACTATAATTACCTGCTTCTGTTAGACTGTGGGCTCGGCCAATACTTGTTGAATAAATGAGTGAATGGGTGGATAGGCAGGTGGTTGGCTTCCCACTCTTCCCTGACATTGTCAGTGGTCTGGGTCTTGGGACCCATCTCCTACCCTGCATCTGAACCAGCAGTGCCTGTGAGCAGGCCTGTCCTCTCGTCCCCTCCACCTCCCCTGCCCAGGCCTTCGCCAAGACTGGCTCCAGGTCCCTCCTAACACACACTTCCCCGACCCCCAAATCAATAATTGGGGTCTGTAGGTCACAGGAAGAGGAAAATACGTAAGACAGGGCAGTCTCAACTCAAATGCTCGGGAGCTCATTTCCCGTAAAATTCACACCTGTGCACGCCGATCCCAAAACCGGCTGGCAAGAGAAGGCAAGGTGGGGGCGATGACGTCCGAGAGGGCTGCGTCTCTGACTCGGGCTAGGATCCCTCGCTGTGGGCCCTGTGCCTCAGTCTACCCATCTGGAAGGCAGGGGAAATCACGTGATCTCCCTGGTAGCACTGAAGGGTGGGGCAGATGGGGCATCCTCACCAGGTTTTATCGACTGTTTTCCCAAGTGTATGTTCCCTGCCCATGTTCCAACCCCTCCGCCTTTGCTGATGCTGCGCGCCTCTCCAGAAAGCCCTTTCCCTCCCCTCACAAGTCACAGCCACCTTGTCCTTCAGGACCAGGCTCTGCCTCCCCTGTACAGTGGGTGCCGACCGCCCTGGCCCATACAGGCCCTGGCCAGCATCACCCTCCACAGGGATTGTGGTTTGGAACCTTGACTGAGCACCACTTGAATGCGGGACCCTGTGCTGGGTACACGGCATTGGGTGAGACCTGTAAGCCCCTGTTCTGTGCTTAAGGTGTGTCCCAGACTCGCCAGGGAATGGTTGGGGGCGCTTTCACAAGGGCTGATGGCTCAGTGGCTGGCCTCTTGGCAGTTCCTGATCCCTGGCTGTCACTCAGAGGTGGCTGGTGGGACTCAGGTGGTAGGGGAGTTGGCAGAGGGGCAGGGTTTTTATTTATTTATTTATTTTTTGAGACGGAATTTCGCTCTTGTTGCCCAGGCTAGAGTGCAATGGTGCGATCTTGGCTCATTGCAACCTCCATCTCCCAGGTTCAAGTGATTCTCCTGCCTCAGCCTCCTGAGTAGCTGGAGTTACAGGCATGTGCCACCATGTCCGGCTAATTTTGTATTTTTTAGTAGAGATGGGGTTTTACCATGTTGGTTAGGCTGGTCTAGAACTCCTGACCCCAGATGGTCTGCCTGTCTCGGCCTCCCAAAGTGCTGAGATTACAGGCATGAGCCACCGCGCCCAGCCAGGAGGTTTTCTCACTGAGATTTGCAGGAGTGATGATAACGTCCCCAAATATGGTAAAGTGCCTTAATGTATATGAACTGTTTCCCCTACAATTGGTCAGAATTACAGAAGACAAGGTGGGGCTGGTCATTTTACAGATGAGACTGGAGACCAGAGAGGGACCATGACTGCCCAAGGTCACACAGCTTGTTGGCCTCACTTGGTTTAGCCCGAGCGCCGCTCCATGGAGCTCCTGGACAGACCTGCATGTCCCCTCCTGGGAGTCCCAACCACTGGAGCCGCAGAGCCAGGGTGATGCTGGACCCCGCATGCTGGGTGGGAGGGGACCTGGAAGGGTGGGCTTCATTCCACGTGTAGGGGAGCCCCCAAAGAGTCTGTAGTCAAGGAAGTGACAGGATCTGAGTTGCCTTTAGAGGATCTCTGAGGCTATTGGGAGGAGAAGGCGTGGAGCTGGGTGAGAATGGAGGCAGGGAGGCTCAGGAGGGGCTGGTGGTGATGAGGTTGGGGTTGAGGAGGAGGCTGCAGGAGGAAGACAAGGGGAGGTATTTGAGAAGCATCCAGAAGTTGGGTGGACGGGACCTGGTAACAGGTGGGAGCCAGGTGCTGAGGGGCAGGGAGCTCTGCAAGGAGAGCTGAGGGGAGGACGGGTGTCATTCACAGATTGGATGATCCCTGGAGGAGGAGCCAGTCTGCCCTGGGTGTGGGAGGGCAGGGCCACAAAGATCCAGTTTTGACCAGGGTGCCTTTGGGTCATGAGGGGGACATGCAGTGTCTGTGAGGGTGGCTGGGATTTAGGGACAGCCATGGCCCAGTTGAAGCCCCTCCCCAAGCCCTGGCCTCCAGCAGCATCGGGACTTGGGACCTCAGCTCAGGAACATGCAGATTTCATCCCCCGCCCCCCACAATTTCTCTGGAAGGAAAACGCCCAGGGCCTCGGTGGAACCAGAGTGGATTTCCCCTGTTCAGCTCATCATTCCAGTGTCACGAGCAAGCGGAACGGATGACCATTTCATCATTGCGTCTGGCCATGCGGGGCTTCCGTAATCTGATCACTGAATCACATGTTTATTCCATGAGGACAGAGGCGCGGGCAAGCTCTGGGGCCCACCCCTCGCACCACGCATTTTGGACGAAGCCCTCTGGGGTTCCTGGCTGCCTCCATTTCTCTGGCTGTCTTGGGAATCCAGGCAGCCTCGTGGCGAGAGGAGAGGAGGCAGCGGCTGCAGAGGAGCCTGGAGTCTCAGCCGCAGCAGCCACCGGGTGCTGGCGAGTTCTCTGCCAGCCTGTGCCTGGGCACTTCTGCAGTATGTCCTCTGTGTCACCTGACACACGCTGCCTGTCTCCCCCCACCCCCGGCGTGGAAGCCCCAGGAGGACAGTGCCTAGGACAGTGCCTGGCACATGACAGAGCTCGGGGGGAGTTTATTGAAATTTCCTATTTGTCCTTTTTTCTTTTTTGAGATGGAGTCTGGCTCTGTCACCTAGGCTGGAGTGCAGTGGCTCGATCTCAGCTCACTGCAACCTCCACCTCTTGGGTTCAAGCAGTTCTCCGCCTCAGCCTCCCAGGTAGTTGGCACATGCTACCACACCCAGTTAATTCTCTCTCTCTCTCTCTCTTTCTCGTTTCTTTTTTTTTGGTAGAGACAGGGTTTACCATGTTAGCCAGGCTGGTCTTGAACTCCTGGCCTGAAAGGATCCACCCACCTTGGCCTCCCAAAGTGCTAGGATTACAGGCGTGAGCCGCTGCGCCCGGCCATGGCCCCATTTGTCTTAAATCCAGTTCAGGGACCTTCTGCTTCCACCTGCCTTTCCATAAAACAGGGCTAATGACAAGAAGGATTTCTGGCCAGGACTGTCGTGCGGATGAAATGTGACCATCCACGGGGCACCCCCAGCATGGACCTGGCCCTCCACAAGTGCTCACTGGGATCTGTCATTGGTATCGCTTGGAGGTTTATTCACCTATCTCGGTTTCACTGAGGCTTCAGGCTGACCATGTCACAGCTGAGCCTCAGTTTCCTTCAGAAGAGATGATGCGATATGGCTCCCACTAGGCGTGGGAGGAGTTCTGGAATACGCAGAAGCCCCTTAGCAAAGGCTTGGCTGTGACGGCGAAGCACATTTCCTTCTGGGATTTGCAGGCATGATGGTAATATTCTTTTTTTTTTTTTGAGATAGAGTCTCTCTCTTTTGCCCAGGCCGGAGTGTAATGGCGTGATCTTGGTTCAATGCAACCTCCGCCTCCCGGGTTCAAGTGATTCTCCTGCCTCAGCCTCCCGAGTAGCTGGGACTACGGGTGCCCACCACCACATTGGACTAGAGTTTGTATTTTTTGTAGAGATGGGGGTTTCACCATGTTGTCCAGGCTGGTCTCTAACTCTTGACCTCAAGTGATCCTCGGCCTTGGCCTCCCAAAATACTGGGATTACAGGCGTGAGCCACCATGCCCGGCCAGCATTCTTGCACATTGTAAAGTGCTTTAAAATATAGTGAGTGCTGCTTCCATGCCGGGCCTCAGCGATGGAGGACAAGGTGAGGCTGATCATTTTACAGGTGAGGAGAACCAAGTCCAGAGAGGGACAGTGACTGTCCAAGGCCACACAGCTAGTGGGTGCCCTAGAAGCCACCTCTTCTGCCCATCTCCACCGCCAAGTGGGGCAGCAGGAAGGCGAGGACCAGGGGAGGTTGGGCACGGCTGGAAATGTCTCCGGCTGCGGAAAGGATATTCAACCATTGCCCTGGACAGAGACCTGGGGGCTGTCACTGCTTCCTTCCTTTTCCTCACTTCCTACATCCAAACCATGACCCACCGGTCTGTCCACATCAATCCACATGCCGGTCCATGCCCGTGGCCCCCACACAGGCTGGGTTGTCACCGTCTCCCTTCTGGAAGACTCCACACGGCAGCTGGGCGATGCCGCTGCTCAAACCCCCAAGACCCTGACTCATCCCTCCTGCTTCCACCCTGGGTCCCCAGCATGCCTGATCCAGCCTGCTCCCTGCTGGCCTCATCTCTCCCGACCCACGCCGCGGCTCACTGCACTCCAGCCACACCGGCCTTTGGGCCAGCTCCCACCTCAGGGTTCCATGCTGGTGGTTCCTCGACCCGGAGTGCTCTTCGTGTGCTCCACGTGGCTGGCTCCTTCTCAACCTTCTGTTCTCAGTTGAAATCTTGCCTCCTTAGACGGTACCGCTCCAATCAGCCGATTTAAAGGTGATCCCTTCTGTTACATTTTCTTGCCTGTGTTTCCATCTGCAGCGGTTACTGCCGCCGGGAGCCCTCCTTTCCTCCCTCCCCTGTCTTGTCTTGTTCAGGAACGGCCTCTCCTACTGGGGAGCAGCTGCCAGGGAGGCAGGGACCTGGGATATCTTTGTCATTTGGGGAATCATTCTTTGCACACACCAGGCACTTAGTAGCTGCTCAATGGATATTTTTTATTTCAATTATTTATTTATTTTTACTTTTTTTTTTTTTTTTTTTGAGACGGAGTCTCACTCTGTTGCTCAGGCTGGAGTGCAAAGGTGTGACCTCGGCTCACTGCAACTTCTGCTTCCTGCATTCAAGTGATTCTCCTGCCTCAGCTTTCCAAGTAGCTGGGATTTCAGGTGCCTGCCACCACGCCCAGCTAGTTTTTTTGTATTTTTAGTAGAGACGGGGTTTCACCATGTTGGCCAGGCTGGTGTGGAACTCCCGACTTCAGGTGATCCGCCCACCTCAGCCTCCCAAAGTGCTGGGATTACAGGCGTGAGCCACTGTGCCCAGACACTATTTTTACATTTTTAATTTTTAATATTTTTTTCGAAATGGAGTCTCACTGTGTCGCCCAGGCTGGAGTGCAGTGGCATGATCTCGGCTCACTGCAACCTCCGCCTCACAGGTTCAAGTTATTCTTCTGCCTCAGCCTCCTGAGTAGCTGGGACTACAGGCTCACGCTGCCACGCCCTGCTAATTTTTGTATTTTTAGTAGAGACGGGGTTTCACTGGTCTTGAACTCCTGACCTCAAGTGATCCGCCCGTCTCGGCCTCCCAAAGTGCTGGGATTACAGGTGTGAGCCACCGAGCCCGGTCAGTATTTTCTAGATAAAGCAAAGTGTTTATTCGTAAGTAGTGATAGGCCAAGCTGCGTGGGGTTGTTGTGAGCTTTCGGTGGATGGTGTGGAGCTTCAGGCACAGAGTAGGGGCTTACAGGCGGTGGTTCGGGTCTCCCCCGGACGGGAGGCTCCTGGATGCAGAGGCCTGGGTCTCGGTCCCTACCATGCCTGTCACAGCTGCACAGGAAATCTGCTGAATGCGTGAATGAGAGAGATTTACAGGACTACAGGATGGAGAAAGGGTTAGTCATTGTCCTCCGCTATTGTTTCTGTTGCCTAGGAACCCCCTACCCCCTACTCAGAGGTGAGTGACTTTATGGAGTGAGGAACAAGGAGTGAATGACCCAGAAAGTAGAACAGGCACCCCGGCAGGCGGAGGGAGGGACGGAGGGAGGCGCGGGAGGGCTCTGTGCGGTGGGACCCAGAGCTGGAGGAGGTGCCGGCTCCCTGTTTGGGTGGAATTCAGATTCACAAAGATTCCCCTGGTGTCCGAAACTTGCAGGAGGATTTTAGGATAAGGAAATGTGAACTCCTGTACGCAGCTCCAAAACTCAGCAGAAGTATGGGAGAGAGGGAACCTCCCGGCAGCCTGGCTGGAAGCTCCAGGGACCTTGGATTGGCTCCAGCTTAGTGTGGGTCTCCAAGGGTCCCCAGATGGCCCCTGAGCCTGTAAGAGATGCCCAGTACAGAGTCTCTGGGGTGCTTGGGATCTGAACTGTAAATTTTTTTTTTTAAAAAGAATTCTTAATTAAAAAATCAAACAGAGACAGTGTTTCGCTGTGTTGCCCAGGCTGGTCTTGAACCCCTGGGTTCAAGTGATCTTCTGGTCTCGGCCTCCCAAAATGCTGGGATTACAGGCATGAGCCACCTCGCCCGGCCTGAACTGTAGATCCCAGAGCCTGATGTGATGCTTCCGTCACCAATGCGGGTTCTGCTTCCTGGAGATCCTGACCCTTGCGCCCTCCTCTCCTGGACCCCTCTAGGAGGACAGGATGGGAATGCTTTTGGACGTCCACCTGGGCTCCATCTTCCTCACCCCAAGGTGACTACTTGAACTTTCCAAGTGGGTCAGGGTTTGGATAGAAGGGTGTAGCCCAGCAGGAAGGAGAAATGACCTGGTCCAAATCCCATCTCCACCCCTTCCTAGCTGTTGAGCCTTAGACAAATAGCTCAACTTCTCTGGGTCTCAGTTTTCTCTTCTGTAAAATGGGGTTAATGATTGTTCCTCCCTAACATCGTGGTGGGGATTTCATGAGGCAACATCTCTGGAGTGTGTGGCATGACTCCCGGCCTCTGGAGCCACATTTGGGCCCTGGGATGGCTTCTGAGCTGACACAGTTTTTACCCTGGTGGAGGAAGCCATTGGGAGGTGGCTTCCTGTTTTAAGCTGGGTCCCACATGGTCAGAGGTGCAGCAATCACAGGCACTCAGGAGGGCCACTGTCACACCAGCAGCAGCCATGTAAATGGTGGCAAAAGTGACAGTGACGATAAGGCAATGAGAACCAGCATTGACGGAATGCCCAGACCCTGCTTCACGCTGCGCTGAGCACCTTCCCAGGCTCATCCGTGTTACCTTCACTGAGAATCTGGGAGGTGGGTTTTGTCACTCTTCCTGTTACACAGAAAAGTCACACTCAGGGAGCCAAAGTGACTTCCTCAAGGACACCCTGTTGGGTGTCCTCTTGGGACCCAGTGGTGGCAGCTCCAACCCAGAAATCTGGCTCCCGAGTCTGTGCTCTTGACCTCCCCACCCAGCTGCCTCCTTTCGTCCACCCTGTCCCTCCTACCTGAGCTAATGTCAACTGTTCTTTTTTTTTTCATGGGCATTCTGCCTCAGAGAGGGATGGAGCTGAGGGAGTGGGTAGTAAATTGCAGGGCCCTCTGTGATGCTGGGGGACAGGACTGACTGTCAGTGGGGCTTGGTATTCCCGGCTGAACTGACTCATCTCAAATCACCCAGACCCTTCAAGCCCAACTCAAGTTTTGATGCTTCTGTGCACTTTGTCCCTGCAGGCCTCCCTGATGAGGCCACCCCTCTTACCTTCCCTATCCTAGGGCTAAGAAAAGAGTCAGAGCTTTGGAATCCGTTGGATCTTGATATGGTTTAGCTGTGTCCCCACCAAAATCTCATCCTGAATTGTAGCTCCCATAGTGTCCACATGTCATGGGAGGGACTCGATGGGAGGTATTTGAATCACGAGGGTGGGTTTTTCCCATGCTAGTCTCGTGACAGGAATAGTAAGTCTCATGCGAGCTGATGGTTTAATAAAGGGCAGTTCTCCTGCACATGCCCTCTTGCCTGCCGCCGTGTAAGACATGCCTTTGCTCCTTTGCCTTCTGCCATGATTGTGAGGTCTCCCCAGCCACATGGAACTGTGAGTCCATTAAACCTCTTTTCTTTGTAAGATTTTTTTATGAACCTCTTTTTCTTTATAAATTCTATCCAGTGTGTCTTTTTTAGCAGTGTAAGAACAGACAAATACAGGTCTGGATTAAAATTCTGCCTGCGTGCATCTATAAAAAACTCACAGGCCGGGCGTGGTGGCTTATACCTGTAATCCCAGAACTTCGGGAGGCTCAGGTGGGCAGATCACCAGCTCAGGAGATTGAGACCATCCTGGCTAACACGGTGAAAACCCATCTCTACTAAAAATACAAACAATTAGCCGGGCGTGGTGGCACGCACCTGTAGTCCCAACTACTTGGGAGGCTGAGGCAGGAGAATTGCTTGAACCCGGGAGGCAGAGGTTGCAGTGAGCTGAGATCACACCACTGCACTCCAGCCTGGTGACAGAGTGAGACTCTGTCTCAAACAAACAGACAAACAAAAAAAAACCCGCAGTTAATATTACGCTTAATGGTGAATGACTGAAAACTTTTCCCCTAAGATTAGGAACAAAACAGGGATGCCCACTCTTTCCACTTCTATCCAACAATGTATCAAAGTCTCTAGCTAGGACAATTTGGCAAGAAAACGAAATAAAATCGTCGAGATTAGGAAGAAAGAAGTAAAATGACCTCTATTCACACATCACATCATATATATAGAAAATCATAAGGAATACACACACACGCATTCACACATACACAAATTAGAACTAATAAATGTATTTTGCAATGTTACAGAATACTAGATCAATATACAAAAACAGATTGTATTTCTATACACTAGCGATGAATACTCCAAAAATGAAATTATGAAAGCAACTCGGTTTACATTAGCATCGAAAACAACAAAGTATTCAGGAATAAATTTAACAAAAGAAGTGTAAGATTTGTATGCAACATAGTTGAGAGAAATTTAAAGAAGACAGGCATGGTGGCTTATGACTGTAATCCTAGGACTTTGGGAGGCAGAGGTGGGAGGATTGCTTAAGCCCAGGAGTTCAAGACCAGCCTGGGAAACACAGGGAGATCTCGTTTCTACAAAATAAAAAAAAAAAATCAGCCAGGCATGGTGGCATGTGACTGTGATTCCAGCTACTTGGAGGCTGAGGTGGGAGGATCGCTTGAGCCTGGGAGGTTGAGGCTGCAGTGGGCTGTGATCATGTCCCTGGACTCCATCTTGGGGAACAGGGTGAGACTCTGTCTCAAAAAAAAAAAAAAAAAAAAAGAAAAGAAAGAAATTTAAAAAAAGACCTAATTAGGCTGGGCACTTTGTAATCCCAGCATTTTGGGAGGCTGAGGCGGATGGATCACGAGGTCAGGAGATTGAGACCATCCTGGCCAACATGGTGAAACCCTATCTCTACTAAAAATAAAAAAATTAACTCAGCGTAGTGGTGTGCACCTGTAATCCCAGCTACTCAGGAGGCTGAGGCAGGAGAATCGCTTTAACATGGGAGGCAGAGGTTGCAGTGAGCCGAGATCACACCACTGTACTCCAGCCTGGCAAGAGAGGGAGACTCTGTCTCAAAAGAAGAAGAAGACCTAATTAAACAGAAAGGCACCCTGTGTTCATGGATTAGAAGACTTAATATTGTTAAAATGGCAATACCAAGCAAACTGATTTATGGATTCAATTCATTCCCTATCAAAATTCCAGTTGGCTTTTTGCAGAAATTGACAAGCTGGTCCTAAAATTTACATGGAAATGCAAGAGACCCAGAATAGCCAGGCAATCTTGAAAACGAACAAAATTGGAGAACTCACACTTTCTCATTTCAAAACTTACTACACAGCTATAGTAATGAGACTGTGTGGCACTGGCATAAGAATAGCCTATAGATCAATGGAATAGAACTGGGAGTCCAGAAATAGACCTGTACATTTATGTTCAATTGATTCTTGACAAGGGTGCCAAGACCATTCAATGAGGGGAAAGAACAGATTTTTTTCAACGAATCGTGTGGACAATTGTATATCCAAATCAAAAGAAGGAAATTGGATCCTGACCTCACACCATATACAGAACTTAACTCAAAATGGGTCATAGACTTAAATGTAAGAGCTAAAACTATAAAACTCTTGGATACAAATGTAGGAGTAAAGGCCGGGCACGGTGGCTCATGCTTGTCATCTCAGCACTTTGGGAGGCCAAGGAGGGCACATCACCTGAGGTCAGGAGTTTGAGACCAGCCTGGCCCACATGGCGAAACCCTGACTCTACTAAAAATACAAAAATTAGCAGGGCATGGTGGTGGGTGCCTGTAATCCCAGGCTGAGGCGGGAGAATCACCTGAACTTGGGAGACAGAGGTTGTAGTGAGTCCAGATCACAGTACTGCACTCCAGCATGGGTGACAGAGTGAGACCCTGTCTCAAATAGATATAGATGAGTAAATCTTTGTGACCTTGGATTAGGCATATGACACAAAACGCACACAGATAAAACATAAACAGCAAAGTGACTTCATCAAAATTAAAAATGTCTGTGTTTCAAAAGACACCAAGAAATGAAAAGATAACCCATGGAATGGGGAGAAAATTTTGCAAATCATGTATCTGACAAGTGACTTATATCTAGAACACATAAGGAACTCTTACAAGTCACTAATAGAAGACGATCCAATTTGAAAATGGGCGAAGGATTTGAATACACATTCCTCCAAAGAAGACATACAAATTTCAACAAGCACATGCGTGTCAACACCACTAGTCACTAGGAAAGTGCAGCTCAAAACCACAATGAGATGCCACTTCACCTTTATAGGATGATGGACAGAAACAAGTGCTGGTGAGGATGTGGAGAGAGGGGACCCCTCGTACATTGCTGGAAGGATTGTCAAATGGTGCAGTTACTTTGAAAAACAGCTTGGCAGTTCCCCAGAAAGGTAAATATGGAGTTACTATGAACTAGCAATTCCACTCGGTATACACCCAAGAGAATTGAAAACACAGTCACACAAACACGCACATTATAAGCATTTTATTTTTATTTTTCGGCAAAGTTTTGCTCTTGTCACCCAGGCTGGAGTCCAGTGATGTGATCTTGGCTCACTGCAACCTCTGCCTCCTGGGTTCAAGCGATTCTCCTGTCTCAGCCTCCCAAGTAGCTGTGATTACAGGCATGTGCCACCACGCCCGGCTAATTTTTGTACTTTTAGTAGAGTTGAGGTTTCACCATGTTGGCCAGGCTGCTCTCGAACTTCTGACCTCAGTGATCCACCTGCCTCTGCCTCCCAAAGTGCTGGGATTACAGACGTGAGTCACCTTGCCTGGCCAAGCATTTAAATACTTATAACAGCATTATTCATAATCACCAAAAGATGGAAACAATTCAAATATCCATCAACTGATGGATGGATAAATCAAATGTGGCCTATCCTACAACGGAATATTTTTTGGCAATAAAAAAGAATGAAGTACTGATACTCGGTCATGGATGAACCTTGAAAACATGGTGCTAAGTTACAGCAGTTAGACACAAAGGCCATATTTCCTGAGATTTCGTTGACGTGAGATGTTTAGAACAGGCAAATCCAGAGAGACTGGTGGGGGGAGAGAGAGAGAAAGAGAGGAATAGTTGCTGCCAGGGTCTGGCAGGAGGGTGGTGTGGGGAGTGACTGCTGATGGTAACGAGTTTCTTTTGGGGGAGAAAAACATTCTGAAATTTGACAGTGGGAATGGTTGGATAGCTCTGTGAACAGACCGAAAACCACTGAGTTGTACACTTTAAAAGGGTCAATTGGAGGCGGGCAGGTTGCTTGAGCACAGGAGTTCGAGACCAGCCTGGACGGCATGATGCATGGTGTGTCCACAAAAATATAAAAATTGCCAGGCGTAGGGGAACATGCCTGTGGTCCCAGCTACTCAGGAGGCAGAGGTGGGAGGATCACCTGACCCTGGGAGGTTGAGGCTGCAGGGAGCCATGATCTTACCACTGCACTCCAGCCTGGGCGACGGAGTGGGACCTCATCTCAAAAAGAAAAAAGGTGAACGTTATGGCATGTGAATAAGCAGTTATTCAAAAAGAGAGGGAGCTCATCCCTAACTCACAGGAAATACAGGGAGAGAGAAACAAGTTAAGTGACATTGTGAGGGGCCAGGCATGATGGCTTACGCCTGTAATCCCAGCACTTTGGGAGGCTGAGGTAGGTGGATCACTTGAGGTCAGGAGTTCAAGACCAGCCTGGCCAACATGGCGAAACTCCATCTCCACTAAAAACACAAAAATTAGCTGGGTGTGGTGGGCACCTATAGTCTCAGCTACCCAGGGAGCTGAGGCAGGAGAATCACTTGAACCCAGAAGGTGGAGGTTGCTGTGAGCCAAAATTGCATTACTGCACTGTAGCCTGGGAGATGGAGTGAGACTCTGTCTCAAAAAAAAAAAAAAAAGACACAGTGAGGAAGCAAACAGACCAATCCAGGCTGTGGACATTTGTGGGATACTGACCCCGTTTCTTCAATATAGTCGATGGCATGAAATGAAAAACTTTTTAAAAAGCAAGAGGAGCCGGGTACGGTGGCTCACGCCTGTAACCCCAGCACTTTGGGAGGCTGAGTCAGGCGGATCATGAGGTTAGGGGTTCGAGACCAGCCTGACCAACATGGTGAAATTCCGTCTCTACTAAAAATACAAAAATTAGCCGGGTGTGGTGCTGTGCACCTGTAATCCCAGCTACTCGGGAGGCTGAGGCAGGAGAATCACTTGAACCTGGGAGGCGGAGGTTGTGGTGAGCCGAGATCGTGCCATTGCACTGCAGCCTGGGCGACAGAGCGAGCCTCAGTCTCAAAAAAACAAAACAAACGAACAAAAAACCCAATAGGACATAATAACCGCATGCGATATGGAGATCTTACCTGGATTCTAACTTGAACAAATGACCCTGATGAGAATATCTGGGAAATTAGATGATGCCCTGTGTATCGGATGATATCACGGAGAAGCTGGGACGAGAATCCCAGCCTACCAGGTGCTGAGGCCTGGCTCTCACCTCCGCGTGTCTCTGTGGACTTGGTGGCTGCACCCAGCAGTTGACACCTGTGTGTGTGAGTGCATGTGAATGTGTGTGTGCGCACGTGTGCGTGTGTGTATGTATGTGCATGTGTGTACGTGTGTGCGCGTTTGTGTGTGCACGTGCATGCGTGTGTGCATGTGTTTATGCGCGTGTTTATGTGCGTGTGTATGTGTGTGTATGTGTACGTGTGCGTGCGTTTGTGTGTGTGAGCGTGCGTGTGCGTGTGTGCCACACGTGTGTGTGCGTGTGCATGTGTATGTGTGCGCGTGTGTATGCGTGTGTGCGTGTGTGTGAGCTGGGGAGGATGAGTTCACCTCTGAGGCCAGCCGAGGCCCATCCCGAGGTGAAAACTGTTTTCCTCTTGCAAGGGTGCAGCAGACACTGGAATGTCCTCAGAGCTGGCTGCAGCCGTCACACAGGCCCTCAGTCCACAGAGCCCTCCACCTCTGCCCTAGGTCAGCCTCTGCCTCCAACTCCGGATGTCCAGGAGCCAGGCTCAGTAGCCCAGGCTACCGGACAATGGGGCCTTTGGAGGCTGGGCCAGGCCTGTGCCTCCGCTGTGGGCTGTGGCTGAGGCCACCACAGAAGGCTGCTTGTGGCCGGGCCGGGTGGCAGCCAGAAATAGGTCCCGCCAGGCGCTGACTCCTGCAGCCCCGCCCTGGGCTGGGCCTGGGAACGTGGGTATTTGTGGAGCTGAGGGGAGGAGACCTCATTAGTAAGTGGATCTATTTTGGGGCCTTTGGGAAGCGTGTTAGAAAAGGGGCCTCGGCCTTTAGCGTAAGTTTACCCGGGGCGCCCGCCTGTCCTGCACAGGCTCCTGAGTCCCAGGGGTTGAAATCCTGGCTCTGCCCTGCGAGCTCTGTGCCCCATGTGTTGTGTGGTCAGTCACCCATCTCTGAGCCTCCCTCTGCTCATCTGTATCTTGGGGACGAATCATGACGCTCCTTCACAGAGAGGATGGGCCCACAGCACCTGGCACAGTCTGTGCTCACCAGGTGCCCGAGGTCACTGGGCTTCCCCTCCCCGCTCCTCCCCTTCCACCCTGGCTGGGGCTGCTCCTGCTGTTGAGGTCTCTCCCAGCCCCTGGGCCAGCCCTGTATGGTGCTGGAGGGTGGTTTGGGGCACACACTGGCCTCACTGTTGTTTCTGTGGGGCTGGAAGCGCAGGAGACCTGGCAGAGCCTTGCAAGGCCCCTGCAGCTGGGCGGCCCCATCCGTCCTGGCTGGCTCCCTGGTTATCCGCAGCCTCCAGGCTCAGCCCTGGTCTGCAGCCTCCGAGCTTCCATCATGCACAGGGGCCCTGTAGATCTCATGCTCATCGCTGGCAGTGGAAGGAATTTAAGCCGCTTCCCCGTCACGACTTCTACGTCTGCTTGTCTCGGTGATGAAACTGCTGACAGAGGAGCTCTGCGGGTTTCGGCCCGTAGTCCACAGGGAAATACAGAGCAGGGTTCAAAGCCAGAGTCAGAGGGCAGCAGGGGGGCCTTGGAGAAGGAGAGATGGGAGTCGGGTGTAGCCTGCTCCCCTGGAAGCCGGGGGCCAGGTCTCCCCCTCCTGGCCCCTGCATGTCCTTGAAGCTATTTTTATATGTTGCTGGAAACCAGAATGACAGCCAGAGCCAAAGCGCTAGGAGGTTTCCCGTGCATCATGGGTCTTGCCTAGGGGACCAGGGGTCATTCCCAGCAGATTGATGGAGCCAGTCCAGAGGCTCCACTGCGGGGGTTGGGGAGCCTGGGTCCCTCATCCCTTACCAGCTTGAAGGTCACTGTTGGAAGACCTCTGGCTGACACAAAGAATGAGGAACAAGGGCTGAGAGAGGTGATGGGGAGGGTGCAGGTGTTCTGCGGTCTTTGAGCCCTGCACGAAAATCCAGAATGTGCATGGAGTTCAACTCATTCATGGCTGGGTGCAGTGGCTCACACCTGTAAATCCCAGCACTTTGGGAGGCCGAGGCAGGCGGACTGCTTGAGTTCAGGAGTTCAAGACCAGCCTGGGCAACATAGTGAGACCCCATCTCTCCAAAAATAAAAAAAATTAGCTGGGTGTGGTGCCATGTACCTATAGTCCTAGCTACTCAGGAGGCCAAGGTGGGAGGATTGCTTGAGCCACGGGGAGGTCAAGACTGCAGTCAGTGAGCTGAGATCACGCCATTGCACTCCAGCCTGGACAATAGAGTGAGGCCCTGTCTCAAAAAAACAAACAAAAAAACCAGGCACGGCGGCTCACGCCTGGAATTCCAGCACTTTGGGAGGCAGAGGTGGGTGAATCACCTGAGGTCAGGAGTTTGAGACTAGCCTGGCCAACATGGAGAAACCCCGTCTCTACTAAAATTACAAAAAAATTAGCTGGGCGTTGTGGTGGTCACCTATAATTCCAGCTACTCTGGAGGCTGAGGCAAGAGAATTGCTTAAACCCGGGAGTCAGAGATTGCAGTGAGCTGAGATCGCACCATTGCACTCCAGCCTGGGCAACCGAGTGGGACTCTGTCTCAAAAAAAAAAAAAAGAAAAAAAAGGAATTCATTCATTCACCACTGACCTCTTTACTCATCATATTTTATTTATTTATTTTTTACACAGAGCTTCGCTCTTGTTGCCCAGGCTGGAGTGCAATGGCGTGATCTCGGCTCACGGCAACCTCCGCCTCCTGGGTTCAAGCGATTTTCCTGCCTCAGCCTCCCGAGTAGCTGGGATTACAGGTATGCGCCACCACACCCAGGTAATTTTGTATTTTTAGTAGAGACAGGGTTTCTCCATGTTGGTCAGGCTGATCTCCAACTCCGGCCCTCAGGTGATCAGCCTGCCTCAGCCTCCCAAAGTGCTGGGATTACAGGCATAAGCCACCACGCCCGGCCTACTCATCACATATTTAAGCAGAATCTTGTCGGTGCTGGTGGGGGGGTCACCCACAAACATCCAGATCTCTGCTCTCCGGGCACTCACGAATCCGCCTGCCCCACTCTGGCTCAAAACCCCCATAATTCCCCATTGTCCGTGGAGACAGTGGGATCTTTGTACTAGGACCGGACGGGATCTTTGTACTTGTACAAGACGCAGAAGTGCTCCCTGCTCACCTGCGCCTCACGAGACAGAGTCCTCACCTTGCCGGTTGGGCTCTCCACCATGCACCCCCTTTTTTCCAGTCTGGTCAGGATCTTTTGGGGGTGACTGAGGGGACGGGGCTGCAGCAGGTTGGGAGAGGCTGAGATGTGCACTTGCTGGGTGAGCTGTGCTGTTCTCTTTCGGAAGGACTCTGGGAAAACAGAAAGAAAATGAACTGGAGTTACCGAGGCTAAGCTGGATGGTCTGAAGAAGAACCGAGTGAGCAGAAAGAGGGGCGGGGTCTGCACATGGGGGGTGGGGGCGGCACACAGTATGAGGGTCCTGGAGGGAGAGGTGTGGGGGGCTGAGAGGCCCTGCTGAGGTGTATAAATTGGACTCTCCTTAGTGTGACCCAAAAAATATTGACAGTCCCTATAAAGAATGTTAGGTGCTGCCCCAAGCTGCTTTAATGAGACTCTGCAGAGATGGGGCCACATGGCCCCAGAGTTACTCGAGTTACATCTGCATGGCTCAGAGGGCTCTCCATGACCTGTGGCCTGCCCAGCTCTTCAGCTTTACTGCTCACCTTCCCGCCTTTTCCCTCCCCGAAATCCTCGTCTAAATCCCACCTTCCAGCCCACCCTGGTTCCTCTGACCTCCTGACAAGAGTCTTGCTCCCTGCTTCCCGCAGCCTTGTGGTAAGAGCTGCCGGGGACCTGCCTCCACCCGACCCTGTGACTCTTGTCTCCCGGGCCCCAATTCTCCTTCCTTGGCCACCTGTTCGAAATGCACAGACTGACCGTGTCTCTCTTGCTTGCTACTGTGGTAGTTCCACCTTAGAAAGAGCAATATGAAATTAGTGCGCAGGTGAATTTTCCTAGCCTGTTCTTAGGCTAATCCAAAGAAAAAACCCAGAATATCCACGGAAGTAAGGCTGGCTGGTCACTTTGTCTTGCTGGTTCGCAATGAAACATCGTGATTCATTCATTAAACAAATCTATTCTGTTTGGGGCCAGTGACATACGTATGCTTAGTGGAGTGCAGGCCCATAATCCCAACCCTAACCCCCAAACCAAACGTAACCCCAGTACCAACCATAACCCTAAAGCCAGCCCCAATCCCAAACCCATGCTAACCCCAGTCCTAACCCCAACCCTAAATCGAATCCCAAGCCCAACCGAAACACCAAACCAACGCTAACCCCAACCCAACTCTAAACCCAACCTAAAATTCAGCTCTAACCTCAGATCCAACCCTAATTCTAATCTTCCTGTTAAAAGTCTTCCTTCCTCCCTCCCGTCCTTCCCCCTCCTCCCTCCCTCTCTCTCTTTCCCTTTTTCTTTCTTTCACGGAAACAGAAACTTACTCTGTTGCTCAAGCTGGAGCTCAGTAGTGTGATCCTGGCCCACTGCATCTTCGAGCTCCTGGGCTCAAGCCATCCTCCCACCTCAGCCTCCTGAGTAGCTGGGACCCACAGGCGTGCACCATCATGCCTGGCTAATTTTTGTGTTTCTTGTAGAGATGGGGTTTTACTGTGTTGCCCAGGGTGGTCTCGAACTCCTGGGCTCAAGCAACCTGCCCATCTGAGCCTCCCAAAGCGCTGGGATTGCAGGCGTGAGCCACCGTGCCCAGCCTCAGCCTTGCTTTTCTTTCGTAGCGCAATGTGCAGAGTGTAACGAAATGCATTTCTGATTCTAGATTGCCCAGTGCCTTCAGATTGGAACTGGTGGAAGGTGAGTGAAATGGGATCGAATAGAAGCCCAATCCCGGGGATCACTTTGAAAAACAGGGGTGTGTATTTTAGTTTAAGTGCCCAGGAGCCTCCTTTGTGGCCATTTTCAAAAATCAAGATCCTTAGGGTAACCCTGCCTAACTGGGCTTTCACGGACTCCTCCCCTTGCTGGCTTCTGGGCACACAGGCATTGTCCTTGCACGCATGCTGGCGCTCCTTCCGGTCTCCAGGCTCAGAGCTCCCACACGCTGTTCCCTTTGCCTGGAATTCCTTTCCTCCACTCCTCACCAGGCTACTTCTGGCTCAGTCTTCAGGACCCTCGGTAAACGTCACCTCCTCAGGGAGGCCTGCCCTGCCTGCTCCTCCCCCAGCTCCTTTTTATTTCCTACATGCCCTCGGCTCATGAGTTTTCCTTTCAGGGCATTTAGGGATATTTGTGGCTGGGTGTTTGTTTGCCTGTTTATTTCTTTAACATCTGTCTCTCCAGCCAGACGGTGACCTCTTTCGGGACAGGAATGTTTTGTTCACTGTTGTAGCCTGGGTACCTAGCACAGTGCCTGGCACACAGTGGACTTGCAGAAAACTGTTGAATGAATGAATGTATGAATGAATGAATGAGTAAGTGCATTTCCCACTTATTCCTAAGAGTGAAACAGATTCCAGCTAATTGACACTCCTGGCGGCGGGTGTTTGTTGGTCACAGGCCCTGCTCTGGGACCCGGGGAAGCCAGGTAAGAGGGGCTCATCCCTCGGTGCAGGCATCTGTTTCTGCCTCCATTGAACTCCCTCACGCTTACTTAGAAACAGAGGTTTTTGAGAATCCATTTTCTCATTTCAGATTCTCCACCACCAGAGTGGGAAGTCGGCAGTCATCTCTGCTTTACAAGACGGTTTTTCCTAGAGAGGCAAAAACGCCAGCGAGGGTGACCTGGCTGGGCAGCAAACCCTGTCCTGCCCCCAGCTCTCGGCACTGAAACTCTTTCTGCCCTTGAGCCCAGAAATGCTCAGCTGTGTCTACTCCAGAAACTCAGCAGCCTGGATGCTGCTATGGGGCCCTCCATCTTCCCATTTTGTCGACAGGCACGTTGAGGCCGGCACTGGGATCGGGCTTGGACAAATGAGCCGCTGAGAGGATGGATTCTTCATCTACGAATGAGGTCCTCCTTTCCATAGGCTCAGGAAAAAGGCCCTTTGTCATAGGGTCACTGCTGTTTATTGGTCACCTCTGAGTGCGAGGCCTGGGCTGATCGCATATCTTGCTGGACCCTGCAAACCACCCCATTTATCAGATGAGGCAAAACAAGGCTCAGTCGCTTGCACAACGCACATCGCTAGTAAGCGTTGCTGGTGGGATCACACTCAGCTCTGCTGGACTCTAGAATCTTAACCTTGCACTTCATAGGCGAAGAAAATCCCAGGAGTGCCAAGGAAACGCTGCCAAGATTCTGCCAAAAATACGCGGTACCGACGTCAGCCGGATGGGCATCCTCCGCACTGCGGACCGCCCGGGGTCAGGGTCACCCGGGCCCCGCCCTGAGATTGCTGACGTCTCGGCCCCGCCCCTCTCGCCCCGCCCCGCGCCCTCCCGGCCCCGCCTACTCCGGGCGAGCTGGGCTCCGCCCCCGCGGGCAGCACGGCCTCCCATTGGCCGCGGTTTCCATGGTTACGCGGGCTGGCGGAGCTGCGGGCTCCCAGACACGTGTCCCCGGGAGCCGCCCGGAATTTGACAGGAGACCATGTGCGCGGCAGAGCGGGAGCAGGACAAAGGGCCGGGGGAGGCGGGGAACGAAGCCGGGCGGAGGGGTCCGCGTGGCCCGGGCGGGGATGGGCCCTGCGCTTCTCCTGCAGTTAGGACACCCCCTCTTCCTTTTTATTTTGAAGGAGAGCAAAAAAAAGAATTGCTACGGAAAGCTAGGCGGGCGCGAGGCGGGGGGATCCCAGTCAGTCTCACCTGCTCCCCTTACTCCGGGAAAAATCGGGTACGCAGGCATCTGTTACACCCTGAGAACCCTAAGGGTCTCTGCTTATGTCTCCCGGACCTGGGCTTCTAACCCCATGTTGACCTCAACCCTTGAGGTTTAAATTCTGTTTCTGGCTTGTTCTAGAAGAAAAAGCTTAATACGCGTGGTTGTTTTGATACTCGAAATATGAGACCCAAGGCACTGTGGGGGACCTCGCCATGCATCCATCCCCCTATCCATCCTACAGCAGCGACTGCACCCCTGATTGTGATGATGAATGCACCCCCATCCTGGGCCCCGTGCCCACTGCTGGGCTGGGCTGCTCCCTCAGGTGCGGCAGCCAGAGGAGGTGTGGACTCGCGTCCCACGCGTTTATCCTCCTGCAGCCTCTTGTGCTTGGTGGCATAGCCGTCCTTCCAGTCCCCAAGCCAGATGTCCTTGATGCCCCTTCTCCCAGCCCCACCCCCATCGCCAGTTGTATCAGTTTCTATTGTTACTGTAACAAATCACTGCAAATTGAGTGGCTTAAAACAACACACATCTACTCTCTTACAGTCTATAGGTCAGAAACCTGACAAGGTCTCAGGGGGCTAAATTCAAGGTGTCGGCAGGACAGTGATCCTGCTGGAGGTTCTTGAGGGAGAATCGGCTTCATTGCCTTTTCCAAGTATAGAGGCCGCCCACATTGGCCCCCTTCCGTCTTCAAAGCCAGCAATAGCTTCGAGTCTTTCCTCCCTAGCATTGCTGTGACGCTGGCTCTCCTGCCTCCCTCTTCCACATTTAAGAACCTTGTGATTACATTGGTCCGCCCAGATAATCCAGAATAATCTCCCCATCGCGAAATCAGCTGATTAGCAACCTCAATTCCACCTGCAACCTTAATTCTCCCCTGTCGTGGAGTATAAGAAGGAGATCCATATGTTCCGGGGATTGGGATGCAGGCATCTTGGAGGCATTGTTCCAGCGACCACATCATCCTGACAGTTTTACCTCTGGAATCTCTGCAGTCCACCTCCGCCTCGCCGTTCCTGCTTCCACTCCCCCACTCCCTTTCTGGTTATACACATCTACTATTCCCCCTAGATGCCCGCAGTAGCACCTGTCCACTGTCGTCATCTCTCTAACCTCCCTCTGTCCACAGTCCCCTGCGCCCCCACTCCAAGATCAAGATGCGGATGTCGCTATTTTCATGGCACTGATCATCTGCAAGGGAGCGTCCTAACTCTGCTTGAGCACGCACAGGCCCTTGACCTGCCCTACCCCATTGGTTCCTCTGGATCCATGACCCCTCCCACTCTCCACCTCACACTCCTTGCTCCCGTAATACTAAATCACTTCCGGTTCTCTCAAGAGCCTGGGGTGTTTGGCTGTGTGGCTCCCGTTCTGAGGACTGTCCTGCCCACCTTTATTCGCCTCCCCCAGAAAACCTCCCTGACCCCCCCAGGCCCTTTCATCGCCCTTCCCTGGAACAGAAATGCTCTTTTCACTGACTGGGTTGGCCCAAAGAGCTTTAAACCTGAGGCTGCCTCCTCGTGCCACTGAGAGCCCTCTGGGGTGGGCACTATGCTTTGCTTGCCTCTTCGGTCATAGTGCCCAGCATGAGATTGATCACATAGTAGGTGCTCAATGAACTCAGATTGAACTAAACTCAAAGCCTTAGTGGGGGTGGTGGTGGTGAGAAGACCAGCTGGGCTGTTTGGGGAATAAAGGATGAAGCTGAGTGGAAAAGCCCTTCCCTTCATGGTACAGGAGGACCTTGGCTCTGTGTCTGGTTCTTGGGGTGGAATAATATAATAATGAGAGTGACACCAACAGTGGCTGGTCCCAAATGCCATCCCATGCCAGGTGTTGGTTAAGTGCTTGATGCAGATGTCATCAACTGATTCTCACAACAGCCTTGGGGGTGCCAACTCTTATCGGCATCCCCGTTTTAGAGGGGAGGGCCCCGAGGCTGGGCCAGGAAGTGATCTTGGCTGTCCCTGATGGGAGGGAGCTGGGGACAGGCGACTCTGGCAGGGACCTACAGGGAGGTTGCCGCTGGCCTGGGCTCTGGAAACAGCCACCTTGATGCTCTGCCCCAAAGCCTGTTCTTTCCTCACTTCCTGTTCCCTGTCCTCACTATTCCGCCGGCTTACTGTCATTTTCCCCTTCCCAGCCTGCCCAGCCAGGCTATGCGGCAGAGGTTCATGTGTGAAAGTGTGAGAAGGGCCGCCGGGAGTGAGTGTTTCACGGGACGGAGTTTGCGTTTGGGAAGATGAGGCGGTTCTGGAGATGGATGCTGGGGATGGTTAGGCGACAATGCCGCTGCGGTCCCTGTACCAACGACCGAAACGGTAAGTGTCTGGTGCGGGTATTTTACCACAATTTAAAAAAATTGCTAAAAAACTTGTAAAGAAAAAGTGCTTTGTGTTTGCCGAACTTTTGAGGCTCGGCCGCCCACTGCACATTTGCCGTTTCCCAAGCGCCTCCCACGGGCCAGGCCACGCGCTTCCTCCTTTCATTCTGGAAACAAGCTGGAGGAGAGAGGTGGCCTCCGCCTTGCCGATGAGACGGAGGCTCGGAGCCCGGCAGGGGCGAGGCTGCTTTTGCAAACCCGGCAGGCCTCTCTCTGGTCCTGAGGAGCATGGCAGGGACGGGGTAGGAATTTGGGCTCAAAATGGGCTCTGCTCCTCTGGGCTGCGGAACCTTGAGCAAATTGCTTCACTGACCTTCCTCCTGTGAGGATCGGGGACAATAATAGTGTCCTCTCTCGTGCAGGGGGAGGATTCCCCGAGATGCCGGAAGGTCCTAGCACAGCACCTTGGCCGCCATCAAAAATAAAATTCTCCCAGAGCTCTCCCCAGTGCCTCCCTTGCTGTCCAGTGGACAGAGGGCTGGATGTAAGGTCGGGAAACCCGTGTCAGGGTCTCAGCCCCGAGGCTGACTTTGTCTGTGATCTTGGGGAAGTCCCTTCCGTTCCCTGGTCCACAGGCTGCTCTCCATAAAGTTAGGAGAATGGGTGGGGTCAGCAGGGCTCTCTAGTTCTGGTTTTCTGGGATTTCTCCCGCAATCCTGGTCCTGTCCAGAATCGGTGTCCTCTGTCCCACCCGCTCTCTGGGCAGAGGGGTCTGTGCCCAGTCTCCAGTTCCACCTTTGTCCCCTACCCTGTCTTCTCAGGAGCATCCAACTCCCAAGCAAGAGGAAAGGCAGAGGAAGGTGAAGGCAACAGAGCTCCTGATCCCAGAGTGTGAGTCGCTGCCTGACACCCAGACCCAGCTTCTGACGGAAGCGCTAGCAGGAACTGCCCCCACCTCTGGCGTGAGTTCCGTCCAGCTTCCTGCCGTTGGCTTGAATTGTTGCCTGGTAACTCTAGCTGCAAATCACCCCTTCCCCACAGCTACGTTGTGTTATTTTTCCCCTCCGAGACAGAGTTTTGCTCTTATTGCCCAGGCTGGAGTGCAATGGTGCAACCTTGGCTCACTGCAACCTCTGCCTCCCGGATTCAAGTGATTATCCTGCCTCAGCCTCCCCAGTAGCTGGGATTACAGGTGTGTGCCACTACGCCCGGCTAAGTTTTGTATTTTCAGTAGAGATGGGGTTTCACCATGTTGGCCAGGCTGGTCTTGATCTCCTGACCTCAGGTGATCTGCCTGCCTTGGCCTCCCAAATTGCTGGGATTACAGGCGCGAGCCACCACGCCTGGCCTCCCCCAGCTACATGTAAGGTTGAGACACACTTCCTTTTGCCTGCCCTGTCTCTTCCACCATCTCCACAGGGCTGGGCCGGGGGGTGCTCCCCAGATGTCTCACAGTTTTAGGGTGCCACTTAGCTGGGATCCTGGATACTGGGAGCAAGAAAAAGAGAAAGATTGTGATTCCAAAGTACAGGCTTCTGGAGGAAGAACACGAGCAGGGGAAGGCAGGCAAGGTCAGCACTCTGGGGGCTCCGGGAGATGCCAGGATGGTGTGCAAAGAGTGCCTGGCACACGGGTGCTTAGTGACAGGACCTGGGCTATGGTGGTCTCCACCATTACTGATAAATTGTACTATTAAAAAACCCTAATGGGACATCCACGGGAGCTGGATGGAGAAAGGTAAGCATTTGGAGACATTTGGCCATGATAATTTTTACACTAGGTGATGCTTAATGGGTGATCACTGCATTTGAGGCACCGTGCTGAGCACTGACAGTCAAATCTCATTTACATCTTAGAATGAGGCAGAGACTGTTGGCTTCTCCGTTTTACAGATGAAGACTGTGTTAGTCTGTGTTTGCATTGCTGTAAAGAACTACCTGAGACTGGGTACTTTATAAAGGAAGGAGGTTTAATTGGCTCATGGTTCTGACGGCTATATAGGAAGCACTGCTGGGGAGGCCTCAGGAAACTTGCAGTAACGGTGGGAGGTGAAGGGGAAGCAGGCACGCCTTCCATGGCTGGAACAGGAAGAAGAAAGGGAGAAGGGAGAGTTGCTACCCACTTTAAACAACCAGATCTCGTGAGAACTCACTTACTCTCAGGAGAACAGCAAGAGGGAAGTCAGCCCCATGATCCAGTCACCCCCCACCAGGCTCCTCCTCCAACATTGGGGATTACAATTTGACATGAGATTTGAGTGGAGACACAAATGCAAACCGTATCAGAGACACTAAGCTTGGGGGAAGCTGTGCCCAAGGTCACACCTGCTAATGATGCAGGGCAGGCGAGCCCCCACATTGGGGCCTAGCCCTGGAAGGTTCTTGGCTTTGCCCAGGAAAGGATTCAAAGGTGAGCCGGTGGTGGGAGACAGCAGCTTGTATTGAAGCGGGCGTGCACAGCGGCAGCAGAGGTTCCGTACCTAGTGGAGCAGGGCTCCCCCGTGGGCAAGGTGCCCAGAGTAGCAGCTCAGAGGCTGTTCCACACTCATATTTGTTACACCCACTTTTATTTTATTTGGAGGTGGAGTCTTGCTTTGTCACCCGGGCTGGAGTGAAGTGGCGTGATCTTGGTTCACTGCAACCTCTGCCTCCTGGGTTCCAGTGATTCTCTTGCCTCAGCCTCCCAAGTAGCTGGGATCACAGGCACCCACCACACACCCGGCTAACTTTTGTATTTTTAGTAGAGATGGGGTTTCACCGTGTTGGCCAGGCTGGTCTCGAACTCCTGATCTCAGGCCATCTGCCTGTCTTTGGCCTCCCAAAATGCTGGGATTACAGGTGTAAGCCACCATGCCCGGCCAATAGACCCACTTCTAATTATTTGCAAATCAAGGGACAGGCTATGCAGCAATGTCAAGAAAAAGGGTGGTAACTTCCTGATGGTTGGGCTGTTGCCGTGGAAAGGGGCAGTAACTGCCGGGTGTTGCCATGGCGACGGTAAACTGACATGGCCCGCTGGTGGGTGTGTCTTACAGAGAAGTGATTTCCTCTCTTCCTGTTTTAGCTAGTTCTCAATTTGGTCAGGTGTTTGAGCCCCGCCTCAGAGTCCAGTCTTGCGTCCTACCTCACTAAATGGCTGAGATTGAGAGAGACATGTGGGCTGGGATTGAGCAAGGGCCAGAATGGGGGAGTAATGGGGTTTGGGGAGGGCAGCTTACTGCCCAGGCTTAGTGGGGGTGGGAGGGAGTTGGTGTTCTGTCTGTCAGGTGAGGAGCAGCCACAGTGGGCCAGGGATGGGGGAGCATCGGAAAGCACATGGACAAGAAACAGTACTGAACAGACTTCTCCAGCCCTGTCCAGACCTCAGTTCAGCGGGCGCTGAAATGACCACAGGTCCTGTGGGAGAAGATCTAAATCAGCTTTTAAGCAACACGGGGAGCCCCCTTATTCCTCCATCTCATCCAGCCTCCTTCTATTCATTTATTTATTTTGAGATGGAGTTTCACTCCGTCGCCCAGGCAGTGGCCTGATCTCAGCCCACTACAACTTCTGCCTCCTGGGTTCAAGTGATTCTCCTGACTCAGCTTCCCAAGTAGCTGGGACTCCAGGCGTGTGCCACCACACCCGTCTAAGTTTTGTATTTTTTGCAGAGACAGGGTTTTGCCATGCTGGCCAGGCTGGTCTTGAACTCCTGACCTCAGGTGATCAACCTGCCTCTGCCTTCCAAAGTGCTGGGATTACAGGCGTGAACCACAGCACCCAGTCCACCAGCCTCCTTCTGTAGTTGAAACTATGAGAAAATGTGGGCCTTCATTGGAAAATCCATTCATTCATATGCTCATTCATTCACCATCTACTAAGCAGCACTGTGCCAGACACTGTTCTTGGCACCAAAACACAGCAGGAAAAAAGAGACAAAACTTCCTGCCATCATGGCGTCCACGGGACAAAGCTTCCTGCCACCATGGCGTCCGCGTTCGGTGGAGGGAGATGGACAGCAAGTGAAAAACTGCGTATGTTATGTACCTTATTAGAGGTGACAGATACTATACAAGGGAGAAAAATAAAGGTAGGGAGGGCAGAAAGAGTCCCCGGAAAGGCGGTTTGTGATATAAATAAGGGGAGTTGGTACGGTGGCTCGCACCAATAGTCCCGGCTCTTTGGAAGGCCAAGGCAGAAGGATTGCTTGAAGCAAGGAGTTCAAAGCTGCAGTGAACTATGATTATGCCACTGCATTGCAGCCTGGGCAAGATAAAAACCTCATCTCTATGAAAAAAATTAGCCTGGTGCGGTGGCGAATGCCAACAGTCCCGCCTACTTGGGGAGGCTGAGGCAGGAGGATTGCTTGAAGCCAGGAATTCAAGGCTGCTGTGAGTTATGACCATATCACCGCACTCCAACCTGCTTGACAGAAGAATACGTTGTCTTAATATGGTGGCTCGTGCCTGGAATCCCAGCATTTTGGGAGGCTGAGGTGGGAGGATCACTTGAGCCGAGGAGTTTGAGACCAGCCTGGGCAATACAGTGAGACCCTGTCTCTACAAAAACCAAAAAACAAAAAATTAGCTGGGCATGGTGGTGTGTGCCTGTAGTCCCAGGTAGCTGGGAGGCTGAGGTGAGAGGATCACGTTAGCCCAGGAGTTAGTTTGAGGCTGCAGTGAGCCGTGATCACATCACTGTACTCCAGCCTGGGTGACATAGCAAGATCCTGCCTCAAAAAAAAAAAAAAAAAAAAAAAAAAGAGGAAAAATGGTGTTACTGACAAAGCCAGGATCCAGGATGTACTGTGGAAGTGACTATTGAGGTAGGGGCTGATGGTGGCGGGAAGGATGGGCAAAGAAGGTATCAGACTGGGTGCGGGGACTCACGCCTGTAATCTCAGCACTTTGGGAGGCCGAGACTGGAGGATCACTTGAGCTCAGGAGTTTGAGCATCATAGTGAGACTCCCATCTCTACAAAAAATACAAAAATTAGCTGGGCATCATGGCGTGTACCTGTGGTCCCAGTTACTTGAGGGGCTAAGGTGGGAGAATTGCTTGAACTCATGAGTTTGAGGCTGTAGTGTTCTATGATCTCCCAGCCTGGGAGATGGAGCAAGACCCTAGCTCAAAAAATAAAAACATGAATAAATAAAAGTATCCCCCTGGCTGCTGTGCTGGGAATGCTGAGGACTGAGCGGGGCAGATGCAGGGAACCCTGCCAGTGCCAGAATCTGGGCCAGGTGGAAGTAGCAGGTGAGAAAGAATCAGGGTCTAATTGGAAGGCGGAGCTGCCAGGATTAGCTGATGCTTTGGATGAGGGTTTGTGAGAAGAGCTGAAGCTGGGAAGGATTCCAGAGTTCTGGGCTTGGGTCACTTGCCGGATGAGGAGCCACTAACCGAGAAAACAAAGCAATTTTTTTTTTTTTTAGAAGGAATCTTGCTCTGTACACCCAGGCTGGAGTGCAGTGGTGCAATCTCAGAGGCTCACTGCAGCCTCCTTCTCCCGGGTTCAAGTGATTCTTCTGCCTCAGCCTCCAGAGTAGCTGGGATTACAGGCATGTACCACCACACCCAGCTAATTTTTGTATTTTTAGTAGAGATGGGATTTCACCGCATTGGCCAGGCTCGTCTCGATCTCCTGACCTCATGATCTGCCATCCTCAGCCTCCCAAAGTGCTGGGATTACAGATGTGAGCCACTGCACCCAGCAGAAAGCAAGTTTTGAGGGCACAGAGGGGAAGTTGTGTTGCGGGCAGGTTACATGTGAGTTGCCTGCTAGACACCCAGGTGGAGCCTGGGCAAGGTGAGCCTGGAGTCCACGGGGAAGGGCGGGATGGAGGCATCAGCGCGGGAGTCACAGTTCCAGAGGTGCCATTGCTGCCACCAGTCAGGATGAGACCACCAGGCTGGGAGGGAGAAGAGGAGGGGCCTGTATCCATCTCCCAGGGCTGCTGTAACACAGTGTCATAAACTGGGTGGCTCCAGGCAGCAGAAATTGACTGTCTCACATTTTGGGAGGTGTCAGCCGTGTCGTGCTCACTCCGAGGCTCTGGCAGGAGCCCTCCCTTGCCTCTTCCCAGATCCTGGAGGTGGCCGGCCATCCTTGGTGTCCTTGGCTTGAGCTGTGGTCACATCCTGTTCTCCCCGTGCGTCTCGGTCCTCTGTGTGTGTGTGTGTGTGTGTGTGTGTGTGTGTGTGTGTGTGTGATGGAGTCTCGTTCTATCGCCAGGCTGGAGTGCAGTGGCATGATCTTGGCTCACTGAAACCTCCATCTCCTGGGTTCGAGTGATTCTCCTGCCTCAGCCTCCTGAGTAGCTGGGACCACAGGCACGCACCATCACGCCCAGCTAATTTTTTGTATTTTTAGTAGAGACAGAGTTTCATTGTGTTAGCCAAGCAAACTGGCTCAAGTGATTCTCGATCTCCTGACCTCGTGATCCGCCCACCTCAGTCTCCCAAAGTGCTAGGATAACAGGTGTGAGCCACCGTGCCCGGCCCTTCGGTCCTCTTAATAAGGACGCCAGGCGTATTGCATTAAAGGCACAGCTGCACAGGTAGGACCTCCTCTTGTCTGATAATGACCCTGTTTTCACATAAGGTCACATTCTGAGGTACGCATCTTTTTAATTTTATTTTTATTTAAAGAAATTTTTAGGTTATACTTTTATTTTTAGTTTTTATTTGTTTATTTTTGAGACAGAGTCTTGCTCTGTAGCTCAGGCTGGAGTGCAGTGGCGTGATCTTGGCTCATCGCAACCTCTACTTCCCGGGCTCAAGCGATTCTTGTGCCTCAGCCTCCCGAGCAGCTGGGATTACAGGCATTCGCCACCCGTCCCAGCTAAGTTTTGTATTTTTATTAGTAGAGGCGGGGTTTCACCATGTTGCTCAGACTGGTCTCAAAGTCCTGGACTCAAGCGATCCACCTGCCTCAGCCTCCCAAAGTGCTGGGATTACAGGCCTGAGCCGTCGTGCCTGGCTTCAGTTATCCTTTTTTATATTGTGAAAAAAGTGCATAATCATAAAATATACCATCTTCACCATTTAAACAAAAAACCTTTTTTGAGACAGGATCTCGCTTTGTTGCTTAAGCAGGAGTACAGTGACTATCCGCAGGTGTGACCACGGCTCACTGCAGCCTCCAGCTCCTGGGTTCACGCCATCCTCCTGTCTCAGCCTCCCGGGTAGCTGGGACTGCAGCGTGTGACACTGAGCCCAGCTCCATCTTCGCCATTTTTCAGCGTTCAGCGCAGTGGCATCAAGAACAGTCCCGTTCTTCTGCAGCCATCATCACCATCCGTCTCCAGAACCTTCCCATCTTCCTGAACTGAAACACTGCACCCAGAGAACCCTAGCTCCTTACTCTCCCCTGCCCCAGCCAGGGGCAGCTACCATTCTACTTTCTGGCCCTATGAATTTGACTGCTCTAGGGACCTCATCTAGATGGAGTCACGTGGTCTTTGTTTTTTCATGTCTGGCTTATTTCACTCAGCATAATGTCCACAAGGTAAGTCCACACTGTAGCCAAGAGTCAGAATTCCCTTCCTTTTTTGAGACGGACAGAGTCTTACTCTGTTGCCAGGCTGGAGTGCAGTGGCACAATCTCGGCTCACTGAAACCTCCATCTCCTGGGTTCAAGTGATTCTCCTGCCTCAGCCTCCCGAGTAGCTGGGATTACAGGCTCCCAACACCACATCCAGCCACTTTTTGTATTTTCAGTAGAGATGGAGTTTCACCACATTGGCCAGGCTGGTCTTGAACTCCAGACCTTGTGATCCACCCACCTCAGCCTCCCAAAGTGCTGGGATTACAGGCGTGAACAACCGCGCCCGGCGAATTCCTTTCATTTTAAGGGCTCTGTGATATTCATCAAAGACATATCCTTTAGGAGGACATGAGTCAACCCATAACAGTGCCTAGGGCCTGGGTCTCTGTCATTCCCAGGGTTTTCGAGGCCGTAGACATGGGAGGAAGGAACCAGCCAAGAAGCTTGAGGAAGCGTGGCAGTGAAGTTGGAGGGGAAGGAATCATGAGTGCATGCAGTGGGTTTCGAGACAGGGGGAGGGATGCCAGGGTCACAGCCTGATGAGGGTCAGGGAAGAGGAGGCTGGAGATTGACCATTGGGTGAGCAGCGGGGAGGCCACTGATGAGCGTTCCAAGAGCAATGTTGGTGGCAGAGGGTGTGGCGTCTGTCTGGAGTGGGTTCTGGGAGCCTGGGATGAGAAGAAGCAGACACAACAGGTAGAAAACTCTCTTTCTCTTTCTTTTAGAGACAGGGTTTTGCTCTATCACCCAGGCTGGAGAGCAGTGGTGCCATCAAAGCTCGCTGCAGCCTCAGACTCCGGGGCTCAAGTGATCCTCCCACCTCGGCCTCCCAAAGTGCTGGGATTACAGGAGTGAACCACTGCACCTGGTCCAACTTTTTTGATAAATGTTGCCATAAAGCGGAGCAGAAAAATGGGATGATGGCAGGAAAGAGGGGTGCAGTCGGAGGCTTTACAAGGGTGTGAGTGGCCACTGCCCTTCTGGACGCTGGTGAGAACTGTGCCACAGGGAGGGGACTCGGGTGAGGCAGGACAGAGCGGGGCTGGAGCTCCTCCTCGACGGGGGTTGGAATCTGGTGCAAGACAGGGTTGTCTGGGGGCTTGAGTGTGGATGTCTAGAGGCAGGAAGGCGGCTGAGGGACAGGCCCAGGTGCCCAGGGGTAGGAGCCGAGGTGGCCATCCCTGGGTTTTCTCTTTCTTGTCTCTGTCCCTGTAAAATAAAAAGCAGCATCATCAGGTGAGAGCGAGTCGGAGAGATGGTGTGGGTGGGCGAGGGACGAGGAGGAGGCCCAGACTTGTAACCCAGGAGGGGGCAAGCGGACCGGCAGGGAAGGAGGTTTGACGGCTGGAAATCATGCTGGCTGTGGACTTGCTCTGTGCCAGGTGCCATGCCAATGGCGCCTCCACGTTTTCTCGTTTAATTCTCCCACTCTACATGGAGCCTGTCATTTTTATTTTCCATTTTCCAGAGGTGGAGACTTCGAGGCTGAGGAAGGTGCTGTGGTCTGAATGTGTGTGCCCCTCAAACGCCGAAGTTGAAACCTAACCCCTAAGGCGGTGGTATGAGGAGGTGGGGCCTTTGGGGGGTGCTCCGGTCATGAGGGTGGGACCTTCAGGAATGGGATTCGTGCCCTTATAGAAGAGGCCCCAGAGAGCTGTCTAGTCCCTTCCATGTGAGAATGCGGAGATGCAGTTCTGTCTATGAACCAGAAAGTGACCCTCCCCAGACACTGAATCTGCTGGTGCCTTCACCTTGGACTTCCAGCCTCTAGAACTATGAGAAATTACTCTCTGTTGTTCTTCTTTACTTTTTTTCTTTTCTGAGACAGGGTCTCAGTCTGTTGCCCAGGCTGGAGTGCCTGGCACAATCACGGCTCACTGTAGCCTCGACTTCCCGGCTTAAGCGATCCTCAGACTCCTGAGTAGCTGGGACCACAAGACTGACCACCAGACAATCCTGTCCAAATCCCAGCCACCACATCTGGCTAATTTGATTTTGTTTTTGATGTTTTATAGAGACAGGGTCTTGCCATGTTGCCCAGGCTGGTTTCCAACTCCTGGGCTCAAGCGATCCTCCCAAAGTGCTGGGATTACAGGCATGAGCCGCTTCGCCTGACCTTGTCTCCACTGTGTTTTATTTTCATTTTGTTCCTTTTACTACACACGTAACAATCTCTGTATTTTATAAGCTACCTAGTTTACGGTATTTGTCTCAGCAGTCCAAACAGACTAGCATAGAAGGCGATACAACTTTCCTTCAATTATATAACCTGTAAGACTGACCACCAGACAATCCTGTACAAATCCCTAGAGAAGCCTGAAGACTATTTTTTCAATGATCAAATTACATATTGTTTTCACTCTGTAAAAGTACTAAATGTTTATTTCAGAAAATTTTAAAAAATTCAAAGTAATGTAAACATGAAAAAAATTTTAAATGCTTCCAATTTCACAACCCAGGAATAATAACTGTTGGATGGGGTGACTTCCTTGCAGTAGTGTTTTTCATGCATTTTAACAGTGGCAGATGTGATGCTGTGTGTTCAGGAAATCCTGTTTCCCTTCTTCTTTGATGTGCAGCTAGACTACATTTCCCAGCCTCCCCTGCAAGGAGAGTGTCACATGACTGAATCTGACCAATGGAATGTAGGAGAAGATGATGTCCCTTACTTCTCGGCCTGTGCCATACAATCTTCTATTAATCCTTCAAGCTCTCTCTTCTTTGGATGCTCTCGGGATGGGAAGGACCCAGTGAAGGACGCCAAGACCCTAAGGAGCAGCCAAGCCTCTAGATGGAAGAAACTGGGGTTCCCAAATGACCCAGTGGAGTCAAGACCCCTCCCATCCCCTACTGCCCCACACTTGATAGTGTCTTGGGGAGAAGTGAACCTTAGCTGTGTTAAGCCATTGAACTCTGGGAGCTGTTTGTTAAAGCAGTTAGCCTTACAAGCAACATCACGTAAATAGTGGAATCATATTACAGATGCCCTTTTAGGCAGGCCAGAAGCGGTGGCTCATGCCTGTAATTCCAGCACTTTGGGAGACTGAGGCAGGCAGATCGCTTGAGGCCAAGAGTTCGAGACCAGTCTGGCCAACATGGCAAAACCACGTCTTACTAAAAATACAAAAATTAGCTGGGTGCGGCAGCACATGCCTGCAATTCCAGCTACTTGAGAGGCTGAGGCATGAGAATCACTTGAATCTGGGAGGTGGAGGTTGCGCTGAGCTGAGATCACATCACTGTACTCTAACCTGGGTGAAAAAACAAGACTCTGTCTCAAAAAAAAAAAAGAGAGAGAGAGAGATACCCTTTTAGGTTTATTTATTATTATTATTGTTACGATTACTTAACATTCATAAAAACCTTTCACTGTATTATTAAATCACTTTTTTTTTTTGAGACAGAATCTTGCTCTGTTGCCCAGGCTGGAGTGCAGTGGTGCAATTTTGGCTCACTTCAACCTCCACCTCCCAGGCTCAAGCGATCCTCCCACCTCCGCCTCCCAAGTAGCTGGGACTACAGTTGCCTGCCACAACGCCCAACTAATTTTTGTATTTTTAGTAGAGATAGGGTCTTACCATGTTGGCCAGGTCTTGAACTCTCAGCCTCAAGCATTCTGCCTGCCTCGATCGCTCAAATTGCTGAGATTACAGGCATGAGCCACCACACTGGGCCTACATTATGAAACCACTTTTGACAGCATAATTTTGATGGTTGCATAGAAGTCCATCATCATTTTTTATTTACCCAGTCCCATATGGTTGGACATGTAGGTTGCTTCTGACATTTTGCGTTTGTAAGTCATGCTCCAGGGAACATCGTGGTGATCAGCTGGGTGACCCATCTGCAGATGCACCTGGGAACCCTACCTTGGTTTCCTGCCTTAGCCTCTCCTGTATCGGTGTTTCAATGGGTGCCCTAACTCCACAGAAACTATCTGTACAAATGAGTGTAGGGGACCAGGCACGGTGGCTCATGCTTGCAATCCCAGCACTTTGGGAGGCCAAGGCTGGTGGATCACTTGAGGTCAGGAGTTGGAGACCTGCCTGGCCAACATGGTGAAACCCTGTGCCTAATAAAAAATACAAACAATAGCTGGGCGTGGTGGCACGTGCCTGTAATCCCAGCTGCTCGGGAGGCTGGGGCAAGAGAATCGACTGAACCTGGGAGGCGGAGGTTTCAGTGAGCCGGGATCATACCATTGCACTCCAGCCTGGGCAACAGAGTTAGACACTGCCTCAAAAAAAAAAAAAAAAAAAAAGAAAAGAAATGAGTGTAGGGGTGAAATGTACGTCCTTGGGCTAAGTTGTGGGAAAGCCTGGATGTTCCAGATCTGATCTCCTTTTGCCCTGTGCTGCCTTTCCTGCTCATGTCTGGGCAGTGGGGGTAAGTGGGGTAACCGGAAGTCTCTTCCTTTGTAAAATCATCTCTTCCAGGCAAATATGTGGTCCATTCAAATCCCTGTCCCTTGAAAGGGTGGTTTGTCTGCAGCTGGGGGGTCTCCCTCCTGTTTCCTTTTGGAGATGGCGTCTAGCTGTGTGGAGAAGCCTCCGTGGGCCAGGAAAGGAGTCCTGTCCTACCTGGCACTGCTGGGCCGCTCCGGAGTGGCAGCTCTGGACCGCCTGGTCGCTGGGCACCGCATCCACATTCTCGGAGGCTGCCTGGACTTTGCTTTGCCCTGAAAGCTTCCAATTCAGAGTCAATCTTCTTCCCAGACGTTGTGTTTTTCTGTGGCTGTTCTAATAAAGTGCCACAAACCCGGTGGCTGAAATCCATGGAAATCTGTTCTTTCACAGTTCCAGAGGCCAGAAGTCTGACATTAACGTGTGGGCAGTGCCATGCCTCCTCTGAAACCTCTAGGGGAAGGTCCTTCCTTGCCTTTCCGGCTTTCCGTAGCCCCAGACTAAAGATGCATCGCGCCGCTGTCTGCCTCCAATGTCACATAGCATTTTCCTCTTCTTTTTTTTTTGAGACGGACTCTTGCTCTGTCTCCCAGGCTGGAGTGCAGTGGCATGATCTACGCTCTCTGCAACCTCCACCTCCCGGGTTCAAGCAATTCTCCTACCTCAGCCTCCTGTGTAGCTGGGACTACAGGTGCCCCCAACCATGCCTGGCTAATTTTTTTGTATTTTTTGTAGAGACGGGGTTTCGCCATGTTAGCCAGGATGGTCTCGATCTCCTGACCTCGTGATCCGCCCGCCTCCCAAAGTGCTGGGATTACAGGCGTGAGCCACTGCGCCCGGCCCATGTTCCTCTTCTTATAAGGACACCACTCATATGGGATTCAGTCCCACCTAATGACCTGGTCTTAATATATTTGCAAAGGCCCCATTTCCAAATAAGGTCACATTCACAGGTACCGGGGGTTAGTGCTGCAGCATCTTTTTGGGGGACAGCCTGCAACCCATAAGACCTTCCCTGGATCCTTTCAGCTCCTGGCCTTCCTCCACTCAGCGCAGGGGTGGGTCTCTGTGAGACTGTCCTCAGCTCCTCTGCCTGGGGACTGGGGACCCTCAGTCATTTCAGTTTGCTGCAGCCTGGCCATACTGGATGCAGTGTCAGGCCTAAGGTGAGCCTTGCAATCCCCTGAGGACGTATCCCGGGGACAAGGCACCAGCTCCAATGTCCTCGGATCTCCCAAACTTATCTAAATCTTTCTACTGCCCCCAGGCCCCTCATGCCTGACCTCCAGCCTCCCTTCTTGTCCTCCTGGCCTGAAAGGGTCTTCCCTTCCCAGTGCTGTCTAGCAGGGACTCTCTTTGTGTCATGGTCCCATTCTTTTACTCAGGGATGCAGGTGTCACCCATACGGCTCTTCATGGGACCAAATGCCTCACGGTTTAAGTTTTGTGGTGGGGGAGATGCTGGGGAGACAGAAAATATACTGAATTTGCGACGGAAAACACGGCGGGAAACAGTTCCCGAATCCCATGCCTGTTGAAATGATTTTGATGTTGAGCCATATTTGTCTTGACCTTTGTTTTTTTTGTTGTTGTTTTTTGAAATGAAGTCTCGCTCTCACCCGGGCTGGAGTGCAGTGGCGTGATCTCAGTTCACTGCAACCTCCACCTCCCGGGTTCAAGCGATTCTCCTTCCTCAGCCTCCTGAGTAGTTGGGATTACAGGCGTGCACCACCACGTCATACTAATGTTTGTGTTTTTAGTGGAGACGGGGTTTCACCATATTGGCCAGGCTGGTCTTGAACTCCTGACCTCAGGTGATCCACCCACCTTGGCATCCCAAAGTGCTGGGATTACAGGCGTGAGTCACCGTGCCCAGCCTTGCCTTGGCCTTTGAAAGGCTAAACAGATGCAAACTCTGGCCTTGCTGTCTCTCCTAGCCCATTTTCCCGCCCTGCCACCCCAGCCATGCTTCCCAGGCAGCCTCCCCCCGCTCCAGGCCTCTTCTGGGCCCTTGGCACTTGTTCTCATTTTCTGGAACACTCTTCTCCTTCCCTCTTGCTTGGGCAATCCCTCCTCATGCTTTGGGCCTCAGCTTGTGCAACACTCCATCGGGAAAGCTGTCCCCATGCCCCAGACACGCGACCCCCACCACGGGCTGCCTGACGCCTACACCTACCACACTTGTGGCTGCGTGTTTTACATTTGTGACCCTCAGCTGACCACAAGCTCCATGAGGGCAGGGACCCTGTCTGTGTTGTTCACCTCCACTGTTTCACTACTGGCCCTTGGTAGTGAGGTAGTGAGGTAGGTAGGTAGGGTGACACAATTCTGGAGGCAGACCTTGGACACTGGACCAAATTGAGGACTAGCTAAAACAAGCCTGGGGTGGAAGCAGCTCTTCGTAAGGCCTGCCCACCTGTGTGCCATGTTAGTTTACTGTTGCCATGGCAACACCCGGAAGGGACTGCCCTTTCCATGGCAACAGCCCAGTGATCCGGAAGTTACCACCCTTTTCCTAGAAATTTCTGCATGAACTGTCCCTTAATTTGCATCAAATTAAAAGTGGGTCTCAATATGAGTGCAGAATTGGCCCTGGGCTGCCACTCTGGGCACACGGCCCGTGGGTGAGCCCGGCTCTTCAAGGAGCAGTCTCTCTGCTGCCGAGCACGGCCGCTTCAGCCCAAGCAGCTGTCTCACGCCACAGCTCACCCTTACATTCTTCCCTGGGTGAAGCCAAGGACCCTACCCGGTTAAGCCCCAATTTTGAGGCTTACCTGCCTGCCCTGCATCAGTAAGACCCCACCAAGTATGGGAAGAAGGAATGGACCCAGCCGAAGTGATGCCATCATTTTGTATGACGTTGACTCTGTCAAAGTGCCAACATTCAGCTGTTGTCCACCTACAAACATTGCAATTGCTTCTGATCAAAGCCCTCCTCAAGCCCCTGCTTTTTGTAGACCCCCATCACCTGGCAATGGTTAGCTCGCCTGCTGTGGGGGGGAGGCTGCAGATGGTCTGACATTCACTGGGAATCTCCTCTCCTCTCGAGTTCATAACCAGCCCTCTCAGGCTCAGCCAATTCTACCTTGGGTGAGAGCATGAGTGTGCAGTTAGCTCCCATGCTTAGCTAGCTGCTCTCCACACCCTCCCTCCACACCCTGGTGAGCCTGCTTCATGCATGTTGTCTTAGAGCAGCTTGGAGGCTGACACTATTTGAGCCAGTGTAGAGCAGCTGTTAAGAGCAATGGATTTGGCATCAAACAGCTCCCAGCATGGGGCCTGGCACACAGTAGGTGTTCAATAAATGCTTATGGAATTATGAAAAGCAGATTGGGGTTTTTGTCACAGCTCTGCTACTTATTGGCTTTGAGACCTTGGGCAAGTGACGCACACTCTCTGAGCTCAGCTCCTCCGGTGGTATCCAGGGTCCCGCAGGGTCAGCGTCACCCGGACACCTCCCTAGCCTCATCTCTGACTGCGCTCCTGTGCTCCAGCCTCACCCGTCTCCCAGGCTCCCTGCTCCTCTCAAGCCGCGCCTTGCGCCTAGACCGATTTTCACCCAGGGAGGTGATGTGTGTCAGAGCACATTGACGACGGATGGCTACTATCAAAAAACCAGAAAACAGCAAGTGTGGGTGAGGATGTGGAGAAATTGAAACTCTCAAGCATTGCTGGTGGGAATGTAAAGTGGTGCAGCCGCCGTGGAAAACAGCATGGCAGTTCCTCAAAAAAAAGTAAAAATAGAATTACCATATGATCTAGCATTTCTACTTCTGGGTACATACTCAGAAGAATTGAAAGCAGGGTCTCGAAGCGATATCTGTGCACCCGTCGCCACAGCAGCGTTATTCACAGTAGCCAAAAGGTGGAAGCAACTCGTTTACTGTCGATGGTAAACGGATAAGCCAAGCGTGGTGTAGACAAGCGAGGGACTAGGATTCAGCCTTAAAGAGGAAGGAGGTCCTGACACACGTGGCAGTGTGGATCAACCTTGAGGATCTTATGCTAGTGAAATAAACCAGCCCCCGAAAGTTAAATGCTGTATGATTCCACTTACACAAAATACTTAGAGTCATCATAATCATAGAGACAGAAGGTGGCGTGGTGGTTGCCAGGGGCAGGAGGGAGGGGTAACGGGAGTGAGTGTTTACTGGAGACAGAATCTCATGCTATAAAGATGAAGACTTTCAAGAGACGACGGTGTTGATGGGTGCACAACCACGTACACGTTCTTAATGCCACTGGACTACACGTAAAATGGTTACGATGGCAAGTTATGTGGTACGTGTATTTTGTGCTGGAAGCCACCATGCCCTGGCTTAGGAGGACAGAGGAGCCAGCCCCTGGGAACAGACCCCACCCTTGAGAAAAGGCTGAGACCCCTGTGATGGGCTTTCCCCCGGCTCCCCTTGGCCTTGGCCTTCCCTCACCCTGGCCTTGCCTCTTGGTTCCCTGAATCTTCCTTCCTTCCTTCCTTCCTTCCTTCCTTCCTTCCTTCCTTCCTTCCTTCCTTCTTTCCTTCCTTCCTTCCTTCCTTCCTTCTTTCTTTCCTCTTTCTCTCACAGAGTTTCGCTCTTGTTGCCCAGGCTGGAGTGCAATGGCATGAACTTGGCTCACTGCAACCTCCGCCTCCCAGGTTCAAGTGATTCTCCTGCTTCAGCCTCCCAAGTAGCTGGGATCATAGGCGTGCACCATCATGCGTGGCTAATTTTTGGAATTTTTAGTAGAGATAGGGTTTCTCCATGTTGGTCAGGCTGGTCTCGTCTGGAACTCGACCTCAGGTGATCTGCCTGCCTAGGCCTCCCAAAGTGCTGGGATCATAGGTGTGAGCCACCGTGCCCGGCCATCTCCTCCCTCCCTCCCTCCTTTTCTTTTCTTTTCTTTTCTTTCTTTCTTTCTTTCTTTCTTTTTCTTTTTCTTTCTTTTCTTTGTTCTTTCTTTCTTACTCTGTCACTCAGGCTGGAGTGCAGTGGCATGATCACAGCACACTGCCACCTCGACTTCCTGGGCTCAAGCAATCCTCCTACCTCAGGCTCCCAAGTAGCTGGGACCACAGGCACATGCCAACACACCCAGCTAATTTTTGTATTTTTTGTAAGAACAAGGTCTCACTATGTTGTCCAGGCTGGTCTCAAACTCCTGAACTCAAGCGATCCTCTAGTCTCGGCCTCCCAAAGTGCTGAGATTACAGGTGTGAGCCCCTACATCTGGTCTGAAATCTTCTTCGCCCCCTCCCCCACCCCGTCGGCCCCTACCTCAATGGCCACTTCCATGGTACACCTGGGGCCTGGCTCGGTCAGTAACACCCTCCCATCCGCCGTTTCTGCCCGAAGCGTCTGCTCTCGGAGCACTGCCCCTTGTCTTTCCATACGTTCCCTCTGTGCCCTGAACTCCCATCATGCTTTGCCTCTTGCCATCTGCCACCGGGGCACATTCCTTGTCCTTCCCCTCCCGTGTCCTCTGCTTACTCAGGCGCCCTTGGTCACCCTGCCCTCCCCCTCCTCCATCCACCTGGAGAACCCTGGTCCCGCTTGAGTCCTGGTGCTGCTTGTTGCTGCCTGATATCCAAGCAGCAGAACCTGCCTGGACAAAGCCACCTGACGGCACGACCCACTTTATCTCATGACCTTGACCTCTAGCAAACGATCTGTGCTGTCCAGCAATCCTGTGTCCCTCTGGTCAGCTTGCAGCCCCTGTCTCCTAGACCACAGCTTGTTTCTCTCCCCAAACCTCCAATACCCCACCTCCCTCAGCCCTCGGCTCACTCTCAGATGACAGGTTGCTTTGTTTTTTGAGGTGGGATCTCGCTATGTTGCTGAGGCTGGAGTGCAGTGGTGTGATCACGGCTCACTGCAGCCTCAAACTCCTGGGCTAAAGTGATCCTCCCTCCTCATCTTCCTGAGTAGCTGGTCCACACCACCATGCCTGGCTAAGTTTTTTTCTTTTTCTTTTTTGTAGAGACAGGGTCTCACCCTGTTGTGCAGTCTGGCCTCAAACTCCTGAGCTCAAGAGATCCTCCTGCCTTGGTTTCCCAAAATGCTGGGATTACAGGCATGAGCTTCGCTGCAAACACAGAGGCAATCAGAGGCGTTCCTGGCCCTGCACTCACCAGCCTCCCTGGGTGGTCCCCTGGGCAACCGTCCCTCCCCTCCTGCCCATCAGCCGTCCTCCCTGCCTGGGCCCCATGCACCTCGCTTCCACCTTCCCGAGGCTTCCCTCCACCATGGCCCCATCTCTCCTGCATCACCAGCTGTTTCCTTTCCTGGGTCAACCCCATCAGCATGCAACAAACATGCAGGAATGTCCCCAGACTTTAAGAAGCCACCCTCTGACCCCACAATCCCTTTAGCTTCCGCTGTGCTTATCTGATCCCCTTCTAGCACATTCCTTTGGAAGGGTGGTCTCTGTGCTCTCTCTCTCCGCCCTTCCTCCCTGCATCCCCGTCATCCCCTGGGTCCACCGAAGTCGGGCTTCCAGGCCTGCCCTTCCACCCACACAGCTCTTGCCGAGGTCAGCAATGACCACCACAGCCCTCCACCTGCCAGCAGCCTCGGAGGTGGCCGCTCACTCCCTCTGTCTGTGAACATGCCCTTCTCTTGGCCCCAGGACGTGGCTTTGCCTCCTTGTCTCTCATTTGCTCCTCTTGTCCCTGCTAACCTGCCTGCCCGCCCTCTTCCTGGGCGAGCTCTTCCATCCCAGGGCCTGAGTCCCAGATTCCTCCCCGACGTCCAGCCCCGCCCCCCGACCTCCAGCCTGCACTCCCCGGGGACGGGCTCCTCCATCCTCACACTTCATGTTTCCCAAACCCCATCTGCCCCACTGCGAAGCTCCAAACCCGCTCCTCCCACAGCAAATGGAAACTGCGTGCTCTGCTTCCTCAGATCCAAGCTCCTGGACTGGCCCTTACTCCCATCTCCTTTTATATCCCATGATGGGTGCTTTTCTTTTCTTTTTTTTTTTTTGAGACAGGGTCTCACTCTGTCACCCAGGCTGGGGTACGGTGGCGCAATCACAGCTAGACCAGCGATCGTGTGAACTCGCACTTTAAAACACACTTGAGGCCAGGCACGGTGGCTCACACCTATAATCCTAGCACTTTGGGAGACCGAGGCGGGTGGATCATGAGGTGAGGAGTTCGAGACCAGCCTGGCCAACACGTGAAACCCTGGCTCTACCACGTGTGGTGGTGCGAGTCTGTAATTCTAGCTACTCAGGAGGCTGAGGCAGGAGAATTGCTTGAACCTGGGAGGTGGAGGTTGCAGTGAGCCGAGATCACACCAGTATACTCCGGGCTGTGTGACAGAGCGTCTCAGAAAAAAAACCAAAATGAAACACACACACACACACACACACACACACACACACACACACACGGCCCCAGCTCCTTTCCAGGGGTGCTGGGACCCAGTGCCCGGCCGCCCTCACTCCCCTGTAAGAACGAAGTGGTACCCCAGTATCCCAGCTTCACCTTCTCCACACAGAAGCCAAAAGACCCTTTTAAAATGCAAGTCAAATCCCATCTCTCGCCGGCTCAGAACCCCCCAGGGGCTTGCAGAGAGGAGGATTCGAAGTCCTTGAAGTCCTCCTGCAGCCCACCAGGCCTGAGTGACCCAGCTTCCCTGTTTCTGGGCTGACCTCTTGGCGGGCCCCAGGAGGGCAGGGCTGTGTCTGATGGGTCGGGGCTGTCTTGGCACCCAGGCCATGTAATGGTACATATTTGATGGATGAATAAGTGATGGATGGGTGACTGCTGCTTCCCCGGGAGGCCCTGCCTTGGACCCCAGCCCAGCCCAGCCTCCACGTGTTCCTGCCTGCCTGGGCCTGCACCTGGCCACCCCCCTCCCCCCACCTCTGCCAGGTGTGCTGCCTCAAAAACTGTTGGTTCTGGTTGCCAATCTCTTAGCAGAGAGGGGTGCCCCAGGGACCAAGGGTCTGTGGTACCTAAGCGGTCACCCTCCTGGGTCTCTCTCTTCCATCTCCCCCATCTGGTAGGTGGGGCTAAGGGAGCAAAGACCACGCCCCCAATCTGGCTACACCTTTCTTCCAGCCAACCAAGCACCAGAAAACCAAGATTTGCACAAAATGCTGGTGGCCTGGAGCGGGTCCCTCAGGCTCCTCAGTCTGCTCTGTGGCAGGGCCAGTCACTTGTCCCATTCTGGGAGCCATGCGTGGTAAGGGATCAAAGCCCCAGATAACTCCACACTGCCTTGCACAAGCCTAGCTTCTCACTTTGGACATCTACATTGCACCACTTGGGGTCATTCGCTGCCAGTGAGGTGACTGCGTGGGGGCAGGGCTGGATCTAGAACCCCCTGGTCTCTCCCCCAGGCAAGGTCCCCACATCTCCTTTTCCGGTGATGCTCCGGTTCCCAGAAACTTTTTGGCCAGCTGCAGAATGGCCATTCATCTCGGGCTTCAATTTCCCACCTGCCCCTTTGACCTCCCAGGCCTCTCCAGCGGGGCCAGGGAGCCAGGACTGTGCTGTCGGGGCTTGTCTCTGGGGCTTGGGGGAACTGCCCACAGTGAGGACCTGCTATGTGCCAGGTGCCTTCTGCCCAGTCCTCATAGCAGCCCTGCATCTTCACAAATGAGAAAACAGGCCAGGTGACGTGGCTCACGCCTGTAATCTCAGCACTCTGGGAGGCCGAGGCAGGTGGATCACTAAGTTAGGAGTTCGAGACCAGCCAGGCCAACATGGTGAAACCCATCTCTACTAAAGATATACAAAATTAGCCAGGTGTGGTGGTGTGCGCCTGTAATCCCAGCTACTCAGGAGGCTGAGGCAGAAGAATTGTTTGAACCTGGGAGGTGGAGGTTGCATGAGCTGAGATCGTGCCATTGCACTCCAGCCTGGGTGACGGGGCAACACTCTGTCTCAGGAAAAAGAAAAGTAAGAAAAGAAAAAAGAAATGTCCCTGGTTAGGGCCACAGGGGATGTGGCAGGAGCCATCGCCTGGGAGGGGGTGGTGCCTGGGCGGTGCCAGGATGGAGAGATGCGTCTGTCTTAAGAGGGTGGGCAGACAGGCCCTGGTTCCAGGAGCTGAACTGAAACAGAACGGTAGCGTCTCTTCTCATCTACAGACTAAATGGAACTAACTCATGGAAATTCTCCATTTTGTTTCTTTACTTAAAAGTTTCTGATATGTTTAACACCTGCCAATACATGTATGTACATGATATTCAGTAATGATCATTGCAAGCCGGGCATGGTGGCTCGTGCCCGTAATCCCAGCACTTTGGGAGGCTGAGATGGGAGGATCACTTGAACTCAGGAGGCAGAGGCTGCAGTGAGCTGTGATGGTGCCACTGCCCTCCAGCCTGAGTGTCAGAGCAAGATCCTGTCTGTAAATAGTAACAGTAATAACTGTACCACCTACACACGTGTCATCCATGCATCCCGGTATTGTGCACTCTCCATACAAAGGTATGAAAATTCACAGGAAGCCTGTGCTTGCTCAGTGCTATCGGGCCTCTTTGGCAGATGCAGAAACAGGCTCACAGAGGGGAAGTCACTTGCCGAAAGCCACACGGCCGGCACGGGGTGGCACTGAGACATGCACCCGGGTCTGGGCAGCACTAAAACCCCTGCCCCACCACGGCCTTCCCAGTCTCCGTGTTAGTGAGGAGCCCTGGGATGTTTGGGGAGCTGGCTTTCTGTTTCCGTCTGTGTTTGTGGAGATTGCCCTGAGCTTTCAGGTGTCTGCCCTAGAGAGCCCCTTGGGGCGGGGGCTTCCTGTCCCTCTTGCTAGGACATGGCCTTGGGCTAAGGCTGAGAGGAGTCAAGGTGGGAGGGGAGTGGAGTGGGATGCTTGGGGGCTGCCCCTCCAGCCTCAGACATGTCCGGGGTCTGCCCAGAGCCCCTCACTGGGCCCTGGCTGAACCACTGCCAAGGGCTGACTCTCATCTCCTAACTGATCCTGCCAGCTGGAGCCAAGGTGGACTCTCCCCATAGACTGGGACGAGTGCCCAGGACCGGGTGGTGGCTCTGAGCCTCCTTGTGTCACCTTCTCCCCCCCCAGGACTCCTTACATGCTGCAGGGGGTGCACTTGGGTCTCGGAGAGCGTGGCTCAGGCCCCTGGGGCTTCCGAGTGCATTCAGGCTGCTCTGCTGACCCTAGAAGGTGACCCAGGAAGCTGTGAGGTCAGGGGAAGGGACGGGCCTCAAGAGCGGGTCACAGTCCAGCCGGGGCCTGTGTGGACAGAGGCCTTCCTGTCTCCACTGCACGCAGGTAGTCCTGAGGCCGCGTGATGGATTCGCCACCTGTGACATACGCCACCAGCCTGCGTGTCTGTGCCCCCAATACTGCCAGACAGTGCAGAGCGAGGGCTGCCCAGGCCCCGTGCTGTGGGGAAGTGACGGAGGAGCCGGTCCTGCTGCAGGTGAGACTAGGTGGGGACGTCCTGGCCCCTCCTGCATCCCCTCCCCCTTGTTCTGCATGACTGCCCGTTTTAATTCACACATCCCTTTCTAAGACTTATCATTGCGTTTCTCATAAAGGAAAGTATTAGCACAGGGGGTGATTGTGATCCAACTCCGCGGCTCCTCTTAGAAATTGAGAGGGTGGTCAGCGGGGTCCAGCTTGCGAGAGGTCCCGAATGGCAGGACAGCGCTACAGATGTCATGGTCCTCGGTGGGACGGTGTCCTGCCCCAGAGAGGCCACCGAGGGCTGGCAGAGGGAACCTGGAAGGCAGGTGGGATTGACTGAGATGTGCCAGGTCGGGAGGGAACACCAGGGGACACTCTGGAGAAAGTGGCATGCGGCGCATTTGTGGGGAGCGGACCGGCCGGGCCGGGAGCGCAGGGTGGAGGGCTGTGGTCAGCCCGCTCCAGCAGGAGGACATGAATCAGGCCTGTCCAGAGGACTTCCACATCCTCTCCTGGAAAGAGGACCAGGGAGGTACCTGTTTCATGCCCAGGAGGTCACGATAGCGCCCATCAGCGTTAGCTACCATCTGGTCCTCGCCTCGCAAGAAGCCCTGCCCCTGGTTCGCTGGCTTGGGGGTGCCTCCCAGGTCAGGGTTTCCCCAGTGTGGGGTGTGCACCCCAGTGACCTAGGAGAGAGTGGTGTGATCCCTCACACCACGCAAAGGTGACTCCCTTCTTGGGCTCAGCCCCCTGGGTCCCTCGGGGGAAGTGCACCACGTCCCAACCCTTTTCTATCAAAGGGCCATTGGCAGGTGACAATAACCAGCTAGAATTTCCTAACACTGCTTATTCTAATTGTAATTTATTTTTACTTTTACCTTCTATTTATGGCCCGTGATCTTAGTGTTTTCCCATCTGACGCAGTCACATAAAGTTCCCTTATGGAGGCATTTACTTAAGTCATGGCAGTGAATGCGTTTGAAGAAAGACGGAAAGCAAGTAACAGAAGAAGGTGCCACTGGAAGGGCTGGGTCAGCAAGAGGCGGTGCGCGGACCCTTAACTCATGGATCAGGAAGCGAATTTGACTCTTGTTTTGTTACGTTTGTTCTGATGGGAAAGGAAGCTGTGGGTGAGGACACATTTGGTGGGAGGGGTTCGGATGCGGCCAGCTCATCCTTGCGAACCCCCACTACCGTCCCCTCAAACCTGTCCGAGCCTTGCAGTCCTGTGAGACCTCGCCGTATTCTGCGACAGAATCCGAGATAGAGGTGAAAGCGGGGAAGTACATTGCGGCCATCAAGGCAGCTTTCTGTAAATCGCTGCCTGGAGGAACACATGATACCAGACCATCCTCTCTGCAAAGAAAGTGAGGTTGACGCCTGTGATATCATCATAACTGACTTTTAGCTCAGGTGAGTTCGGGTTTCCGCTCCTGGAGCTCTGGCTCATCCCGCCTCGAGCTCCCCAGCCCCAGGCTCTCCAGGTGCCTTGGGTATCCTCCGTACAGGGCGGTGGCATTGGACCCTCCGGCTGCTGGTCTGTTCCAACCCGGGAGGGCCTGGGTGCGGAGCGGTGACTGGCAGGCCGGGCTCCCTCCCTCCTTCTTGTTGGAGGCCTGGGGCATGGCTGGCTGTGGCCGTTCATCTCGGCCTCCGGCCCACTGCACAGAACCCACAGAAGCCAGGCCCACCCCTGCCCTCCACCCAAAGGGTCACGGGAGCCGCCGTCTGACTTTGAAGCACACTCACTTGTGGCGGACAGAGAAAAGGTATTTGGAATTAAGTGAAGGGTGGGGGGATGGGGCGAGCTAGGCCTCGGGGTCACATAGCTGCAGGCACCTTGATTGTCACTGCACTGGCCGCTGTCCCTTACTTTCCACGGTTCTGCGGTGGGCTAGAGCGGGATGATTATTTCAAAACATTTCTTCCTTTTTTATTTGAGACTCTGTCGCCAGGCTGGAATGCAGTGGCGCGATCTCGGCTCCCTGCAACCTCTGACTCAGCCTCCCGAGTAGTATTTTTAGTAGAGATGGGGTTTTGCCATGTTGGCCAGGATGGTCTCGATCTCCTGACCTCAAGTGATCCGCCCACCTCGGCCTCCCAAAGTGCTGGGATTACATGCGTGAGCCACCACACCCGGCCTTGTTATATCATAACTTTTTGTCCCTGCTTATGTTAAGCCCCTCAAACGGCATCCGAACGAGGTTGAACTGCTGAGGGCTCCCGGACCCCTGCCGCCAAGGATCCCCTGGCTTGTGGTGACTCCGGGGGGGGGCAGCGGTGCTCGTCCTGGCGCTGGGGAATCTTTCCTGACTTCCCTTTTCGTCCCTCTCCTCCCCAGGGCCCGGCTTTGCCTGTGCCCTCCATTTTCTGCCCCCCTGTTCTGGGAATTGTGGGTGCCCCCAAAGCAACTTCCTGAGGTGCCATGCTCAGCAGGTCTGGGGGGCACTCAGGGGCTTGCCTTTTGTCAGGCTCCCTGGTGGCCTGGTGCGGGGACTCTGGGGACCGCATCTGGAAAACATGGGCCCTCCAGTTGTTGACTGGCACACGAGGGGCCACACTGAGGGGCCACTGTCCAGTGTTTAGTGCTGAGCTGACTGGAGAAGTGGGAGGACCAGGCCCTGGGATGGGAGCAAGGGGGGCACAAAGGGGCTGCCACCCCTCAGGATCTCCTGGGTCACACCAGTGCCTGGGAGAGGCCCCTGGAGCTCACCTTGTGAAAACGCGGGTGTCTGGTCACACCCCAGGGGCTCTGATTCACAGGACTGGCCAGGCCAGATAATCTGAATTTCTTTTCTTCCCCCTTTTATCTTTTTTTCTGAGATGGAGTTTTGCTCTTGTTGCCCAGGCTAGAGTGCAGTGGCACAATCTTGGCTCACCACAACCTCTGTCTCCCGGGTTCAAGCGATTCTCCTCCCTCAGTCTCCTGAGTAACTGGGATTACAGGCATGTGCCACTACACCAAACTAATTTTGTATTTTTAGTAGAGATGGGGTTTCTCCATGTTGGTCAGGCTGGTCTTGAACCCCTGACATCAGGTGATCCACCTGCCTTGGCCTCCCAGAGTGCTGGGATTACAGGCGTGAGCCACTGCACCCAGCCAAGAATCCAAATTTCTAACAAGTTCCTGGGTAAGGTCAATGCTACTGGCCGGGAGGACCACACTTTGAGGACCACAGGGGGACACCGGCAGCTGCAGACCCAGCTAGGACCAGGGCAGAGGCCGCGTCCTCCCCATTCCTCGGGAGCTGCCTCAGCCGCATGGTGATATCGACGTGACATCTGCATGGGGGCACTGGTGTTCATCCACGCTGAGTGCATCTTCCTTCATTTTACAGGCAAGAAAGCTGAGGCTCAGCGAGGGCAAGTGACCTGCACAAGGCCACACAGGCAGTCAGGGAGTGGGCGGCCACGCCGAGACCTGCCGGCTTCATGTTCATGGCGTGAGGGCTCCGGCGGCTCTGCTGTCACGTCTGGTTACCTTGTCCACATCATTTGGAGGGGAACGAGGTGGAGAACTAGGAGTGTGTGTGGCAGGAAGGGACTGGGGGAGAGAAAGGGGCCCAGGAATCAGGGGCATATGTGGCATTGAAAGGAGCAGCAGCCCAAAGTCACGAAGTGTCCTCACGTTCAAGGTCATGCTCAAGGTCATGAGTTCACCTCGGGGATCCTGCCTCACTGGGGCTGCAGCCAGCTCCTTCCCCAGGCTTCGGGGGTCTCCTTTGGCCAGGTGATCCCCTCCCTGTCACCACCCCAGGGCACACAGTGCAGCAGGCACACGGTGACACCTGATATTCCACTAAACAGGACACTTCAGGGCGGAGGTGGGATGGCGGGTGGGGGTGAGAGGCCGCAGTGCTCAGCCTCCCCTTCCATGGACCCAGCATCCCTGGGTGGACCTAGAGAGGCTCTGGGCGTCCGGGTCTCAGGCCTGGCCTCAGAGCAGAGCTTTGGGCTCCTCTTTCTCCACGTCCACACCTGCACCGTGCACACCTGCCCCAGTCCTGGGTCTGGCAGCACCTTGGGCTGGCTGTGGAGAGGCTTCACTGGGTTTGCACGGGTTCACCCCAGGCACCCTGGAGATCCTGCCCTCACTGGAGGTGAGGAGGAGCAGGCTGGGAGCAGGAGAGGAAACTGCAGAGAGGAGAGCAGGGGGCGGCCTGAGGGTGGCCAGAGCAGTTCGGGAAGAGCACTGGAGCAGGAGTCTCCTTTAGGGGACTGGGCTTCTCTTTCTGTAAAGGGAAGGGGCAGGGCCAGGCGTCCTGAGGGCCACTGGTGGTCTGACAGGGTGGGGATGCAGTGGGAAGGGGCCCGGCCTGCCCCGGTCTCCAGCCTGTGCCCCAAACCCATCTCCCCTTGGAAGAGGTCCCAGGAGTCACCAGCACCTGGTTCTGACTGCGCCGACAGAGGCTGTGTCTGCTGCAGCTGGAGGTGCAGGGCCAGCCGTGGTCTGCGCACGTGAACCCCTCAAAGCACAGAGGCTGATGCGTGACAAGCGCTCATTAAACGTCACCTGCGTGTGATTACTAGTAATAAAAGCCTTAGAAGCAGGAGGAGCTGAGAAGGGCCTGTCTAGGTTGGGGGTCTTTTCATCAGGAGGGAGCTGGTGCCAGGTACCCTCTGCTGACAGCCATGCAGGGGCCTCGTGTTTTCTCTTCCTTTCCAGGCACTGGGACTTCTCCACAGCCCTCTCTGTGGTTATTTTACAGGTGGTGGCCCTGGGATCACCTGCCACCTCCCTGTAAGCATTAGCCAGGAGTCCAAGAACTTCCCTCCGGAGCCTCACACCCCCAGCGTGGAGCCTGGCAGGGCACAGATTCTCTCCAAACCTTTGTGAATGAATGAAGGATGATGTCACTTGAATCCGTTCCCCATTTTATATTTTATTTTTATTTTTTAATTTAATTTAATTTTTATTTTTTTGAGACGAAGTCTCACTCTGAGATTCAGAGACAGGAAGCCACTTACCAAGGACACACAGGAGGAGACCAGTGAGCAGGACCTCTGGTCCATCTGGGAGGCCACCAGGCCTCTCCCAGAGTCCTTGGCCTCCGCTTGATGAGCTAGGATTTTTCACTCACGTGGGCCCAGTGGGCTGAGAGGACATGGGCTGGGGTGTCGGAAGCTGCCGAAGTGATCCCTCCTACTTGGCTGGAGGCTCGCAGGCTCAGCAGGCTCTGGGGGCTGGGGAGGGTGGGCGACGCACAAATGCACTCATGACCATAGGCTCAAGAGTGACAGCGCCTGTCAGGGACCAGGAGGCAGGGCCTGTCTTTTCTTGCTGTTTTATTGCCTTCAAAGTCTGGACCAAGTGGTTTCTGGATGGAGTCACGGTGACCTTACATCTATTCCAGCAATTCGTTCATTCATTCACAATACAAGGGCCAACATCTCGGTGATACCTCCGATCCCCCTGAGCCTGTCTGCAAATGGGAAAAGCGCGATTCCATTTATCTCCCATTTATTGAGCACCTGCTACGTGCTGGGCCGGATGGTCTAGTTCAACCTCCACAGCCCCACAGCTGCTGTCGGTTTTGTATCTTGTGTTTTTCACTCGACAGTTTATTGTGCGCATTTTCTTGTGTCCCAAAGGTCCTTGTGAGAGATGGTGTCTGGAGAGTGGGTATCGCAGGGGCCTGCTGCCTGGCTTACCTCTTCCCAAATCGGGGCTCCTCTGTGCTACCTCCTCTCTGTCCAGCTCCTCCTTCAAGGCCTGGCTTAATTCTACCTCCTCCACAAAGCCCTCCGTTCCCTCCGCCCCTGGCCAGTGCGGTCTCCTTTGCCGTCACCGGCTCTCTCCTTGCCTTGCCTGCCCCCGGCCTCCTAACCTTCTCCTTCTCTCTCGTGGGGTGATGCCTTCTCTCTTCCTCTACACGCATCAGGTCTGAGCTCAAAGTCACCTTGTCAAAGCCCCTCCCTGGACCACCCTGTGTGGTTATCCTGTGGGCTTGTTCCTGCGTTTGTCCCTGAGCTCACAGGGTCTGGTCGTTCAGTAGAAGGACTCCTGTAAAGGTGCTGGGTAACCGATAAACACAGAAGATCTAGCAATAAAAATAAAAGAAAGACCAGGCGCGGTAGCTCACGCCTGTAATCCCAGCACCTTGGGAGGCCGAGGTGAGAGGATCACCTGAGGTCAGGAGTTCGAGACCAACCTGGCCAATGTGGTGAAACCTCATCTCTACTAAAAATATAAAAATTAGCCAGCTGTGGTGGCGCATGCCTGTAATCCCAGCTACTCGGGAGGCTGAGGCAGGAGAATCGCTTGAACCCGAGAGGCAGAGGTTGTAGTGAGCCCAGATCGTACCACTGCACTCCAGCCTGCATGACAGAGCAAGACCCTGTCTCAAAAATAATAAAATAAAATAAAATAAAAATATTGCACACTCAGTTAAATATGAATGTCAGATAAGTACCAAGCAACTTGTGAATATAAATGTATCCCAAATATGGAATGGAATACACATGCTAAAAATTTGTTTTTACCTCAAATCCAAAGGACACTCAGCATCTTGAATTTAATCTGGCAACTCCAACACCTCCCACCCTCTTCGCCCCTTGTCAGGCAAGCTCAGTAGCGAGGCTGGAGCTGCTGGGGGCGGGGCCGTGTCTGTCTGGGCCTCTGCTATCTGTGTGCCCTGCCCTCCGCAGGGAACCCGACATGAAGCACATGCTGGATAAGTAAGTTCCCGTTGCTAGAGCCAGTGATGGGTCCCCGCCCTCGCTGGGGAATCGAGGGGACCCACGCCAGCCCAGCCAGGTGGAATCATCGGGAACAGAGGGCACCTCCTCTGCAAAGGCCAGTGCGAATTAGAAGAAGTCTGAGATGCAGGCTGTTTGATCCAAGAGATGCTTTTTAATTATTGTCAGACAGCTGTGACTGACTGAGCACCTACTGCATACCTGCCTCACACTGTTCTCATACGCAGCAGCTCTGCAGGAAGGCATTCTTGCTGGGATTCAGAGAGGGGCAGACCTGGCCTTGGGTCGCACAGCTGGGAGCTGGACACCGGGCTCTCTCCAGCCGGCTCAGGTGCCGCTGGCCGCAGCACCTCCCCGTGGCACCGGACCAGGGCCTCTGAGGCTGCTTTAAAGGGGTTCTTTGAGAATGGCGCACTTACTGGGTAAAGGCTCATGCGTGACCCTGAAGTTTTTGAGCAAGCCACCCTCTCATCACGCAGTTCATTTATTCAGTGCACCCTGTGTTCCCATCCACATTTGGTGCACAGGAGAGCCCCTGCTCAGGAATTTGGAATTAAGGAGGCTTTGAATGAACGAGGCTCTACTGAATTTAAATTCGAGATGGGGCAGGGAGGGACCAGGTACTGGTGAGCTGTAGATGAGGCAAGGGTTCGAATCCAGCCCCTACTGTTTCTCAGCTCTATGTCTTTGGACAAATCACTTTCTCTGGCCCTCAATCTCGCCCTCTTTAAAGAGGGGGTGAAATGAATTCAGATACCCCAAGGCCCCACGAAGTGCTAGCGACTGAGGTCTGCTGGTGTTGAAGGTGACTGGGAACGGGGTAGGGTCCCGTTTTCCCTGGGGGAGCCTGGGCCTGTGTCCGAGGTGCCTGTGGCATCTCTGCTAGCTGCACCTGGTTTCTGACTCGCCCCAGGGAGCTGCCAGGCAGGGGAAACTGCTCTCCTGGCCTGGGCACCAAGCCGAGGTCAGCCAAAAGCCGGGCTTCCTGAGACCTGCCTTCCAGGCTGTGGGGCCTGCTGTTGGGGCTGGTGTGTGTGTGTGTATGTGTGTTAGTATGTGTGAGTGCATGTGTGTGCATGTGTGCGTGTGTATATGTGTGTATGTGTGTGCACGTGTATGGGTGTATCTGTATGTGTGTGTGCATGTGTGTATGTGTGTATATATGTATGTATGTGTGTTTGTATATATGTATGTGTGTATATATGTGTAGGTATGTGTATGTGTGTATATGCATGTGTGTGTATGTGTGTATATGTGTGTATGTGTGTATGTGTATGTATGTGTGTATATGTATGTATATATGTGTGTATGTGTATGTGTGTATATATGTGTATGTGTGTTTGTATATATGTATGTGTGTATATATGTGTGTGTATGTGTATGGGTGTGTATGTGTATGTATGTGTGTATATATGTATGTGTGTATGTGTATGTATGTGTGTATATGTATGTATATGTGTGTGTATGTGTATGTGTGTATATATGTGTATGTGCGCGTATGTGTATGTATGTGTGTATACATATGTGTATGTATGTGTATGTGTATGTGTGTATATGTGTGTGTGTATGTATGTGTGTATATGTATGTGTATGTGTGTATATGTGTGTGTGTATATGTGTGTGTATGTGTATGTGTGTATATATGTGTATGTGTGTATATGTATGTATGTATGTGTGTGTGTGTGTGTGAGAGAGAGATGAGGAGGCACGGGCTGCAGTCTGCACGAGGTGGGGGTGGGGGTGGGCTCTCATATTTTAAACTCATCACCTGGCTGGGGAAGTGGCTGTCCTTGCTCCAGAAAGGTGTCTCTGTGGCTCTGTGTTCCCGAATTGTCATCACTGTCCCTCACATGTGCTTGGAATAACACTCAAACTCCCCCAGGGCTCCCGAGGCCCCAGAAGCCGGCTCCTGCCCGAGGCACTCACTTCTGCCTCACCCCCGCCCTGTGGCCACCCACAAACACCCCAAATCCTTTCCCTCCTTGCAGGCCTTGGCCTGGGCTGTGCCCGCCAGCGGGGCTCCCTGTCCTCTCCGCTCCATCCCTCTCTTGCTCTGCCTTCTCCAGGAGGCCTTTGTGAACGCGCTGCGGACACGGGCTCTCCCATGAGTGTCTCAGCCCCGCGTGTGCCTCCCCCCAGTCAGGGTAGAGGCTCCCGCATGCTGAGTCCTTATCTGTGGTACGCTGACCCTAGTGGCTAGGCAGGGCCTGGGCCCCAGGGCCCCTCCAGATCTGTGGAGAGAAGAAGTCAGAGGGCTGCGTGGTTTAAACCCCGTGTGTGTGGAGAGAGCCATTCTCCCTGCCACACATCTATCCATTCATTTGTCCATTCAACAGAAAGCAGCGGCCTGGGCGATCAGGGTTAAAGAGACGCTGGCCCCTGCCCTTGCGAATCCTGCTCCAGGTGTGTGTCGGGGGCTGGGGGCGAGGCTGGCACCGGGCAGGTGAGGACCGAAAACAAACACCACCTGGCGATCTGTTTTCTCCCACACATTCTCCCTTTCTGGATGTTAGGAGATTAATATATGCAAATACCCTTTTCCTATGGTGGTTTTAGCCTCTCACTCTGTGGATTATGTTACTTGATTTAAATACATCTTCTCCCCACCAACATATACATGTATAAATCCTAAACACTAAATAAAATCCCTTCATTTCCCATGTGCTGCGGAGCTTCTAATCCCAAGTCCTGTGGGCATTGCGGCAGTTAAGATGGTTCATGGGGGCTGCGGAGATTTTATTTGGAATATCAAATACCTGTCCCTTAATGGAGTTTGCTAATACCAGCCAGAGGGGGCCAAGGGAGAAGCCGGAGTTGGAGAGGGGGTGGGAGCGGCCTCTGGAAGGAAAGAGGCCTGTGAGCGAGTGAAGAAGGGTTTGGACCAGAGGAGGGGGTCGCACAGCCAGACTGGAGGGGACAGCCGGGTCTGGGCGCGTCGGAGGCCCGGGCAGGACTGTGGGTTCATTAGAAAACAGTTGACGAGACAGGGTGTGGAGGCTCCACCTGTCATCCCAGCACTTTGGGAGGCTGAGGCAGGAGGATCGCTTCAGCCCTGGAGTCTGAGACCAGCCTGGGCAACATAGTGAGAGCCTGTCTCTATGAAAAGTAAAAATAGAAAATCAGCTGGTCGTGGTGGTGCACACCTGTGGTCCCAGCTAATCAGGAGGCTGAGGCAGGAGGATTGCCTGAGCCAGGTAGGTAGAGGCTGCAGTGAGCTGTGATTGCACCACTCCACTCTAGCCTGGGAGACAGAGTGAGACCCTGTCTAAAAAAAAAAGAAAAAGAGAGAGAAAGAAAGGGAGGGAGGGAAGGAGGGATGAGGGAGGGAGGGAGGGAAGGAAGGAAGGAAGAAAGGAAGAAAGAAAGAGGAAGGGATCCTGGGCGCGGTGGCTCACGCCTGTAATCCCAGCACTTTGGGAGGCTGAGGTGGGCAGGTCACCTGAGTTTGTGAGTTCAAGACCAGCATGACCAACATGGAGAAATGCCATCTCTACTAAAAATACAAAATTAGCTGGATGCGGTGACGCATGCCTGTAATTCCAGCTAATCAAAAGGCTGTGGCAGGAGAATTGCTTGAACCGGGGAGGCGGAGGTTGTGGTGAGCCAAGATTGCGCCATCGCACTCCACCCTGGGCAACAGAGCAAGACTCCATCTCAAAAAAAAAGAAAAAAAATTAAAAAATAAATATTTAAATAAAGAAGAAGAAAGAACTACTTCAATAATTACATATCCAGCAAAAATAGCCTTTAAGAATAAGTGGAAAGTAGGCCAGGCATGGTGGCTTACGCCTGTAATCCCAGCACTCTGGGAGGCTGAGGATCAACTGAGATCAGGAGTTTGAGACCAGACTGGTTGACATGGTGAAACCCCATCTCTACTAAAAATACAAAAATTAGCTGGGCGTGGTGGTGTGTGCGCCTGTAATCCCAGCTACTCGGGAGGCTGAGGAGGGAGGATTGCTTGAACCCGGGAGGTGGAGTTTGCAGTGAAGCGTGAATGCCCCACTGCCTGGGTGACACAGTGAGACCCTGTCTTAATAAATAAATAAAAAGTAAGTGCGTGCAAGTCCGCATTTGGTTTCTCTGTCCCTCTTTTCCTATCCTCTTTGCATTCCCATTGTTACTATATAATGGTTGCTTAAATGATTATAATACACACCCCTAACTTTTCATAGTTAACTTAGAGTTAACACGGGACCATCTTGCACCAAATGTGGGAAGCTGCCACAGCTCAGGTCCATGGCGGCTGCCCTGCGTCCTTCACACCACCATTGTCATGTGTATGTAATTTCTGCTTTAATAAGCCTATATATGTTACGGAAGTTAAGAAGAAAAAAAGACCTTTTCTTTTTACCCAGATATTTGTCATTTCAAATACTCTTCCTAAAGATCTTTTTTTTGTTGTTGAGATGGAGTCTCATTCTGTCGCCCAGGCTGGAGTGCAGTGGCGCGATCTTGGCTCGCTGCAACCTCCGCTTCCTAGGTTCAAGTGATTCTCCTGTCTCAGCCTCCAGAGTAGCTGGGATTACAGGTGCCTGCCATCATGCCTGGCTACTATTTTGTATTTTTAATAGAGATGGGGTTTCACCATGTTGGTCAGGCTGGTCTCGAACTCCCGATCTCAGGTGATCCATCTGCCTCAGCCTCCCAAGGAGCTGAGATTACAGGCGTGAGCCACTGCGCTGGCCCACTTCACATTTATTCTTAAAGGATATTTTTTGCTGAATATATAATTATTGGATTGAAGTATTTTTTCTTCCTTTTAATTTATAATATTTATTTTAATTTTTTAAAGAGATGGCATCTCACTATGTTGCCCAGGCTGGTCTCCTGGGCAACATAGTGCCTTAAGTAATCCTCCTGCCTCAGCATCCCAAAGTGCTGGGATTACAGGTATGAACCACCACATCTGGCTTCTTCCTTTCTAAAAAAATTTCTTGGCTGGGCAGGGTGGTGGGCACCTGTAATTTCAGCTACTCGGGAGGCTGAGGCAGGAGAATCACTTGAACCCGGGAGATGGAGGTTGCAGTGAGCCAAGATTGCACCTCTGTGCTCCAGCCTGGGAGACAGTGAGACTCCATGTCAATTAAAAAAAAAATGGAAATAATTATAGGTTTAGAGAAAGTTCCAAAAATAGTACCGGGAGCTCTGAGCACCCTCAGTTAGTCTCCCCCGGTGGCATAGCTTACATAAGGTGTCATATCCCAACCAGGAAATTGACATCGGTACTACGGTGTGTGTACAGGTCCATGCTATTTCCTCACCCGTGCAGGATTGTGGAGCTACTGTGGCAATCAAGATGCAGAGCTACCCCAACACTAATTTTTTTTCTTTCCTTCTTTTTTTTTTTTTCTTTTTCTTTGAGATGGAGTCTCGATCTGTCACCAGGCTGAAATGCAGTGGTGCAGTCTTGGCTCACTGCAACCTCCGCCTCCCGGATTCAAGCGATTCTCCTGCCTCAGCCTCTCAAGCAGCTGGGACTACAGGCACACACCACCACACTCAGCTAATTTTTGTGTTTTTAGTAGAGATGGGGGTTTTGCCATGTTGGCCAGGATGGTCTCGATCTTTTGACCTGGTGATCTGCCTGCCTCGGCCTACAGAAGTGCTGGGATTACAGGCATGAACCACTGCACCTGGCCTCTTTCCTTCTTTTCTTAAATCCAAATACTTCTAAATAATTTTTAATTTTTTTTTAGAGATGGGGTCTTGCTATGCCGCCCAGGCTGGTCTCAAACTTCTGGGCTCAAGAAATCCCCCTGCCTCAGCCTCCCAAAGTGTTGGGATTACAGGTATGAGCCACCACGCCCAGCCAGAATAGCTTTTTAACTCAGGGTAATGCCACTGAGATCCATCTAAGTTGCTACGTGTGTTCCTTTTCATTGCTGAGTAATATTCCATGGTTTGTTTAAGCATTTACCCACTGAAGGGCGTTTTGATTGTCTTTTAGTTTTTTGGCTATAACACGTGAAGCTGCTGTGAACAGACATGTGCAGGTTTTACTGTGGATGTAAGTTTGCCTATCTTTAGGGTAAATGCCCAGGAGCATGACTGCTGGGTTATACGGTAAGTGTATGTTTAGTTTTTTTTTTTTTTTGAGATGGAGTCTCTCTCTGTTGCCCAGGCTGGAGTGCAGCGGCATGATCTCGGCTCACTGCAACCTCTGTCTCCCAGCTTCAAGCAATTCTCCTGCCTCAGTCTCCTGAGTAGCTGGGACTACAGGTACCTGCCACACGCCCAGCTAATATTTTTGTATTTTTAGTAGAGACGAGGTTTCACCTTGTTGGCCCAGATGGCGTCGATCTCCTGACCTTGTGATCCACCTGCCTCGGCCTCCCAAAGTGCTGGGATTACAGGCGTGAGCCACCTCGCCCGGACCTATGTTTAGTTTTTTTAAAGAAACTACCAGATGATTTTCCAAAGTATCTGTGTTGTACTCCATTCCTAACAGCAATGTGTGAGTGACGTGGTTTCTCCACATCGTCACCAGCATTTGTTGTTATCACTATTTTTTTTTTAGCCGTTCTATTATAATAGGCATGCGGTGACGTCTCACTGCGGCCTTAACTGGCTTTTTCCTTATGGCTGGTTGAACGTGTTCTTATATGCCTATTTGCCGTTTGTATAACTTCTTTTTTTTTTTTAAAGAAGAAAAAAAGGAAGAAAGAGAGAGAAAGAAAAAAAAAGAATGAAGAAGAGAAAGAAAAAGGAAGAGAAAGAGGGAGAGAGAACGGGAATATTGCTTTATTGCCCAGGCTAGAATGGAGTCTAAAAATGGGAATTGAAAACCTCTTTTATGCCAATAATTGTGCTTAACAATTGAAACAGGAAGGAATAAGGGAAGAAAATAACAAACAAGCGGCCAACCAATATTTCATTTAAACCTATGAAATGCTATGCAATTACTGAGGAGTGATTTACTTCCAATTATGTAGTCACTTTTGGAATAGGTGTGATGTGGTACTGATAAGAATGTATGTTTTGTGTATTTGAAGTGGAGAGTTCTATAAATGTTTATTAAGTTCACTTGTTCCGGGTCTGAGTTCAAGTCCTGGATGTCCTTGTTAATTTTCTATCTCGTTGATCAGTCTAATATTGACAATGTGATGTTACAGTTTCCCACTACTATTGTGTGGGAGGCTAAGTCTCTTTATAAGTCATTAAGAACTTGTCTTATATATCTGGGTGCTCCTGTATTGGGTGTGTGTATATATAGAATCGTTAGCTCTTCTTGTTGCATTGATCCTTTTACCCATTATGTAATGTCCTTCTTTGCCTCTGTTGATCTTTGTTGCTTTAAAGTCTTATTTTTTCAGAGGTGAGAATTGCAACTCCTGCTTTTTATTTATTTATTTATTTATTTTTGCTCTCCATTTGGTTGGTAAATCTTCCTCTGTCCCTTTGTTTTGAGTCTTTGTGTGTCGTTGCATGTGAGATGGGTCTGGATACAGCATACTGATGGGTTTTGGCTTTTTATCCAGTTAATAATATATATGAGTTTAATACTGCCATTTGATGCTAGCTGGCTGTTTTGCCCATTAGTTGATGTAAATTCTTCATTATGTTGATGCTGTTTACTTTTTGATATATTTTTGGAATATTTTTGGAAAGGCTAATACTGGTTGTTCCTTTATATGTGTAGTGCTTCTTTCAGAAGCTCTTGTAAAGCGGGCCTGGTGATGGTGAAATCTCTAAGTACTTGCTTGTTCGCAAAATATTTTTTATTTTTCCTTCACTTGTGAAGCTTAATTTGGCTGGATATGAAATTCTGGGTTGAAAGTTCTTTTCTTTAAGGATGTTGAATATTGGCCCCCACTCTTTTCTGGCTTGTAGGGTTTCTGCTGAGAGATCTGCTGTAAGTCTGATAGGCTTCCCTTTGTGGGTAACCTGACCTTTCTCTCTGGCTGCCCTTAGTATTTTCTCCTTCATTTCAACCCTAATGAATCTGACGATTATGTGCCTTGGGGTTGGTCTTCTTGAGGAATATCTTTGTGGTGTTCTCTGTATTACCTGGAGTTGAATATTGTCCTGCCTTACTAGGTTGGGAAAGTTTTCCTGAATAATATCCTGAAGAGTATTTTCCAACTTGGATTCATTCTCTTCGTCACATTCAGGTACACCTATCAAACGTAGATTAGGTCTTTTCACATAGTCCCATATTTCTTGGAGACTTTGCTCATTCCTTTTTATCCTTTTTTCTCTAATCTTGACTTCTCGTTTTATTTCATTAAGTTGGTCTTCAACCTCTGATATCCTTTCTTCTGCTTGATCAATTCGACTGTTAAAACTTGTACATACTTTGCCAAGTTCTTGTGTTGTGTTTTTCAGCTCCATTAATTCACCTATACTCCTCTCTAGATTGTCTATTCTCATTAGGATTTTGTAAACCTTTTTTTCTAAGTTCTTAGTTTCTTTGCATTGGGTTAGAACAAGTTCTTTTAATTCACAAAGTTTCTTATCATCCACCTTCTGAAGCCTACTTCTGTTAATGAAACGCACTTGTTCTCCATCAGGCCTTGTTCCGTTGCTGATGAGGAACTGTGATCCCCTGTAGAGGGAGAGGCATCCTGATTTTGGGTATTCTCAGCCTTTTTACGCTGGTTTCTTCCCATCATTGTAAATTTATCCTCCTGTCCTCTTTGTGATTTCCGACTTTGAAATTAGGTTTCTGAGCGGACGTCCAACTTGTTGATTCCCAGTGCCGAAATCTGAGCAATCCACTGCGCTGGCCAAAACAGCAGTGTAAGATTGATGGTGCTTTTCTGTCCGGGAATCTCTGGTCTAGCTCCCTTCTTGAGTCCATCCTTCAATCAGCTGAATAGGCAATTTGGCCTTCCTGGAGCTCCAAACGTTGGCCAAAAGGGGACCCAGTCCTGCTCACTCTGCACCAAGAACTGCTGTGCCAAGGCGCCGGCAAAACCGCTGCACCGGCCACAAGAGTCGCACTGGTGACCCGTGGGGCTCCTCCGCTGGGAATCTCCTGGTCCGTGAGCAACAAAAATTCGTCTTAAAGTGTGGCGTCCTCTCGTTCTCTGCACTTTCACTGAGAGCTACAATCCCGAGCTGCTAGTGATCAGCCATCTTGGATCTCTCTTCCATAACTTCTTTAATGAAATGTCTCTTCACATGTTTTGCAGATTTTCTAATTGGATTACTGTTGAGTATTGAGAATTCTTTATATAATCTAGATACAAATTGTTTGTTGGATGCTTTGTTAGGTAATTTGCAAATATTTTCCCTCCTCTGCAGCTTATCTTTTCATCTCATCGGGGTGTTTGGCAGAGCAAAGGTTTTAAATTTTGACAAAGTCTGTTTTATCCATTTTTTCCTATCTGGATCATGCTTTTGCGTTAGGTCTAAGGACTCCGCCTAGCCCTAGATACTAACGATTTTCTCCTTTGCTTTTTTTTCTGAAAGTTTTATAATTTTACATTTTGTATTTAAGTCTTGCATCCATCCTGAGTTAACTCTGCACAAAGTGTGAGGCTTAGTGTGAGGGTCAATGTTTTTTTTGGTCTGTAGCCGTCTGATTGCTCCAGCACCAATTGTTTGAAAAGGCATTTATTGACTTATATGCACGTCTTTGTGAAATATTGGTTGGATGTATCTGTGTGCGTCTTTTTCTGGTCTGTTCTGTTCCACTGGTCTAGGTGTCTCTCCGCCAATATCCCAAAATCTTGATTATCGTAGCTACATAATGTTTTAAAATCAGGTAGAGTGATTCCTCCCACTTCAGCATTATTTTCCAAAATTGTTTTAGGTTTTATTTTGTTTTTTTTTTTGAGGCAGGGTTTTGCTCTTGTTGCCCAGGCTGGAGGGCGATAGCACAATCTTGGCTCACTGCAACTTCCAATTCCCGGTTCAAGCGATTCTCCTGTCTCAGCCCCCAGAGTAGCTGGGATTACAGGCATGTGCCACCGTGTGCAGCTAATGTTTGTATTTTTATTAGAGACCAGGTGTCACCATGTCAGCCAGGCTGGTGTTGAACTCCTGACCTCAAGTGATCCACCCGCCTCAGCCTCCCAAAGCAACCTCGTGGGGCTGTGGGGGCTTCCTACTTGTTTCTGATCTGTGTGCTTTTTCTTTTCTTTTCTTTTCTTGCCTTACTTCTCTGGCTAGAACTTCCAGCATTAACTTAGATCGGAGAGTGGACCTCTTTACCTTGTTTCCAATCTTAGGAAGAAGGCTTTCAGCCTTTCACTTTTTAATATATTAATTACAGATTTTTTTTAGGGGGTTAAAGTTTCTTATCAAGTGGAGGAAGTTCCCCTCAATTCCTAGTTTTCTCAGACTTTTTTCATGAATGGCTATTGAATTTCCTTAGATGTTTTCTCTGCATCAATTAATATGATCATATGATTTGTCTTCTTTAGCCTGTTGTATGGTGGATTATATTGATTGATTTTCAAATATTGAACCAGCCTACCTCCCTAGAATAAACCCCATTTGGTCACAATGTAAATTCTTTTTTTTCTAGACAAGATATTGCTCCATTGCTCTGAGACTACAAGCACATGCCACCACAACCAGATAATTTTTATATTTTTTGTAGAGACAGAATTTTGCCATGTTGCTCAGACTAGTCTTGAACTCTTGAGCTCAAACGATCCACCCGCTCAGTATCCAGTGCTGGGCTTATATAAAGGCATGAGCCACAGTGCCCACCCGAATTCTTTTTATATATTGCTGACTTCTTTGCCAATATTTTATTAATGATTTTGGCGTCTATATTCCTCAGGGATATTGCTTTACAGTTTTCTCTGTTTTTGAGCTGTTTTTGGTTTTGATACCCGGGCAATATAGCCCTCGTAACATGAGTTGGGAAGTGTCTTCTTCTCTTTTTACAAATTCAATTTCTTTAAAGGTATTCATGTGATTTATTTCATAGTGGGTGGGTGGTAATAGTTTGTGCTTTTTAAGGAATTGCCCATTTTATCTAAGTTGTCAGATTTATGTACAGAGTTGTCTATAATGTACCCTTCCTATATCTTTCCAAAGTCTGTAGGGTCTGCAGGGCTGTCACCTGCTCCATTCCCGATATTGGTAATTTGTGTCTTTCTCTCTTTTTCTCCTTTGTCAGTCTCACTAGTGGTTTCTCAATTTTACTGACCTTTTAAAAGCATTTTATTGTTTTATTGATTTTTTCTCTTATTTTGGATTTAAATTTTATTGATTTTTGCTCTTATTATTTCCTTCTGTTCATTTTGCTTTTATTTTGCTCTTTTTTTTTCTAGTTTCTTAAGGTGGGAGATTGAAGAAATGACTTAGATTTTCTCCATTTCTAATATAAACATGTAGTGCTACACATTTTCCTCTGGGCACTGCTTTAGCTTCATCCCATAACGTTTGATATGTTGTGTTTTTGTGTTCATTCGGTTCCGTGTGTGTGTGTGTTTTTTTTCAGTTTCCTCAGAGACTTCTTTGACTATGGATTATTTAGAAGCATATTCTTTAGTTTTCAACAGTTAGAGATTATCCTGTTACTTTCCCATCATCTACTTTGGTTTCTACTTTGATTCTATGATGGTCAGAGAATGCACTCTGCACGATTTCAATTCTTTTAAATTTGTTGAGATTTGTTTTAGTGCAGGACATGGCCATTTTAGTAAATGTTCTGCAAGCACTTGAAGAGAATGTGTATTCTGTTGTTGGATAGAGTGTCCTATAAATGCTGACTAGATTAGTTTGGTTGGTGTGGTGTTAAGTTCATCTATATTTCTGCTGATTATCTGTCTCCTTGTTCTATCAGTGGTTAAGAGAGGGGTGTTATCTTCAACTATAATTATAGATTTGTCTATTTCTCCTTTCATCCATCAGCTTTTTCCATTCCATCGTTTTTCATTCACGTGATTTGAAGTTCTGTTGTTTGATACATATACATTAAAAGTACTATGTCTTCTTAATGTGTTGACCCTTCTATCAGTATGTGATATCCTTCTTTGGTAATTCTTTTTTGCTCTGAAACCTACTTTATCTAATATAAATATAGCCACTTCTGTTTTCTTTTGGTTAATTTTTGCATGACATATCTTATTTCATCCTTTTACTTTTAATCAACCTATAGTGTCATATTTGATGTGAGTTTCTTACAAACAGTGATATTTGGGTCACTAAAAAAATCCACTCTGCCAATATCTGTATTTTAATTGATGTATTTAGGCCGTTTGCATTTAATGGAACTATTGATGTGTTAGGCCTTAAGTCTGCCATTTTATTTTTGTTTCATGTTTGCTTCCTCTGTTTTTAGTTTCTCTTTTTTCCCATCTTCCTGTAGATTATGTAAACATTTTTTAGAGTTCCATTTCTATTTAGCTATAGTGTTTTTGAGTATATCTCTTTGTATAATATTTTTAGTGTTTGCTTTAGGTATTCACTATACACATGTAAGTTTGCATTTATTTCAGAGTCTTGCTCTGTTGCCCAGGCTCAAGTACAGTGGTGTGACCCTAGTTCACTGTACCCTCAAACTCCTTGGCTTATATGATCCTCTCACCTCAGTCTCCTGAGTCGCTGGGACTACAGCTGCACACCACCACACCCAGCTAATTTTTTACATTTTTTTTTTTTAGAGACAGAGTCTTGCTATGTTGTCCAAGCTGGTGTGGTACTTCTGGCCTAAAGCAGTCCTCCCACCTTGGCCTCCCAAAGTTCTAGGATTACAGGCATGAACCACTATGCCTGGCTCATACGCACAGAATTTATTATAGTGTACTAGTATTGACATTTTAGCAGTTTGAGTGAGTATAGAAACCTTATCTTCATTTCAGTCCCTTTACCCTTCCTTGCATGTGATATAATTGCTTTAAATATATTCTCTACTTACTGAGAACCACATCAGGCACTGTTATAACTTTTGCTTCAATCATCAAACATAATTTATAAAACTCAAAAGGAGAAGGAAAGTCTACTGACTTTACACATATTTTTTACTTTTTATTCTTCTTCCTTCCAAATGTTCCAAGATTTCTCTTTTTATTATTTCCTTTTTGTTTCAAAAACTTCCTTTAGCCCATTTGTAATGGTAGGTCTGCTGGTGACAAATCCTCTTAGTTTTAGTTCATCTGAGAATGCCTTGACTTTTCCTTCATTCTTGAAGGCTATTTTCACTGGATACAAAATTCTGGGTTGACAGTTCTTGTATTTCAGTGTTTGTGCTCACTTACTTCTGGCCGCCACGGTTTCCTGTGAGAAACCTGCTGTCATTCAAATTGGTTTCCCCTCTTTGAAAGGTATACTTTCTTCCTCCATGCTTTTAAGACTGTTTTCTTTCGTTTTGTGATGTATCTTTTTATAATATTCTTTGGGTTTATCTAATTTCTGGTTTTCTCAGTTTCTTGAAACTGCAGGGTTGTATCTTTTGCCAAATTTAGGAAGTTTTCATTCATTATTTCTTCTAATCTTTTCTTAGTCACATTCTCACTCGTCTTTCCTTCTGGAAATCCATTGGCATACAAGTTGTTTTCTCTCTGCCTTTACTTTTTTCTCCCTCCTTCCTTCCTTCCACTCTTTCTTTCTTTCTTTATTTTCTTTCTTCTTTTTTGAAAATGGGTTTTTGCCATGTTGCTCAGGCTAGTCTAGAACTTCTGACCTTAGGCAATCATCCCACCTCAGCCTCCAGAGTAGCTGGAACCACAGGCACACGTGCCACCATGCCCAACTAATTATTTTTTGTGTGTGTATTTTTGTAGAGACAGGGTTTTGTCATGTTGCCCAGGCTGGTCTCAAACTCCCAAGCTCAAGTGGATCCACCCACCTTGGCTTTCCAAAGTGCTGGGATTACAGGTGTGAGCCACTGCAGCTGGGTGTGATTGGGTAATTTCTATTGTTCCATCTTTAAGTTCACTGATTCTTTTCTCTTCTTCCATTCTGTTAACCCCACATAGTGAGTTTTAAGTTTCAAATATTATATTTTTCAGTTCTAAAATTTCTATTATTAAAACATTTATATCTCTGTTTCTTTGCTGAGACTTACTTTTCTCCCATTTGTGTCAAGTGTATTTGCAATTGTTTGTTGAAGCATCTTTATAATAGCTCTTTAAAGTCTTTGTCCAATAATTTCAACAACTGCATCATCTTGCTGTTGGCATCTGTTAATTCTCTTTCTCACTCCAGTTGAGATTTTCCTATTCTTTGTATAATGAGTGATTTTCTCTTCCTTCCTTCCTCCCTCCCTCTGTCTCTCTCTTTCTCTTTCTTTCCTTCCTTCCTTCTTTCCCTCCTTCCTTCCCTCCTTCCTTTCTTCCTTCCTTCTTTCTTTCTTCTTGAGACAGGGTCTCAATCCATCACCCAGGTTGGAGTGCAGTGGCACCATCTTCGCTCACTACAACCTCTGCCTCCTGGTTCAAGTAATTCTTGCGCCTCAGCCTCCTGGTGGCTGGGATTACAGGCATGTGCCACCATGCCTGACTAATTTTTTTGTGTTTTTAGTAGAGACGGGGTTTCACCATGTTGGCCAGGCTGGTCTCGAACTGATGACTTCAAGTGATCCACCCACCTCGGCCTCCCAAAGTGCTGGGATTACAGGCATGAGCCACTGTGCCTGGCCTCTGATGAATGATTTTCAGTTGTGTTCTGCACATTTTGGGTATGCTGTTCTGAGACTGTGGAGATCTTATTGACATCTTCTGTTTTAGCATATCTCCTTTGATACCACATTGGTGGGGGAAGAAAAGCACTGCCCCATCACTGCCAGACAGGATGAAAGCCCATGTTCCCACTCAATCTCTGTGGACACTGAGTGAGAAAAAGGTGCCTTGTTACTGCTGGTTGGGCAGAAGTTTCAGCTTCCCACTCCACTGACACTACCCTGCTTGGGATAGGGAGGGACCTCTCATTATGCTCTCCTTGTGGTCTCCACTGTTACTGTGGAAGCGGGGAAGGACGTCACTGCTGAGAAGTGGTGAAAGTCCTGGCTCTTCACTAGGCTTCCTTTGATTCCATATCAGTGAGGAGAGGAAGAAATGCTTCACTATCACTGGGCGGGAGGATGAGTCCAGGCTTTCTTTGTGATCTCTGCTGACATCACAGGACATGCTGCCGGGTGGGGATGGAAGCAGGGAGAAGGTGGACTTGGTTACAGCCTCGAGAGGGTAGAAGTCTAGGCTCCCCATTCTACCTTTGTTGACAGAGATGAAGGGGGGCCACAGTTTTCTGATGATGTTTGGCTAGTTTGGGGTGGTTATTGTCTAAAAGCTCTGCCTTGCTAGGCAGCCCCTTTCCTGGTATTTTGACTAGACAGAAAAGGCTTTTCTTGGGAGCTTTGTGTGTGTGTGTGTGTGTGTGGTCTGTACTTGTTGCTTTTTCTGGACTGCTGGATTCTCTAGCCTCCCTATATCCAGGGATACATGAGGCAAAAAAAAAAAAAAAAAAAAAAAAGAAAGAAAACTCCAGAATTTTTTTTTTTGAGATGAAGTTTCACTCTTGTTGCCCAGGCTGGAGTGCAATGGTGTGATCTCAGCTCACTGCAACCTCCACCTCCTGGGTTCAAGCGATTCTCCTGCCTCAGCCTCCCAAGTAGCTGGGATTACAAACATGCGCCACCAAGGCTGGCTAATTTTTTGTATTTTTAGTAGAGACAGGGTTTCACCATATTGGTCAGGCTGGTCTTGAACTCCTGACCTCAGGTGATCTTCCTGCCATGGCTTCCCAAAGTGCTGGGATTACAGGCAAGAGCCACCACACCTGGCCTAAGAAAACCCTGGAATTTTAAGGTCCTAGCCAGTTTGCCTTCTTCTTTCTACCTTTCAGAATCATTTTTTTTAGCTGGTTTTTAGCTGCATTTAGTGTGAGGACTAACGAGAAACATATTCACTCCATCTTGTCTGGAAGCAGAGTTTAAAGCATTCTGTTTTCTTTCAGCACTTTGATGTTCCACTTTCTTGTCACCTGCATAGTTTCTGATGGAAAGTCAGTAGTGTTTCGAATCACTGTTTCTCAGGACTGAATATGTCACGTTTCTCTCACTACTTTCCAGATTTTCTCCTTAGCTTTAGTTCTCAGGAGTTCTGTCTAGGTGTGGTTTTCTTCTTACTTACTCTGCTTGGGGTTAGCTGAAAGTCTTGATTCAGAAGTTCTTTCAGAAAATATAGGAGATTTCTGGCCATGACTTCTTAAAATATTTTTTTCTAACCTACTTTCTGTGTCTCTCAAAAAAATTAAAATAGGCTGGGTGTGGTGGCTCATGTCCGTAATCCTAACACTTTGGGAGGCCGAGGTGGGTAGATCACAAGGTTGGGAGTTCGAGACCAGCCTGACCAACATGGTGAAACTCCATCTCTACTAAAAAATACAAAAAAAAAAAAAAAAAAATTAACCAGGTGTGGTGGCGCATGCCTGTAATCCCAGCTACTTGGGAGGCTGAGGCAGGAGAATTGCTTGAACCCGGTAGGCAGAGGTTGCAGTGAGCTGAGATCACACCACTGCACTCCAGCCTGGGCGACAGAGCAAGACTCTGTCTCAAAAAAAAAATTTTAAATAATTTAAAATCCTAAATTAGAGAACTCTATACCCAGTGATTTCACTGGTGACTTCTACTAAACATTTAAGAAAAACTAATACATCATAACGTCTTTCAGAAAAAGGAGAAAAGGAAACACTTTCCACTTGTTTTGTGAGGTCAGCATAACTCCACTGCCCAAACCCGACAAATACATCACAATAAAACTACAGAGCAGCATCCCACGAGAACACAGATGCAAGCATTCCAAGCAAAATATTCGCAAATTTAATCTAGCAATATATTATAAGGATAATACATTAAAACCAACTGAGTTTTATCTCAGGAATGTAATATTGGTTTAATATTAAAAATGCAATCAATGTAATACACAGTATTCACAAAATAAAGGAGAGAAACCATATGATCATTCAAAACACAAAAATGTTTAAATAAAACTCAATGCTTATTCAATGTGTATGTACACACACACACACACACACACATACACATACATATATATATAATCTCTCACCAACTAGAAACAAAAGAGACCTTTCTCAATCTAAAAACAGACATGTGGGCCGGACATGGTGGCTCTCGCCTGTAATCCCAGCACTTTGGGAGGCCGAGGCAGGTGGATCACCTGAGGTCGGGAGTGCGAGACCAGCATGTCTAACATGGTGAAACGCCATCCCTACCAAAAATACAAAAATTAGCTGGGCGTGGTGGCATGCGCCTGTAATCCCAGCTATAGGAGAATTGCTTGGACCCGGGAGGCGGAGGCTGCAGTGAGCCGAGATCGTGCCACTGTACTCTAGTCTGGGCAACTGAGTGAGACTCCATCTCAAACAAACAAACAAACAAATAAAAACAAAAGATAAAAAAGGCACGTATGAAAACCTACGGCTGATATTATTCTTAACGGTGAAATAGTAAACCCTTCCCCTAAGATTACGAAAATGGCAAGAATCACAGTCTTTCTATATTATTGTGGTGAAAGTCCTAACTGGTGCAATAAAGCAAAAAACAAAAAACAAACAAACAAAGAAGAAAAGCAAGAAAGAGAAGTAAATAAAAAGCATGAGGACCATAAAGAAAGAAGTAAAACTGTCTCGATTTACAGATTAAATCATTGTCTATGTAGAAAATTCTAAGGAATCTACAAAACAACTACAATAACTTAATAAATGAATTGAGCAAGATTTAAGATATAAAATATGTGTTTCTATATAATTGATCGCCATATATCTCTACACCAGCAGCAAGCAAAAATGGTTTTTAAAATTTGACTTATGAGTATAAAATAGTAATAAACTTAACAAAAGAAAGAAATGAAAGAAGTCCTAAGATAAACGGAAAGAAATTGTGTGCTCCTGAATCAGAAGACCCAAGTTAGTTAACAGGTCAATTCTCCCCGGACTGACCTATTATTATCCCAGTGGCATTGTGAGAATGCGTAAATTGTCCAGCTGATTCTAATATTCATACAGAATTGCAAAGAACAGTCAGGTGCGGTGACTCATGCCTGTAATCCTAGCACTTTGGGAGGTTGAGGTGGGTGGATCACCTGAGGTCAGGAGTTTGAGATCAGCCTTATCAATATGATAAAAGACTGTCTCTACTAAAAATATAAAAATTAGTTGGGCGTGGTGATGCACGCCTGTAATTCCAGCTGCTTGGGAGGCTGAGGCAGGAGAATTGCTTGAACCCAGGAGATGAAGTCTGTGGTGAGCCAGGACCGCACCACTGCACTCCAGCCTCGTGACAGAGTGAGACTCCATCTCAAAAAGAAAAAAAAAAAAATTAAAAGACTGACAGCACCAAATGTGGATGAGGATGCAGAAAAACTGGAATTCTCATAAATTACTGATGAAAACGTACAAACTTACAAGTACCTTGGAGAAAGTTTCACTCTTGTCTTATAAAGTAAAACATACGTCTACCCTATGACCCAGCAATGCCACTTCTAGATGTGTTCCCAAAAGAAATAAGTGCACATGTTTGCAAAAAGATTTTTACGTAAATGTTTGTAGCGGCTTTATTTATAAAACCCCCAGGCTGGAAATTGTGCAAACGTCCATTAACAGAAGAATAGATAAACAAATTGTGGTATATCTATACTATGGAATACAATTCATCAAAAAAAAAGGGGGGGAGGAATGAACTGTCAATAAACGCAACAACACAGATGAATCACAGACATTATGTGGAACGAAAAAAGCCAGACACAAAAAGACACAAATTGTGTGAGTCCATTTATACAAAGTCTGGAACAGGCAAGACTAATGGTGAAAAAAAATCGGAAAATTGATGCCTCTAGGGGGTGCAGGATTGGCTGGGAAAACACAAAGGAACATTTTGGCACGTTAAAAAAGTTCTTGATTTTGATAGTGCGTGGGCGACCCAGGCGTATACATTTAATAAAACACGTGGCCGGGCGCGGTGGCTCCTGGCTCACGCCTCTAATCCCAGCACTTTGGGAGGCTGAGGGGGGCGGATCACGAGGTCAGGAGATCGAGACCATCCTGGCTAACATGGTGAAACCTCGTCTCTACTAAAAATACAAAAAATCAGCCAGGCATGGTGGCACACGTCTGTAGTCCCAGCTACTTGGGAGGCTGAGGCAGGAGAATCGCTTGAACCCAGGAGGCGGAGGTTGCAGTGAGCCGAGATCGCACCACTGCACTCTAGCCTGGGCAAAAAGAGCAAAATGCCTTCTAAAAAAACACACACACACACACACACACACACATAAAAAACCATAAAACCTCACAAAAAGGTACACCTGGAATTCGTGCATTTGTAAATTGTGCATTTGTGAATAAGTATATTTTACCGAAATAACCCTGACATGTAAACAAAGATTCAGAATTACATTACATAGGTCAGCAGGCGCCACAACAGTGCCTTGGCCACCGGGACTATGAAGAGAGCTCAGCCGCTCTGCTCGGCTGCCCCGTGACCTGGTTAGGGCAGAGCTCTTTGGGTCTGGCCACGCTTGCTTACAGAATCACAAGACAAACTCCTTCACATTCCGGAGACGGGGCATCCTGGACGCTGCCCCGACCGCTGCATTTTGCCTTGGGTAGCCAGGCGGTGGTTCACACCTGCTCTCCTTCACAGCCACAGCTGGCTCTTTCTCCTCTGACCAACTCGATGGTCACAGGACCATCCTCCTCTGTACAGAGATAAATGCTGTTCCCTCAATCGGAACTGACCTGGGAAACGGGGTTTCTTGGTTCTCGTCACAGTTCTATCAAGATTTCCCTATAAGGCCAGCACTTTGGGAGGTTGAGGTGGGAGGATTGCTTGAACCTAGGAGTTTGAGACCAGCCTGGACAACATAGCAAGACCCCACCTTGACTAAAAAAAAAATTTAGCTGGGCATGGTGGTGTGCACCTGTGGTCCCAGCTTACTAGGAGAGGATCACTTGAACCTGGGAGGTTGAGGTTGCAGTGAACTATCACGCCACTGCATTCCAGCCTGGGTGACACAGCAAAACCCTGTTTCAAAAAAAGGAAAAAAAAAAAAAGATTTGCTTGTGATAGGCTGGTCTCAGTGGCTCATGCCTGTAATCTCAGCACTTTGGGAGGCCAAGGCAGGTGAATCATCTGAGCTCAGGAGTTCAAGAACAACCTGATCAACATGTGAAACCCCATCTCTACTAAAAATACAAAAATTAGTGGGGCGTGGTGGCGGGCGCCTGTAATCCCAGCTACTCCAGAGGCTGAGTCAGGAGAATCGCTTGATCTTGGGAGGCGGAGGTTGCAGTGAGCCAAGATCGCACCACTGCACTCCAGCCTGGGTAATAGAGTGAGACCCGATCTCAAAAAAAAAAAAAAAAAAGATTTGCTTGTGATATTTGGGCCACTTTGATTCACGTGTTCATGAATTACCAAATATTATTTTGAGCCAAACCTGCTGTAGGTTCTTGGGACACATGAGTGAGCAAAACAGAGGAAAACTTTTGTCCTCCTTCAAGTGGAGGACTCTGGTTGTGGTACACAGAGTAACGGCCCCCAAAGACATCCACGTTCTGATCCCTGGAACGCGAGAGTGTGCTACCTCATGTGGCAAAAGGAATTCTGCACGTGTGATGAAGTCAGGAATCCTGAGATGGGGGGATGATCGTGGATTATCTGTGCGGGCCCAAGGTAATCACAGGGTTCCTTATACAGGTGGGGGAGGAGCGTCAGAGTTACAGGAGGCAATGTGGTGAAGGAAGCCGTGGTTGGCATGATGCCTTTGGTGGAAGCAGCCGTGAGCCAAGGAATGTGGACGGCCTCTAGAGGCGGAAAAGGCAAGGATGGGAATTCTCCCCTAGAGCTTCCAGAAGGAATGCAATCCTGCCGACACCTTGATTTCAGCCCAGGGAGCCTCATTTCAGACTTAATACTCCCAGAGTCATCCGACAATAAATTTGTGCCATTTTGAACCACCAAGTTTGCGGCAATCTGTTAGAGCAGTGACAGGAAACTGACTTAAAGAATACACCTACTACATAAGCAGATTATCCATGATGCGTGAGAAGGTAACTGACCAATCATTCTGAGCTCTTCACCTGGGAGAGAACGGCTGCTGAGGTGTCTGTCTGCACATAGAGTAAGAGGGCAGCGAGCTTGATGATCTTTGTACCCCTCTCCAAGGAGAAGCCTTTCATTTATAGACAGGAGAGAGCCTGGCCACGGTGGCAGAATCCCACCGCACGGTCCTCTTGGGCTGCTTGTACCTAGGTAGAGTTTAATTGTATTAAAATGTGCAAATGGCTGGGTGCGGTGGCTCATGCCTGTAATTCCAGCACTTTGGGAGGCTGAGGCAGGAGAATTGCTTGAACCCAGGAGTTTGAGACCAGCTTAGGCAACACAGTGAGACCCCCTTCTCTACCCCCTTCCCCTCAAAAATAGCTGGGTGTGGTGGTGCACATCTATAGTCCCAGCTACTCAGGAGGCTGAGGCAGGAGGATCTCTTGAGCCTGGGAGGTCGAGGATGCAGTGAGCTGTGTTTGTACCACTGTACTCCAGCCTCAACAAGAAAGATCTCATCTCTAAAAAAAAGAGATAAATTAATTAGATGTCCGAATAATCATATGTATAAACTCCCATGCACACGATGGAGAAACTGAGGCATGAGAAGAACTGGCTACCTACTCGACCCAGGGCTGCACAGTGAGGTGATGGCAACTGCCCATCGTCAGGCTGGCAGTTTGAGCCCGTTTCCTCTTCACGTGAAAATCAGAGCTTCTCTCTCTCACACACTAAATAGAAGCACCGTGCCCACTCCCACCACGTCCCTGTAGAAACGAGCACAGCTGAGTGTCCTGGCCAGTGCCAGGCTGGCTTAGCGTGGATGCCCCTGGCACACAGCTCTCTTCCTTTCCTTGGCTCCTCCGTGGCTCTCTAAATCCCCTGGGAACATGAGGGGCTCACTGGTGTTCTGCACCCCTGTTTCAACTTGCCTCCACTCTCCAGTCAAGTAGGGGGCTGGATTCATGGATGACACTAGTCTTTGTCACTTGAAGGCAAAACTGGAATCAAGTTTGTTGCCTCGTGATGACCATGGGTTATGATACCGGTTCAGCTGCTGTAGCAAAACCCAAAATAGCAGCGATCTGAACAAGATAGTCCCGACATCTGCATCCCTGTGTCAGTACCAAGACTCCTCTGGGCTTGCAGCTCTGCCATCCTCAACACACAGCTTCCACCTCGTGGTGCATGATGTTTGCTCTGGTTCCTACCGCTGTGTCTGCATTCCAGCCCTCAGGAAGGGGAGACCAGGAAGGGGGACCCTCTTCCTTTAAAGGGCAAGGCACACATCATTGCCATTCACATGCTGCTGACCAGAGCCTGGGTGCCGTTTGTCACAAGGGAGGCTAGGAAATGTGGGGGGGTTTTGTTTGTTTGTTTGGTTGGTTTTTTTTGAGACAGAGTCTCGCTCTGTCACCAGGCTGGAGTGCAGTGGCGCGATCTCAGCTCACTGCAATCTCTACCTCCCAAGTTCAAGTGCTTCTCCTGCCCCAGCCTCCCGAGTAGCTGGGACTACAGGCACACACCACCATGTCCAGCTAATTTTTTTTTTTTTTTTTTTTTTGTATTTTTAGTAGAGCCACAGTTTCACCATGTGGCCAGGATGGTCTCAATCTCTTGACCTTGTGATCCGCCTGCCTCGGCCTCCCAAAGTGCTGGGATTACAGGTGTGAGCCACCTATTGCACCCGGCCACAGTTTTGTTGGGTGGCCAGGGGCCCAGCCGAAGTCTTTATTACTCTAGAAGAGAACAGATGACTTTTTTCTGTCATAAGGACTGCTTCAGCTCTCAAGAAAGTTTCAGAGAAACACTGAGCTTCCTCGGAGGCTGGGGACATGGGGATGGGAGGCAGATGTGACCTGACAAAGGCCCGGAGTATAGGGTATGGCTTTCTGCTCACATCTGAGCAGCTGACACGGTGATGGCATCAGCCTGATATTCCTACCCATGCCAGGGGTACATGGCTGGGCCCCCGAACACTTGTGACAAGAGCAAGAGGCTGGAGCTGACTCTGGAGAAGCCAGAGGGTGATGGGGGTCTGGATCCCCTTGGGAACAGCTGCTCAGATATGGACATATCTTAGGAGCTGTTTGCTCCCGTAGGCTTCTTTTGTGACCTCTGTCCCAGTGCGGGGTCCCCAATCGGGGGCTCACTCTGCTTCTGCTGCTGTCCGTTGACACTGTACACAGCCTGTGCTGGACAAACACATGCAGAAAAAGCACTCACAGTTCCACGATTGTTGGAAACAGACGCTCGGTGCCGCAAAGAAAAATCATCACTGAGACAAAAGATCTCTCGGCAAGGCAATTTTTACTTCCTGCTGGAAGGGTACTCTCACCAGCCATCTTGCCACAAGAGTACAATGAACAAAGGAAAAACAGACATATTTATCCTTCACGCACTTGGGGTTGTCTTTACTGCTGTGTCTGATCTCTGTTGGTTGGGGCTAGACCCTACAGTCTAAACTAAAACCTGATTGGCTAACAACTTAAAACTTTTCTAAACAGGTAAAAGCAATGGAGAACAAAAAGGAAGTCTAAACAAGGAAGGGGAGCAGGCTTCGAGCTGGGACATGCCTGTGAGCACGTCCAGCACAGATATCTCGGTTAAAGTACAAGGACAGAGAATGTACTACGTGCCTGTAAGCATGTCTAGCAGCTACATAGGATAGGGCTTAACAAAGAGTTATTAGCAAAAAGCAAGAAGGCTTTGAAGAAAATCTTTAAAACAAACTATTATTTCTAACGCTTATGAAACTTTGAAGAGGAACTTTTCTATTTCCCACAGCAATCAAGTCACTTCTCTTTGCTCACTGAATACTGGTCTTGTGTGAGCAACACTGAGGCCCCAGGGTGTCATCGTGATCCTTCCAAGCCATCTGTGGCAATCCCGCTCCCCTTTTCCAGCGATTAAGACAGAGGGCAGCATGTGACCCAAAGTGGCCAGTGAGGTAGAAAGGGAAGCACCCTGGGGGCTGTTGAAAGGGCTGCCAGGTGCTCTAAAGACAGGACGTTGTTCTGGATGCACGTGTGTGTGAGGATGTGGTGTCTGGAGCTGGGGCAGCCATCTTGCACCAATGAGGTGACAGATTTAAGGTTTAAGGAAACAATGGCCCAGGGGTGGTGGAGTGAAAGGGTGGAATGCATCTGGATCCTTGACTCTCAAACTGCTGAGCTAACCCCAGGACTTCTTATTTTAGTAATACTCTTTTCTTTTCTTTTGAGACAAGGTCTCTCTCTCTCTTTTCCAGGTTGGAGTGTAGTAGCAAGATCTGGGCTCATTGTAACCTCTGCATCCCAGGCTCAAGTGATTCTCCGACCTCAGCCTCTCAAGAATCTGGGATTACAGGTGAGCACCACCATGTTCGACTAATTTTTACTATGGCGATTCTTCCAACCTATGAACAAGAATTGTCTCTCCATTTATTTAGATCCTTTGAAGTTTTTTCATCAGTGTTTTGTTTATTTATTTTATTTATTTATTTATTTTTCTTTCTTTACTGACTCACCCACAATGTATTTCATCAGTGTTTTATAGTTTTAACATGTAAATCCAGAACCCCTTTCGTTATTTATTTATTTTTTAATTTTTTAATTTTTTTGAGTCTTGCTCTGTCACCCAGGCTGGAGTGCAATGGCACAATTTCAGCTCACTGCAACCTCTCCCTCCCGGGCTCAAGTGATTCTCCTGCCTCAGCCTCCTGAGTAGCTGGGACTACAGGTGGCCGCCACCATACCCGGCTAACTTTTGCATTTTTAGTAGAGGCGGGGTTTCACCACGTTGGCCAGGCTGATCTTGAACTCCTGACCTCAGGTGATCTGCCCACCTCGGCCTCCCAAAATGCTGGGATTACAGGTGTGAGCCACCGTGCCCAGCTCAATTTTTTTAAAATAAGATGGGGTCTCGGTGTGTTGCCCAGGCTGATCTTGAACTCCTGGGCTCAAGCACTCCACCCACCTTGGCCTCCCAAAGTGCTAGGATTACAGGTGTGAGCCACTGTACTCAGCTCAGGAATTCTTCTTGAGTAAACTTTATGGTTCAAACCACTCTGAGTCAGGTATTCTGTAACTGGCAGCAATGAAGGCATTCAAACATCCGCCCATCCTTGTGCTAGAAGCTTAGGCACTTCTCCACTGTGTAGGGATTAGGGACTAAAGGTCTTAGCCTGGCTCCCTAAACCTGCGTCTAGTCTTCCCACCAGCCCTCATCTCCTTCCCCTTGGCTCACGCTGTTCCCACGGCACTGACCTTCTTAAGAAGGTTCTTCTGACTCGCCAGCTTCTCACCGCCTTGGGGCCTTTGCACGTGCTCTGGTCTCTGCCTGGAATGCCGTCTCCCTGCACCTGCACCTCCCAGCACCACCTGGTAACATCTGCAGATCCTTTTGGACTTTGTTTGAGTGGCCTTTGGCGAGGCCTCCTTCCAGCTCTCCTCTCTTGGTGCTCATCTCATCTGGCCTGACATGTTTATCTGTAACCTTGCTCTTTCCTTGCAATTAGAACCTTATCACAGGCTGGGTGCGGTGGCTCACGCCTGTAATCCTAGCACTTTGGGAGGCCGTGGTGGGTGGATCACCTGAGGTCAGGGGTTTGAGACCAGCCTGGCCAATATGACAAAACCCCATCTCTACTAAAAATACAAACAAATTAGCTGGTCAGGTGTGGTGGTGGGCACCTGTAATCCGAGTTACTTGGGAGGCTGAGGCAGGAGAATCGCTTGAACCCAGGGGATGGAGATTGCAGTGAGCCGAGATCTCGCCGCTGTACTCCAGCCTGGGCGAAAGAGTGAAATTCCATCTCAGAAAAGAAAAAGAACCTTATCACAGCTGACTCTGAGCCTGCTTTTCCACCTGTAGCCCCCATACCTGGTGTAGTGCCAAGTCCACAGCAACTGCACAGCTGTTTCTTGAATGAATGAAATGGTTTATGAATCATTATTTCACTGTCTGTCTCCCCTCCTGGGCTCCAAGGGCACTTCTGCTGGGAATATCCCGCTCAGCTCTCAGGAGTCCATCTCTGACCCCTCTACATGCCTGCTAGTGCTCGATTCATTTGTTCACAAGTCTCTCTCTGACACACACACCCTCTTCACTGTATTCATCTACTGCTATGTAACTAATAATCCCCAATATAGGAGCTTAAAACAGCAGGAAAATTTATTATCTCATTGCTTCTGTGGGTCAGAAATTTGGAAGCAGCTTAGCTGAGTGGTTCCGGCTCTGAGTCCCTTCTGAGAGTGCAGTCAGGGGCTGCAGTTATCTGAAGGCTCGGCTGAGGCCGGGGGGATCTGCATGCCCGGGAAGGTGGTGTGAAGGCAGGTGATTCATTTCATTCCATCAGTCCAGAACCAGTGAGTCTTTCGGGGCCAAGGGAGGGTTGGTGATGGTTTTGGAGATTTGGGGAGAAGTGGTGGCTGTACCCAACCCTTTAGGCACTGAGGAGCAAGAATATGACAATTAAAAGCTTTGGGGGAGTGCAGGAAATGGATACATAAATAAATAAATAATGAATGAACGAATGAATGAGAGACCTTGAGGAATTCCTTGCTTTACAGTGAAATTCTATCTCCTTTGCGTCTTGTGTCCCAAGGTGTGTCTTGGGCATCAAAGCATGGGACAGAGCCACTGCAGCCATGCCCAGGGAGGGCGGGGGTGAATAGGGTAACGACAGGTGAATTCTCCCATTGGCGGAAGTGCTCAGAAGGTGTGGGGGGGCCCACGGGCTTCTATGTCACCTGCAGGGATTTTCCATGGACTGGAACGTCTTCCTGTGGATGCTGGCTGATGCTGGTGGGGGGCGGGGGTGGGGTGGCCCCTCTGCTTTACCCGTGGCTCCCCAGCTGCCCTCTCTGGGGCCTGGGGGGCTCACTTCCCCACAGCCTGTGGTCCTCACACCCTTAGAAGCATGTAAACATCATTTTGCACAATCTGAGCTCCAGGGAAACTGCCCAGACTCAGTTAATCCCCGCTTCCCTTGCTTTAAGCAAACCCGGTTGATGGAAATCTCTGGGATCACAGTTAAGGTGAAAACACGGTTTAGCCTGCGGGTCTGCCCCGTTCATCGAGCCGGCTCCAGCGTTGTTCAGCGCAGCCTCGTTTCCTCTCGTAGCATTGTGAGGTTTTGGGCAGAACGTGGCTGTGCCTGTGCACGCAGTGAGGTAACGAAGGGGACCCCAAAGATGCTCAAAGAAGAGTGGGGGCACTGAAAAGTGCCCGTGCTGAGCCCAGAAAGCTGGAAGATCTTGCACAAATTGACTGACACCCCTGAGCCTCAGTTTCCTCATCTGAAAAGTGGGGTGGTGATGACAGCACATCTCAGAGGGCCGGGAGGACGAAGCCGCCAAGCGACAGCTGTGGTGGATCCAAATCAGGCGCAGGGGCAACCGAGCACCCCAAGATCTGCAGGGCTGTGGTGGGCCCAGCCCCATCCTTCCCACCATGCAGCCAGTGAAAGCCCTGCTGCTGGAGGGGGTGGGGCTATGGGAACAGATCAATTATACCAAACAAACAGCTGATGAGAGACAGAGAGACAGAGAGAGAAAGAGAGGGAAAGAGAGAGAGAGAGAAAGGATGGGTCTGCACTGCGGCCTGTGCTGTAAGAGGAGACACAGGGACCCTCGTGACTGGGGTCTTGGACTGAGAGTGGGAAGGCCCCCTGGGGAGCTCTGTTCCAGGTCTGAGGAAGCAGGACAGGTGGGTGGGGCCTTGGGGTTAGGGAGATGGGGCGGGGCCACCGCGTGTTGGCTGTGGGGCCTTGGGCAAGGAGTTAACCTCTCTGTGCCTCGGTCTCCACCTCTGTAAAATGGGAATGACAGAGAGCACTAGTCCCTCCATCCCCAAAAGGTGGTTGTGAACAGTTGTCGGTGCTTGGGGCAAAGCCTGGCGCTGGCAGGGGCTCTGTATTCATGTTTGGTCAGTATATAAGAGGAAATGCTCAAGACCAGCCGGGGCACCACAGCAAGATCCCATCTCCACAAAACAGTTCAAAATATCAGCAGGGCATGGTAGCGTGCACCTGTGGTCCCAGCTACTGGGGAGGCAGGAGGATGGCTTGAGCCTCAGGAGGCTTCAGGGAGCCACGACTGCACCACTGCACTCCAGGCTGCGCAACAGAGTGAGGTCCCGTCTCTAGAAAAAAAAGAGTAAGTGTCCCCCCACCCGCAACTTCCCACCCACAGGCCTGCAGGCCCAGCCACTTGTTGGAGCTGGCCTGCGGTGGAGCCAGGGGTCTTCGCTTTCTTTTCTATTTTTGCTTTTTTTTGAGACAGAGTTTTGCTCGCGTTGCTTAGGCTGGAGTGCAATGGCACGATCTTGGCTCACTGCAACTTCTGTCTCCCAGGTTCAAGCGATTCTCCTGCCTCAGCCTCCCGAGTAGCTGGGATTACAGACATGTGCCACCACGCCCGGCTAATTTTGTATTTTTAGTAGAGATGGGGTTTCTCTATGCTGGTCAGGCTGGTCTTGAACTCCCCACCTCGGGTGATCCACCTGCCTCGGCCTCCCACAGTGCTGGGATTACAGGCGTGAGCCACCGCCTGGCCCTTCACTTTCCTTATCGTCTTTCCTGTCACCCCCACCCCAGCTCCTGTGGCTCCTCCCCTTGTCCCGGAGGAAGAGGACACTGAGTGCAGCCTCACCACACTTTCCCTGAGGTCCCAACGCAGGCGGGCCAAGGGCGCTGCCTATGCCTCTGCCTGTGCCTCCCGCTGACGCAGGGAGGATGGGGCCAGGAGGCTGGGGAGAGATTTTAGGAGACCTGAAGTCTCTGGAGATCCTTGATCTTGGGGGAGGGACATACAGTGATGGGGTCTCTTCCCTAGCAGGCCCCTGACCTCCCCTGAGGACACTCAGCCAGACCTGGGGTATCTGTCCACATGGGTCAGGATGGAGCCACTCGAAGCCGTCCTTGCACCAGGTTAGCTCAGACCTGGCCATATCCATGTTTGGGGTCTGATGGTCACTTGGGTCCCTTAGCCTCATTGAGAGAGGTGAGGTTCGGCCGGGTGCAGGAGCTCACGCCTGTAATCCTAGCACTTTGGGTGGCTGGATCACGAGGTCAGGAGATCGAGAGCATCCCAGCTAACATGGTGAAACCCCATCTCTACTAAAAATACAAAAAATTAGCTGGGCATGGTGGCGCACGCCTGTGATCCCAGCAACTGGAGGTTGAGGCAGGAGAATTGCCTGAACCCAGGAGGCGGAGGTTGCAGCGAGCTGAGATCACACCACTGCACTCCAGCCTGGGCGACACAGGGAGACTCCATCTCAAAAAAAAAGAGAGAGAGAGAGAGAGAGAAAGGTGGGATTCAAAGTGCTGTGGGACCATCTCAACCCCCAGACAAGTGAGCAAGTCTGGGCCTCAGTCTCCTCTTTCGTCCAACGCTCTGCAGATTCAGAGAAATAACGAGCATCGAGTCTATGCCGGCCAGAGTCAAATGGATGTGTCTGGCACTCAGGGGCTGGTGTTGGAGGGACAAAGGACAGTTGTACAGGACTGTGCCAGGCCTGCCCCGGAGGCCCGAGCCACCCTGCTGAATGCCACCAGCACGGCTGCACAGTCTGGGCGGGTGGCACTGTCCTTGCTTCCCAGCTGTATGAGGGACAGGACCTGGCTGGTGCAGGTTTGTGCAGGTGTGACGCTCCCGCCTGGAGAGGGGCCTGAGGACCTCCTAGCGCACTCCTCCACGGTCCCACGATCCTCCGCCCTCCGTCCAGGTCAGGGTTCTGCTGGAGAAACGGAAGCAGAGACAGGTCTATGGTAGGAGAGTTACTGTAAAGAATTGGTTCATGCAGTTGTGGGGCTGGAGGAGCAATCTGGAATCTGGAGGGCAGGCTGTGGGAAAGGGCGGCTGGAAACCTCTCCCTGGGTACACGCTGCTGTCCACAGGCAGCGAAGCCCCAGCCCTGTTCTTAAGGCCTTTCACTGGATGGAGTCACACCCACCCAGATTATCTGAGACAATCTCCCTTTCTTAAAGTCAACCCATCTTGGACAGTTTATGTATTTTGAGACAAGGTCTTGCTCTGTCTCCCAGGCTGGAGTGCAATGGTGCCATCTCGGCTCACTGCAACCTCTGCCTCCTGGGTTCAAGTGATTCTCGTGCCTCAGCCTCCTGAGTAGCTGGGTGCCTGCCGCCATGCCTGGTGAATTTTTGTATTTTTAGTAGAGTTGGGGTTTTGCCATGTTGGCCAGGCTGGTCTCGAACTCCTGACCTCAAGTGATTCACCCGCCTCAGCCTCCCAAAGTGCTGCGATTACAGGTGTGAGCCACCGCGCCTGGCTGGCAACCATGGACTTTAATCACATCTGCAAAATAACCTTCCTGGCAACACAGAGATTCCTGTTAGAGTCAAGGTGTGAGGACTGCAGCCTCCCCAAGGGGACACAGGAAACTGACCATCGCACCGTCCCTCCTCTCCCTCTGGTTTCTCGATCTTGCCAGCAAGAACACTGAGTTTCAGAAGTATCAGCCACTGGTCCCCGGGGCCAGGGCCAGGGCGGGGGTGGGGGGAGTGAGGAGTGAAGCCTGCGCTGAGCTCCTGAGTCAGGCCCTGCTGGATCCCGGGACTTTCTTGTGCTCCACCTGCCAGTCCCCAGGATAAATTTCCACCTGGACCCCCCAGCCCTCGGCTCCAGCTCCTCCTTCACTGTCAATCTCTGGCTTGTGAAATCTCCACAAACTGGCCTGAGCGAGCCCCACGTGAGCCCAGGTTGAAGTGGGGCCAACGGCCTCCCTTACTGCCCTCAGGGAGCTGCCAGTCTCCTGGGGGAGCCGTGGAACCTGAAACCCGGGTCCTAGGTTCACAGGGCGAGTTTGCAGAGAAGCTCCGTTTTCCCTGATTCTCGGCTGTGCTCTGGGCTGGACTCCGTGGGCAGCGCGTAGCCCTTGGCTGCAGGAAACCAGCCCCGTGGCTGTTTTGTTTTGATTGCACAAGCTGGGCGCAGGAGGCCAGGGCGGACATCTGCTGCTTTGGCCAGTCCAGCACCCAAGCCCCCCTTTTCTGGCGAGAGCCTCCCAGCTGCCTTGTGGGGACTTCTGCCGATGTGTGCAGCCTGGGAAGTGGGCGGTCAGCCCAGATGCCCCTGGACCAGTTCTTGCTGGTAGGGACCTGTGCAGTCTCCAGGTCGTGCCGGGCGTTACATGGCAAGGGGGCGGAGTGGTTCATCTGCTGGCTCAAGCCTCTCTTCTCACAAAGCCGCCAGTTCTTCTCCCATGATGACCCATTAATCCATTAACCCATTACTCCATTCATGAGGGCAGAACCCTCATGCTCCAATCCCATCTTAAAGCTCCCACCTCTCAATACTGCCACATTGGAGATTAAGTTCATGACACATGAAGTCTGGCGGACACATTCAAACCACAGCAGGCCTGGAGCCCCAGCTTGGTCGCCAGCCCTCCTACCCTGAAGGTGGAAACTCATCTGGCTGCATCTTGATGGCCAACCCCTGGGGCGGTCACTGAGTCTTTCCATGTCCTGCAAGATGCCCTGGTGTCCTCCCGTCCTCACCGAGGCCCGCCTGGGTCTCCAGCCTTTCCTTCCATTCTCTGAGCTCCCTCTTGGTCTGGTGATAAAGTCCCTTCCTGCTCAAGTCAAACAAAGTCCATTTCTCCTGCTTATAACCACAGAAACCTGACTGATTAGACACTGGCCACCGCCCTGACTCCCTGCATGACCCTGGGCAAGATGGCCCCTCTCTGGGCCTCAGTTTCTCCATCAGCACGGCAGAACTCGCCTCCCATGCTGATGCCCCATGGCCCTGTGGCTGCTCTGGTCATGGTGGCTGACTTGGACTGGTGTATTTGCTGCTGAGGATCGGTGGGGGCCTTCCCTGACCTGACCCTTGAGGTCTATGGGGCGTGCCTGGTTGGGGAGAGGGGATGACAGCTGGGGAATCCTCAGCTTCTGTGTAGTTGGGCTCATAAGGACCAATGTCCTGGTACCAGGGTTACTGCTTTAATAGGCAGTGGTGGGCCAGGTGCGGTGGCTCACGCCTGTAATCCCAGCACTTTGGGAGGCCGAGGTGGGCAGATCATGAGGTCAGGAGATCGAGACCATCCTAGGTAACACAATGAAACCTCGTCTCTACTAAAAATACAAAAAATTAGCCAGGTGTGGAGGCATGCACCTGTAATCCCAGCTACTTGGGAGGCTGAGGCAGGAGAATCGCTTGAACCCGGGAGGCGGAGGTTGTAGTGAGCCGAGATCTCGCTACTGCACTCCAGCCTGGGTGAGAGAGTGAGATTCCATCTCAAAAAAGAAAGAAAGAAAGAAAGAAAACAGGCAGTGGTCCACCTCCTCTTTAAACCCTTTTGCTTCAAATCTTTGGAAATCTGATAAAGGCTTTTAGCTGCTTTCCTTAGACCAAAAAACATTCCTTCACTCCCCTTATTCCCTCTCTGCACACTTTATTTTTATTTGTATTATTTTTTGAGGCAGGACCTTGCTCTGTCACCCAGGCTGGAGTGCAGTGGCGTGATCACAGCGCCGCAGCCTTGACCTCCCGGGCCCAAGCGGTTCTCCCATCTCAGCCTCCCGAGTAGCTGGGACTACAGGTGCCGGCCACCCTACCGGCTCACTTGGGCTGTTATTGTAGAGACAAGGTCTCGCTGTGCTGCCTAGGCTGGCATGCTTTAGGGTACAGTTTCCAGAGGGGGTGTAGGAGCAGCCTTCAGAGGCCATCCTGACCCTACGGTGACCAGCCTGTGGGTTTCCAGACCAGCACTTCGGCGCACAGGTCACTGGGCACTTTGTTAGCACCCGCTCAGATCAACTCATCCACCCGAAGAGGCAGAGATCCCTATGTTTTCACCAAACCCTGGTTCACTGGTTTCCTCCCGGGCACGCAGCTGGACTGCATTTCCCAGCCTCCCTTGCAGTTGGCAGTGGCCACATGACCCAGCTCTGGCCTGCAGAACTGGAGCTGAAATAATGCAGCCCCTCTGCCCCTGGTTCAGCTAGGTCCACAAACATCCTTTCACCCACCCTTGAGCTCGACCCCTCTGCCTCCCCGGCTCCTTCTTTCTTTTCCTACACGGCGACTGCAGAGGAGGATCGGGTCATAGACGATGACAGGGTCGCAGGGTGAAGGGGCCTGGGCCCCTGAGTGACCGCATGGAGCAGAGCCCTTGTCTCCCTCCACCGGCCCCCAGGAGACTGTAATGCAAGCAAGAAATACACTTTTCTCTGGGAGCTGTTTCTCACATTTGTTATGACTAAGTCAATGTTTGCATCATCCCCATCCAGGGGAGGTTCTTTTCCATTGAAAAGGAATCCATCTTAGGGCTCCTTTAAAACAGAGAGCTCCTCCAGAGCCTTTGGCCTGGGATCCTGGAGCTGGAGAGTGTCTGCCTCCAGCCCTGAGCCTCAAGGCACCTTCTCTGGGGCTCTGACTGGCTTCCCCACTTGCCCTCAGGGCCCCACCCCCGCTTTCCTCCTTCCTTGACTCTGTAGTCCGTGGCCTTCTTCTTCCATCCTGTGGCCTCCCATTTACTTTGACCATTGTCTGGGGTTGAAAGTCCAAGGTTCAGGGGTCAGCCATATCTATTTTTTCCCCTTCTCCCTGACAAATTGCTCCCTGTGGGCAGGGCCCGGCCAGCTCCCTGCGAACTTCCTCCTGCATGGCGGAAGGCTGAGCACACAGGGGCTGCTTCTGGAACACCTCGTTCTTTGCAGCTCCCCAGCGTGGAAGGCCCAGAGGGGGTTGCTCCCAGGATCCCATGTTCCCAGGGCACTTGGATTCCAGAGAGAGAAGCCGGCCTCTGCTTCCGGCTCATTTCCTAAGTGAGCCACTGCAGGTTTCAGGACAGTGGAACCCAGGAGTCAGAGTCTGGGTGGCTGGCTCTGGCCTCTTTTCCCAGCTACACACAGCACCCTGGTCCCTGTCCCCAGTCCCTCCACTGCTGGGAGACCAAGACACAGGTCTAATGCCTGTCCAACCTGTCCCCACTGTGGGAAACTCTTTTCATCACCCTTCCTCCCAGGGAGGACCAATTTCCACCTTTTAAGTAATTAAATTGGTCTCCAACCACCAGTCACCAAACCCTTCTGCCCTTAGTAACCTTCCAAATAATTAACAACAACGACTCTCCTTGCTGTGTGCCAGGCCCCACGCTAAGCCACTTATACCCCAGACACCAATCCCTGGGGATGGAGGTCATCAATATCCCCATTTTACAGATGAGGAAGGTGAGGTTCAAAGGGCCTCCTGCCTCCCCCCTTCACCCCGCCCCACACCAGCTTTGAAGGCAGTGGTAGGGAGCCACGATCTTGTGCCCACGCCTGGTTCTCCCACCCCCCAGCAGTGGGAGAGATCGCCGGGGACGGGGCACGAGGCCGATCCCTCTCCTGGGGGCATCCTCGGCTCCAAAGCTCACTGACACTTGGGTCTCCTTCCTCTCCTCCGGCCCTCCCTTGGCCCCCTCTGCTGCACCCCCAGCTTGTCCAACCCACCCTTGAGCTCGACCCCTCTCCCTCCCCGGATCCCACCATCAAAAGCGTCTGTGGCAAGGCTTGGCTCTGTTTGGTTTCTCCAGAGCCTGCCCAGGGAGCTCTGCCTCTCGGAGGTTGTGTGCTCACTTTGCAAAACAGCAGAAATTTATAGCCCAAGTAATTGATCACGGCGCTTCTGCCTCCCTCCATCTCTCTCGGGCTCCTAATTCCCTTCTCCCGCTCTTCTCTTTTTTCTCAGCGCGCCATCTGTGGTGTCAGAGAAAAGGAAGCCAAAAGGGGGGGTGTTTCTAGTCCCAGTTCTGCCAATTACGAGTCACATGAACCTCAGTTTCCCCATCCGCAAAACGGAGAAGCTAATAATACCTGCTCACAAGTGTGCCGGGCCTGTGGATGCCGGGGCCGGGAGGGGCACGCAGACAGAGTGACTTCTGACTCCGAGCCACCCTGTGGGGTGCGGGGTGGGGTGGGGGCCACCTTTCCGATGCAGACACTGGGGCCAAGAAAGCTCAAGCCATTCACTCAGGGTCACAGAGCTGGTAAACAGCAGCCCCGGGGCTTGAACCAGGTGAGTTGTGCCTCAAAGCTGAAACCATTAGGCCACACTCCCCCTACCCCAGCCCCAGGGCCCATCAGAAAAGAGGTGAACCTCGCCAGGCCTCCTAGACCCCTATTTCACTCCGCTCTGGATCTAACTGTGGGGCAGGAGCAGAGGCCGCTGGGGCAAAGGGAGCACTTTGCAAACTGTAGAATGCTGCGAGGACGGAAGGAAACGTCACGAACATTCCCATCCTTCTTCAGTGCCGCCCCCTGACCCCAGACCCCTCCACTGTCCACTGTCTGGGGACTCGCTGGGACCTAAGAGCTTGCCTCTCCCTCCAGAGAAGCTCCAGCCAGGCCCCTACACCTGCCAGCCTCCAAGAAGGCCCACAGAACCTTCTAGAACAACTCGCAAAATGACTCTGAAGAGCACTACACTTGCCCTTCCATGGCAGATGAGGCACCAGGCCTGGCAGGGGCGGCCAAGGTTCTCGCCTGAGCTCCGGGGAAGGGGTGGTCCCAGGGCTGGAAACTCTCCTCTGAGCCCCACTCCAGGGCGGGCGGGGCTGACGGCCCTTCCTTCTCCCTTCTGTTCAGTTCCGGGTGGTGGGGGGGGCGAGTGCTCCAGGGGGGAACGTGCTCCTCTGTCTCCCTCCACCTCGTCTAGCCTTGTCTCTGCCTGTGCTCGTCTCTCAGTGTCTCGCTGTCTCTGTGTGTCTGTCTCTCCAAGCCCCCAGCCCACAGGTGCAGACTTGCTTTCTCCCATGCGTGGCCCCCAAAGCCGAGCCCAGCTCCTCGGGTGTTTGCAGCCAAGGTGCTCGCAGCGCCCCGGCCTCCTCCCGTCCCCAGTCCCCACGGCAGCCCCGGGGGCCGCGCTGGGCAGGGCGGCCCGCAGCTCGGGGCGGGGGGCACGTTCTGTACCCCGCTTTGTGGCGGGGACCGCAGGCTCCAGCCCCGGCGGCTCCTGCTCCCGCCTGGCTGGCGGAGATGAGAGCCGGCTGCAGGGCTGGGAGCGAGGCAGCAACACACAGAACAAACAGAATTTTTTTTTGCAACTAGAGGGGGAAGCACAGAGCTAAAAATAAAACGAAAAGATCAGTATCTGTCAGTCTGACAGCTGATTGGCTGCTCGGAGATGCATATAATTACCAGCAACTGGCGCTGGGTAGGCAAAGCCGGGAGAAACTGCTGAGACGAGGTTAGGATTTAACCTTTAAATTCTGGAGCCATCGGAAACCGAGGGGAGGACGCCCGGGTGTCGGTGCTAATGAGGCTGGGGGCGGGCGGGGGACGGGGGCCTCTGAGTCCGGGGCAGGTCTCGGGGCCTCCCGGGGAAGGCCCTGGGAGCCCTTGGCCCTGGCGGCCTCAGCCATCAGACTGGGAATGTCTCTGATTGGGCGGCCAGGAGGCGGTGGCCCTCCTCGCTGCCCAGCTGAGGGGTGTCGTCTTCCGCGAAGTTAGGGTCTCACCTGGGAGGCAGGGAGGGAGGGGGCTGCCTGAGGCCCTGGGCTCCTCCGGGGCCGGCACACACCCCGTCTCACCCTGTCTCACCCACATTCCTTCGCGTTTCCCCGCCGGGTGTGGATTTCCAAAACCCATCCTCACTCCCCTCCTTCCTTCACCCCAAGTCACCCCTGTTCCCAGCTCTGTTTATTGCCCCGCCCAGGGAGGGCTTTTCTGCACCTCAGGCTTGTCCTAGGGCCCCGAGACCTCCGTACGCCTCGGTTTCTTCATCTGTTACTGGGAGGCGATGGAAACTGGGCCCACCTGACTGCGGGTCAAATGCCAGGGCTGCTGTGGTCCCAGCCTTGCATGTGGATTCTCTCACCTGAGCCAGGAGTCAGGAAATCAGGGTTCTAGTCCAGCTGGGAATTGTCCCAGTGTGAACTGGGAGTAAGAGTTCCTGCCCTCTGACCTCTCTTGGTGGCAATGGGGACCATGCGAGATGGAGTATGTGGCCTTGAGCAATAAACCCACCTGTGGGGGGAGGCGGGCGAGGACACCTGCAGCTCCTTGAACCCAGCACTTTGTTTCTTTAAGGCCTTTGCCCAGGCTGTGGGCTCTTCCTGGAACCCCTTTTCTTCCCACTAAAGCCCTTCCCTTCAATGCCTCTTCCTCTGGGAAGCCCTCTCTGGTGCCCAGCCCGTCCTCTTCTGCCCCCTCTCAGTTCTGCACCCCATGCTGAGGCCCAGATTGCCTGCTTTGCACACAGGGCTGTGAGCTCCATGAGGGCAGAAACCACACGGCTCTTCACAGCTGTGTTGCCCGGGCCTGGCCTGGAGCCCCTCAGGAAGCGAGACATCTGAATCCTCTGCCCTGTGGCCCTGGCAGCCAGGTAGAGCCACCTTGGCCAGACCACCGTGGCTTGGAGCAAGCAGCAGCCTCGTGGCTGGGGAACCACGTTTTCCCCGGCACATCAGCAGGCCCTAAGTGCTGCATGGGTGCTTGGCTCTGCCCTCGGAGCACTGATGCCCGGGGGACACTACCCTTTGTGTGTGCCACCTAAGAGAGAATGCAGCCTTCGAGGGGGCGGGGGTAAGCGTGAACCCAGGCCCTGTGGTCCCCTCCTAAGAAAGTTCCTGGGTCTGCCTGTCCAGTCCCGGCCTTTTCCCTGTGCTGTCTGGGATGGTGGGTGGACCTGCTGCTGAGCGGTGGGACCTAAAGACCCACAGTGACCTAGAGGAGGCACTGCCCAGAGCTCCTAACTGGGGTGGGGTGCAAAGGGCAGGTGGGTGAGGGAGGCAGAGAGAAACGGATTAGTCACTCACACGTCAGTAGTCTAGCTGTGTGCCTACCTCTCTCACGCACTTCGTGGGGATTATTTCCTAGAACTCCCACAATGGCCCCTTGGCAGGTGATGCAGGTGTTATCTATGACGTGCAGATGAGGAAACTGAGGCACAGAGTCGTTACTCGATGTACGCACGAGCCCACAGTTGGGGAGGACAGAGGTTAGCTCCAGCCCAGTCCCCGGTCTCTCGGGGCCAGGCCCAGTGCTCCCGCCTCTCTGATAAGGATAAAAAGGAGGGAGCGGGAAGGGAGATATTCCCAGGCAACTACCATGAGACTTCCCAGCAGAGAGGCTTGAAAACGTTTTTTGTGTGTGTGTGGTATGCAAAGGAATTCCCCTTTGGTGTCGCTTTGAAAGATTTCGGGGAGATTTAAACTGCTTTTCAATGATTTGGGAATGTCAGCCTGGTGTTTTCTTGAGCATGACACCATGATGAGACTGGCCCCCAAGGCAGCCCCGTTTTACTCAGGTTATGGTAATAGAACTTCTGCAGCCGCAAAAGCAGCCTCCGCCGACTGAGCGCTCATTGTGGGGTCCATGCCGGACTCAGCCTTGACTCCGATGCCCACCCTGAGCCCCACCTGAGAAAGGGATTATTTCATCCCTGCATAATTTCCTTACAGCTGATGTCAGAATCTGCTTGTCTCTAAACTCACCATCTCCCCCTGATAGGAGTGAGCTTGGTGAGGGCTCCAATCTGGTCTCTCCCATTCATTGCTGAGTCCCTGGCACCCCAAATGGAGCAGCTAGTCAAAAAAGCTTTGCTGGACACATTTCAGATGAAGAGACTGAGGGTCAGAGAGGTCACATGGCTTGCTTGGAAGAAACATCAGATTTGTCAGGCTCAAGAGTCCATTTCTAACTCCCACGTCACAACCCAAGAGAGCCTCAGAGCCTGAGTCTTCCCCACTCCACCCATTCTCAGTCCTCGTACTAAAACCAGTGAGGCCTCCGAACTGCTGCGTGCTCCCCAACCTTTTCCTTGCTTATCTGGGAATCATGCAAAAGTTGGCCAGAGTCAGCTCAGTCTCGGGGAAGTTGCATTCTTCTGGAGTCACTTGGATGTCCCTGTTTTGCGTGACCTGATTCAAATTTTCCATCTTTTGTCACTTTGATTCCCACTCTGAGAAGTTTTCTCAGTACGTATCACCTTACTATGTGATGACTGACTTGGGTAATTCACATGTGCATTTGATGCCTGCTGCTTATCTTCTGTGGGGCCCCTGGTTCAGGGGAGTTTCAGCAGGTGTCTTGGTGAGACTGGGGTTGTAATCAGACCCTTTCAGGGTTAGAGCTTGGCCCTATCACTGAGTGACCTTGGGAGTCCTATTGGACCTGGATTCCTCACTTGCGGAATGGGACAGGTTGGGCTCCTGGATGGAAAGTGTCTTGCTCGATTATCTGGTCAGATACTGCCGTCACTCACTGCCCAAGATGCCCTACACGTGGGTTTTAGAGTTTGCTGGTTTCTGTTTATCCTCTGCGAATGTCCGACCATGTACAGACTGATGCATTTTGTAGGTACAAGATCCCGACACAATCAGTCTCTCTCCTCAAATGACCATGAGCACGCCTGGATTCAGAGAGCCCCGGGTGTGGGGAGCTGACGTGGGCACGAGGGCTGGGTCTGGCTGCTGGGATTCTGGGCTCAGGCAGGAGGGCAAGGTCCCAGGAGGTCATCTCTTTTCTCTTTACCCTGAACCGTTTGGAAGTTGGCTTCCAAATGTCCTGAATTCCTGCTCCTTAATATGTGGCCCAGAACAGCGCTAGGCCAGGCGGCAGGAGCTTGGTGGGTGTTGGTCTGCTGGGGAATGGGAAAAGGAAGAGAAATGTCAAGCTTTCCCTTAAAAACAAAACAAAACAGGGCCGGGCGTGGTGGCTCATGCCTGTAGTCCCAGCACTTTGGGAGGTCGGTGCGGGTGGATCACCTGGGGTCGGGAGTTCGAGACCAGCCTGGCTGACATGGAGAAAACCCTCCTCTACTTAAAAAAAAAATGAGCTGGGCGTGGTGGTGCATGCCTGTAGTCCCAGCTACTTGGGAGGCTGAGGCAGGAGAATTGCTTGAACCTGGGAGGTGGAGGTTGTGGTGAGCGGAAATCGTGCCATTGCACTCTAGCCTGGGCAACAAGAGTGAAACTCTAGCCTGGGCAACAAGAGTGAAACTCCATCTAAAAAACAAAAACAAAAACAAACCCTCACATTTCCCACCAATAACACACCATCGTTATCCCTATTCTTTAAGAAACATTGTTTTAGAAAAACATCTGCCTGAACACCAGGCAGTCCCAACACCTTCCTTGTGCCAGCGTTGCATGGGGCGCGCCAGCCAGTGAGGCCCCACTTGTGGGCAGGTAGCTCTGTGCTCTGCGAGGTGCCAGCCTCTTCACTGCCCAGGTCGTCCTCACCTCCACCCTGGAGGTGCAGCAGGCTGGCACTGCCATTTCCCAGATGAGGAAGATGAGACACAGAACTGAGGGGCCAGGCTGAAGGTCTCACAGTGAGAACTTGGGGAGCCCAGCTGTGGGCTGAGCCCTAGGTGCTCCTGTGAGCAGGACGGGGAGTCCTTGTCTTCGGCGAGGCTCAGCTTGGTAGGGGAGCCAAGCCCAGACAGACTTTGAGTTCTGGCAGCCGGGCACGGGGGCGCTTTCTGGGAACGAGCGTGAACCACACATGGTCCTTGCCCTGGAGTCCCTCACATCTCCCAGGAGAGGGGGACACAGCCACAGACTGTGAACACATGGGCCTAAGAGGGCCCACCCAGGTCTGCAGAACTGATCCATCCCGTACAAAATCGCTGAAAAGACCCCCACAGACCTTGCTTAAAAATAGTCTTCTTGGCCAGGCACCGTGGCTCACACCTATAATCCCAGCACTTTGTGAGGCCAAGATGGGTGGATCACTTGAGGCTAGGAGTTCAAGACCAGCCTGGCCAACATGGAGAAACCCTGTCTCTACTAAAAATACAAAAAATTAGCTGGGTGTGGTGGCGCATGCCTGTGATCCCAGCTGTTCTGGAGGCTAAGGTAGGAGAATAGCTTGAACCTGGGAGGCAGAAGTTGCATTGAGCTGAGATCACACTGCTGCACTCCAGCCTGGGTGACAGAGAAATACTGCATTTCAAAAAAAAGTCTCCTGGGCCAGGCTCAGTGGCTCGTGCCTATAATCCCAGCAGTTTGGGAGGCCGAGGCGGGTGGATCACGAGGTCAGGAGATCAAGACCATCCTGGCTAACATGGTGAAACCCCATCTTTACTAAAGATACAAAAAATTAGCCGGGTGTGGTGGCACACACCTGTAGTCCCAGCTACTTGGGAGGCTGAGGCAGGGGAACTGCTTGAACCTGGGAGGTGGAGGTTGCAGTGAGCCGAGAACGCACCACTGCATTCTAGCCTGGGCGACAAAGTGAGATTCTATTTCAAAAAAAGAAAAAAATCTCTTATTGGTGTGTCCCCATCAGAGTTCGGGTCCTTCATGGTGGATGGATGGTGCATCTCTTACATCTTGAAGTGGACTCCTTTTGAGCCATATTTGAGACCGAGTTGGTTTTCCCTTCCCGAGAATGTCCTAGTCCGTGGTCCTGGAGACCTCTGGGCCTGAGTCTCCAGCTACTAGACACATAAAAACTGTGTCTCAGAAGCCCCTTGTGGGCCAGGCGTGCACCTGTAATCCCAACAGTTAGGGAGGCTGAGGCAGAAGGATTGTTTGAGCCCAGGAGTTTGAGACCAGCCTGGACAACATGGTGAGACCCTGTCTCTACAAAAACGAAGACAATTCGTGGGACGTGGTGGCACGCACCTGCAGTCCCAGCTCTTCAGAGGCTGAGGTAGGAAGATCACCTGAGCCCCGGAGGTCAGAGTTGCAGTGAGCCATGATTGTGCCGCTGGACTCCAGCCTGGGCGACACAGCAAGATTCTGTCAAAAAAAAAAAAAAAAAAAGAAGACGACCTTGGCTGTGGCCGGGTGTGATGGCTCACACCTGTAATCCCAGCACTTTGGGAGGCCGAGGTGGGCAGATCACGAGGTCAAGAGATCCAGACCATTCTGGCCCATATGATTGATGAAACTCTGTCTCTACTAAAAATATAAAAATTAACTGGGTGTGGTGACGTGTGCCTGTAATCCCAGCTCCTCGGGAGGTGAGGCAGGAGAATTGCTTGAACCCAGGAGGGACAGGTTGCAGTGAGCTGAGATCGCGCCACTGCACTCCAGCCTGGTGACAAAGAGACTCCGTCTCAAAAAAAAAAAAAGAAAAGAAAAGAAAAGAAGCCCTTGTGTTCCTCCCCTGCAATCCTGTGCCCAGAGGTTGCTTCCGGTCCAGAATGGAGAAGACGCATTCTGGTCATCATGGGCTCTGGGGACCCCACCTCCTCCAGGCTGCTGGCAGTTGGAGGAAACGCATCTGGGCCAGAGACTGCGAGCTGAAGTTGCCAGTTGATAGCAGCACCTGCTGTGTCCATCTGTCCTTCCAGCTCTCACCTTTAACCTCTGCACTCTCCTGACCAGTATCTCCAAGGCCTCCAACCTCCTGTGGCTGTGGGGTGGGAGTGAGAGGGGTCGGGGAGGGAAGAGGTCTGCCAGGAAAGAGCCAGAGAAGCAGCTGGGGAGGAAGCCCCACAGAGACCCCACTCCCTGGAATGCTTCTGGGCTGGCCGCACCCCCACCCTTGAAATTCAAGTGTGTCTGTGGCAGGATTCTGCCAGGCTCCCCTGCAAACCTGCAAACAAGAGCCCACATGTCCTTGAGGACAGCTTGCAAGAGAACCTGGGGCGAGGAGCATCTAGTGACGACCCAGGACGCGTGCATGAGGGGCTCCTTCCCATCCTGGGCCTCCCAGGGCAGCCTGTGGCCGCCCCAATCGACAGCAGGGCTGGGTGGGAGTGGAGAAGCACGGACTTTATTTTAAAGAAAAGATGGGCTGGGCGTGGTGGCTCATGCCTGTAATCCCAGCACTTTGGGAGGCCAAGGCAGGCGGATCACAAGGTCAGGAGTTTGAGACCAGCCTGGCCAATGTGGTGAAACCCTGTCTCTACTAAAGATACAAAACAAAACAAAATTAGCCGGGCGTGGTGGCAGGTGCCTATAATCCCAGCTACTTGGGACCTTGGGGCAGGAGAAACGCTTGAACCTGGTAAGTGGAGCTTGCAGTGAGCCGAGATCGTGCTATTGCACTCCAGCCTAGGCGACAGGGTGAGACTCCATCTCAAAAAAAAAGAAAAAAAAGAAAAGAAAAGATAGGAGAGCAGGTGCCACCGCTGAAAAATAACCCAGACAAATGCCCTCCCTTCCGCACCTCAAATTTCTCAACTAATTCCTCTCTGTTCGCACTGGGAAAGTCCCTCCTTCTGTTATTTGCCCCAAGGCCCATGTTTGCCCAACAAGCAAACTGCATTTCTTAAATAATAGAAGCGTCTCATTTTTAGGTTAGTGAAGGACGGAGACGATGCCTGTTAACTCCCATCAGCTCCCGGCAGACTGAACAGCCCCAGTGAGCTGCTACCCTCCCACCCAAAGCAAAGGAATTTGGTGGAGGAAGCCTGGGCGGCCTGGCCCACAGTAAAGGTGCAGTGGCCCTCAGGGACTGCGAGAGGCTGTAAATAGCATGGAGCCAGCCCCCGCACCAGAGAGCCTTTGAAGGCTTGCTCCACGGAACCCCCAATTGGGAGCTGCTGGGCTAAGCCAGTTGGATGGGGGTGCAGTTCTGACCATTCCCGAGGCCACTCCCACTTCCCCTGGGCAGCAGGGGGTCCAGGGAGAGCTCAGTGGCTATGGGCTCCCCCGACACTGCCATTTGGTGGGCTGACCTTGGGGAGATGATGTCCCCTGTCTGAGCCCTTGGGTCCCATGGCCTCCCTCCTAGGCTGGGCGTGCTCCGTAAGGGCCGGGTGTCTTTCGTGTCAATGTCACCTCTCTTTCAGGTCTCCTGACTTCCCAGCATGTCATGCAGTGATCATCTTGCTGGATTTCTGTGATGAGAGAGGGATGTTGTGGTATAGAACAAACATAGAAATGGGTAGGGGAAATTCTGCTGGAACCCCTCTGGGGAGTTGATGGGACAGAGGCCCTGGTAAGAGGGGGAGGGAGGCAGGTGTGGCCACCCCTTAGCAGGCAGGCCAAGGGCACCCTGCACCCAGGGTGCGTCCAAGTGCTCCCCAACCTTAATGTGCCTTGATCCGCTGTGGGGTCTCATTCAGAGGCAGGTTCTGAGGCAGCAGGCCTGGGCAGGGGCTCCCGGTGAGACGGAGGCTGTGCCAGCCGGGACCACATTCTTCCTAGTAAGGGTGCCACGAATTCTCTTCACCCTCCGTGCCCACGCCTGAGTCTCTGGCTGGAGGGAGGCGGGCAGGCCACTTGGTGTCTGCAGAGATGCCTCCAGAAAGACCTGAGCGTCCCAGAATGCGTGTGCCAGGAAACACGAAGCAACATGCGGGTAAAATTATGTTTTTAACAAAAGAAAAGACCTCTGCCTTCTAGCATGTAGACAGAGTTCTATTCCCAGCCCCACGCAGCCCCAGGGACCTGAAAGAATGTGGTTTTCTGAGCACAGCCTTCCCTTGCTGAAGAGGGTGGATCTGCTCTTAAAAAGTTGCTTGTAAAATGAATTTTTCTAGATCAAATGCTATTTTCCAGTGGCTCGTGTTATATGACTGTGGTTGCATTCCCACCGTGAAACACCCAGCTCTGAGGCCTTGGTGTTCCGGGTGCAACCCTGAAGGGGTGGGGCTCAATCGTGCGGCCCAGCCCACGAGTCCCTGCGTGGCAGAGCTGATGGGAGCTGGTGCTAGGGTTTGGGATTCTAAGTCTGAATCCCAAGTGCTCCCCAAATTGGCTGTGGTCCCTGGCCAGACCCTGGCCCAACACTACTGATTATAAGATGGGAGGAGGCTGGGCGTGGTGGCTCATGCCTGTAATCCCAGCACTTTGGGAGGCTGAGTTGGGCAGATCATGAGGTCAGGAGTTCGAGACCAGCCTGGCCAACATGGTGAAACCCAGTATCTACTAAAAATACAAAAAAATTAGTTGGGTGTGGTGGCATGCACTTGTAATCCCAGCTACTTGGGAGGCTGAAGCAGGAGAATGGCTTGAACCCAGGAGGCGGAGGTTGTAGTGAGCCGAGATTGCACTACTGCACTCCAGCCCGGGCAACACTGTGAGACTGGATGGGAGGGACCAGAGGTGATCCAGGGCAAACCAACCCCTCAGCCAGAAGAGGAGCCTGGGGACAGTGGCCCATCTTGGTGGAGCAGCCATCTCGTCCTTGTGTCTCATGCTGTAGGTCAGACTCTGGATATTATTGTTATTAGTATTTTTGAGACTGACTCTCGCTCTGTCACGCAGGCTGGAGTGCAGTGGCACAATCTCGGCTCACTGCAACCTCCACCTCACAGGTTCAAGCGATTCTCCTGCCTCAGCCTCCTGAGTAGCTGGGATTACAGGCGTGCATAACTACGCTCAGCCAATTTTTGTATTTTTAGTAGAGACGAGGTTTCACCATGTTGGCCGGGCTGCTCTCAAACTCCTGACCACAAATGTTTCTCCCGCCTAGGTCTTCCAAAGTACTGGGATTACAGACGTGAGTCACTGTGCCTAGCCAGACTCTAGATATTAGGCTGGGAGTATTTTGGGTTATTTTTATTTATTTATTTAAAGACAGGGTCTCCTTTTGTTATTCAATCTAGAGTGCAGTGGCATGATCTGAGCTCACTGTAGCCTTTTATTTGAGAGATAGGATCTCACTTTGTCACCCGGGAACCTTGAACTCCTGGGCTCAAGCAGTCCTCCCGCCTTAGCCTCCCGAGTAGCTGGGATGACAGGTGCATGCCACCATGCCTGGCTTTTGTTTTTTTTTTTTTTTTGGTAGAGAAGTGGTTTTGCCATGTTGCCCAGCCAGGCTGGCCTCAAGTGATCCTCTCGCCTCAGTCTCCCAAAGCACCTGGGATTACAGGCGTGAGACACTGGGCCTGGCCTACTTTTAGTTTTATATTGGGCACAATCATTTAAAGTATTCAAGGGACCGGCTGCCATGACAGTTTGGCTGTGTGTCCCAAGGTGTGCGCTGAGGCTCTGACACCAGAGTTCCACAGTCGTGGTCCCTGAGAAGTGCTGCCATCAGAGAACAGCTTCCTACCTGGAGGAGTCCACTTTAATATGCCAAGGAGCACGGGAATCTGGAACAGGAGACTAGAATCCACCATCTGCCTCCATTCAACTGACCCTGGTTTTCCAGAACAAAGCCTGGGATCGGCATTCCAAGGAACACATTCTGGGAACAGAGTCCCTGGAAGGCTCTCATAACTAAAAGGTCTCTGTTTCTTTTTAGTTACACACCGTGGAGTACACGTTATCCCAAAGTTAGTGTCTCAAAACAGGCATTTTAGTATCTCAGCTTCTGTGGGTCTGGAATTCAGAGGTGGCTTAGCTGGCTGGTCTCTCTTAAGGTTGCCATCAAGATGTCAGCTGGGGCTGCAGTCATCTGAAGGCTTGACTGAAGATAGAGGATCTTTTTCCTAAATAGCTCATTCACGTAGCTGACAAAAAGGCTTCAGCTCCATGCCATGTGGACTTCATCAGGCTGCTTGAGTTTCCCCACAATATGGCGGCTGGCTTCTCAGAGTGAGTGACGCAAGAGAGTGAGACTGAAGCTGCAGTACCTTTTATGACCTAGCCTTGGACAGCACATGCAGCCATATCTGATTGGTTATGCAGGCCAGCCTGATTCACTGTGGAAAGGTGTGCGTGCCAGGAGGCGGGGATCAGTTGGAGACCATCTTGGAGCCCAGCTGCCCTAGTAACCATCACTTCGGTCCGAGGACAGATAACTTGCCTCATTCTCACAGTTGCTTTTTTCTTACCGTTATGTAGACATGAGCAACGTCGGGAGGTGAACCTGTTAACCTGCGGTATAAAGAGAAGAGGAAGAGACCAGGAATTTATCAGCCACACGGAGCCCTGGGGAACAACGGTGGTGATAATACCCCAGCCCCACTTCCTGGGTGCTCACTCTGCACCAGGTACCTCTCGGGCCTCAGGGTGCTGTGCCACCTCTGGTCCCACATAGCAGCTTCCACTAATATTTTCGAGTCAGGCCACTCATGCCTATGAAATGCATGAAGTGAGATTTTTTTCTGTGATGTTGGCTGCAGCACACACGTGGCTGTGCCTTTTGAAAGTTGAGACAAGATCAATAACCTGAGTGAACCCATGTGGAGAAGATTTGAGCAGAGAGGAAACTTAGGGTGGATAAATGCCCGTGATAAACAAATGATAAATAGATGAGATGAAATATTTATTTCATGTACAGGTTGAGGTTTAAGTACTTTAACAAGACGAGGGTCAAGGTGAGCGTGGGGAATCCCTGGTTTGGCTGGAGCCTCCTTGCTGGGGGAGAAGTGTCGTGTTTCCAGGCCGGGGCGGTGGCAGGGATCCCTGGCTGGGAGGCCTAGTGGTGACACCTGAACACCTGGTGGTGAGCCCCAAAACGCCTGTGTCCCAGGCCTACCCATGCTGCTCATGAGCTGTGCGATCCTCGCAAGTGACTCCACGGACCTCAGTTTCCCATCTGCAAAATGGGACAATGACAGGCAACTTCACCACTTGTGATGAGGATTCGGAGAGTGAATCCTTGGCCCAGCATGAGGGCTGTAAGATGTTTCACATGGCAGAGTTGGTGGCGGGTCACCAAGGTGGTGATGCCCCAGGTGGAAGGAACCTTTCTAGAAATTCTACTGCCTGGAAGGGTCCAGTGACACCCAGGGGACCCTCACAAAACAGACTGTGGTGACATCTGGGGCCGCCCGCAGGGGTGATCCCCAAGGAGGCTGGGAGGAACTCAGCCCCTTCTTCTGCTGGGGCATGTGGAGGCCTGGAGCCTGCCCCGCCCCTTCCTGTCCTGTTGGGGCATGATTTTCAACAGGCAGGATGCTGGTCATGTTTCCCCTCGCAAGTCTCACTAGGCTGAGCATGACTTAGAGGAACCCCGAATATATTTGCTGTCCCAACAGAAAGACCAGGTATAGAGAGAACGGGCCCAATAAGAGGTAGGGAAAGGAAGGGACTTTGGTGAGGGAGATTTGGGGATACCAAGGTTATGGGCAGCTGGGTGTGCTGGCCTCCCCTCGACATGCTCTGTGGGTGTCTCGGCTGTAAACTCCAGGCCCCCTGAGTCTTCATCACAAATGGAGAAGTTTACCGTTATCACTTCATTTTGCAGATGGGAAAATGAGGACCACGACATCACTCGCCTGGATCACGTAGCTCATGACCAGTATGCGTAGGCCTGGGACTAAGGCCTGGCTGGCCATCGCTGCCTCTGGGCCTCAGTTTCCTCATCTAAAGTGAGGACAGGGTGTGGTGGCTCATGCCTGTAATGCCAGAACTTTGGGAGGCCGGGGCAGGTGAATCACCTGAGGTCAGGAGTTCGAGACCAGCCTGGTCAACATGGTGAAGCCCCGTCTCTACTAATACAAAAAATTAGCTGGGCACGGTGGCGCGTGCCTGTAATCCCAGCTACTCAGGAGGCTGAGGCAGGAGAATTGCCTGAACACAGGAGGCGGAGGTTGCGGTGAGCCGAGATCGCGCCATTGCACTCCAGCCTGGGTATCAAGAGCGAAACTCCGTCTAAAAAAACAAACAAACAAACAAAAAAAACAAAATCAGCCGGGCGTGGTGGCGGGCACCCATAATCCCAGCTACTTGAGAGGCTGAGGCAGAAGAATCGCTTGAATCTGGGGGGTGGAGGTTGCAATCAGCCGAGATCATGCCCTTGTACTCCAGCCTGGGCAACAAGAGTGAAACTCCATCTCACAAATAAAATAATAACATAACATAACATAACATAAAAAAGGCAAGGAGGCTGTGGGCCTAGATGACCTCTCAGCCCCTCCCAACTTCAAACACTCTGACAATTGCTGCATTTATTGAGCTCCAGCTGTATGCAGGAGTTAGTGTCTGGGAGATGGGAGGTGCTGACCCCACCCCGGGAGGAAGAGCCAACCTGAGCCTGCTGATTCTGTGTGGCCTGGGACGGCAGAGTGGCCATGTGTGCTGCCAGAGAGCCTAGTGCCCTGCCCAGCTGCCATCTGAAACGTGTCCTGTTGGTGGCACCTTGGCGTGGCTCAGATGTTCTGGTCTTAGAGTCCATTTGGTTTGTACATGACAATGTGTTAGTGCCCTCTCTTTCCATTAAGGTTCTGGTTCTTTTTTTTTTCCCTGACAGAGTCTTGCTGGGTCGCCAGGCTGGAGTGCAGTAGCTCAACCTCGGCTCACTGCAACCTCTGCCTCCTGGATTCAAGCAATTCTCCTGATTCAGCCTCCCAAGTAGCTGAGACTACAGGTGCATGCCACCATGCCCGGCTAATTTTTGTATTTTTAGTAGAGGCAGGGTTTCACCATGTGGACCAGGCTGGTCTTGAACTCCTGACCTCATGATCCGCCCACCTCGGCCTCCCAAAGTGCTGGGATTACAGGTGTGAGGCACCGCGCCCGGCCCAAGGTTCTGTTTTATATTCAAGGCATTTTTTAGTGCTTAGCGCTAAACTTGACCATGTCATTCTTTACGTAAGCCCTTCCCCGGCTCCTCACTACCCTCAGATGACAGTCCATGCTGGGAGTGGCCTCAAGGCTTTCTAGGACCTGGCATGGGCCAAGCTCTGCCACCTGGGGGCTTTCCTTCCCTTCCTCTCTCTCCTCCAGAAACACAGATTGAAATGTGCCAACATCTCTCTGCCCTCTGGAGCCTCACACTTGCTGCCTCCTCTGCCTGGAACTCTCTCCCTCTGCCCTCACAGGGCTCCCTAAAAGTCACTTCCTCCAGGAAGCCCTCCCTGACTACTTGAGCCACGTTAGCTTGTGCTCAGGCTTACCCTGCACTTCTCCTTGGTTATACTTGTCATAAGAGACCCGCATCCCACCCCCCATGCTGGGGCCACTCTTGGATTTTCATGTCTGCTGCCAGCACCCAGGGGAGCTCCGGAAATGTCTGCTGGGTGAGTCATGAACGCACAACCTGTTGATCCACGTCGGTAATCCGGCCAGGCCTGCCAGCAAATCACCTGACCCGGTCACCCAGAGCCTGGGAAGGACTCTGGCAGCCGCCGCCCCAGCTCCCTCCTTCCTCCGCCTACAAGCTCTGCCTGGAAGGAGCGAAGGGGTTAAGTGTTTCTGGCGGCCTCGTGCTGTGTCTGCTGCAGTTCCCCCTTCCGGGGCTGCAGCAACCCGAGATTGGCGAGGAATGTTTGCAATGCAGAGCTGGGAGGAGGGCGGGCTGCTGGAGGTGGGGGCCGAGGCAGGCCCGCGGCCAGGCTCCCCAGTTGAGCAATGGCCCTGCTGGTTCCTGTAACTCGGACCCCTCCCGCCTTTTCCCGCCCTGCCTGCTTCCTCCACCCTGGCTGGGCTGCCTGCCGGGCAGTGAGTGGGGGTGGCCTGCGCTCGGGGCTGCAGAGAGAGGTGGAGGGACAGAGGCCCGGAGGGCCTGGAGGGCAAGAACGAAAGAGGGGGCTCCCCGAGACAGGGCAGGCGTGCAGTCGGCTCAGCAACCCCAGCCCAGAGAAGCGAGGCCTTGTCCAAGGTCACACAGCGAGACACCAGTGAATTGGGCCACAGCTCTGGGTCTGGCTTCTTTAGTTCCCATAACTTTAGGCTGCAACTCCCACGCACAGCACGGAGGTCACACTGCCACTCAGTTGGGAAGCTTTGAACCTCAGGGGACCCTCTCCCAACTGAAGACAGAGCTCCCCTGCCCACGCCCTGGCTTGGCCTCTTCACCTAATCCCTAGGGTTTCAGAGAGGACAGTGCACCCACTGGTCTAGGCGCACCCCCCATCCTGCCATTAATGCCCCAGCACTGCCCACTGCCCGGCCTGCTCTTGGGGACCTTGGTCACCTCTGTTCCCTGCTTCTGGGAGTAAAAAGTAGATGAATGAAGTCCAAATTGAGCAGGTTCTCAAAAGCCCTCTCTCCCCTCTTCCTCCAGGGTTTTTCAAGGAAGGACTGAGCCGGGCGCGGTGGCTCACACCTGTAATCCCGGCACTTTGGGAAGCCAAGGCAGGTGGATCGCCTGAGGTCAGGAGTTCGAGACCAACCTGGCCAACGTAGTGAAACCCTGTCTCTACTAAAAACACAAAAAGTTAGCTGAGTGTGCTGGTGCATGCCTGTAATCCCAGCTACTAGGGAGGCTGAGGCAGGAGAATCACTGGAACCCGGGAGGCAGAGACGGCAGTGAGCCAAGATCATGCCATTGCACTCTAGCCTGGGCAACAAGAGCGAAACTCCATCTCAAAAAAAAAAAAAAAAAAAAAAAAGGGAAGGACCTTCATGGGTACCAGATATTCACTTGGGCTCAGACACAAAACTCATTTCTTTCTCCACAAGCACCCCCTCCTTTTGGGGGGGCAGCTGCGTCCCCTGACACTGTGGGATGAGCTCCTCCCTCTGCTAGCAGTATTTACTTTCCGGGTGACCTCTGGGGAGGTGGCCTTGCAGTTGGGCGCATCCGGCTTGAATCCCAGCGGCACCAACTTGGAGCTTCCCGGCGGCTCTGCCACACCTCTCTGAGCTTCGGTTTCCCCATCTGTGCCGTGGAATTCAGAGAGGCCCCAGTCTCACTCGGCTGAGGTTCAGGGCCAGTGGCCTCTTCCTGGACCCACAGATTGCTCTGGGCTTTGCCTAAGACAGGCTGTGGGCAGCCCTCAGAGGTGCCACCTTGGCCACACTGGCTGGAATCAGCGGGTGGGTGGGAGCACACAGCAGGGAGGGCCAGGGAGATAACCCAGTGCCCTGTAGAACACAGCTAGCCCTTCCCGTGAGAATCAAAACGCCCCTTTTACAGGTAAGGAGGTTCGCGGAGGAGTGGCTTGCCACACCATGCAGGAGTAAAGAGGGATATTCACCCAGAAGGCCATACCGATAACACCAAGGACCCTCCTACTCCACTATTTATTGAGCACATACTACTTGCCAGGCCATGAGCCAAGTGCTGTACAAGACTGACCTATTTCAATCCAACAGCATACCTGGGAGGGAGGCATATTGAGCTTTCTTTTACGGGAAACAGGGAGGTTGATGCATTTGCCCAAGATCACACAGCTCCCGAGGAGTGGAGCCTGACTGAATTCAGGCCACCTGCCTCCAGAGCCTGGGTGCTTCGCCATCCTTCTCTGCACCTGGCTTAGAGACCCGGCCCGGTGATCTTGGGTTAGTCCCCTAAGCCCCAGAGTGGCAAAAGGGAGAGGAAGTATCTTCAGCACCCAGTGAAGGGGGGCTCAGAGAGGGGCCGGCTCTCACTCCAGGGCACACAGCCAGCAGAGCCAGGACCCACCACACTCAATCCCCGGCCCCTGGCTCCCCGTGGGTGGCTCCTCCGTGGCCAGGAAGGACCCCCACGGCCGCTCCTGCAGGCAGATGGACAGACGATGGCCCCCTCCCACGGCCTGCGGGCTGTGTGGCATCGCCACCTCCTCCCGAGCAGGCTGCCTTGAAGAAACCAGAAGATTGATTTCCTGGCAGGCTCTGCGCCGAGGAGCCCGTCCAAATGGTTTGCATGTCTGCATTTTTTACTGCTCCGTTTAATATGTATGCAAATGCCGGCCGGCTGCGCCCGCCGCGCGGCTGCACAGTCACACGCGGCGCCCCATTAAAGCGGCCGTCCCGGGCGCGCGCCTCATTCGAGGCGACGGGCTCCGGGCCCTGATAGATGGGGTGCGGGGACGGAGACAAATGACGGCCTTTGTAATTTCTTTCTCTCTTTTTCCGGGGGAGGGGGAACTCGCAAAGGAGATTTAAATATATGCAAAATTGTTTGTGGGCTGGGGGGTGGGGCGGAAACCTGGGCGGGGCGGGGCGGGGGGAGTCGGGCTGGAGGCTGGAGGGGAGCGGGGCCCCCACAGTCACCTTCTGGCGGAGACAGCCGAGCGAGCCGCTCTGCTCCTGATAAGCAGGCCCGGTCCTCTGGGAAGCGTGGGCTTCAGCCGCAGAGAAAAGGAAAGTGCTGGTTATTTTCGGCCCCGTTACACGCGGGAAGCCGGGGATGGTGGTTTTTTCCCCCATCGCAGCCACGCCGCCACCACCACTTTCTTTTCTTGGTCTTCCAGGGCTTCTAACTTCATCGGCACGGTGTCATTTGAGTTTCACATTAGCCCATGAGGTGGGTCCCGGAGTCACACCCATTGTGCAGATGGGGAAACTGAGGCTCGCGGGAGTGGAGTCCCTAGGGGAAGGTTGCAGGGAGAGCGAGTGGGCATTGGGTCTCTCCAGAGCTCTGTCTTTGACCCCCCACAGCCCTCTGCTGTCTCTCTGGCTCTCAGCGGTGGGATGTCCGCGTACCTGCGTGTGCCCCAAATGTGCCCAGACTCGCCCCATACCACGAGCCAGCTCCCTCCTCCCGCCTGCCCCCATGAGCCGGGAGACAGGCCCAGAGCCCACCCAGCTGGAGGACTGAGTCTCGCATTTTCCAAATACTGCTTAAGCCTAAAATCCGAGGTGCTGGTTTTAAAGGAATCTTTCCTAATTTCTCAGGATTTTAAGTAACATGGCAGCTGGGGGCAGAAACATTTCTGAGAGGAGTCTCCAGCCTCAGGAGAGCCCCACTGTGGAGCAGACCGCTCAGACCCACTGGAGACCCAGAGTTACACTCTGCTGCGTCCGCGTGTACTTGGGCGTGTCGTGTCATTGTGAGTGTGCTGGTGTGTGTGCACCAGTGGCGTAGGGGAGTGTGTATTCGTGCTTGTGTGAGTTTCAGTGTGTTACCGGAGAGGGGTTCTGATCCAGCCCCCAAGAGAGGGTTCTTGGGTTTCGCACAAGAAAGGATTCAGGAGCAGTCCACAGTGCAAAGCAAAAGCCAGTTTACTAAGAACGTACAAGGGGCCGGGCGCGGTGCTCACGCCTGTCACCCCAGCTCTGGGAGACCAAGGTGGGTGGGTCACCTGAGGTCAGGAGTTTGAGATCAGCCTGACCAACATATAGTGAAACCCTGTCTCTACTAAAAATACAAAAAAAAAAAAAAAAAAATCAAACAAAAAAAAAACAATTAGCTGGGCTTAGTGGCACACGCTTGTAGTCTCAGTTACTTGGGAGGCTGAGGCAGGAGATCACTTGAACCTGGGAAGCAGAGTTTGCAGTGAGCCAAGATCGCACCACTGTACTCCAGCCTGGGCAATAGAGCAAGACTCTGTCTCAAAAAAAAAAAAAAAAAAAACCCAAAAAACAAACAACAACAAACCTGGCCAGGTGTGGTGCTCACGCCTGTAACCCCAGCGCTTTGGGAGGCCGAGGCGGGCGGATCACCTGAGGTTGGGAGTTCAAGACCAGCCTGACCAACATGGAGAAACTCCATCTCTACTAAAAATACAAAATTAGCTGGGCATGGTGGAGTGTGCCTGTAATCTCAGCTACTCGGGAGGCTGAGGCAGGAGAATTGCTGGAACCCGGGAGGTAGAGGTTGCAGTGAGCCGAGATCGTGCCACTGCACTCCAGCCTGGGCAACAGGAGTGAAACTCTGTCTCAAAAAAAGAAAAGAAAAGAGAAAGTAAAAAGAAAGAAAGGACAGCTACTCCAGAGACAAAGTAGGACGTTCCCAAAAGAGGAGGACGCCTCCACCCCAGGCACAGTGCTTACATACATGGGGAGATTGGCTCTGCTACAAGGGTTTGTGATAAAGAATTAGTTTCCTTAATTGCTATATTTTGCAAGAATCAATATTATTATCTTTAAAGCAAAATTAGGATTGCCTTTGTTCTCCAGATATGGGGTATCTGGACAATCCCAAGTCTGGGTCTGTTTTAGTAAACATTATTAATTTGTTCCCTTAACTGTAAACATCTAGAAGCTGGGAATACCTGACTTTCTGGGAAGGCAGCCCGTCAAGCCCCAGCCTCATGTTCCCAGCCCTCACTCAACATGCAGTCGCTCTGGCTTGAACGCCTGTGACAAGTGTGTACCTACATATCAGGGTGAGTATGGGGCTGTGTACACACGAGTCGGTGTGCACACGTGTGTGTCAGTGCGCCTGTATGAATGTTGTCCTTGGCAGGCAGGCAACTGGGTGTGAATTTCCCTGAGGGTTTCCACTTTACTGTGGTTCAGGCTGGGCCTTCCCTGCTCTCCCCCGGCCCCCCAGCCAGGGAAAGCCTCTGGAATGAGGGGACAGGATATGGCACTGTGAGGCTCCCACATACCAGAGGCACCCCTGAGCTTTGCATAGATGGGTAGGACTTGGATTGTTGGGGCTGGGGTGGAGCCTCGGAATTCTGGGCCCGAAGTGAGGGTCGAGGACAGCTCTCTAGAGAGCCCTCTGCGTGTGTGTGTGTGTGTGTGTGTGTGTGTGATCTGTGCATGCTGAGTCACTCGGGGAAGTGGTTCTTCTCATGTAAATGTCTTCAGCTACAAGGGAGATCCTTCTGCTATCTGGACTTAAACTTCTCTGGGGCAGAACCTGGGCTCTGGGGGCTGCTATTTGGGAAATCACCCTCCCTGCTTCCCCCGGGTCAATGCCCCAAGGACACTGGAGGGGTCCTTGAGCCTGGTGGGGGTAGGGTGTGGCGTATGTGTGAGAGTGTCTGTGAGCAGGGGTGTGTGTTAGTGAGTGTGTATGTAAGTTTATGTGTGCATGTGAGTGTGTGTGTGGGAGGGAGGGTGAGTGTAAGCAGGGATGTATGTAGATGTGTGCGAGTGAAGATGTGTACATGTGCATTGGTGTGTGTGAGTTGTGTATGTGTGAGGTGTTATTGGGGGTGAGGGTGTGTGCATGTGAGTTGGTCTGTGTGTGAGTTGTGTAATGAGGGAGGGTGTGTGCATGTGACTTGGTGTGTGTGAGTTATGTATGTGTGAGGTTGTGTTGGGAGTGAGGGTGTGTGCATGTGAGTTGGTATGAGTGAGTTGTGTATGTGTGAGGTTGTGTCAGATGGGGGTGAGGGTGTGTGCATGGGTCTGTGTGTGAGTTGTGTATGAGGGAGGGTGTGTGCATGGGAGGGAGTTGGTGTGCATGGGAGTTGATGTGTGTGAGGGTGTATGTGAGAGGGTGTGTGTGATAGTGTGTGGTGTGAGTTGTGTGTGAGTCATATATGTGTGTGTGAGTTGCTGTGCTTGTGAGGTGTGTGTGAGTTGGCATGTGAGTTGTGTGTGTGTGTGCATGTGAGTTGTGTGTGAGAGTTGGCATGTGAGTTGCTGTGCATGTGAATTAGTGTGTGAGTTGCATGTTAGTGTGAGTTGTGTGAGTTGATGTGTGTTGTATGAGTGGCTTGTGTATGTGTGAGTTGGTATGTATGTGAGTTGATGTGCATGTGAGTTGCTGTGTGTCAGTGTGGGAGCTGGCATGTGAGTTGATGTGTATGTGAGTTGTGTTTGTGTGCGTTGGTGTGTATGTGAGTTGTCATATGAGTCGTATATGTGTGAGTTGGTGTGTGTGTGAGTCGGTGTGAGTTGGCATGTATGAGTTAGTGTGTGAGTTGTGTATGTGTGAGTTGCTGTGTCTGTGAGTTGGTATGCGTGTGAGTCGTGTACGTGTGAGTTGGTGTGTGAGTTGTGTATGTGTGAATTGGTGTGCACAGGAGTTAGCATGCATGAGTTGTGTGTATGTGAGGGAGGGTGTGTTTGTGGGCAGATGTGTATGTGCCTGGGCGTGCCAGGCAGGTTGGGAGGGGCGCATGAACTAAGACTCTGCAGCAGGCATTTCTGAGCTCCCCTGGCAGATCTGGCGTGGGAGGAGATGCGGACCCGCACTCAGGGCCCTTCTGGCTGCCCTGGCCCAGGCCTCCGCGTGTTCCTGCCCTCCTCCCTCTCTAGTCTCTGCAGTCCCCTGGGCTCTCCAGTCCCACAGGGGCCTCTCCCTTGGAAGCCTGTGGCGAATCTCACCACCTCTGTCTGCCCACCCAAGCCTCCTCGGGCACAGCGGACAGGAGGGCCCCTCAGGCCAGCGCCTCCCGGAGTCCATGTCCCCACAGTGGCCCTGGGGTCCCCTCTGGCCTCACACCCACTCCTCTTCCTCTCTCTCAAGATTCGCCTGGTGCTGGGCCCCAGAAGCCAGTCCTCCTGGCGGGTGGCGGCGGTCCTCACCGCTCCCGCCCTTCCTGCAGCCTTCCCAGGCCCGCCGCCCACCGTTTCCTGACCCAGGCTCCCAGGCCTCCCAGCGTCCCTTTCACCAGGGCAGTTGTGCGGCCGCATGGTCGTGTGCTTTGTTTGGCTGCAGTCATCTCCCCCAGGAATGTGACCCCCATGAGAACCCAAATAGCAGGTACTCATCTCAGAAGCCCCCCGCCCCCGCCAGGTCCAGGGGAGGTTTCCTGGTCCTCCCTGTGGCCGTGACTCCTTCACCCCGGGGCTCCCCCTTGGTGTCCATGAGGCCCAGCCGACGGTGACCCTAAGTCCTCCCTTGACTCACCTCTGTTTGGGGACAGCCCATCCTTCCTGCAGGCCTGAGCTGGCGCCAACCACAGCAACGACAGTGGTGCTGATGGGTGACAACTGCCCGGAGCCTGCTCCCGTGACCCTGTGGAGAAAGTTTTTCCCCAGGACCTTCTGGAATGGGCGAGTGCACCACCCCTCTCTGAATCCCCCCTCCCCACGGGGTCCTCTGGAGCATGCCTTAGTGCCAGCCCCTACCCACAGGCCCTGAGCCCAGAGAATGCGCTGGGTGAGCCTGGGGACAGTGCAGAGCCCGAGGTCTCCTCCCCAGAAGTAAGTACCGAGTCTGTGTAAATTGCTTGGTCAGGAGGGCAGGACCTGGGGTCTTCACTAGGCTTCCCCCAAACTGGGCTGGGCACATAGTAGTTGCTTGCTAAATAAATGTTGAAATAGACAAGCAAGTAGGCCGGGCGCGATGGCTCACACCTATAATCCCAGCACTCTGGGAGGCTGAGGTGAGTGGATCACCTGAGGTCAAGAGTTTGAGACCGGTCTGACCAATATGGTGAAACCCCGTCTCTACTAAAAACACAAAAATTAGCTTGACGTGGTGGTGTGTGCCTGTAATCCCAGCTACTCAGGAGGCTGAGGCAGGAGAATCGCTTGAACCTGGGAGGCGGAGGTTGCAGTGAGCCCAGATCGTGCCACTGCACTGCAGCCTGGGTGACAGAGCGAGACTTCGTCTCAAAAAAATAAAAATAAAAAATAAGTAAATACATACATAAATACAAATTTAAAAGATAAGCAAGGGGATGGAAGGGGGGATGCAGGCATGGGTTTGGGCCAGGCAGTTTCTTGAAGCCTCCTGGCCCATGGCCCTCCTGGGGTCCACACCTGCGCTCCCGATGGCGGTGGTGCTGAGTGTAGCCCGGCTGGGTCAGGCCCCGGCGCTTAGCAGGGTTCACTGTGGCTCTCGCCGACCTTGTCGTGGGGGCTGAAACACATCTGCCTCCCTCTCCTTCCTCCGTCCCTCAGGGTGGGTGTTTATTCCCAAGCAGGGGGTCGCCCAGAGAGCAGCCGAAAGCTCCCCTGAGTCCTGAGGAAGGGGCAGCCAGGGGGGCGGGCTGGGAGGAGGCGCGGCAGGCACGGGGAGCAGCTGCTCCAAGTGCAGTGACCATATTTTTCTGAGCTGAAGAATGAGGACACAGGATGTAGCTGAGGGCTTTCTCAGGTTTGTTCGTTTGCTGAAGGGAAAAAAAATCTTCCAAAGGTATGAAAGTTAAAGCTTATTTAGTGATGTGAGGAATGGCTTGTTTCTGTGGAAACAACCTGAGTTTCCAAAATCAGGATTTATCTGGAAAGGACATAATTCCATGTGGCCAATATTTGGGGGCCACCTGGACCAACCTTGTCGTTAGTGGGAAGCAAAGCAGGCACGATCCTGGCCTCATAGAGCGACGTAGGGAGGCTGACAGTCTTCCAATAATTTCACGGTTCAGAGGCCTTTTAGGAGGTAACTGATGAAGGGGTGGAGCCGGATGGGTGGGGAAGCGCATTCCAGGCAGGGAACAGCATATGCAAAGGGCCTGTGGCTGGAGGGAGAGCTTTGAGTTTGAAGGACAGGAGGGCAGCCCCAGAGAGTGGAATGTGACGAGTGAGAGGGAGAGGAGGTTGGAGGTGTGGGCAGGGGTGAGTCTGGGCAGTGTCTAGCAGCCGTGAGAGTGTGACGGGCTGTCTCTGGCCGGCAGTGGGAGCCATGGATGGTTGGACACAGGCGTGACCTGGCCATCCTGGTGGATATTGATGGTGATGAGGAGGATGATGGTGTTGGTAATCACAGGAGGCACTGAGTTTGTACTGAGTGCCAAGCACCAGTGAGGGCTGGGAGGGGAAGTGACTTATCCAGGGTCACACCACTGGCAAATGGAAGAAATGGGAGTCAGACCACATCCATCTGGCCACACAGTCTGCAAGCTCATCCTGAACGTCCTGTCCACAGAGCTGCCCCTTGTCCGGATGCGGAAGCTGAGGGACACGCAGATGACCGCGTCTCCTGCCTCCCTGTGGTGCTGACTCCTCTCCGCTCTGAGTTCCAGGCTGGGCGGGGACTCTAGGTCACAGGGTTGGCCGGAGCTGGAAAAGCCCAGCTCAGTTCCTGCTGAGGCCCAGCAGGGGAAGTGGAGGTTGCAACATCCGCGGAGGCTGAGGTTCCGGAGAAGCTGGGCCCCCAGCCTGTTCACTGGGGCACAGGTCATGCTGCAGCTGCAGCCCCACTAGCTGGTTTGGGGTCAGGGACTCTCGGTGCCCTCAACTTCCCCGGGATGGGGGCAGCACTGGGACCCTTTTCCCTCCTGTGGAAGCAGAGCCAGGTGACTGCACTGCTCTAGACCCACCAGCGGCATTGAAAAAGCCCATATCAGGACAGGCGTGGTGGCTCATGCTTGTAATCCCAGCACTTTGGGAGGCCAAGGCAGGTGGATCACTTGAGGTCAGGAGTTCAAGACCAGCTTGGTCAACATGGTGAAACCCCCGTCTGTACCCAAAATACAAAAACTAGCCAGGTGTGGTGGTACATGCGTAGTCCCAGCTACTTGGGAGGCTGAGGCAGGAGAATCACTTGAACCTGGAAGGTGAAGGTTGCAGTGAGCCGAGATCGCACCACTGCCCTCCAGACTGGGGGACTGAGTGAGGCTCTGTCTCAAAAAAAAGAAAAAAAAAAAAAGCGAGAAAATAAAAGAAAAAAGAAAAAGCCCTTATCCCCTCACTAATCGTAAGCAGATGAAAACCCGGATGAGATGTCCCCTCCCACCCACGAGCATGGCTACTATCAGGAGGCAGAAGGAGCAAGTGCTGGCGGGGAGGAGGTGGCGGAACTGGAGCACTTGGGCAGGGCCGGTGGGGACGAAAATGGTGCAGCCGCTGTGGAAAACAGCATGGCAGTGCCTCAAAAACATTAAAAATAGAATTACCATATGATCTAGCATTTCCACTTCTGGGTATGTACCCAAAAGAATGGAAAGCAAGGTCTCGAAGAGATATTCATGCTCCCGTCTTCCCAGCAACTTTACTCACAATAGAGAAAAGGTGGAAGCAGCTCAGGTGTCCTCGAGCGCAGGAATAAACAATGCGACGCATACGTACAATGGAACGTTATGTGGCCATAAGAAGGAAACTGACACACGCTATAACATGGATGAACCTTGAAGACGGCAGGCTGAGTAAAACAGCCCGTCACGAAAGGGCAGATACAGTAGGATTCCACTTACGTGAGGTTCTAGAGGAGTCGCATGCGTAGAGACAGACAGTGGGATGGTGGCTGCCGGGGGAAGGAGGAGTTAGTATTTCATGGGTACAGAGTTTAAGTTTCACAAGACGAAAAGAGTTCTGTGGGTGGATGGTGGTGATGGCTGTACGATACTGTGAATGTACTTAACACTGCTGAACTATGCACTTAAAAATGGTTACGATGATACATTTCATGTGTATTTAAAAAAAAATTTATTACCGGTTCTCTTATGTTATTGATAGTTGGCTTTCTTTTAAGTTTTTTTTTTCTTTTTTCTATTTTGAGACAGGGTCTCACAGTGTCACTCAGGCTGAAGTGTAGTGGATCGATCACGGCTCACTGCAGCCTGGAACTCCTAGGCTCAAGCGATCCTCCCACCTCAGCCTCCAGAGTGGCTACCACACTCAGCTCATTCTTTACTTTTTTTTGTAGACACAGGGTCTCACTATGTTGCTCAGGTTGGTCTAGAACTCCTGGCCTCAAGCCATCATTCTGTCTGGGCCTCCAAAGTGCTGGGATTACAGGCGTGAGACAAATCCCAGCCTTAAGTTAGCTGCTTTTGTAAGAAATAAAAATACCAGATGGTAATCGGCATTACAGCAGTCAAGAATTCAGATGCTCGTGTTTCTGGGCAAGTGACCTTGCCTCTCTGAGCCTCAGTTTTCTCACGGGGAAATGGGGATCGTGATGGCACCTCCCTCCTGGAGCCACTGTGAGGGTTCCATGATGCCTCTGAGGTGCTCTGCCCAGCGGCCAGTGTGCAGTGAGCATCCAGCCCCCAGCCACCCCTAGGACTGGCAGGTCTTCCTTGAGCCTTTGGGTTTTGGGAGCATAAGCACGGTAGGCCTTAGAGGAGAAAACATCTCTTGCCCCACCCTCCACATGAGGAAACAGAGGCCCAGAAGAGTCAAAGGACTTGCCAGGATCTCTCAGCACCTCCTGAACCGGAACGTGGTTTTCCAGGAGTCCCCTCAGGACCTGGGCCAGGCTTCACCTGTGCCTGGGTGTGAGCTGTATTGGTCAGCAAGGCTCCCTCTGCTGCCGTAACAAATGAACCCCACATCTGAGCACCTTAACATGGTCAAAGTTTGTTTCACATTCAACAAAGTCTGCTGTGTGTCCAGGCAATTCTTTTTTTTCTTTTTTTTGAAGACAGAGTCTCTCTCTGTCATCCAGGCTGGAGTGCAGTGGCGTGATCTCAGCTCACTGCAGCCTCCGCCTCCCGGATTCAAGCGATTCTCCTGCCTCAGCCTCCTAAGTAGCTGGGACTATAGGCACGTGCCGTCATGTCCAGCTGATGGATGTATTTTTAGTAGAGACAGGGTTTCACCATGTTGGCCAGGCTGCTCTCAAACTGCTGACTTCAAGTAATCTGCCCACCTCAGCCTCCCAAAGTGCTGGGATTACAGGCGTGAACCACCGCGCCGGCCTCCACGTGATTCTTCGGAGTAACTGCCCTTCCTGTGAAGGCTCAAAAATCCAGGCTGCCTTCAGCTTGTGGCACCCCCATCTCCAGATCACTGAGGCAGGGTAAAGAGCGTCACATCATGTCCTCCCACGGCTCACTAGCCAGGGGGCCTCGTGCAACCGCAAGGGTGGCGGGTCCCGAGAAAGAGGAAAACCGGCTGCAGGTGAGCACCAGGTTCCTCCTCACAGTCAGCGTGTGAATCCAGGTGCCCCTTTCAAAACACAAATGAGAGCTTCCTGTTCTTCTGTCCTTGAAGAATCCCAGATGGGCCCTAGCAGCAAAGTATTATTTTTATTTTTATTTATTTATTTATTTTTGAGATGGAGTCTTGCTCTGTCCCCCAGGCTGGAGTGCAGTGGCGTGACGTCAGCTCACTGCAACCTCCACTTCCCAGGTTCAAGCGATTCTTCTGCCTCAACCTCCCAAGTAGCTGGGATTACAGACATGTGCCACCACACCCAATTTTTTTTTTTTTTTTTCAGTAGAGACGAGAGTTTCGTCGTGTTGGCCAGGCTGGTCTCGAACTCCTGACCTCAAGTGATCCACCTGCCTTGGTGGGATCAAAGTGCAGGGATTACAGGCGTGAGCAACCGCGCCTGGCCTCAGGCAGGTATTTTTAACAGCCAAATACTCTTCCACTGTGCACTCTTCCCATTCATCATCAGTCCCCCTAGATGGGTGTTTAAGGCATTTCCAAAGTTCTGCTATTAAAAACACGGGTGCCGTGAGCTTCTTTCTGCATTTTCCCTTGTCGCCATGTGAATGTGTCTGTGGCATAAATTCCTAACAATGGAATCGCTTGGTCAAAGGGTGGGTGCATTTAGCAACCTGACAGCTCTCCAGGAGACATGTGCTGCCTCCAGGGCCACAAGCAGCTTTTAAGAAGAGCTGCTAGGCCAGGCACCGTGACTCACACCTGTAATCTCAGCACTTTGGGAGGCCGAGGCGGGCAGATCACAAGGTCAGGAGTTCAAGACCAGCCTGGCCAACATGGTGAAACCCCGTCTCTACTAAAAATACAAAAATCAGCCAGTGTGGTGCTGCATGCCTGTAGTCCCAGCTACTCGGGAGGCTGAGGCAGGAGAATTGCTCGAACCTGGGTGGCAGAAGCTGCAGTGAGCCGAGATCCCACCGCTGCACTTTTGCCTGGGCGGCAGAGTGAGACTCCATCTCAAAAAAAGAAAGTAAAAGTCACCAACACGCCTCACCCAGAAATGACTCTGGTTAATGTCTGGGTGGACATCCTTCTGCAGTGTAGACATTTCTCCCCATCCCCTCTAATGGCCATGAAAATCTCTCCCTTTCTTGCTGTAGGTGGGGTGTGGATCTGAGGGCCTGAAAATCTCCATTCCCTCCCCTCCCAGGGCATAAACAAACAGCCCACTGGCACCCCTCCCCCCATTGTGGTACCCGCCAAGCAGGTGCTAATGATCCCCTAGTCCCAAAGAAAGTTCCATCCCTCCCGAAGCTTCCACCCCCCTACCTTCCAGACACCCCAGTTTGTGTGTTGAGTTCCCACAAAGCCAAACAGGCCTCTGTCTCCAGCCCCCACCCACCATCAGCAACAATTGACCTTTTCAGAGCAGGCCCCAGCCTGGGCCTGGGTGCTCCCAAGTGTCTGGGCCTCTTTGGTTAAGTGGATGGTTGATCGACCCCTGGGACGTCAGGAGCTTCCTGGGAGGACTTTCGCCTGCAGTAAAGAAACAGCTGGGGCTCTGGACTGGCCAGGTCCTGGCCTTGCTTCTCAGGGAGGAGGCATGACCTAGGTGGCAGTGTGGTGGTGACGGCTCTAGGCCCAATCCGACGCAGGTGTAGACATTTCTGTAAGGACAACAGGTACCTGGGACCCTGCAGCCCTGCTCCGGCGCATCTTGGACACACAGGGCTCTGGGAAATTGGGACGATATCCACTGGGGGTGGCAGATGTTGCTGTCATGCTCAGTGGGAGGTGGCAGGGGTGAGCGGTGGAGGGTGGCAGGGGTGAGCGGTGGGGGGGTGGCAGGGGTGAGCGGTGGGGGGTGGCAGGGGTGAGCGGTGGGGGGTGGCAGGGGTGAGCGGTGGGGGTGGCAGGGGTGAGCGGTGGGGGGTGGCAGGGGTGAGTGGTGGGGGGTGGCAGGGGGTAGCAGGGGTGAGTGGTGGGGGTGGTAGGGGTGAGTGGCGGGGGGTGGCAGGGGTGAGTGGTGGGGGTAGCAGGGGTGAGTGGTGGGGGATGGCAGTGGTGAGCGGTGGAGGGTGTGGCAGGGGTGAGCGGTGTGGGGGTGGCAGGGGTGAGCGGTGGAGGATGTGGCAGGGGTGAGTGGTAGGGGGGGTGGCAGGGGTGAGCGGTGGAGGATGTGGCAGGGGTGAGCGGGGGGTGGCAGGGCTGAGCGGTGGAGGGGGGTGGCAGGGGTGAGCAGTGGAGGATGTGGCAGGGGTGAGCAGTGGGGGTGGCAGGGGTGAGCGGTGGAGGGTGTGGCGGGGGTGAGCGGTGGAGGGTGTGGCAGGGGTGAGCGGTGGAGGGGGTGGCAGGGGTGAGCGGTGGAGGGTGTGGCAGGGGTGAGCGGTGGGGGGGGTGGCAGGGGTGAGCGATGGAGGGTGTGGCAGGGGTGAGCAGTGGGGGGGTGGCAGGGGTGAGCGATGGAGGGTGTGGCAGGGGTGAGTGGTGGAGGGGTGGCAGGGGTGAGCGATGGAGGGTGTGGCAGGGGTGAGTGGTGGGGGGGTGGCAGGGGGTGAGCGGTGGAGGGGGTGGCAGGGGTGAGCGGTGGGGGGGGTGGCAGGGGTGAGTGGTGGAGGGTGTGGCAGGGGTGAGTGGTAGGGGGGTGGCAGGGGTGAGCAGTGGGGGGTGGCAGGGGTGAGCGGTGGAGGGGTGGCCAGGGTGAGCGGTGGAGGGGTGGCAGGGGTGAGCGGTGGGGGGGGTGGCAGGGGTGAGTGGTAGAGGGGTGGCAGGGGTGAGCGGTGGAGGGGGTGGCAGGGGTGGGTGGTGGAGGGTGTGGCAGTTTCCACTGCACAAGCAGCTGGAGGGGTGGCCAGGGTGAGCGGTGGAGGGGTGGCAGGGGTGAGCGGTGGGGGGGGGTGGCAGGGGTGAGTGGTAGAGGGGTGGCAGGGGTGAGCGGTGGAGGGGGTGGCAGGGGTGGGTGGTGGAGGGTGTGGCAGTTTCCACTGCACAAGCAGCTTTGCCCTGCCCCTCGTGGTACCATGGTGGTCTCCCTTAGTCGTTCCTCAGTCCTGTTCCTGAGCATTTGTGAGTCTTCCTGATGCCAGAAGAAACCCCTGGGAGCAGCTTGACAGGAAACAAGAGCAGAAAGGGGGCAAGAGCCTGTGACAGGGTCAGGGTGAACCTGTGGCTTCTTCAGGGGAGGGTGGGTGCTACAGAAGCTTGGGTTTTGGAGTCAGAGGGACTGGAGAGTGTCCCAGTGGAGTCTTACACTGGCTGTGTGACCCTGGGCAAATCTCTTAAGGTCTCTGAGCCCCCACTTCCTCATCCACCCTACCGGCGCAGCAGGGCCCACGTGGCGGGCTTGGATGAAGGACAGAACTCGATGCCCAGGCATCCTCACCTGGCAGTGCCGCTTTGCTCTGTCTGCATGCCCTGGGGGTGGTGGCCTGGGGACAGCTGAGTCACAGAGGTTGGGGGGTCTTTGGGAAGCCACAGTTTTCATCCCAGCGGCTCCTAGGTCTTGACAGCAGAGAGGTCCGAGCTGTACTTCCCACCTACCTTCCCATCGCAACCTTGTTCTCTTTTTTTGAAATGAATCTGACCCAAGTGATCAATACAGAAGGAAGCAGGGGGAGGGGCTGTGAGTCCCCCACCTGGCCCTCTCCATTTCCCACCCGATGCCCCTAGGGTCTGTGAAACAGTTGGAAACACCCCGGCCACAGGAGGTGCTGGCAGCAGATAAACGGGGGTGAGGGGAGTCATTTCCCAGTGCATCCCTCACTGCCTGGCTTAGAAGAAAGACGAGTCTCTACATGAGATGGGTGCTTCTGAGGGTCCTGCAGGGCCTGAGGTCGCTAAGCCAGGCGGCCCACCTTTCCCCCTTCCCACTGGGTGTGAAGACGCCCCTCCGTGTGGCCCAGGCCAGAGCCCTGCTCAGGACTGTCTGGCCACTTGACCTGGGGCAAGTCATCCTCCTGAGCCTCTGCTGTTTGGGGCATCCGTAGGGCCCTGCATTGGAGTCGGGTGTGGGGAGGGCAGGGAGAAGCTGGCAGGTCCCACGCACTGCCCCTGGTGCCAGTCAGTACCTGATCAGTGGCGCTTGCCATTCTTTTTTTGAGACAGGGTCTTCCTCTGTCACCCAGGCTGGAATGCAGTGGCACAGTCTCGGCTCACTGCAGCCTCGACCTCCCAGGCTCAAGTGATCCTCTCACCTCAGCCTTCCAAATAGCTAGGACTGCAGGTGCGTGCCGCTACATTCGACTAATTTTTTGTATTTTTGGTAGACAGGATTTTGCCATGTTGCCTAGGGTGGTCTTGAACTCCTGAGCTCAGGCGATCTGCCCACCTCAGCCTCCCAATGTGCTGGGGTTACAGGCGTGAGCCACTGGCCACCCTTGCGTTCTTAACAATGGGAAGGATTGGAAACAGGTGAGGACTGAAAGGAGCTTGGGGAGAAGGCAGGGCTAACGTCAAACCCCGGAGCGAACACCCAGGCCCCCTCACCCAGAAAGGGCAGGCCAGTGGAGCCCGGCCCTCCACCTGCAGCCCCGAGAAAGGATGCGGGTCCGGGAGGAAGGCTCCAAGGTTCGCTCCTGGCTTCCAAGACCTCAGAGCGGAGCAGGGAGCCTATGGCACTATGTACAGGGCGTGGCAGTTTTCAGGGGGCAGGATCCTGGTCTTTGGTCAAGGGGAGGGAGGCCTCACTGGGCCCAGTTTGCAGATAAGGAAACTGAGGCTCCTCAAAGCCAGGCCACAGACTGCTAGTGGGTGTGACCCTTGACCTGGCAGGTTATGACTGGGGGCGGGGCACGCTTTCCCCCACTCCTCTGGCCCCAGTTTAGGAACTCCTGCGGCACCCTTGTGTGTGTGTGTGTGTGTGTGTGTGTGTATGTTTGTGTGTATTTCTTCCTCAGCTCCTCCTTTGTGTCTGAGGCACTGTGGGAACTGTCAGAGGGGCCTGGAAACCTCCCAGACTCTGGCAAAGACGCCCAAACAGAGCAAGTTTGGCCCTAGGGAGCAGGGAGCCAACCCCCGGCCCCATCCCACAGAGGGGGAAACTGAGGCTCAGCCAGCTGGGGGCTTGTCCAGGCCCCCTAGGAAGCCGAAGTGGTCTCAGCCTCCAGGCCAGGCCTTCCTGGGACTGCAGCGCCCTCCTGCCTCCTCCTCGGCCCCGCCTTCCCCACAACCCCAGCGTCCCCTGTCCTCTGGAGGAAGATTTCCGTGGTCCCGGTTGGGGGTGCCAAACTGCCAGCGACAACAGCGTTTTTAAATCCTAGCCTCGCTGACTTGTGTGATTATTCTTATTTAAGGCAGGGAAGAAACAGGGAGTGGGCAGCCGGGCACCTCTGGGAGGGGGCACCTTCAGGTGGGGGCAGCCCCTCCTGCCTGCCTGTGCCCAGCTCCAACCTGGGGAGGTGGGAGAAGAGGGGAAACAGGAGGCCGAAAGTGGGGAGGGGATGGGAGAGGATGAATTAGGAGGATGGGGAAGGGGGAGGAAGAGGAAGGGGGAAGAGGGGGCAGAAGAGGGCGGAGGAGGAAGGGAAGTGGGTGCTGGGGTGAGGGGAGAAGAGGGTAGGAGGGAAGAAGGGGCAGGAGGAGAGATTAGGGAGGGGAGATGAGCGGGAAGAGGAGGCTGGGGAGGGCGTGGGGTGGAGGGGGTGAGGAAGGGGGCAAAGGAGGAGGATGGGGAGGAAGATGGGGGAGCACAGAAAGGAGCACCCCCCTTGGCGGCTCCCTAAGCAGATAGGAGATACATAATTTACTACGGAAATGCAAAAAGAATTGGGAAACTCTCAATTTATAAATATTTATTTTTACAAGTTCGCCCCTCCCGGCTGGCTCCCCCTGGCTGGCCCTGGTCTTTTCTCTTTGGGGCCCTCGGGGCGCAGGTCCCTCAGCGGCTCTCACTCGGCCCCTCTTCGCCTCCCGGCCGTCCCCCCCGCCTCGGGCGGTCTGTCTCCCCCAGGCCCTCTCCTTCGTCTCTCCCAGTCTCTGCGGCCTGTGTCTCTGCCTCGGTCTCTCCCCCAGTGCGTCTCTGTCTCTGTCTCTCTGGGTGGCGGGACGGGGGCGAATTTTGAGTCTCCCCCCGTGGATTTTTGTCTCTGTCTCCCCCATCTCTCCATCTGTGGCCTCCCACTTGCCCCGCGCCCCCCGTCCCTCTCACCCGAGGACCCCAGCTCCCAGCAGAGGGTCCAGGGGCGGCCAGAGCCCCCGAAGGCCCCCCGGGGGGGGTCGTTTCCTTGGCAACGGGCCGGTCGGCGGGCGGAGCGGGGATTGGGTTGAGCCCCGCCCCGGACCCGCCCCCTCGCCCGGGCCGCGGTTGGGGGCGCCTCTGGTGAGGTTCCCGAAGCACGTGGACCGGGCCGCGGAAAGGCGGGGCGGGACTCCCTGGAGGCCGGCCCGGGGGAGGGGCAGGCAGGCGATCAGTCAATCAGTTAATCAATCGGCGGGTCAATCCGTCAATCACAGGTTTGATTGATGGATCAGGCCACAGATCTATCGGTGGCCCAGAGCGGCTGGCGTTGAGCGCTCAGGGTGTGTAAAGAGCTGAGTTCTAATCCCTGCTCGGCCTCTTCCTGGCCGTGTGCCTCTGAGCCCGGCGCGGTCCCCTGTGCGCAGTGGGGCTGTGGCCGCACCTGCCTGCGAGGCTGACAGTCCATCCTGGTGACCTGGTGGTCCCTGTCCACCCCCTCCACCTCACGGATGGGAAAGTGCTCGGTGGGAAGAGAAGGGATGGGGCGGGAAGGGGCGCCAGCCATTTCACAAGTTCGCAGCCACTGCTCGCCCAGGCCCGTTTTTTCTGAGCGGGGCCTGCGCTGTCCCATCCTTGGCAGCAGCTGGCTCAGTGCCTGACCCTGCCCAGGTTCCAGCTTCAGGTGGGAGAACCCTAAATGCCCCTTTGATGGCTCCTCCGGGTCCCTCTCCTCTCCTTCAAGGGTGGGGAACTGAGTTCCGCAGAGGCCAGATGGATGCAGGGTTGCTTGGCTAGACCCGTGCCAGCCCCTCCTCTTAAGCCATCTCTGGGCCTGACATATGAGCTGGGATGGGCGGGGGGTGTTTGTTAGTGATGGAGGAGTCCTCAGGCAGTGTCCGAGGGGTCAGCAGCTGGAAGGGTCTCTAGATACTCCCTGCAACTCAAAACCAAGTGTTTGTAGCTAACGTGCAGGTCTGCTCAGCCTTCTGACCAGCAGGGTTCCTCCCGCCCCGCCCCGCCCCGCCCCGCCCCGCCCCTCTCCCTTCCTAGCAGGCTAGGGGCTGGAGTGGAGGCTCATGGAGGGGCTGGTGGGAGGGCCCTCTCCAGGAGGGACTGGAGAGTCCTGGGGAAGGTGGCTATTTATAATTTCAGCAGTCCCTTTAAGCCCTGGCTCCAGGCCTGCTGCCAGGCCGATTCTGTTTGAAGCTCCCAGCTCTAAGCCTGCTGCAGCCCTGCTCTCAAATCCACATCCTCTGCCTCCCATGCAGGGAAGGAGCTGCCTGCGAAGCTCTCCCAGGACTGGGACAGCTGCAGGGCAACGCCCTCCCTGTCCCCAGCCCCCAATGCTGGGCAAGCACGTCTCACACACACACACACACACACATGCACACACACACACAGATATGCACACACACAGACACACACATACACATAGACACAGACACACACACAAACACACACATAGACACACACACATAGACACAGACATGCATACAGAGACACACAGAGATATGCACACACACAGATGCACACACACAGACACACACAGACACAGACACACACAGAGACACACACACAGATGCACACAGACAGACACACACACAGAGATGCACACACAGACACACACACGAGATATGCACACACACATACACACAGAGACACAGACACGCACATACACAGACACAGACATGCACATACACATAGACACACACAGACACACACACAAACACACACACACTCTTTCTCTGTGCAACAAACACACAAATTCATCCTTTTTAATTTTTTGTAGAGATAGGGGTCTCTCTATGTTGCCCAGGCTGGTCTCAAACTCCTGGCCTCAAGCCATCCTACTGCCTTGGCTGCCCAGAGCACTGGTATTACAGGCATGACCCAGTGTGCCTGACCTAGGGACATACTTTTTATAGACTGGCATTTCATGTTTGTTGCCTGTGGGCCCCCATCCCAAGACGTGCCCTCCCATCTTCAAGAACGATGTTTCCAGAAGAACTTTGTGGCCCTCCCCAAAGGTTCTAGGTTTTATGTCCCACCTCCTTAGAGCCCCAGGGCCCCCAAGTGTGTTCGGAACCCAAACCAGCCTAGGAACTGACAGGAAGAAAGAGTGGAAATTGTGGTGGGGAGCAGCTGTCGGGTCTTGAAGAAGGGGAGTTGGTTCAGATGCCCAGGGCAGCCCTGTCCCGTGGGGTCTGCCTGACTGCCTCCACCCATTCCCACTGCTGGGTTCTGTGCCTGGGCTCTCGTGTCTTACCTCCCCCTGGTGGACGTGTTCTTACTCCCATTTTACAGATGGGGAAAGTGAGGCTGAGAGTTTAGGTAATACACCCAAGGTCCCCCAGCAAGAGAGAAGGGTGGGGTTTGAGCCAAACTCTCTGGGGCTCTATGGGTCAGGCTGCCCCCACTTCTGCACTGGCAGCCTGGGTACTTGGCAGCATCCTGCCAACTTTTCCCTGCTGCTGGTCTGGGGCTTCCACAGGGCCTTCTGGGTGGCAGTGTGGCTGGCACCTCTGCGTGGCACACTACAGTGTCCAGTCCACATGTCCTGGCTGACCACATATCCTGGGGAGAAAGGAGCGAAGGGAGATGCCGGAAAGGCCCCTCGGTCCAGCTGTGCTGTTGGTGGCGAGGGTCTCAGCAGACCCAGAGAGCAGACTTCAGGGCATCTCAGGCAGCTCTGGGGTAAGGGAAGGCACAGGAGAGACTAGAGGCGTGAGCCAGGACCAGGTCCCGAGACTCAAGACTCAAGGAGCCCTGTGTCACACCAGGCACCAGGAGGGGAGTTGAGGCCAAGGATTCTGCTCCAGAGCTAGCTGTGTGACTTTGGGTAGGGCCCTCTACCTCTCTGGGCCTCAGTAAAAATAAAGAGGTTCAGTTCTTTAATTCTGAGAAGCGTTCCAGGTGGAACAATTCAGAATTCTCTGAACCTTTTATTTTCTGCCAGACTCTTGAGCACCAGCAATGTCACAAACACCGTGCTTGGGTGCAGCGAGCGGGCGGCTACGGGAGGCCCACTCTCGGGGCGTGGTGCATGCCCAGTTCTGGGGGAGCTGAGGTGCAAACGACCCACTCCCAGCACTAGGCCATGCGCTGCCAGAGGCACAGAGCGGTGAGTGTTGGCCACCGTCTGCTCGACACCTGCCGTCTGCTTTATCCCGATGCTGAATCCACCCAACAACCTCACGCGGTCGCTACCATTATTCTCCCATTTTACAGATTAGGAAACTGACACACAAAGAACTAAATACCTGTTTGAATTCTTTCTCGCTCTGTCGCCCAGGTTGGAGTGCAATGGTGTGATCATAACTCACTGCAGCCTCAAACCTCTGGGCTGAAGCCATCCTTCTGCCTCTGCCTCCCAAGTAGCTGGGACCATAGGCGCATGCCGGTGTGCCTGGCACTATCTGAATGCATATGGCTGGTAAGTGTGAGCCCAGGCAGCACATCCCAGGTAGTAGCTGTCTTGATGGTTGTTAGAAAAGGGTTTCAGGCTGGGTGTGGTGGCTCACACCTGTAAGCCCAGTACTTTGGGAGCCCAAGGCGAGGTCAGGAGTTTGAGACCAGTCTGGCCAACATGGTAAAACTGTGTCTCTACTAAAAATACAAAAAGTAGCTGGCCTGTAATCCCAGCTACTCGGGAGGCTGAGGCAGGAGAATCGTTTGAACCCAGGAGGCAGAGGTTGCAGTGAGCAGAAATGGCACCATTGCACTCCAGCCTGAGCGACAGAGCAAGACTCTGACTCGAAAAAAGAAAAGAAAAGAAAAGGACTTCAAAGTGGAGACTCTGTATGATCTTCCCTTCCCAACTGGAAAGGGAGGCAGAAGGGTGCTCTAGGCACACTCCGAACAGCAGTTATCTGCTGCCATGTGACAAGCCACCCCAAACACAGTGGCTCAACATGATCATGGATTGGACTGTCTTGTGATTCTGGGGTTGGCTGGGCTCAGCAGGGTGGTTCGTGCATGGGCTGTCTCCTGCAGGGGCAGTCAGAGGATAGCAGGAGCTGGAGTCATCTAAAGGCTCTGCTGGGCTGGGTGCCCAAAACAGCCTCATCTTGGTCATCCTCTGCTCCCCTAGTGTGTCCCAGATTTCTTATGCTACAGCCCAGTGCACCAAGAGGCAGGAGGCAAACTATCCCCATGTCACTTCTGCAGTCCTCCACTGATCAAAGCAGTCACGTAGCCTGCTCAGATTGAAGGCAAGGGGCATAGACCCTACCTCTCAATGACGGGGGTTTCAGGGAATTTGTAGTCATGTTTAATCCACCACAGATGCTAATACGTATTTCACGGCACAAATGGAGGTTCATGATGAAATAAATTTCGGGAAAAGCAGGATTAAACAAAGCTGTTCTTTCCTGCAGGGCTTCTCAGAGCATTTGTGGATGTGGACAGTTGGTCTCCAACCTAGGAAAGGAGTTTGTCCAGTTACTTTTTTCTTTTTTTTTTTTTTTGAGATGGAGTCTCGCCTGCCCAGCCTGGAATGCAGTGGTGCTATCTCAGCTCACTGCAAACTTCAGCTCTCGGGTTTAAGTGATTCTCCTGCCTCAGCCCCCCGAGTAGCTGGGACTATGTGGGCACCACTACCATGCCCAGCTATTTTTTGTATTTTTAGTAGAAATGGGGTTTTACCCTATTTGCCAGGCTGGCCTCAAACTCCTGACCTTGTGATCTGCCTGCCTCGGCCTCCCAAAGCGCTGGGATTACAGGTGTGAGCCACCGCGCCCGGCCGCTGTACAATTTCCCAAACGGATTTTTGGGAGCTGATTTTGGTTTGGCTGCAGAGGGCTCCTATCTGCAGTGGCGGCTGCCAGAGCGGGGAGGCTGGGTGTGCTGAGGCTTCTCTGCACACCCCACTTTGGACGGCACTGTTCTAGAACCTCCAGGTCCAGCTTCCAGAGGACCAGGAGTGGGTATGATAAGATGTGAAGTGGTGGCTCCCACCTTCCCAGGCACCAGGGTGTGTAGGGGGAGCTCACCAGATCTGCCAGCCAGGGCCCCCTTCCCAGGCAGGCAGGGTCAGGTGGCACCACGTCCGGTGACCAGAGCCTCTGATCGCTTAGCCCTCTCTCTTCTTCCCCGCCCCCGCCGGCCTTAGAAAAGGGCTTCCTCCCTCCAGCCTCCTGGCACTCCCTTCTGTGGGGGCCCAGTGGGAAGTGGATGGGGCAGGAGCAGGGGCCTTGCTGCCTGTGTGGCCATGCCCCAGTCCCCACCCAGGGGAGCCTCGGTTTCCCGCTCAGTCCCATGGGGGTGGTGAAGACACCTCTCACGGCTACTGCAGCTAATTTTCAAAGTCCATCACCTGTCTTTCTGGATTTTCTGGAGAGGCCACTTTTACTAGTGGTCAAACAAAAATCCCTCAAAGAGAAAGGGATTTCCTTGTGGCTGGTATAGAACCCCCCACCAGTAGGCTCCTGGCTCCCACCCCCATTCCTCCCCTACCCCTCTCCCACTGGGAGCTGGCCTGCCTGGCAGGGCACTCACCTCTCAGAGCTTCTAGTTCCCTCAGCGGCAAAGTGGCTAATCCCAGTTCTTCTGGGGATGCTCCCACTCTTAGGGTGTGTGGGATGTGGGGGTTGGGGTGGGACGATGCCGAGTCCAGAGGGCTTAGCCTGGTGTCTGGCATGCAAGGCCCGCAGGAGGCCGCCCCAGCGCTATGGCCGCCCCGTCTAGCCCACAGCCGTCCACACGGGCTCTGGAGCCAGAACCCATCCAGCTCCGTGTGTCTCAGAATCCCCACCTTTCCAAGCTGAATGTCACCCTGATTGTGTTGTAGGGAAAGGAAAAGAACATTCGTTCTTTAAAAAAAGAAAAAAAAAATATATATATATATATATATGTATATATATGTAATAACATTTTCGGCCGGGCGCGGTGGCTCACGCCTGTAATCCCAGCACTTTGGGAGACCGAGTCGGGCAGATCATGAGGTCAGGATGATCGAGACCATCCTGGCTAACACGGAGAAACCCTGTCTCTACTAAAAATACAAAATATTAGCTGGGCGTGGTGGCGCGCACCTGTAATCCCAGCTACTTGGGAGGCTGAGGCAGGAGAATCGCTTGAACCTGGGAGGTGGAGGTTGCAGTGGGCCGAGATTGTGCCATTGCACTCCAGCCTGGGCGACAGAGCGAGACTCTGTCTCAAAAAAAAGAAAAAAACAACCACCATTTTCTTCAGTTACAAAAGCAATACATGTTAATTGTGGATACTTTTGAAATTAAGATAAACCAAAGAGAAGATGTGAAATGGTCTATAACTTATTACCCATCTATGGCCACGCTGAGCATTTGAGCCTCTGGCCCCCAGACTTTTGCATGAATGCGCGGCGCTCTGAGCACAGGCGGGGACCCTAGAACACAGGGCCCAGCCAAACTGTGTTTTGTAACCCGATTCTTCCATTCGCCAGTAGAATGTGAACTTCTTCTGTGTCACCCAAACCCTCCACCCTCCTGTTCCTCAGAATGCTCCCCGAATGGCTGCCAGTTAGATGTGTGTGTGTGTGTGTGCGCGCGCGCACGTGCACACATGCACAGAATCACAGCCCTGTCCCAGACCCCAGACCCCACACTTCTCCAGGATCTCCAGGGGCTCTGAGGCTCAGTGTGGTTTGGGGAGCTGACCTCCAAGCCCCTTTCCAGTGGCGGCCGAGTGCCCCTCTGTGCAATGCCCCAAATTAATTTTAGCCAGTCCACTATTGTGGAACACAGAGATAGTTTCCAAGTTGTGATATCACAAATATTGCCAATAAATTATATTTATTGATGGAGTCATTAATAGCTAAAACCCTGGGGACAGCACAGATATTTTCTTTTCTTTCCTTTTTTTTTTTTTGACACCGAGTCTCACTCTGCCAGCCTGGAGTGCAGTGGCGCGATCTCGGCTCACTGCAACTTTCAACTCCCGGGTCCAAGCAATTCTCCTGCCTCAGCCTCCTAAGTAGCTGGGACTACAGGCGTTTGCCACCATGCCCAGCTAATTTTTGTATTTTTGGTAGAGACAGGGTTTCACCATATTGGCCCAGATGGTCTCTGTCTCTTGACCTCAAGATCCACCTGCCTTGGCCTCCTGAAGTGCTGGGATTACAGGCGTGAGCCACAACACCTGGCCAGCACAGACATTTTCTTGGAGCGAATATTAAGGAGCTCCCTGGATTCTCGGCCTCCCCCAGCACTCATTCCCCTTCTCCTCAGAACATTCTGGAGGGGCCAGGCACGGTATTTCACACATGTAATCCCAGCACTTTGGGAGACCGAGGCAGGTGGCTCACCTGAGGTCAGGAGTTCAAGACCAGCCTGGCCAACATGGTAAAACCCTTTTGTAAAAATACAAGATTACCCAGTCATGGTGGCGGGTGCCTGTAATCCTAGCTACACGGGAGGCTGAGGCAGGAGAATCGCTTGAACCTGGGAGGCTGAGGTTGCAGTGAGCAGAAATTGTACCATTGCACTCCAGCCTGGGCAACGAGAGCCAAACTCTGTCTCAAAAAAAAAAAGGACATTCTGGAGGGGTAAGGACCATCTTTACTCCTGAGTCAGGGGGCAGAGATGACACTCTCCCAAGGTCCCCCAAACATGGCTTAGCCAGGCCCTTTCCTCTCCAGCCTCTCCCTGGCCCTTGCCCTGCACAGGCCTTTTTTTCGGTCTGGAATGTGGCCCATGCCTGGAGGGCGCAGGGCTGCCTGCACCACAGCTTCCTGCCTGCCCGGTCCCTGACCAGTGGGACCAGTCTTTCTGGGTGACAGACACCTACGTGGCTGGGCTGCTGGAACAGCTTCACTCACTGTGGGAACATCCAGGGTACAAGGGGTGGGGCTCCAAGGAGGGGGGTAGGCCGTGGTGGAGCGGGGAGAGGGGCCTCCAGGTCATGGGGGAGTGGGGCTCGGGCTCCGGCGTGCAGAGTGGCTGTGAAGTCCATCAACGGGGAAGCTCCTGGCTTCCTGGTGCCCATGGCAGGAAATGCGGCCATGTGAGTGTGAATCCTTGTGGAGGAAGCCCTTGACGAGGAACAGAATGCGGTGATGGCAGCAGATTCTATTAAAAGCAATTCTCATTACGGTACCATTAATTATTAATAGGATTGGGCAAATAAAGGATGGGAAGACCCAGCTGGGTCTGACTCAATCTTTGCCTCCGAAGCAAATGGCTTTTGGTTCCCATCCAGGAGGCCCAGCCATGAACGTGCCTGTTGGAAGAGAAATGACAACCCAGAGGCTGCCACATGGGGTGGGTGCCACTTATGTCTGCTTCAAAAAATAAAGACGGTCTGGCACGGTGGTTCACACCTGTAATCCCAACACTTTGGGAGGCTGAGGCGGGAGGATTGCTTGAGGTCAAGGGTTTGACACCAGCCTGGGTAATATAGCAAAATCCCATCTCTACCAAAAAAACCCAACAAACAAAAAACCCGGGCCAGGCACAGTGGCTCATGCCTGTAATCCCAGCACTTTGGGAGGCTGAGGCAGGTGGATCACCTGAGGTTGGGAGTTCGAGACCAGCTTGACCAACATGGAGAAACCCCATCTCTACTAAAAATACAAAAAAATTAGCTGGACATGGTGACACATGCCTGTAATCCCAGCTACTTGGAAGGCTGAGGCAGGAGAATCGCTTGAACCTGGGAGGTGGAGGTTGTGGTGAGCTGAGATGCCGCCATTGTACTCCAGCCTGGGCAACAAGAGCGAAACTCGATCTCAAAAAAAGAAGCAAGCAAAGAAACAAACTCAGACATCCGCTGGGCACAGTGGCTCAGGCTTGTCATCTCAGCTACACAGGAGGCTGAGGTGTGAGGACCGCTTGAGCCCAAGAGTTCAAGGCTGCAGTGAGCTGCGATTGCGCCACTGTACTCCAGCCTGGGCGACAGAGAGAAAAATCTCGTCAAAATGAATAAATTTTAAAAAATACAAAGAAAAAGAAAAGGAAAAGAGGCAAGCCCAAGAAAGGGCACCCGGAGGAGTACATGGGGGACTGTGTCCGCTCTCAGAGCATGGCGTTCGGGCCCAGATGCCTCGGTTGTCCTTTCCGTTAGGAAACGTCCGTCTGCTCGCTTGGGTAGGCACTGCAGACCTCGGGGGGGTCTCAAGCCTCTAAAGAAATCCAGAGAGGCCAGGTGCGGTGGCTCAGGCCTGTAATCCTATGACTGGGAGGTGGAGGCAGGTGGATCACTTGGGGTCAGGAGTTCAAGACCAGCCTGGGCAACATGGTGAAACCCCGTGTCTACTAAAAAATACAAAAAAGAAAAAAAAATAGCCAGGTGTGGTGGTGCTCGCCTGTAGACCCAGCTACTTGGGAGGCTAAGTCAGAAGGATGGCTTGAACCTGGGGGGCAGAGGTTGCAGTAAGCTGAGACCACGTTACTACACTCCAGCCTGGGCGACGGAGTAAGACCTTGTCTCATAAAAAAAAAAAAAAAAAATCCAGAGAGAACTCTCTCCATGTAGCAGCAGAAACCGCAGTGAGAACGAAGCCCGTGGAGAATGTCAGGCTTGGGCTGAGGAGGCCCCAGAGAGAGAGAGAAGCTGCCCTCTTTCCCGCCCCCCCGCTGCCCTCTTTCCCGCCCCCCCGCTGCCCCTCTTTCCTGCCCCCCCGCTGCCCCTTTCCCGCCCCCCCGCTGCCCCTCTTTCCTGCCCCCCCGCCGCTGCCCCCTTTCCTGACCCCCCCGCTGCCCTTCTTTCCTGACCCCCTGCTGCCCCTCTTTCCTGCCCCCCCGCTGCCCCTCTTTCCTGCCCCCCCGCTGCCCCTCTTTCCCGCCCCCCCCGCTGCCCCTCTTTCCTGCCCCCCCGCTGCCCCTCTTTCCTGCCCCCCCCGCTGCCCCTCTTTCCTGCCCCCCCCCCCCGCTGCCCTGTCCTCACCAAACTCCTAACCACCCTTTGAAGCCTGGCTTATGTGGCCTCTTCTCCAGGCAGCACTGCCGGGTCTTAGCTGGGGTAGCCCCTGGCAAACAGATGCTGCCCCTGCGCCTGTGCCGCTGCCAGTCTAGCAGGGTCATACTCAAAAAACCACCACAAACCACGACGACAAGTGGGGACCATGCTGTAAAGCCAGGAGACAGAAGCCATGCACGGTCAGGGCAGGAATCCCAGCAGATCTGTTTCTTCCCCAGAACCTGCAGCAAAGCGGATGCTCAAGAAGTGTGTGTGGCCAGGCGTGGCAGCGCCCACCTGCAATCACAGCGGCCTGGGAGGCTGAGGCGGAAGGATCGCTTGAGCCCAGGAGGTCAAGGTTGCAAAGGTTGCAGTGAGCTGTGATTGTGCCACTGTGCTCCAGCCTGGGCAACATAGCGAGACTCTAAAAAGAAAAAAACCAGACAGACTGACAGAAAAACAGAAATGTGTGCAACGGCGAGACCGAGGCTTCCGAGATGGAGAGACCTCTGGGGAAACAGGTTTTGCACAGCAGAGGGAGGAAGGGCTGGGACCTGGGCCTGCCTCCACTCTTTCATTCTCCCAGAATTCCCTGGATTATTGGCTGATTTATTTCCCAGTATCCCCATGAAGCAGAGCAGTGGAGGCGCTCCTTCTCTGAGACGACATGAATTTGGAGATGAGTGCGTCTGGGCTTAAACAAGCACACAAAACCCAACAGCGAAGAACTTGTGGACTTCAGTATAAAATGGCATCTGTGGAGAAACCTCTGACACAGCCATTCTTAATTTTCCGTTAAATACCCAGGAAGGCAGAGAAAAAGAAGAAACCTCAGTCGGTATGGAAACAGAGATGGCTGCCAAACCCATGCCAGAGCTGGGAGGAGATCCTACTAATGACCGTGGCAGACGACAGTGCTGGAGAGAAACCTGTGACTCAGGGGCCGAGGACGAGGGTAGGAAGGTACCCAGGACCTCCCCCACCATTTGCTCTCACTCAGCGACCTGGAATCTGTATTTTTGGTAGAGATAGGGTTTCACCATGTTGGCCAAGCTGGTCTTGAACTCCTGATCTTAAGTGATCTGCTCACCTCAGCTTCCCAAGGTGCTGGGATGATAGGTGTGAGCCACCATGCCTGGCCGACAGTAATTTCTGGAAGGAGCTGAAGAAGACGTCAGAAGACTGTGTGGCAGGCCAGGCACGGCGGCTCATGCCTGTAATCTCAGCACTTTGGGAGGCTGAGGCAGGTGGATCACCTGAGGTCGAGAGTTCGAGACCAGCCTGACCAACATGGTGAAACCTCGTCTCTACTAAAAATACAAAAACTAGCTGGGTGTGGTAGTGCATGCCTGTAATCCCAACTAGTTGGAAGGCTGAGGCAGGAGAACCTCTTGAACCCGGGAGGAAGAGGTTGCAGTGAGCTGAGATCACGCTACTGCACTCCATCCTGGGCGACAGAGTGAGACTCTGCCTAAAAAAAAAAAAAAAAAAAAAATTGGAGTCAATCCTCTCAAACCTTGCCCCTGTTTTATCAACTAAGTTTATAGAATATTCCACGTTCACATTATCTTCACCAGGTATAGATTCCATCTCAAGAAACCACTTTCTTTGCTCATCCATAAGAAACAACCCCTCATCCATTAAAGTTTGATCGTGAGATTGTAGCAGTTCTTCCCATCTTCAGCTTCCACTTCTCATTCTAGTTCTCTTGCTATTTCTACCACAGCCGTGGTTACTTCCTCCCCTGACATCCTGAACCTTTCAGTCATCCATGAGGACTGGAATCAACTTCCTCCAAATTCCTGTTCATGATGATATTTGGCCTTCTCCCATGAATCACAAATGTTCTTACTGACATCCAGAATGGCAAATCATTTCCAAAAGTTTTTCGAATGGATTTACGCAGATCCATCACTGGCTAGGGCAGCCATAGCCTTATGAAATGTGTTTCTTAAATAAGACTTGAAAGCAAAGATTCCTCCTTGATCCATGGGCTGCAGAATGGGTGTTGTGTTATAAGACATGAAAACAACATTAATCTGCTCGTACATCTGCATCAGAGCTCCTGGGTGACCAGGTAGATTGTTCAATGAGCAGTATTTTGTTTTTGTTTTTTTGAGATGTAGTCTCACTCTGTCACCCAGGCTGGAGTGCGATGACCCGATCTCTGCAACCTCCACCTTCTGGGTTCAACCAATTCTCCTGCTTCAGCCTCCTGAGTAGATGGGACTACAGGCTCATGACACCATGTGTAGCTAATTTTTTTGTAGTTTGAGTAGAGACAGGGTTTCGCCATTTTGGCCAGGCTGGTCTCGAGCTCCTGACCTCAGGTGATCCACCTGCCTTGGCTTCTCAAAGTGCTGGGATTACAGGGGTAAGCCACCATGCCTGACCAGTGGTGGTAATATTTTGAAAGGAATCTTTTTTTTCCCCCTAAGCTGTAGGTCTCAACGGTGGGCTTAAAATATTCAGTAAACCACCCTGCAAACAGATGTGCTCTCATCCAGGCTTTCCATTTATAGAACACACAAAAGTAGATTTAGCATCATTCTCAAGGGTCCTGGGATTTTCAGGATGGCAAATGAGCATTGGCTTCAACTGAAAGTCAACAGCTGCATTAGCCCCTAACATGAGAGTGAGCATGACTTTTGAAGCCTTGAAGGCAGGCATTGACATCTGCTCTCTAGCTATGAGAGTCCTCGATGGCATCTTTCTCACTATAAGCCTATTTCACCTACATTGAAATCTGTTGGGCTGGGCATGGTGGCTCATGCCTGTAATCCCAGCACTTTGGGAGGCCAAGGCAGGCGGATCACCTGAGGTCGAGAGTTCAAGATCAGCCTGACCAACATGGAGAAACCCTGTCTCTACTAAAAATACAAAATTAGCCAGGTGTGGTGGAGCATGCCTGTAGTCCCAGCTACTTGGGCGGCTGAGGCAGGAGAATCTCTTGAACCCAGGAGGTGGAGATTGTGGTGAGCCGAGATCGCACCATAGCACTCCAACCTGGGCAACAAGAGCAAAACTCCATCTCAAAAAAGAAAAGAAGAGAAGAGAAAAGAAAAGAGAGACAGAAAGAAAGGAAGGAAGGAAGGGAAAGAAAGGGAAGAAAGAAAGAAAGAAGGAGAGCAGGTCTGCCGTTTAGGGCGGCCACCTTCTTCGACCTTCGCCGGACCTTCTGGATAACTTGCCGGAGCTTCTCCATCTGCTCTTGCTGCTTCTGTCTGCACTTTTATGTTACGGAGATGGCTTCTTTCCTTCAACCTCATGAACCAACCTCTGCTGGCTTCCAGCTGTTCTTCTGAGCTTCCTCACCCCTCTCATCCTTCATGGAATGGAAGAGAGTTAGAGCTTTACTCTGGGTTAGGCTTTGGCTTAAGACCACGGTGTGGCTGTCCTGATTTTCTATCCAGACCAATGAAACTTTCTCCCTATCAGCAATAAGGCTGTTCCACTTGCTTATCATTCATTTGTCCACTGGAATAGCACTATTAACTTCCTTCAAGAACTTTCCCTTTGCATTCACAACTTGGCTAACTGAAGTAAGAGGCCTAGTTTTCCGCTTATTTTGGCTTTCAACATGCCTTCATTTTTCTTTTCTTTTGAGATGGAGTCTTGCTCTGTTGCCCAGGCTAGAGTGCAGTGGTGCCATCTTGGCTCACTGCAACCTCTACCTCCTGGGTTAAAGTGATTCTCCTGCCCCAGCCTCCCAAGTCGCTGGGATTACAGGCATGTGCCACCATGCCTAGCTAATTTTTGTGTTTTTAGTAGAGATGGGGTTTCACCGCGTTGGCCAGGCTGGTCTCGAACTCCTGACCTCAAGTGATCCACCTGCCTCGACCTCCCAAAGTGCTGGGATTACAGGTGTGAGCCGCCGTGCCAGCCCAGCATGCCTTCTTCATTAAGCTTAATCATTTCTAGCTTTGGATTTAAAGTGAGAAACATTCCACTCTTCCTTTCACTCTAACACTTAGAGGCCATTGTAGGGTTATGAACTGGCTTAATTTCAATATGGTTTTGTTTCAGGGAATAGGGAGGCCTGGGGAGAGGGCATGGTGTGTGGCACCCAAAACAATTACAGGAGTAACAGCAAAGATCCATAATAGGTATGATAATCACAGTGACAGTGAAGTTGGAAACATTGTGAGAATCATCCAGATGTGACAGAGCCGTGTGGAGTGAGATGGCACGGATGCACTTGCTGGGTGCAGGGTTGCCACAAACCTGCAATTTGGAAAAAACGCGGTGTCTGTGAAGCACAGCAGAGCAAAGCACACTAGGGCCAGGTGCTCCGAGGCGGCGGCTCCCGCCTGCAATCCCAGCACTTTGGGAGGCTGAGGTGGGAAAAACACTTGAGGCCAGGAGTTTGAGACCAGTCTGGCCAACGTGGCGAAACCCTGTCTCTACTAAAAATACAAAAAATTAGCCAGACGTGATGGTGGGCGCCTGTAATCCCAGCTATTCAAGAGGCTGAGGCAGGAGAATCACTTGAACCTGGGAGGCAGAGGCTGCAGTGAGCTGAGATAGCGCCATTGCATGCCAGCCTGGGCAACAAGAGCGAAACTCTGTCTCCAAAAAAAAAATACAAAATTTAGCCGGGTGTGGTGGTGGGCGCCTGTAATCCCAGCTATTAGGGAGGCTAAGGAGAGAGAATCACTTGAACCTGGGAGGCAGAGGTTGTGGTGAGCCGAGATCACACCATTGTACTCCAGCCTAGGCGACAGAGCGAGATTCCGTCTCAGAAAAAAAAGAAATCATATAATGTTAAAATCATAATTTAACCATCTGGATCTAAGGCTTTAAATCACACAAACATAGAACAAAAAGCGGGGGGACCTGGTACACCACGTTAAAGGAGATCGGCTCTGCAGGTCCTTCCAGCTCCAGTCAGATGACCAGGCAGTGACAAACAAGGGACTACAGTGTAAACATGACTTCCAGTGAAATTAGAAGGGAAATACCTGCTGACAAAAGTCTGAGGGGCCAGAGCATTGGCTCCTGCCTGTGATCCCAGCACTTTGGGAGGCCAAGGCAGGCAGATCTCTTGAGGTCAGAGGTTCAAGACCAACCTGGCTAACATGGTGAAACCCCGTCTTTACCAAAAATACAAAAATTACCCAGGGGGGGGTAGCAGGTGCCTGCCGTCCAAGCCACTTGGGGGCTCAGCCAGGAGAATCGATCGAGCCTGGGAGGCGGAGGTTGCAGTGAGCTGAGATTGGGTCACTGCACTCCATCCTGGGTGACAGAGTGAGGCTTTGTCTCAACAAGAACAACAACAACAAAACATCTGGGGCAAGACTAAAGCAAAAAAACCTAGAACAAAATGCAGAAAACAAAAGGATGCCACTATAAGGAGACTCGGAATCATAAGATCCAGCACGTCAATGTTAACAATAAATATAAATGTGTTACATTTTCCTAGGAAAGTATCCAAGACTCTCAGATTGGATAAAACAAAAACTCAGGTGAAACTCTGTTTGGTGCTTACAAGAAATAGAACCAAAGGACATAAAGAGGTTAAAAATACAAAAGACTGGGCAGTCATATAAGGCAAGTTCAAGTTAAATGAAAGCAAAGGTAGTAATATTTATATCAGACCAGGCGTGGTGGCTCACGCCTGTAATCCTAGCACTTTGGGAGGCCAAGGTGGGTGGAGCACAAGGTCAGGAGATCGAGACCATCCTGGCCAACATGGTGAAACCCCATCTGTACTAAAATACAAAAAACTGGCCGGGTGTGGTGGCACACGCCTGTAGTCCAAGCTACTGGGGAGGCTGAGGCAGTGGAGGTTGCAGTGAGCCGAGATCATGCCACTGCACTCCAGCCTGGGCAACAGAGCGAAACTTTGTCTCTAAATAAATAAATAAATAATATTTGTATCAGATAAAGCATCACAGGCAAAAATCATGAGATGGGACGCAAGGTCCTTTGTATGGATGAAAGGGACAAGCCACAGGAAATATCTGATTGTCATGATACTTTATGTCCTACACAGCACTGGCTCCAACTAGGGAGAGTGATATCATAGACATACATACAAGGTCAAAGAAAAAACTCTGGTGTAAGAAGGAGTCTTTAACACATGCCTGTCTTTGACATATTTGGTCTTTTTTTTTTTGAGACGGAGTCTCACTCTGTTGCCCAGGCTGGACTGCAGTGGTGCAATCTCAGCTCACTGCAACCTCCACCTCCTGGGTTCAAGGGATTCTCCTGCCTCAGTCTCCTGAGTAGCTGGGATTACAGGTGTGCACTACCACCCCCGGCTAGTTTTTGTATTTTTAGTAGAGATGGGGTTTTGCCATGTAGGCAGGTTGGTCTCGAACTCCTGGCCTCATATGATCCGCCCGCCTCAGCCTCCCAAAGTGTTGGGATTACTGGTGTGAGCCATCTCGCCTGGCCTCTTTTACATATTTAAATAGTACCTGCCCCCCAATTTATGTAGAATCAGGATAATATAATGAATAAGATTGATTTAATAATTGAACTTAGTACCCTACAAATAAAAGGTACTCATTTCTTTGCCAGAGCCCATCAAACATTTATAAAAATTGATCATATAATAGGCCACAAAGAAAAACTCAAAGAACCCCAAAGCAGATATAGTGAGAGCCTCATTCTTTAACCACAGCGCAATTAAGCTAGAAATTATTAACAAAAGTTTAAATGAAAAAGCCAACCATCTGAAAATTAAAAACCACTTTCGTAAATAACTTTAAATAAAACCTACGTGACAAACTGTGACACTGTAAATACCACACATCCAAACATATGGGAAAGTGGTTAAAATGTTACGAGGAGGAAATTCATAGCTCAGTGTTATAAATTCCTTAAATAAGTAATTATGAAAGTCAATAAATTAAGTTTCAACTTGAGAAATTAGAAAAAAGAACAAAATAAAGCTAAGGAAAGGAGAAAGAAGGACTCAATAAAGATAAAAAGAAGAATCTAATATATTAGAAAAGAGAAAAACGATAGAAACAAAAATAATTACATAACTTGGTGTTTTGAGAGTCTAATAAATTATGTAAGCTTCTAGCAGCTCCAAAGAAAACTAGCAGAGAGAAACGAATGCACAACAATAAAGGCGAAAAAGGAAATTCTAAAAATTAAATTATAGTAAGTAAAGTTATAATAATAAATGTGGGAATATGAATATATATGTATTTTATATATATATATATATATATTTTTTTTTTTTTGAGACGGAGTCTCATTCTGTCACCCAGGCTGGAGGGCAATGGCACAATCTCAGCTCACTGCAACCTCCACTTCTCGGATTCAAGCGATTCTCCTGCCTCAGCTTCCTGAGTAGCTGGGATTAGAGGCGTGCGCCACCATGCTCAGCTATTTTTTGTATTTTTAGTAGAGACGGGGTTTCATCATGTTGGTCAGGCTGGTCTCAAACTCCTGACCTTGTGATCCACCCACCTCAGCCTCCCAAGGTACTGGGATAAATAGATATTTTAATAGGAAAATATGGATAAGCAAAACTGGTGCCACAAGCAGTAGAAAACAGACAAACAAAACAAAACAAAACAACGTATTACTGCAGGGTAAATTGGAAAGGCAGGGCTGGGTGCTGCGGCTCACACCACTCAATCACTCAAAGTGCGGGGATTACAATCCCCGCACTTTGAGAGGCCAAGGTGGGAGGATCCCTTGAGTCCACGAGTTCAAGACCAACCTAGGCAACATAGTGAGATCCCATTTCTACAAAAAATGAACAAAATTAGCCAGATGCGATGGCGCTCACCTATAGTCCCAGCTACTCTGGAAGCTGAGATGGGAGAATGGCTTGAGCCCAGGAGGTCGAGGCTGCAGTGAGCTGAGACTGCACCACTGCACTCCAGCCTGGACAGCCTGGGTAACAGAGTGAGATGCTCTCAAACTAAAATAAATTTTGTAAAAAGAAAATGTAGAGAAAGATCGACTTCTGAGACTTCCTGGAGAAGTGTTGGGTCCTGACACTTTTACTAGTAAGTTCTTTCAAATATTCTGTTTTGGGACACAGGAAAGATGGAAAGCCTCCCCAGCCATCTTAAGAATGTAGTAGCTGGGCGTTGGTGGCTCATGCCTGTAATCCCAGCACTTTGGGAGGCTGAGGTGTGTGGATCACCTGAGGTCAGGAGTTCCAGACCAGCCTGGGCAACTTGGTGAAACCCCATTTCTACCTAAAAAAATACAATAGTAGCCGGGTGTGGTGGCAGACACCTGTAATCCCAGCTACTTGGGAGGCTGAGGCAGGAGAATCAATTGCACTCGGGAGGTGGAGGTTGCAGTGAGCTGAGATCGTGCCACTGTACTCCAGCCTGGGAGACAAGAGCAAAACTCCATCTTAAAATAAATAAAATAAATAAAATAACCACAGATTACCCTGATTAAGAGTCTTTGTGTAACAGAAATCTGCTTAAATGAATTCCGGAAAGGGGAAAATTCATTATGAGGGTTCAGAGACCCTTCCCCCAAGAATTACAGAGGGAAAGAACCATGCCGCCACGCGCCAACCGCAGCAGAACCCCCAGCTCCTGTGAATGCGCAGCTTCGCCCGTCTTTAGCCTCCGCTGCTCCCCTCAGACTGCCAAGGACTGATGACTCTGCAAGCTGACTGTTAGGGTCTTTCAAGGTCCCAAGTCTAAGATTCCCATGACTGTGGCGACATCTGTGTTCACTAACCTTCCTATTCCTCCTTCCAGGCTGGACCTGCACTTCCTGAGGGGGTTGGGCAGGTCCATGTCACTTGCTTTATCCAATAAAATGTGAGTTGGGGCCGGGCGCCGTGGCTCAAGCCTGTAATCCCAGCACTTTGGGAGGCCAAGGCGGGTGGATCACGAGGTCAAGAGATCGAGACCATCCTGGTCACCATGGTGAAACCCCGTCTCTACTAAAAATACAAAAAATTAGCTGGGCATGGTGATGCGTGCCTGTAATCCCAGCTACTCAGGAGGCTGAGGCAGGAGAATTGCCTGAACCCAGGAGGTGGAGGTTGCAGTGAGCCGAGATCGCGCCATTGCACTCCAGCCTGGGTAACAAGAGCAAAACTCAGTCTCAAAAAAAAAAAAAAAGTGCAAAATGTGAGTTGAAGTAACACACGTCGCTTTTGTTTTGTTTTGGTTTTTTGAGATGGCGTCTCGCTCTGTCACCAGGCTGGAGTGCAATGGCGCGATCTCTGCTCACTGCAACCTCTGCCTCCTGAGTTCAAGCAATTCTCCTGCCTCAGCCTCCCAAGCAGCTGGGACTACAGGCATGTGCCGCCACACCCAGCTAATTTTTGTATTTTTAGTAGAGACGGGGTTTCATCACATTGGCCAAAATGGTCTTCCTCTCCTGACCTCCTGATCTGCCTGCCTCATCCTCCCACAGTGCTGGGATTACAGGCATGATCCACCGCGCCCAGCCAACACATGCCACTTCTAGGTAGACGCATTGAATCGCTGGTATGAGAGTCTCCAACTCTGCTTCCTTTGCCTCAGCAGGCATGAGGCCACCTGCTATGCAGAGGTGCCCTGCTGAGCCCACCACAGCTGTCCGCCTGGAGCCACAGCCGACCTGGTATGAGCAGGAGATTTTGATATTATTTGTTACTTTGGCACAATCTAGCCTATCCCGAATAAGTCAATGACAAAGAACACCTGTCTCAGGCCAAGAGTTGGCGTCTCATTTAACATTTAAATAGTGGAAGCATTCTTAGCAGTGTCTGGAACATGGCAAGGATGCTTCACAAATGCTCTGTACTGTTAAATTGCTCTGAAAGTTCTGGACAATGCAATAAGACAAGAAACGCAAATTAAAGGACAACCACTAAAAATGAGATGAATTATCCTTACTTGTGGATATTGTAATTGTCTACTTGAAAATCCAAGGGAAGCAAATGGAAAACCATTAAATAATCAAAGAGTTCTACTGAAGTGGTCAGTTATAAAATCAACATCCCAAAAACCCTCAGCTTTCCCCTCTCCCTCCCTCGTCTTTTTTGCTTAAAGACACACAATCAAATCAATTATGTTTATTTCCTGCCTTTTCCTCTATTGGTTTGAAAGTTACACATTCCATTTATGCCTTTTAGAGATTATCTTTAGGTTTTTATCATGCATAAAATTTGTCTATAATCTTCAGCTGGGCACAGTGGCTCACAGCTGTAATCCCAGCACTTTGGGAGGCCGAGGCGGGCAGATCACCTGAGGTCAGGAGTTCAAGACAAGCCTGGCCAACATGGTGAAACCCATCTCTATTAAAAATACAAAAATTAGGCTGGGCTCCGTGGCTCACTCCTGTAATCCCAGCACTTTGGGAGGCTGAGGTAGGTGGATCACCTGAGGTCGAGACTTCTAGACCAGCCTGACCTACATGGAGCAACCCCTTCACTACTAAAAATGGCTGGTGGTGGTGGTGCGTGCTTATAGTCCAAGCTACTCTGGAGGCTGAGGCGGGAGGATCACTTGAACCCGGGATTGTGCCACTGTACTTTAGCCTGGGTGACAGAGCCTGACTCTTGTCTCAAAAAAAAAAAATTGACTTATAATCTAAATCACTGTTTTTCACTTTCCTGCTAGACAGTGCAAGGTCTTGGAGTGATTTAACTTCAGTCACACCTTCCAAACACCGTGTTATGATTGCCTAATATTTAGTTCCACTCCTTCTTTCTTTCTTTCTTTCTTTTTCTTTCTCTTTCTCTCTCTTTCTTTCTTCTTTCTCTTTTTCTTTCTTTCTCTTCCTTCCTTCCTTTCTCTTTCTCTCTTTCTCTCTCTCTCTTTTTCTTTCCTTCTTTTTTTTGAAACAGGGTCTTGCTATGTTGCCCAGGCGGGAGTGCAATGGCTACTCATAGGCATGACCCCAATACTGATTAGCACAGGAGTTTTTACCTGCTCTGTTTCCAACCTGGGCCGGTTCACCCCTCTTTGGGTCACCATATTGATGCAGAGCTTAGTGCCAGCACCCAACTGGCATAGGACACTGCAGTCCAGAGCTCCTGGCCTCAAACGATCCTCCTGCTCAGCCTCCCGAGTAGCTGGAACTACAGGCATGTGCTACTGTGCCTGGCAGTTCCACCCTATTTTAATCCACCACTAGTCATCATGATTGTTGATTTTATGGCCAGCTCTTATGTAGATTTTGCCCGTGTTTCATTTCTCCATTCGTTGCTTCTTGCATAAAGTGCTCGACACAGGGCTTGATTCCCTTCTTCCTTAGGTAGTCTTTTACCAGCTCTTCCAGCAAAGAGCCGTGAGTGGTAAAGTTCCTCAGTCTTTGTCTGAAATGTCTTTATTTTGCCCTTGCTCTTGAAAGACAGTTTCAGTTGACAAATATTTTCTTTTGTCCTCTTGAAGAGGTGACGATTGCATTTTGTCCTTTGTCACTGCAGACGGGCTTTGCTGTTTCCTCGTGGGCCTTGTGCCAGTGGTTAAGGCATGTGTCTTGGAGTCTTGGGCTGCCTGAGTCCAAGTCCTGGCCCTGCCATTCATCATTTTGTGACTTTGTGCCCGGTTATCTCCAGTCACAATGCTGCAATTTGGGTTGGGCTCAGCTGGGCATTTCTCCTGGTCTGCCTGGGGTCTTTCTCCTGCTGCTTCTCCTGGGGTCTTTGACGTGGCTGCTCTCACCTGGGGTTTGAATGATGTATTTGTTCGCTAGGGCTGTCTTAACAAGATACCACAGGCTGGGGGGGCTGAAAACAGAAAGGTGCAGGGCACAGTGGTTTACGCCTGTAATCCCAGCACTTTGGGAGGCTGAGGCAAGAGGATCACTTGAGCCCAGGAGTTTGAGACCAGCCTGGGCAACACGGCGAAACCCCATCTCTACAAAAATACAACAAAAAAAACCTAGTCAGGGGTGGAGGCATGCACCTGTGGTCCCAGCTACTCGAGAGGCTGAGGTGGGAGAATCACTTGAGCCCCAGGAGGCGGAGGTTGCTGTGAGCCGTGATCCCACCACTGCACTCCAGCCTGGGCGACAGAGTGAGACCCTATTTCAATCAATCAATCAGTCAATCAATCAATCAATAACAGAAAGGTATTTTCTCACAATTCTAGAGGTTAGAAGTCCCAGGTCAAGATACTGGCACGGCCGGTTTCTTCTCTCATTGGCTTACAGCTGCCCCTTCTTCCGGGGTCTCCACGTGGTGCTTGCCTGTGTCTGACTCTCTTCTTATAAGGAACCAGTCATATCAGATTAGGGCCCACCTATGTGACCTCATTTTACCTTAATTATGTCTTTAAAAGCCCTCTATTGGCCAGGAGCAGTGGTTCACACCTGTAATCCCAGCACTTTGGGAGGCCAAGGCGGGCAGATCACGAGGTCAGGAGACCGAGACCATCCTGGCTAACATGATGAAACCCCGTCTCTCCTAAAAATACAAAAATTAGCTGAGCATAGTGGCATGCGCCTGTGATCTCAGCTACTCAGGAGGCTGAGGCAGGAAAATCACTTGAACCTAGGAGGCCGAGGTTGTAGTGAGCTAGATCACAGCACTGCACTCCAGCCTGTGAGACAGAGCGAGACTCCATTTCCAACATGTGAATTTATGGCGGGGGGTCGGGCGAGAGGGAGCAGGAGATGATGTAATTCAGCCCATAATGCGTGGGGTGGAGGGTTCTAGATGAACTCATGGGTATGCCTGGCAGGTGGTGTTGGCCATCTGATGGGTGGTTCCCTTCCACCAGAATCTACGCTGGGCTTTTTTTTTATTTTTTGAGACAGGGTCTCACTCTGTTGCCCAAGCTGGAATGTGGTTGCACAATCACATCTCACTGCAACCTCTGCCTCCAGGGCTCAAGTGATCCCCCGCCTCAGCCTCCCAAGCAGCTGGGACCACAAGTGTATGCCAACAGGTTTGACTGGTTATTTTATTTTATTTTTAGTAGAGACAATGTCTTGCCATGTTGCCCAGGCTGGTCTTGAACTCCTGGACTCAAGTGATCCACCTGCCTTGATCTCCCAAAGTGTTGGGATTACAAGCATGAGCCACTATACCCTGCCTACACTGGGCTTCTGTGGTGGAAATATTTGTTCTAAGATAGCAAAGGTAGAAGCCGCGAGGATTCTTAAGGCTTTGGAAGACGCGTAACATCATCTCTGCTACACTCCATTGGTGAGAGCAAGTCTCACAGCCAGTCCGGATTCAAGGAGGGTGGTGACGGATTCAGCTTCTCACTCTGTGGTAAGTGGCTAACAGTGTCCTTTAAAGGGGAGGAGTAACAAAGTCATAGGGAAGTGTTGTTTTATTTTTTTTAAGACAGGATCTCACTCTGTTGCTCAGGATGGAGCACAGTGGTGCAGTACAAACCCCTACAGCCTCAACCTCCTGCACTCAAGCAATCCTCACACCTCAGCCTCCCAAGTAGCTGGGACCACGGGCATATGTCACCACATCCTGCTAATTTTTGTACTTTCTGTACAGATGGGGTTTCATCATGTTGCCCAGGCTGGTCTCAAACTCCTGAGCTCAAGCAGTCTGCCTGCCTCAGCCTCCCAAAGTGCTGAGATTACAGGCGTGAGCCACCACACCGGCCAAATTACAAAAATTAAGCAGCATTAAATAATAAAGATTACTTAAGCCTTCTGTCCCTTGATTGTTTTTCATCTTTAAAATGTGGATAATAACACTACTGGTTGGCTGGGTGGCAGTGGCTCACGCCTGTAATCCCAGCACTTTAGGAGGCTGAGGCGGGCAGATCACTTGAGGTCAGGAGTTCAAGACCAGCCTGGCCAACATGGCGAAACCATCTCTACAAAAAATACAAAAATTAACCAGTCATGGTGGTGCGTGCCACCAGTGGTCTCAGCTACTTGGAGGGAGGTGGAAGGATTACCTGAGCCTGAGTGGTCAAGGCTGTAGTGGTGGTGAGCTGCGATCACACCACTGCACTCTGGCCTGGGTGATAGAGTGAGACTGTCTCAATATATAACATAAAATAAATTAAAATAAAAATAACACTAACAGTGTTGTTTTTAGGACTTAAAGAGTCAATGTGTAAAGTGCTCAGAACACCATCATATGTCTTCATATGGATGCTGTTAGGTAGTTAGGTAATCTCTTCTTCCTTTCTGGTTTCTTTAAGTCATTTTCTCTGTCTTTAGGATTACATATTTGGTATAGATAGCCAGGTATGGGTTCACGGTTATTTATACTTCTTGTGGTTGATGTACTTTTTTTTTTTGCCACTGCTCTCGGCGAACTTTTGAATTTTTTTGTAGAGACGAGTCTCACTACGTTGCCAGGGCTGGTCTCAAACTCTTGGACTCAAGCTATCTTCCTACCTCATCCTCCCAAAGTGTTGGATTACAGGCATGAGCCACTGTGCCTAGCCTGATGACACTTCTTGAATTTGAGGAGTTGTGTCTTTCATCAATTCTGGGATATTCTCAGACATTATCATGTTGAATACGATCTCTTTTCCATCCTCCTCACAATCTATCACTTTCCAGGTCTTCTCTAAGCCATATGTTGAACTCTTATTCTTTTCAATGTGTTTCTATTTTCATTCTTTCTCTCTTTCTCTTTGTTTATTTAAAAAGTATTTTTTTAGAAGCAGCATCTCACTCTGTTGCCCAGGTGGGAGTGCAGCAGTCTGATCACAGCTCACTGTAACCTTGAACTCCTGGGCTCAAGCAATCCTCCTGCCTCAAGCCTCCCTGGTAGCTAGGACTAAAGGCATGTGCCACCACACCCAGCTAATTTTTTTAAATTTTTTGTAGAGACAGGGGTCTTGCTATGTTGCCCAGGTTGGTCTCAAATTCCTGGTCTCAAGTGATCCTCCTGCCTTGACCTCCCAAAGTGCTGGTATTATAGGCATGAGGCACTCCACCTGGCCCTCTTTATCTTTGTGGGCTACATTCTGGGTAATTTCCTCAGTTCTGTCTTCCAGTTCATGAATGCTTCTTCAGCTGTGTCTTATCTGCTATTTAACTAACCCTTTGAAATTTATTTTCAGTGGCTACAGTTTTCCTTTCAAGAAGATCTTTGTTTTTCCTTCACCTTTGCCTCTCATTTTCGTTCATGTTGTTTTCTTTTTTTGAGAGAAGGTCTGGCTATATCACCCAGGCTGGAGTGCAGTGGCATGATCTTGGCTCACTACAACCTCTGACTCCTGGGTTCAAGCCATCTTACTACCTCAAACCCCTCACCACCACGCCTTGCTAATTGTTGTATTTTTCATAGAGAGGAGATTTCGTCATGTTGGCCAGACTGGTCTTGAACTCCTAACCTCAAATGATCAGCCCACCTCGGCCTCCCAAAGTGCTGGCATTAAAGGCATGAGCCACGGCGCCTGGCTGCTTCTTTTTTCATGGTGTCCTTTCATTTTCTTCTATTTTTTTTCTTTTAATAATCTAAAGCACACTTGTTTTGTAGTCTCTTTCGGATCGTGTTATTATCTCAATTTCTTGGTGGTCTAATCCTTTTGTTTTGTCGCTGACACTCCCTGTGGTGGATCACTTCACCCTGTGGTTTGCATCTTTAGCTGTAAGCGCCTGTTCAGTGAGGATCTTGCCTTTTTACTGGGTTCTCAGCTACAGAATGACTTCTTGCTCCAGTTGCCTCCTCCCAATCTCCATTCTTTCTTTCAAAATCAACTATTTTGCTGTTGTTGTTAAATTTTGTCCACGTTCCTCAGCAGGAACAGTGTCAACATTAGCTCAGTCTGCTAGGTTACCAGAAGCAGAAGTCAAATTTAATAGATTATAAGGGCATCACTTAAAATCAGTAGGGAAAAGATGAGCTGTTTATTAAATAGCATTAAGACAACTGTTCATTACCTGGGGGCGGAGGGAGGCCGTTAGCCTTAACATACACCATAACTAAAATACGTTGCAGACAAAACAAAAACTTAAATGTAAAAGTGGAACTATAAAAGTGCTAGATCAAAATAATATGATGGGAAAGGCCTGTTTAATTATTCAACAGACGGTAAAATCCTCCTGAAGCTTTGCTACAAAAAAATGTAAAAGTTATGTACGTTGAAGAACTATGCACAAAGCCCTAAAAAGTAAGTGACCAATTAAGAAAATATTTACAAGAGACGATAAAGGCTCAATATCCTGTATCTACAAGAGCTCTCACATATCCATTAAAAGACAATTAATACCTAATAGGAAAATATGCAAAGACATGAATTAGTAATTCACAAAATAAGAACTACGAATGGCCAGGAAGCATATGAGAACAGCTTCGTCTTCACTAACAACAAAAGAGATGCGTGTTAAAATGAGTTATCCTTTCATCCTATCAAATTGGTCAAAATTTCAAGAAAATTAAAATATCCTGTGTGTTGAGGGAAAAGGGAATCTGCAGAATCCTTCTTCCCTTGGTCTCAAATTCCTGGCCTCAAGCAATCCTCCCATCTCGGCCTCCCAGAGCGCTGAGATTATAGGCATGAGACACCTCACCTGCTGACTTATTTGGAAAAGGGTACATTTTGTCAATGTAATTAAGGTAGGGATTTTTTTTTTTTTTTTTTTTTTTGAGATGGAGTTTTACTCTTTTTGCCCAGACTGAAATGCAGTGGCACAATCTTGGCTCACTGCAACCTCTGCCTCCCTGAGTAGGTGGGACTACAGGCGTGCGCCACCACGTCCAGCTAGTTTTTTGTATTTTTAGTAGAGACTGGGTTTCACCATGTTGGCCAGGCTGGTCTCGAACTCCTGACCTCAGGTGATCCACCTGCCTCAGCCTCCCAAAGTGCTGGGATTTCAGGCATGAGTCACCGAGCCAGGCCAGGATTTTTTTTTTTTTCCTGAGTCAGGTTCTCACTCTGTCACCCAGTACAGTGGTGCAATCATAGCTCACTGCCGCCTCAAACTCCTTGGCCAAAGCAATCTTCTTCAGCCTCCTGAGTAGCTGGGAAAGCAGGTGTGTGCCACTATGCCCAGCTAATTTTCCTATTTTTTGTAGAGATGGGGGTCTCACTGTGTTGTCCAAGCTGTTCTCAAACTCCTGAGCTCTAGCAATCCTCCCACTTCTGCCTCTCAAAATGCTGGGATTACACGTGTCAGCCATCTTGCCTGGCCAAGTTGAAGATCTTGTAAAAAGGAGGTTATCCTGGAATATCCAGGTGAGCCCTCAATTCAATGTATCCTTACAAGAGACAGATGGGGAGAAGACAGACAGACAGACAGAGGAGGAGAGTGGAGTGAGGAGGCCGCCAGTCCAGGAGTGCCAGCAGCTGAGAAAAGCTGGGCATTGCAAGGAAGCATTCTTCCCTCGAACCTTGGGAGGGAATGCAGGCTTGATGACAGCTCGATGTTGGGCTGGGAGCCTCCAGAGCTGGGAGAGAATGAATTTCTGTTGTTTGAAGCTGCTGAGTATGCGGTCATTTGTCCCACAGCCCTAGGAAGCCAATACAGAGTGTCATCGGGACACTTGGAGGATAATCTGGCAGAATGCAGCACAGGCCCTACACTGAGCATTTCTTTGCTTCTGGAAATTACTCAAGATTACTAATTGAGAATTTGTCAAAGATCCCACAGAAAAGACATTCACTGCAGCCTTCTTCTTTAAAGGAAACGGCGTAAACAACCTATGTGTTCAGTAACAGGGCTGTCTGAGTAAACCACGGTTTGGCTATATAATGATAAAGATTAAAAACCACCGTGGCCGCAGCTGATAGTGTGCTTTCGACGGACTCCACGTGGAAGGAGTGCTTCCTGCCCGTTTTCTCGCGTCATTCTCACCACAGTGCTGTAAGGCAGGATTTAGTAACCCCACCACCCAGAAGAGGATTTTTTTAGTGCACTCTCTAACCTCAGTCAGAGACTGAGAGGCTGAGGTCAGAGAGTGTAGGCACCAGTTCAAGGTCACATAGCAAGGGGCCGAGATTCTGACCCTAAACCCCGTGCTATGCCTCCACCACCCAACAAGACAGATCACGGTGCAGCCTTCAGATACCAAGATGCTGACGACAGGTCTTTACACAGAAGGATGTCGGTGGCATAGCGTCGGTGGAGAAAGCAGCCGAGCACGTACCATTTTTGCAAAAATGAAAAGCACATTCAGTGTGCAGAGGAAAACAGGCTGGCAGGATTTACTGTGCACGTTAGCAGGGAGGGTACCTCTGGGATGGATTGGGTGATTTTTATTTTCTTACAATGAGCACATACGGCTTTTGCCATCAGGGCAAAATATTAAAAGACAAAACAGCGCTGGCTGTGGGACTGACCGCGCCCGCCTCTGAGGTGGTGCTGGGAGGTGGGGAAGAGGCGGCTGCAGCCCAGCCGGCCGGAACCCCGGCACCTGGCTCTCCCCTGCCCTTGGCCTTCTCCCCGGCACTGTCCGTACCTTCCCTGCACCTGCGCTTCTGTGGGTATCGATTTTTCCATCCTTCAGAGAAGCGCCTGAGGAGAAGGAAAGAGCATCTTTGGATCAATGAACACAGCCCTGCAGCCAGGGGCGGAGGTGGCCGTGGGCCGTGCCTGCTTGTCACTGCCGGGTCCAAGATTTGAGGGGGGTTCTGCGGGGGGAGGCGAGACTGGCTGGGCTGCCCAGGGCGGCCCGTGTGTGTGTGTGCTTTGGTGGGGGGGTGGGGAGTGGTGGAGGGTAGGTGTGGTCGGGGTCTATGTGAGGTGTGGAGTGGGGGGTTACATACACATGTGTGGTGGGAGATGGGTGAGCATCTGGGATAAATCAGGGGTGTTGAGGGGGTGTGGTGGGCTTCTCCCGAGCGGCTGCTCTTGGCCTGGAGGAACAGTGAGTGGTGCAAGCCTCCTCTGTGAAGCCCAGTCTCCCACTAACTCTGTTCATGGCTCTGTGAGGGACGGGCTGTTACATACCCATTGCCCAGATGGGGAAACTGAGGGCTGTGTGTGTTCATGGCAGGGGTGGGGAAGAGAGGGATGGAGAGGGCAAAATGACATTGTTTGTATCAACTGCAGAATAGAATCTTGTATTCAAGAGACACTCATGTATTGAACAGGCACTCACCTGTTCTGGGTGCTCGGAGATGAGTGGGTGGGGACAGAGTGGGGGCAGCTGAGGCTCCCTCAGAGCTCACTGTAGGGTTGTGGGGAGGTGGAAGGGAAATGCTCCCCGGCCTATCGGGTCGGCAAATCGACTCCACATTTGCTAGGCCTGTCTGGGCCTCACCCAGCCTCTTCTTTTCTGGCCAGATCCCTTCCCGACATGTCATATGACCGAACCCTGAGCCCCTCACTCCTACTCTTCCAAGCAGCCCCCGCAGATGGCTCTCAGACCCCAGAGCTCTCTCTGCTTCTGTTCCAGAACAACAGGAGCAAACGCCCCACAGGAGTTGACTTCCCTACTCACTGTCTGCCCCTGCGCCGACCCCTGGCCTAGTCTACGAGCTCCTCCCGGGAAATCGGGAAATTGGGTTGGGACTGTGGGGCCCTCCTGGCTGGGTCTGCAGTGCCCACTGGCTGGCCTGGCACCAAAAATGGCTCAACATACATTTATTGCATGAATGAATGAACCATGATGATTGCTAAGGAAAGCAACGTGCAGATCGCCTGTCGTGGGGTTCAGTGTGCATGTATTGTGCTGGTGTCCACATGCCTGTGCAGCATGTGTGTACACCCCCAGGCACACACGTGGTGTGCTGCACTTATGTGAATCCGTGTGTGTGTGTTTGTGTGTGTGCACACATGCATACAGTGCTTCCTTGTGTGCGGGTGTATGCGTTCACATGTCCATGCCAACCAAGGTGCATGCATTTTTCAAAATTATTTCTTTTTTCTTTCTTTCTTTTTTTTTTTTTTGCGATGGAGTTTCACGTTTGTTGTCCAGGCTGGAGTGCAATGGTGCGATCTCAGCTCACTGCAGCCTCCACCTCCTGAGTTCAAACGATTCTCCTGCCTCAGCCTCCTGAGTAGCTGGGATTACAGGTGTGCGCCACCAGGCAAGGCCAATTTTTTTTTTTTTTTTTTTTTAGTAGTGTTGGGGTTTTGACATATTGACCAGGCTGCTCTCAAACTCCTGACCTCAGGTGATCCACCCGCCTCGGCCTCCCAAAGTGCATTTTTATGTGCCAGTGTGTGCATGTATGTTTACCTTGCAGGGTGTGCAAGGAGTTAATGTCTCTTTCTCTCAGGTTTTCTCTCTCCCTGACCTGCTTCCTGCAGCCTACCTTTCTGCCTTGTATTTTTTGAGACAGGGTCTCACTCTGTCATGCAGGCTGAGTGCAGTGATGCGATCACAGCTCACTGCAGCCTCAGCCTCCCTGGTTCAAGCAATTCTCGTGCCTCAGCTTCCCAGGTAGCTAGGACTACAGCTGTGCGCCACCACGCCCAGTTAATTCTTTTCTTTATATTTTTTAACTACTTTATCACAAACAACTACATGGACTTTTTTTTTTTGAGACGGAGCCTTGCTCTGTCACCCAGGTTGGAGCACAGTGGTGTGATCTCAGCTCACCGTGTGAGGCATGTGCTTGAAATCAAACCCCGATGCGCCCCTGCAGCCTGCAGGCCCCTCCCGGCCCCTGCGTCTCTGCTGCAGCCACACGGCTAGTTCTGTCCCTCGGGGCCTTTGCATAGGCCTGGGGTACTCTTTCCCCACGTCATCTCGGGCTGGCTTCTGCTCAGCCTTCAGCCCAGAGGCCCCTCCTCCAGGAGGGCCTCACTACCCGTCTGTTTACCTGGCTCTTGGTGTCTTCCAAGTGTGGTTGAGCTCCCAGCACAGTGGACAGTTCTTGGTAAAGATCTGTAGGACAGCAGGGGCGGAAGGGCTGTGGCCCTCGCTCTGGCTCCCTGGATTCCAGTCCTCACAGCCCCGATTAGTAAGCACCCACCGTGTGCCAGGGCCCAGCCCAAACTAGCCAGCGGGGTGACCATGGGCAGGTGGCATGACCGCTCAGACGCCTAGTCTGTCCATCTTTAGCGTGAAAGGAGGCCCCAAGTCCCCGAGGGCTCCCCACTTTGGTTTTCTTTTTTGTCTTTTTTTTTTCCTTTAGAGATGGAGTCTTGTTCTGCCAGGTGGGAATGCAGTCGTGCGATCTCAGCTCCCTGCAACCTCCGCATCCCAGGTTCAAGCGATTCTCCTGCCTCAGCATCCTAAGTAGTTGGGATTACAGGTGCGACCACCACACCCAGCTAATTTTTGTATTTTCAGTAGAGACAGGGTTTCACCATGTTGCTTAGGCTGCTCTTGAACTCGTGACCTCAAGAGGTCCGCCTGCCTTGGCCTCCCAAGTGCGGGAATTGCAGGCGTAAGCCATGGTGCCCAGCCCCCACTTTTATTTTGACGGTAGGTCTAGGCTTTCTGCAACTCGATAGTCTGCAGAGCCCGAGTCTGTGGGGTCTCTGGGGTCTGCAGCTTCCTCGGCACCCCCACCCCTGCCAGACTCCCACATGGCTGCCTTTGCTGAGAGCACTTTCCCGGCTCCTCCTGGTGCCTGCACGGGACAGCCCCTGGCTCAGGCCCCCTTCAGAGATCTCCTCACACCCTCTGTCTCCCACTGGGCTGTGACGGACCAGGAGTGTCTTTCTGCATCCTAGCTTTGTGGGGACACCCTATGTGGCCAAGCGTCCCCAGGCTCACCCAGCTGAGACAAGATCTGTGAAGGGTCTGGCAACCCTCCCACCTAGCTTCCCAAGGGGAAGAAGCCACGCCCTTCTGCGTCTCTTCAGAACCTTTGGGGCTGTTTACTGCCCACCAAGCCTCCAAACCGCAGCCCTTGAAACCCAGAGGAGAGGGGCGCCTCATCACTAGTCACGGCTTCTACTCGATATCCGTCCAAAAGGCCCAGCTTCATGAGCCACCAGGCATCCCAGCCTTTTCTGTTAAGTCGGGGTCTATTTCCACGCTGAGGGTCCCTGAGGCACCTCTGGAGGAGGGGTGCAGGCATGGCAGAGCACTAGGTGGGCACCCAGCTTCTCAGTCCCCTCTCTTTTCCACTCAAGCTCCAGGGGCAGAAAACAACACACACCTGCCAGAAACCTGACCAGGCTGCAGAGCTGGAAAAGCTGGTTTAGTGCAGGGAGAGTGGGGGCAGGGAGGCAGGCAGGGTGGGCCCTTCCGAGGTTGCCGGGCGCTGATCACATCAGCCGACTGGCCCTTGGCCTCTCAGGACTGTCACTTGGAGGTTCCTTCTCCAAGAGATGGCTCTTGCCAAGGTCACCTGGGCAGTGACTACTGTAAGTCCTGGGCGCTCCCCGGAGCCGCAGCGCAGGGACAGTCCGTGCAGACAGGTGGTGGGGGAGGCGGGGAAGGGCAAAGCCTTCCACTCTGCTGGTCGCCCGGGCCTGGTGGGCGAAAGGACTCAAACGCCAGAGCCCTCCGGCCCTCGGCCAAGAGGGTTAAAGGCTAGGCCCAGCCGCGCTTTGCCGGGGTCCAGGACCCGATGGATAGTGGAGCGCCCGCTGGGGGCCTCGCGCGGGGCGCTCCCAGCTGCCTGAAAGCCGGAGGCAGCAAGAAGCAGCGAGTGACAGCTTGGAGTGGCGGGCCCTCCTCGGTGGCCGCCGATCGCGCGCCCAGCTTGGGGAACGCGCGGCCTGCGCACCCGGGAGCGCCCGGGAAGGCCCGCTCGCTGGCACCGCGTCAGTTTCCGAGCTGTCTGTGCATGTCTATTTCTTTCACTAGAGGTTGCTCACTTTCACTTCTTGGTTCCGTTCGCCTCCACTGACGGCTCTGGGAGCGTGTGTGCGCGCGTGTGTGCGTGCCCGTGTGCCCGCGCGCGCCCAGAGACCTCGCCCCGTGCCCCTGTCCCGAGGGGGGAGGGCGTCCCGGCGGGCGTGGCGGGTCCTCAGGGAGCGTGGGAACCCGCGCCGGGGAAGGCTCGCCAGCCCGGGAGGCCACGATTACAACCCAGTCTGCGTTGCCGCGTTCATTACCTGTGCCCCTCGTCCCCACCCACTTCTTTCTCTTTCTGGGTCTCCAGATCACCGTCCCTGAAGCTGCTGCTACTTCTCCTGACTTGGACCGGGGGTGGGGGAGGAGGGCTCTCTACCACCCGTTTCTCCCATTCCAAGGAAACTGAGGCCAGGATGGACGGGGCTTTGCTCCACTCACAGAACAGGAAGTCACATCCCCAGCCTTTTGCTTGAGCAAGTGAAGTTTAGATGGGGCCGCGAGGGACCTCCGCAGCTTTTCCACACATCCCCCACCACGCCCCGCTGGCCTCCTTACAGTTCTTTTAGCATACGCTGTTCCTGGGTCCCACCTCGGGGCCTTTGCACGAGCTCTGGGCTCCGAAAGTCCAGAGACCTCTATTCCTCACTAATTGACCTTAAGCAAATTGCTTAACCTCTCTGAGGATCCATTTTCTTGGCTGTAAGATGGGCTCAGAATAGGATGTTTGAGGGTTCAAGGCGATGACGGATACAGAGCACAGGACCAGGCACTTAGGGCAGAGCAGAGGACATGCCAGGGCAGTTGCAGGAATTATACAGAAGCTTCCCTCACCTGGGGTCCCTCCACTCTCTCCACAGAGCTCCTTCACCTTCCACCTCCCCAGTCCTCAATGGCTGACTTTCACTGGGAAAAATTCCCTGCCCCAATGCCTGCTGTGAGGAGCATGGGGGAAACACAAAGAGGACCAGGGCTGGAGGCTGGAGAACTGGGTTCAAATTCTGGCCACTTCTGCCTGGCTGTGTGATTATGTGTAAGTTGCTAGGCCTCTCTGTGCCTGAACTTCTTTCTCAGTGAAATTGAGGCAGAAGGCTGCCTGGCCTGAATCTCAGGGCCCTGGAAGGATGAAGCAGAGCCTGGTGGGATGTCATTCTAAGCAGCGAAAAGTCCCAGACAAAAGCACGTCGCCACTGTCATTTCCACCCATCCATGCAGCGTGGATTCAGGCTTGAGGAATCAGCTTGTCAACTGCATCTGAGGGGTCCCTGCCACCTGTGCTAATGGGAGGTGGCTGGAAGGCCACTTCCAAGAAATTTGCAGCTTGATGGGTTCTGCCACTCACATGTAGCCTTGGTCATCAGTTCCAACAGTGAGGTACTTGAGGCACAGTGACAGCCCCAGAAGGGAGTGTCCTGGGGAAAGAAACGTCTACTTCTCCAATGAGTAAGGCCTTGGCCAGAGACCGAGGTGTGACCTTCCTCAACGCTGCCACCTGGCCCCCACATTGACTCTCCCTCACGCCACATACTCCCTCCTGAACACCAACCCCTGAAAAGTACCCATGTGGGGGCTCCATGCAGGTCTCTCATGCCCCTGTATAAAAGCCGCCATCCTTCCCCCAAGTTCACTGCTCCTCGATGACTGACGCCATCGCCTGCCCGATCCTGCAAGCCGCAGGCTCACGGTCCACTTGTTTTCTCAAGACAGAAACACTGACATTGATTTTGCTACATGTGTATCGTAAAACTGCAGATGGTATAAAATGTGCTGCCGGCACCGTCGCTCACGCCTGTAATCTCAGCACTTTGGGAGGCTGAGGCTGGTGGATAACGAGGTCAAGAGATCAAGACCATCCTGGTCAACATAATGAACCCCTGTCTTTACTAAAAATACAAAAATTAGCTGGACATGGTGGTGCGTGCCTGTAATCCCACCTACCCAGGAGGCTGAGGCAGGAGAATCACTTGAACCCTGAGGCAGAGGTTGCGGTGAGCTGAGATGGTACCACTGCACTCCAGCTTGGTGACAGAGCGAGACTCCATCTCAAAAACAAAAAACAAAAAAAAAACCCCAAAAAACAAAAAACATGTGCATCAGAGAATGGAAGTTCCCTCCCTCATTATATGCCCTCCTGAAATCAGCACATTTCGCAGTTTGATGAATTCCTGTATCTGTTTGAGCTCTGTTACAACAGACAGAAAGTCCAGCCAAAATAGGAAATAATGGGCTCATGTAATGAAATGATGCAGAGTGATAGTGGGTTTCAGGCATGGTTTGATCCAGAGGCTTGTGATGCTGCTGTTGGGTCTCTGTCTTGGCTTCTCTGCAGTTCCTTTTCCTTTGCCTTCCTCACAGTGTCAGCTGGGCCCACTCAGGGTGGTGCAGTGACTGCTGGGGTCCCAGAGGGTCTGTCCCCAATGCTGTACCATCGGAGGACACAACGTGGATTCATTTTTGCCTCCTGAGGATGAGTGAGGACATCTGCTTCTCAGAGGTGCTCCGACCCACTCTAGGAAGGGTCAGAGAAGCCTTTCTGGAGGAGGCAAGGCCTAACCTGAGTTGGTGCCTCCGCCTTTACATATGCAAAAGCAAGGTACCCTTTCACCTCTATGAAACTTGGGGCTCAAAAGGGTTAAGCCAGGCCGGCGCGATGGTTCGTGCCTGTAATCCCAGCATTTTGGGAGGCCAAGGCGGGCGGATCACCTGAGGTCAGGAATTCAAAACCATCCTGGCCAACATAGTGAAACCCTGTCTCTACTAAAAATACAAAAATTAGCTGGACGTGGTGGTGCGCACCTGTAGTCCCAGCTACTTGGGAGGCTGAGGCAGGAGAATTGATTGAACTCAGGACCCCGAGGTTGCAGTGAGCCAAGATCACCCCACTGTACTCCAGCCTGAGCAACAGAGCAAGACTCCGTCTCAAAAAAAAAAAAAAGAAAAAAAAAAGTGATAAGCCATGGGATGGAAGAGGCTGAAGTGACCGTGGGGCTGCATGCCTGAAAGTCAAAGGCACGAAGCTCCCACTTTGCAGACGGGGCTAGGCTGGAGCGCCAGGCTGTGTAGCCTCGGGAAAGTGGGAGCTGTGGAACGAAGACACCTCAGCCTCTGGATTTATCAGGAGGGTTATCCTGGCCCCCAAATGCACTCCAGGACTTGTTTATGTTCTTGTTATCGGAGGCTTTGTCATTATTGCCACCTCAGGAGAGCCCTCAGCACAGTGCCAGGCACCCAGCAGGTTCTCAGGAAGTAAGAGCTGGGGTCCTGGCCAGGTGCGGTGGCTCACGTCTGTAATCCCAGCACTTTGGGAGGCCAAGGCGGGCAGATGACCTGAAGTCAGGAGTTCGAGACCAGCCTGGCCAACATGGTGAAACCCCATCTCCACTAAAAATATAAAAATTAGCCAGGCATGGTGGCAGGCACCTGTAATCCCAGCTACTTGGGAGGCTGAGGCAGGAGAATCACTTGAATCTGGGAGGCAGAGGTTGCAGTGAACCGAGATTGAGCCATTGCACTCCAGCCTGGGTGACAAGATTGAAACTCTGTCTCAAAAAAAAAAAAAAAAAGTTGGGATCCTGATGTTCATCACCAGCTCCCTGGGGCAGAGCAGGCTGTGGCTGGGACCACCTGAAACCCACCCCTCCAGAGGAATGATACCTTTACCGTTAATGAGCAGACAAGGCGTGCACAGGACAGGCTCAGGGAAAGCCAGTCTCCCTGGCAGCGTCCTTCCTGCATGTCCCCTCACTCTCCACCCCCGCTTGTCGGAGGGAGGGAGGTTTCCAGGCTGGGGCGAGTCCTCCCACTCCCTCCATCCATCTAAGCCCGGCTGTGCGTCTGCCTCGCCGGCCATCCTTCTTCCTCCCTGGCAGGCCAGCCATTAAGCACCGGGTCCCCAAAGCACCGGCCTGCAGCCTCAGCACAAAGTGCATTTGCTGCCATTAGCAAGAAGCCCCGGCCAGGCTAGTCTGGTCTAATGCACGGCCCACCACATCCGTACTCCCTGGGGACTGCTTGTGAAAACTCCATCCATGGAGGAATAACAGAGCCTGAGGAGAAAGAGGGGGGCTCCAGGGCCCCAACATGGACAGTCGTATAGGTTGTTCACTGCACAAGTGGAGCTGCAATTCAGCCAGTCGTCCACTTGCCAGGCTGAGGGACCCTAGGTTTCCTTCTGAAAGTTCTTTGTAGTTATAGATCTTATGTTTAGGTCTATGATCCATTGTGGATCTTTGTATATGGTGTGAGGTAAGGGTCAAGATTCATATTTTGCATATGGGTATCCAATTATCCCTCAGTGTTTATCAAATGAAGAAATAAAAAGCACAAAGGATCTGACAGCAAAGCTGGCAAAATGAGGGAGGGCAAGACTGTGTGATAATCAATGAATACAGAAAACTTTTTTCCAACATATGATATTTCAACAAATGATGAACAATTGAATTCTTTTTATATATATAGAGTCTCACTCTGTTGCCCAGGCTGGAGTGCAGCAGTGCAATCTCAGCTCACTGCAACCTCCACCTTCAGGGTTCAAGCAATTCTCTTGCCTCAGCCTCCTGAGTAGCTGGGATTACAGGCGTGCACCATCATGCCCAGCTAATTTTTGTATTTTTAGTAGAGACGGGGTTTCACCATGTTGGCCAGGTCGGTCTCAAATTCCTGACTTTAAGTGATCTGCCTGCCTTGGCCTCCCGACGTCCCGGGATTACAGGTGTGACCCACCGCGCCCGGCCAGATACCATTTTTTTTCTTTTCTGATACAGTGTCTCTCTCTTTCTCTCTCTCTCACCGGGGCTGGAATGCAGAGAAACAATCATGGCTCACTGCACCTCAGCCTTTTGAGTAGCTCAGATTACAAGCATGTGCCACCACACTTGGCTAATTTTTAAATGTTTTGTAGAGACGGGGTCTCACTTTGTTGCCCAGACTGGTCTCACACTCCTGGGCTCAAGTGATCCTCCTGCCTTGACCTCCCAAAGTGCTGGGATTACAGGTGTGAGCCACTGCACCCAGCTTGGACATCTACTTTTTAAAAAATGAACCTTTGTCGGGCGCAGTGGCTCATGCCTGTAATCCCAGCACTTTGGGAGGCTGAGGAGGGTGAATCACCTGAGGTCGGGAGTTTGAGACCAGCCTGACCAACATGGAGAAACCCTGTCTCTGAAAGAAAAAAAAAGAACGTCAACCTAAGCCTTATGTCTTACACCAAAATTAACTTGCTCCTTTCAGATTAGAGGAAGGACAAAAAATAATAATAATTAACTAGTAGGCGGAGACAATGTCTCACGGCTGTAACCTCAGGACTTTGGAAGGTCAAGGTGGGCGGATCCTTTGAGTTCGGGAGTTTGAGACCAGCCTGGGCAATGAAGCGAGACTCCATCGCTACACAAATTACAAGCATTAGCTGAGTGTGGTGGTGCATGCCTGTAGTCCCAGTTATTTAGGGGGCTGACGTGGGAGGATTGCCTGAGCCCAGGAGAGGGTTGAGGCTGCAGTGACCTGTGATTGGGCCACTGCATTTCAGCCTGGGCAGCAGAGCGAGACCCTGTCTCAAAATACAATAATAATAAGCTAGCAATGGATCATAGATTTGGGTGTGAAATCTAAAGACAGCAACCACGTCTGTATGACGCGGGATTCTCAGCCTGGCCCCACTGTTGGACGGCGCAGGAGCAGTGGGGACAAGTCCAGCGAGCACCTTCTGTGGTCACACCTGACACGCCCTAGAGTTTCAGGCTGGAAGCAGGGGAAGTAACATTTTTCAGGTGTGATCTCTGCCCTGCAACCGCCACTAAGTGAGTTCTTAGCTTCATCTCATTTAATCCTAAGACAAGTCAATATATGTTTTGAGGTTGGAGTTTTTATTCTCGCTCTGTGAGTGAGAAAACTGAGTTCAGAGAGGTTAAGAAACTTGTCTGTGGTCACACAGCAAACGGGGGAGCAGGGTTTGGACCCGTGGTATTCGTCTCGGCTAGAGGCAGACGAGACAGTCAGGCCAAGCTGATGACTGGAGCTGCATCATTGCCCATCTGGTTTTGGACTTTTGGTCAAGATGGGGGTGGGGCGTGGGAGCCTTTCTCCTAAGATTCTGGGGATACCCAAGGCCTCCATTTTCCCAAGAGCCCCTGCTCAGTCCCCTTCATGATGAGGCCTCCCCCTGGTTGGCTCTTGTTCTTGGGGACTCTCCAAACCCATCCCCAACAGTGGGGCACCATCCCAGGCCTGACAGTGGTGGACGCCTTGATGTCCCGGTGTCGTACCCTCCCGGAGGTATACGCCAGGCCTGGGCTGACCTGTGTCCATCCCTGCCTCCTGTGACTCTCCGGCTGCTGCAGCCGAGTGACTCCTTCACTCCTTATGCATTTCCACCCCCAACACCATTGCCCAGGCTGGAGCCTCCTCCCAGGCCCCTCTCCACCTCCTCTCCCTTCTTCAAATGCGGCCGCTGTTTCAGCATTCAGCTTGAGTCTTGCCTTTCCCAGCAGCTCCCACGAGCTCTCCCTCTTCTGAACTCCTGCAGCTGATAAATACGGTTTAGTCCCCCACGGTCTCAAAAGCTGGTGTTTGCTGGCATAGCCTTCTAGGGAGGCACGGACCTTCTAGAGCCTTCTAGATGCACCCAGAGAGGCGTCTCCAGCAGTCTCATGGCCAGACAGCTTGGGAGTGTTCCAAAGGTAGGAGCCGAGTCTTAAGCCCCTCTCTGCCTGGCGCAGGGAAAGCAGGTTCCAGCCCACGGCTCGGGGTCTGGCAGCCCACTCTGCCATTTCCTTGCTGCGTGCTCAGCGTCTGTCACACAAAATGCTCAATTAAGGGCAATAGTTGCTGGCGTCGTTTTCACGGTTATTATTTTTGTTATCCAGATGATTTCTGGAACCGTGTATGGAAAGTGAGAGGGTCCAAAGTCCTCCTCCAGTGGGAAGCCTCCCCTCCTGGCCACTCCACCCCCCACCCCCGAGGCACGCCCGCCTTTCCCTCCCGGGGGCTGCTCCCAGCTGCTCCTCTAGCCTCCCCAGCAAGGCTGCAGGCTCCTGTAGGGGGTCGGGGTAGGCGGGGACAGAGGCGGGCTTTTAATTCTTCTTCCCCACTCAGGGCCTTGAGTTGACCCTCAGTGTGAGACTGAAGGGGCCCCAGGGATGCTGGGATCAGCAGAGGGGAGTGAGCTCTTGCCTAATGGAGTCTGCCCAGGGCCCAGGCCTCCTGCAGCCTGATTAGATGTTATGATCCCAAAGGAGCTGCCCTGGATCCCTGCTCACCTTCAAGCCTCAGCAGCACCAGGCCCTGTCCAATGTGAATTTCAAACACAGCCCCTGCTGACACAACCTTCCCCCCACCGCGTACCGCCCCGACTCCCCATCACTGCCCCCCCCATGACCCCCGCCACCGTCCTGCCCTGGCACCAAGCTGCCACCCTCTCCAACCTGGGTGCTGCCAGGCCTCTCTGCCCCCCCCAACTCTCCTCCCGGCCCACCTTTGCCCAATAGCTGGGGATCCATTCTAGAACACAAATCTGCTTGTAACCCTGCCCTCCACCCCTCAGACTCCGGCTACTTTCGGCAGGGGGTGGGTGGGGGCTTCTCTAGACCTTCAGGCATAATTATCACCTGGGGAAACTCTTAAAGATAGGGCCTTATCCTTACTGGAGCCTGGCCTTCTGGGTCTGCCGTAAGGCCCAGGAATCTGCATTTCACAAGTCTCCCTTCAGGTTGGGGGACTGTGGCCCAGGGCTCAGTTCACGTTCTGGTGGAAACTCTGAAGAGACAAGAATATAAATGAGAGCCTGGCCTCCCCAGCCCCGGGAAGGATTTCTTGGGAGACTGAAAAACTCTTCAGCCAGCAGCGTCCTAGCTGCTTCTCTGACTTGGAAAGAGCTAGGCTTTTGCCACCTGGACCTCCATTTCTGCTCTTGCCCAAGGCTCACAAATGTCAGGGGTGGGCCTACTTGGACCCAGCTCTTTAATCTCTCACCAGGATAAGGTGCAGGGCTCTCAGCTTGGCGAGCGAAGCCCCTTGAACCCTGGCTTCCTCTTCGGCCCCTGCTGGGCGTCTCCCTCCTCTACATCACCCCCCAGCGCCCAGCCTACGGTATTTGAACGTTCTGGGCAGGTTCTCACCTCTGTACCTTTGCACATGTTCCTCTGCCTGGAACATTCCTCTTCCATATGTTCCCTTGGGGGAACTCCTATTCATCCCTCAAAACCCAACTTAGATTTCATGATTCCTGAGGGCGCCTTTGTGCCCTCACCTCCTTCTCTGACTGCATGGACCCTGCTTTGTCACAATTCTTTCATTCTGCTTCTTCCCTGCAGGCAGCTTATCGCCTTTACCAGGGTGGTTTTAGAATGAGGAGACCCGGCTCTGCCTCCTGCCCTTGTACTTTCCAGGGCTCTGAACTTGGGTGTTATCCACCCAGCTGTCTGAAATCTTTGTTCATGATAAAATGGGGACTTAAAGAACTGGCCACCGCATGGTGCTGCCTTGATGCTGAGGCAAGATCTCTCACGTGAAGGGCTCAGCACAGTGTGTGGCATGAAGTCACAGCACTGGTCATTTTTTTGTTTTGTTTTGATACAGAGTCCTGCTCTGTCACCCAGGCTGGGGTGCAGGGGCGTGATCTCATCTCACTGCAACCTCCTGCCTCAGCCTCCCAAGGAGCTGGAACTACAGGCATGAGCTGCCACGCCCGGCTAATTGTATTTTTAGTAGAGATGGGGTTTCGCCATATCGGCCACGGTGGTCTTGAACTCTTGATCTCAACTGACCCACCCACCTTAGCCTCCCAAAGTGTTGGGATTACAGGCGTGAGCCACCGCGCCCCCAGCCACTCCTGGTTATTTCAACATCTTTCCTGTGGGCAGGCAAGCTCTGTGAGGTCAAGGAGGGCATTTTCTCCATCTCCAGATACTTGGAGTCCAGGATAGGACGTTTCCCAGGGTCGGCCCCAGGAGGACAGGTCTGTGGGTGGCTCTGGGCACTGCTGCTCTGCCCCTTCCCTGGAAACTGTCCCTACTCTGAGTGCCATTGGGGGCTGTGCTGTGGGGATAGGACCTCGTGTCCCTCGGGGTGGCCTCCGTCTGGAGTGAAAGAAGCCAGTGGGACCCACGGGGTGAAGGGGCAGGGTTGGAGGCAGATACATGTCAAGAGAAAGGGGCTTTGACCTTCAGAACACCGTTGGCAGAACTTGGGGCCTGTCCAAGGGGGGCTGCCCCCTTCCATCCCCCCAGGGACCTGCCCAGCATGGGGGCAGCAGGGCAGCGTGCCCAGGAGGCGTGAGGACTGGCCCCAGCTGCAGCACTCGGCGAGAATCTCTCGATCTCTCGACTGCACCGAGAGGCGGAGGCAGCCGGGCCCTGGAGATGGTCTCCATGACAACCGCTGCCGCTCACTCCCCATCTCCGATGTAAATTAGTTACAATTTTATTAGTGTGCAGAATTTCAAGAGGCCGGATCCTGCCTTGGAAGGGAAAAGGATGGCAGGAGGACAGAAGAGTTTCCGAAGCTTCACACCCCCGCAGGGACCCCAAACTCCAAGCTGGATCCGTGGACAGTGAATTGGGCCGCCCACCCTCATTCGTCAGCCCTGGTGAGGCTCTCTGGAGAGGAGGAAACAGGCCTACCCCCTGCTTCTGGCCACCTCCTCACAGCAGCCTGGGAGCACCCCCCTCTCCAGTTGACAGGGAAGCAGCTGAGGGCCATGGGGGTCATCGGCTGGCACAAGGGCACCCAGGTTGCCAGAAGCCAGACACTTGCTCTTCCACTCTGCCCAGCAACCCCCCAAGGTAGGTCAAGGTTCACTGCAACACTGCTGGGCACCCCATGAGCAGATGAGGGCATCCCCAGGGGTCTGGGCATCTGGACAAATGCCAGGCCTTGGGTGCCAGGAGTCGGCATGTAGAGCCACTATCCTGTGGCTGGAGGTCATGTGTTTGCCCCCTCTAACAGTGGGCAAACAAGGCTGGCAACACCGAGTCCTGGCGGCGTTTGATGCGCTGAATCATGTGTGCATATACACGTGCACACACAGCTTTTTCCCCAAGGAGAGGATAAAGGGACAGATTTGTCTCTTTCCTCAGGCTGTTGTTAAAATTAGTTGTGTCCCCCCAAGGCACAGCCCACCGTGCTTGCCCCTGAGGTGGCTCTGCTCCCTGTGCTTCGGGGTGAGCCACAGACAGCAGGGCCCACAAGGTCATGGGCCAGCAAGACCACCAGAACTCCTCATCTGGGGCTGGCTCTGCGGCGGGCACTGAGGAGTTGGCACTGCAGGGGCAGGGCCAGGAGCAGGAGGAGGGAATGTGGAGTGTATCAGGGCAGGTCCCACACAGGTCTCAGTTCCCAGGCCAACAAAGAGGAGAAAAAGCAGGCCTGAGAGAACAGCCCATATTAAGGCTTGAGGGCATGACAAAGCCTGAGTGAGGGCTTGGGGCATGGGAGGATGGGAGGAGAGTGAAAGGAGAGACTGAAGGGAGTTGACAGGAAGGTGGATGGGAGGAGGATGGAAAAATGGATGCAAGAATGGATGGGAGGATGGATGAAAGGATGATGGGAGGATGAGGGAGAAGGGATGGAAAGATGAATAAGAGGATTGATGAGAGGATGGATGGGAGCATGGCTGAGGGATGGATGGAAAGATGGATGGAGGGTGAATGAAGGATGAATGGGTGGATGGATGGAAAGATGGATGGGAGGATGGATGGGAGTAAGGATGAAGGATAGATGGGAAAATGGATGGGAGGATGGACAGGGGAATGGATGGGAGGATAGATAGAAACAGGGATGGGAGAACAAATGGGAAGATGGATGGAGAATAGATGGGAAGGTGGAGGGAGGATGAAAGGAAGGATGGAGAATGAATTGAGGATTGATGGGGGAATAGATGAGAGGGTGGACAGAGGAATGGATGGAAGATAAATGGAAAGATGGATGGGAGGATGGGTGAGAAAATGGAGGGGAGGATGGATGAAAGGATAGATGGGAAGATGGAGGGAGAATGGATGGATGGGAAGATGGATGGAAAAATGAGTGGGAGGATGAATGAAGGATGGATGGGTGGGTGGATGGAAAGATGAACGGGAGGATGGATGGCAGGATGAATGAAGGATAGATGGGAAAATGAATGGGAGGATGCATGGGAGGATAGACAGAGGAATGAATGGGAAGATGGATGAAAAGATGGATGGGAGGATGGATGGAGGATGTGTGGAGGATAGCTAGGAGGATGGATGAAAAGATAGTTGGAAGATGGATGGGAAAATAACGGATGGATGGAGGATGACTGAGAAGATGAATGAAAAAAATGAATGGAGAATGGATAGAAGAATGGATGGGAGGATGGCTGAAGGACAAATGAAAAGATGGATGTAAGGATGAATTGGAGGATGCATGGAAAGATAGACAATAATAGATGGGAGAATGGATGAAAAGATGAATGGGAGGATGGGTAGAGGATGGATGGAAAGATGGATGGGAGGATGGATGAAGAATAAGATGGAGGGAGAATAGATGGGAGGATGAATGGAGAATGGATGAAGGATAGATGGGAGAATAGATGGGAGGATGGATGGGGGTGGACAGAGATGGATAAAAGATTGATGAAGAATGGGAGGATTGATGGGAGGATGGATGGGTGGATAAATGGAAGATGGATGAAAGATAGATGGAGGATGGCTGGGAGGATGTGATAAGATGGGTGGAGAATGAATGGGAAAGTGGTTGAAGGATGAAAAGAAAGATGGATGGGAGGACGGACAGAAAGATGAATAGGAGAATGGATGGAGGACAGATAAAAAATGGATGAGAGGATGGATGGGAAGGTGAAAGAGGATGAATGGAGAATGAACAGAGGATGGATGAAGGATGGATGGAGGATGAATGGGAGAATGGATGGGAGAAGAGTTGAAGGATGGATGGAAGGAAAGATGGATGGGAGGACGGACAGAAAGATGGATAGGAGAATGGATGGAGGACAGATGAAAAAATGGATGAGAGGATGGATGGAGAATGGATGGAGGATGGATGGGAAGGTGGAAAGAGGATGAATGGAGAATGAACAGAGGATGGATGAAGGATGGATGGAGGATGGCTGAGAGGATGGATGAAAAGATGGATGGAGAATGAATGGGAGAATGGATGGGAGAAGAGTTGAAGGATGGATGGAAGGAAAGATGGATAGGAGGATGCATAGAAGGATGGACAGAGGAATGGATGGGAGGATGGATGGAAAGATGGATGGGAGGATGGATGGAGAAGGATGCAGGATAGATAGGAGAATGAATGGGAGGATGAATGGCAGGGTGAACAGAGGAATAAATGGAAAGTGGATGAAAAGACGGATAGGAGGATGGATGAGAGGATGAATGAAGGATGGGTGAATGATGGATGAAGTGTGGATGAAGGATGGCTGGGAGGATCTGTGAAAAGATGAATGGGGGATGAATGGGAGAATGGATGAGGGGATGGTTGAAGGATAAATGGAAAGATGGATAGAAGATGAATGAAGGATGGATGGGTGGATGGATAATAGATGGGGCATGGATGGAAGGATGATTGGGGGATGGTTGGGAGGATGAATGAAGGATGGATGGGAGGATGAATGGGATAATGCAGGGAGAATGGATAGATAGGAAGATGGATGGGTGGGAGGATAGAGGGGATGATGGATGGAGGATGGATGGGAGGGCAGTTGAAGGACAGACAAAAAGATGGATGGAATAATAAATGAAGAAAGGATGAGAGAATGGATTAAGGATACATGGGTTAATAAATGGGAGGATGGATGGGATGATGAATGAAGGACGGATGGGTGGACACATGAGAAGATGGATGGGAGGATGGCTGAATGACGAATGGAAAGATGGACGGAAGGATGGAAGATGGGTGGGAAGATGAAGGAAGGATGAATGAAGGATAAACGAGAGAATGCATGGCAGGCTGGACAGAGGAATAAATGGGAGGATGGATGGAAAGATGAGTGGGAGCACGGATAAGAAGATGTATGGGAGAATGAATAAGAATGGAGGGGAGGATGGATGGAAAGATGGATGGGAGGATGGATGAAAGATAAGTGGGAGGATGGATAGCAGGAAGGATGGGGAATGATTGAGAGGATGAGCAGAGAATGAATGGAAAGGTGTGGTGACTGGGAGGATGGAATGGGAAGGTGGATAGAGGATAGATGGGAAAATAGATGGGAGGATTGATGGGAGGATGGATGGGGGATAAGTGGAGGATGAAGGTTGGATGAGGGATGAATGGAGGATAACCGAGGGGATGAATGGAAAGATGGATGGAGGATGAGTGAAGGATGAATGGCAGGATGGATGGGTAGATGGATGATGGAGAGGGGGATGGTTGAAGGATGGATGGAGAGATGGATGGGAGGATGGATGGGAGGATGATGGGAGGATGGATAGGAGGATGAAAGGTAGGATGGATGGGAGGATGAATGGAGGATGGATGGGAGGATGGATGGCAAGATGGATGGGAGGATGAATGAAGGATGAATAGGAGGATGGAAGGCAGGATGGATGGGAGGATGGATGGGAGGATGGATGGGAGGATGAATGGAGGATGGATGGGAGGATGGATGGGAGGATGAATGGAGGATGGATGGCAGGATGGATGGGAGGATGAATGGAGGATGGATGGCAGGATGGATGGGAGGATGAATGGAGGATGGATGGCAGGATGGATGGGAGGATGAATGGAGGATGGATGGCAGGATGGATGGGAGGATAAATGGAGGATGGATGGCAGGATGGATGGGAGGATGAATGGAGGATGGATGGCAGGATGGATGGGAGGATGAATGGAGGATGGATGGCAGGATGGATGGGAGGATGGATGGGAGGATGAATGGAGGATGGATGGGAGGATGGATGGGAGGATCCATGGAGGATGGATGGGAGGATGGATGGGAGGATGGATGGAGGATGGATGGGAGGATGGATGGGAGGATGGATGGCAGGATGGATGGGAGGATGAATGGAGGATGGATGGGAGGATGATGGCAGGATGGATGGGAGGATGAATGGAGGATGGATGACAGGATGGATGGGAGGATGAATGGAGGATGGATTGGAGGATGGATGGGAGGATGGATGGCAGGATGGATGGGAGGATGGATGGCAGGATGGATGGGAGGATGAATGGAGGATGGATGGCAGGATGGATGGGAGGATGAATGGAGGATGGATGGGAGGATGGATGGGAGGATGGATGGCAGGATGGATAGGAGGATGAATGGAGGATGGATGGGAGGATGAATGGAGGATGGATGGCAGGATGGATGGGAGGATGGATGGCAGGATGGATAGGAGGATGAATGGAGGATGGATGGGAGGATGAATGGAGGATGGATGGCAGGATGGATGGGAGGATGAATGGAGGATGGATGGCAGGATGGATGGGAGGATAAATGGATGGATGGGAGGATCGATGGGAGGATGGATGGAAGGATGGATGGGAGGATGAATGGAGGATGGATGGGAGGATCGATGGGAGGATGGATGGAAGGATGGATGGGAGGATGAATGGAGGATGGATGGAAGGATGGATGGGAGGATAAATGGAGGATGGATGGGAGGATGGATGGGAGGATCGATGGGAGGATGGATGGGAGGATGAATGGAGGATGGATGGGAGGATGAATGGAGGATGGATGGCAGGATGGATGGGAGGATCAATGGAGGATGGATGTCAGGATGGATGGGAGGATCAATGGGAGGATGGATGGGAGGATGGATGAAGGATGGACGGGAAATGGGTGGGCGGATGGGTGACGGTCTGTTTCACACAGTTGTGCCCGTGTGCTATGGTGACAGACCAGACTAGGATTCAAATCCCAGCTATTCCATATGATAATAATTTCATCTTGCATAAGTTTTGTAACCCCTCTGAGCCTCAGTTTTCTTGGGTGGGAGAACAGACAGGAAGATACCAAATGGAAGGATGAAGTGAGTACTGTGGCACATGTAAAATATTTAGGACAGGGCCTGACACACAGTCGGTGCTTAATAAATGTTCACTCGATGATTGCTTCTCACGTTCTGAACTCAGCCTTGCGGACGTGTGTGAGGACTGAGATGCTGGGGCTGCCCTCGGGGACTCAGCGTCTGTGGGACAAGGTGATCAGTCCTGATCAGGGCCCCTTGGGATAGTCAGGGAAGGGGCCCCGTGGGTGACCTGAGTCGGAGGGGAGGGGGGTAAGTGATCATGAATCTGTATTGACACGGCTCAGGTCAAGGAATTGGCAGCTGCAGAATGCTCAGGGGACCCGGAAGAGGGCCTGGCGGCCCTGAGGGGCATCAGCACTGGAGGCCAGAGGAAAGCCAGGGGAAGGTGGGAACCAGCGTTGCAGGGATCAAAGGGGGAGAAGAAAGAAATGGCTTATTTGGATTTGGATCCCAGCAGCAGCTGGGGATTTCTGAAAGGGCCGTTTGGTGGCAGTGGGGCTGGGAAGCCATCGGCTGAGGATGCACGGTGAGACCCAGGCAAGGGGTGGAGGGTGGTTCACGCCACGGCAGCTGCTTCAAACACGGGGAGTGGGGGGCACACTGACAGCTCTCTCCCTTGCTCGGGCAGAACCAGGGCCCGCCCCTCCCCCGTGTACATTTCCAGGCGTGCCAGGGGGAGGAGTCTCCTCCAGTTTATGGTGTGTGCAATGACAAATTGTGGGCCCTGGTCTGATTCCTACAGTCTGAGCCCCCTTCGGGTGGATGGGAACACAGAGGCCTCTCCTCCTCAGAAGGGAGCCGGAGTGGGGACAGCCTTTTTTGGCAGGCCTGGAGAACCACCAGCCAGGCGGCGAGCCTCTCCCTGTGGGGGCCCACGCTCTCAGGATGTGAGAGATTAAAGAATCAAGGCTCTGACGAGGGGATCTCTGTCCGGGGAACTGCCGATCTGTCTTTTCATTGTGGCCAGTGGGCCCCAGGTGATCCTGTCCCGAAGTCTTTTGATGCTATAGCCAGGGCAGGGATCATCCTGAACTCCTCCTGCCTGCTTCTGAGCCCCCAGGGAGGGTGGCAGGCTCCCTGAGGGTCATCTGTGAGGCAGAGCCACCTGGGGTCCCCCTTGCCCACCTGGCATGCCAAGATGATAGCTCCGGCTGGCTCGCCTCTCGCTTTCCTCCCCTACGTTACAACTTGCCATATTTTGTGGCCCGAGGGCTGAGAATTCCAACAGGCAAGAGCAGGGATGGGACCGCCCACCCAGTTCCAGTCGTGTGTCTTACTAATTATGCCACACACCGGAAAACTTAATTAAATTGATGCTCGGTGTGTAATTTCAACTAGTTTGGAAGTCGGGGGAAATCAAACAAACAGCCGCGTGGCCCAGCCAGCCCCCTGTCACCTTGGCAAAGTCTCGCTGGGTCTCTGGTGCTGGGGTCCCGCCCTGTTCGGCTGCAGTGAAAATGCCTCCTTCTCTCAGGGTCCCCATAGGAAACCCCTGCTCCCTCCACTCCACAGCCTCAATTACAAACACGGACGCACAGACGCCCCACAGGCGCACACATGTGCACGCACACACAGATGCTCCACAGGCGCACACATGTATACACACGAGCACGCACATACATACGGCCCACAGGCTGTGCACATGTGCACGCACACACATATATGCACACACACATGCATGTGCACACACATGCCCCACAGGTGTGCACATGCACACACATACACGTGCACACACACGCATGCACACAGGCACACATATACATGCACACATACGCCCCACAGGTGTGCACATGCACACATACACATGCATGCACACATGCACACATATACACACACGTGCACACACATGCATGCACACACATATGCCCCACAGGTGTGCACGTGCACACACGCACACACACAGCAGGAGCTGCAGGAGGAAGCCAGGCAGCTAGTGGGGACTCAAAAGGGTGGGAACGCCCCAAGAACCGGGGCTGATTTTCTTTTATTTCATTAAACGGTGATGCAGGCAGCAGGAGAAATACACAAGGAGAGGCCAGGCACCCTGAACCCACGTCCAGCACCCGACCTTCCTGGCATTCATTTCCACGTTTCTCATGGGCCCTCCTCCTCCTTCTCTCTGCTCCTCTTAGGGGCACACCTGTGCTCTGGGTTCTGCATGGAGCCGACCGCACCCACAGGCCGTGCTTGTCCCACGGGGCCAGGAAGAGCGTCCAGGTACACGGCAGTGGCAGAGGGAGACCCAGAGGTGCAGAGGTGAAGGGGACAGGAAGCTGCTGCCGGGCTGGACCTGGGCGTCCTCTAGTCGGTCCCAGTGTGGGGTTTTGAACAGTGGGCTCTGTCAGCAAAGAGAATTTGGAGAAAAACAGAAGAGGGACCCACGGCGGTGGGAGAAGCTCGAGCGAGCATTCACTCAACAGCCTCTGCCACCAGAATCTTTCTCAGGGGCTGAAGATGTGGGGGGTGGCACGCAGCATCCCACAGGACAGACAGGCCCTGCGGAGGAGACCCGGCACCCCCGGCACTGTGAGACTCGAGGGAACTCACGGATGCCAGGAGAAGGCTCTAGTCATGGAGAGCGAAGTGCCCCGGGCCAGAGCCTGTGGCCTCCAGCTCCACTTAGAACAACCCCAGAGGCCCCCAGCTCGCGGGTGAGGAAACAGGCCTGGACACGAGTGAGCGTGTGGCAAGCATCCGAGCGATTCTGAACAGAGGGGCCGCCTAGGTGGGCAGCTGCATGCTGCTGAGCTGTGACTGAAGCGGCACAGGGACAGGGACGGTGTTCAGGGCAAGCCTGTCCTAGGGCTTTCGAGCTGGGGCCCAATGGGCCAAGGGTTGGCTCTGGGCCGGGGATGGGGCTTTCGGGCAGGCACTTCCGGGTGGCCTGCCCGGGGCTCTGTTCTAGAGATTGGGAACCTGACGCCCACGAGTAAGGAGCAGTCGGCGTTCTCAGGGCTGGGGAGAGTGGCCAGGGGCTCAGACCTGGCCGTCCACCATGCCTCCCTGTTCTCACAAGGCCACCTGCTCCCAGCACACGGGAGGAGCCCAGATGAGAAAGGGCTGGAGCATGAACATGAGGCCTTGCCTTCGGAGGGGTGAGTGTCTTCCCAGGGTCCCCCGGTGCCCCTGCCCACTGCCAGGGGGTACAGGGCCCGTGCAGACAGTGAGGCCCCAGGCTGCCAAGGACCCAAGGTGGGCTGCTCTCGCGTCCCACATGCCAGGGCCCTGGGTCCCTCAGCCTCCTGCTGGCCCCGCCACCCAGCTCTCACTGACACCGGCTCAGGAGCCAGCAGGAGACACCCCAGGTGACCTGCCAGGCTGGGGCCTGGGCTCCAACCCTGCGGCCGCTCCGGTCCTGGGGACTCCACCACACCTCCCAGCCCCATCTCCCACTTGGGGACCACGCCTCTGGGTTTTGTGGGATTCTTCTCAGCACTCAGGTTCTAAGACCGATGGCATCTCCTCAAAGAGGCCTCCCTGAGCCTCTGGCCTGAGATTACCCCACAGCCGTTCTCTTTCTGTTCCTCGGGGGGTTACGGGTTTGTCCATGTCCAGATGGAGTGGCTACTTCCTACCATGCTGTCCCTGTACCCCCAGGATCCAGGCCAGACCGGCCCGGAGAGTTTCTCCGTATGCGCTGGTGACTCCAGGGGACAATCTGGGTCCCTTCCCTGGTGGGGTGCTCCGAGTCCTGAACTGACTGGGAGTGTCCAAGCCCAGTCTGGCTCTGGGCCCTGCTAGATGACTGGCGGGTCTTCTCTGAGGAGCCCCAGCCTCGGCCCACCCTTCCAGTGACCCAAACAGAGGGAGTGTGGGGGGCTGCTGTCTGGAGCAGGCCTGGAGGGGGGGCCCACCTCTCAACCCTGACAGCCCCGCCAGACTCCCTGGGCTCCAGCAGTGGGGTGAGGGGGTGGGAGTCCAGCTCAGGTGCTCAGTCCCTTGCTGGTCTGCGCCCCGGGGTCCCAGAGACACTTCTCCACCCTCCCCCGCTCCTCTTCTCCTGTCCTTCCTCCCTCCCTTCCTCCTCCCTCCACCCTCCGTTCCTCCTCCCCCTCATCTCCTTCCTTCCCTCCCTCTCTCTTCTCCCTCCCACCTTCCCTCCCTCATCTCCCCGCCCTCCTCCCCAGCCCTGCCCTTCATAGCTCTGCTCTGGAGATCTCCCTGTTCCTGAGGTTCTCTTGGTCCCTGCCTCTCTGTTTTTCTCTCTCCAGTTTTTTCCTCCCACCTCACACCTGTCCAAGAGGGGGGCCGCAGGGGCCAGTGGTTTGCAGTTCGCAAAGCAGTCATCGCTTTGCATCTGTGCCTCTGCAAACTGGGCGCTCGGGAAAACTGAGGCTGCCTGAGCCACAACCGCAACCCTGCTCCCCAACTCCTCCCCACTCTCCTCCCTCCTCCTCCCTCCTCCTCCCTCCTCCCTCCTCCCCACCTCCTCCCTCCTCCCCACCTCCTCCCTCCTCCCCATCTCCTCCCTCCTCCCTCCTCCCCACCCTCCTCCCTCCTCCCCACCTCCTCCCTCCTCCCCACCTCCTCCCTCCTCCCCACCTCCTCCCTCCTCCCCATCTCCTCCTTCCTCCCCACCTCCTCCCTCCTCCCTCCTCCCCATCTCCTCCCTCCTCCCCACCCTCCTCCCTTCTCCCCACCTCCTCCCTCCTCCCCATCTCCTCCCTCCTCCCCACCCTCCTCCCTCCTCCCCACCTCCTCCTTGCTCCACAACTCCTCCCTACCCTCCTCCCTCCATCCCACCCTCCTCTTCACCCTCCTCCTCTTCTTTCCTGTGCCCTCCTCCCAACCTGCTCCCCAACTCCTCTCCACCCTCCTCCCTCCATCCCACCCTCCTCCTCACCCTCCTTCTCTTCTTTCCTGTGTCCTCCTCCCCATCCTCCTCCCCACCCTCCTCCCCATCCTCTTCCCCCCCACTCCTCCCCACCCTCCTCCCTCCTCCCCATCCTCCTTCCCACCCTCCTCCCCACCCTCCTCCCTCCTCCCCATCCTCCTTCCCACCCTCCTCTTCTTTCCTGTATCCTCCCTCCCCCTCCTCCCTCCTTCACCCTCTTCCCTCTCAAGCCAATATTTTTAGCTCGCTGCTGTGCATTCGTGTGCAGGGTGCTCTCTGACGCCGGGATGAGGTTTTATCTGCCGTGGCAGCCCCAAGGGCAGCTGGCAGACTTTTTCCTCTTAAGTTTGGAGCGCACTCCCCTCTTCCCCTGCTGGATGGGGGCTGGTCTCTCGCCTGCCGGGGTCTGGGGCCTGGGCTCCACGTCCTAGGCCTGCCACTGCCCAGCCTCCCCTCCCTGCTGCCGCCTCCCTCGCCTGCTCCCCCTCCTCTCTCTCCTCCTCGGCCTCGAGCCTTTGTCTCTGGAAGAGGGAAGCTGCTGGAGCGCCTGCCTAGGCAGGCTCTGCAGCCTCTCACTGCCTCCCCTCCCTTCCCTCTCATTTAGTCCTTTCCTTGGGAAGCCTCTCTCAAGGTTCCATCCTTCCCCGTTTGTTCCTCTCCTTCCCTGCCTTCCTTTTCCCACCTCCTCCTTTTCTCCCTCCTGCTTTTCTCTCCTCTCCTGACACGACTCTCCTTGCCTTTAGGGAATGGAAAAAAACCCCACAGTTGGAACGTGGGGACCCCAGCTTCTCCCCCATCCCCTACTTTTCTCTGCCCTCAGCAGCCTCCCCCTGGACAAAGGGGTGGGGGGAGGAATCAGGTGGGGGCATTGTGAGGGGATTCTGGGACTCGGTGGGGCGGTTCCTGGAGCCCACGTCTCCAAGCAAAGCTTCTGGGACTCCCTGGGGTCCAGCCTGGCTCTGGCGGGACCCCCATGCGACCTGGACAGGAGCCAGCACAGCCCTGCTCCTTCCCCGGGCTGTCTCTGCCCCTCCAGCCGGGGTCCTCAGAGGTTTCTTCTCAACGTGCCTCCCTCCCTCTTTCCCCATCTGGCACCAACCTGCATTTACCTTTGTGAATATCACTTAAAATAAGCAACCTGTTGTCCTCAGCACTTAACAGTGTGCACATCTCTCTGCTCATGTCACAGCAACTATGTACCTCGGGCCCTAGTTCACGCTCCCTGGTGAATAAAGGAGGCATGTGAGCTCCTCGAGGTCCAGCACCTCGGGCGCTGCCATCAGACCCACCTGAACCGCACCCAGGTCTCAGCTCGCTGAGCCTTCAAACGGGCGCCAGGCTCAGTACCCTCCTGGGGCTCAGAGACCCAGAGAGGCAGCGTCCTCTGCCCAAGGTCACGCAGCCCCAGCTGGTGCAGAGAGAGCTGTCTGGGGCTAAGTGTGGGGAGCTTGCAGCCTCGGGGGACTCCACCATCTCGTTCCGGGGCTTGGCATCCTCTCCCCAGGTCAGGGTGGGGCTGGAACTGAGGGACCCCCCGCTTTGCTCCCTCCCCTGCTCCTGAACCCCAGGCTTTTCTGTGGGGCTGACTCGGATGGCTGGTGGAGAAGGCGCCTCCTGTCCCCCACATCACGGCTGGTTTCGTCCTCCTAGTCCCATCGGAGACCTCTAGCCTGGGCCCCCCTCTGTGCACCCCACTCTCTGTGCACCCCACTCTCTCTGCCCCCGTTGCAGTCTGGGCTCAGCTTCCCTCCTCCTCCCCTGCCCTCTCTCCGTTTGCTTTTCTCTCCCTCAGGTCTCTGCTTTCCTGATTCTGCCACCTGGGCTGGCCCTGGCTGGGCTCCCTCTGTCCCGTCTGTCATCCCTCTCTCCAAGGGCCTCTCAGTGCCCTTCCAGCACAGCTCTGCGTCTCTGCAGCACCCCAGCCCTCTGCCGCCTGCGTCACCCTTTCCCTCTTTCCCTCCCTCCCTCTCCTGTCCTGCTGTTTCTGCTCACCCCAACATGTACACACGCACGCACTCACAAAGACACACGCAGACACACACAGAGGCCGGTGCAGACACACAGCGCACACACGCAGCCCATGTAGCCGTCACTGCAGCAGTGGAGGGACAGAGGCTGCCCCAGGAGGAGGCAGAGGAAGGAGACCCCCACCCCTGCCCAGCTCTGACGTCCCGATGCCCGCAGACGCCTCGGGTGGCGTTTGGGCTGGGCGGGCTCCCCTGGTCCTGTGGCTCCGCCTTCTGAGTCTCAGGGGCAAGAGACAGCCTTGAAGAGGCCAAAGCTTCCAGAATTCTGGCAGGAATCCCCAGTGTGCCCGACCCGCGGTGGTCCCAGGGCAGGGACCTGGAAGTGGGCAGAGGGGTTGCGTCGGGGCATGGGCAACAGAAACCGCCACTCAGCACAGGATCTGGGGGGCCAGGCGGCCACAGGGCCTGCACCAGGACCACTGTGGGCAGCTCAGAGGTGACTGAGCCTCCATGCCCGGGTCTAGTGCTGCCATGGACGAGCTTCCTCGCTGTTCTTAGGTGCCTGTGGGAGCCTGACACTCCTGGGTTTGAATCTCACCCTTTTTTATTAGCTGTGCTACTTTGAGGGGCGACTGACCCCCTCCCCCTCCCTAAGGAGATGATGGAGCTGCCTGCACTTAGGACCCAGGGGGGGCTCCATGTAGCCAGCCTGGGGAGGGGTGGCCCTCTGCTTCCAGGTGCAGCTGTAGAGTCAGCCCTGGGTTCAAGTACTGACGCTTTCAGTAGCAGAAGGGGCAGGGCTGGGGGTGAGCCTCCTCGCCCCTTGTGGGCCCGGGCCCTCCCTTGCAGTGGAGGCTGGTCTTGGCAGCCTTTCTCTGGGTTTGCACCGGGGTCAGAGCCGGCACTGGATGTTTTGGGTTTCAGGGGTTCTGTCTGGGGGTGTGCTGAGTGAGAGGGGGGCTGCCGGCATTGCTGCCTCTCGCTGGATGCCCGGAGCTCTCAGCCATTCTGCTGATGCCTGCCGAGTGTCGTCGGCCCTGAGTTGGAGTCTGGGCAAATCTCGGGATCCACTGAGCCTCTGTTTCTTCCTCCATAAAACGGAGATGAAAGCAGCACAACCCTCCCGGTGTGAGGCTGCGGGGAGATCGCCCTGGACCGCTCTTAGCTCAGCAAGTGCTGAGGTTGAAATGGGAGTGGCGGTTGCTAGTTTCATCTGCTGGGCCAGTCTTTAGGTGTGCAGCCCTCCCTCCGCCCTCAGCCCACATGAGCTCAGGGGCCTTGTTCCCCAGCTTTCTGTGCCCAGCAGAAGATGGGGTGGGGGAGCAAAAGGGGGATGGAGCCTGCACCCTCCCCAAGGCTGGAGGGGGCCTCCCACTGTGATCAGGGCCCAGCCTTTCCCCAGTGCGGACGCAGACCCTGGACACTGGGAAGGTGCTCTGCTCCCTCAAAGATCTCGCTTTGACTGGGTGCGGTGGCTCACCCCTGTAATCCCAGCACTTTGGGAGGCCAAGGCGGGCAGATCATCTGAGGTCAGGACTTCAAGAACAGCCTGGCCAACATGGTAAACCCCATCTCTACTTAAAATACCAAAAATTACCCAGGAGTTGTGGCGGGCACCTGTAATCTCAGCTACTCAGGAGGCTGAAACAGGAGAACCACTTGAATCTGGGAGGTGGAGGTTACAGTGAGCCGAGATGGCGCCACTGCACTCCACCTTGGGCGACAGAACGAGACTCTGTCTCAAAAAAAAAAGAAGATCTGGCTTTGCTCCAAGATTGGAAGCCAACCAAGAGTAGGGGGCAGGGGCTCCGAGGGAGGCAGAGTGTGGGGTGTAAGAGGGTCACCCGCAACTCCATGAGCAGGGGACAGGGTGGGCTGGAAAGACCTGGGGCCACAGGGGCATCCTCAGAGTGCTGTCCCCAAAGTTGGGTTCTGTCCCAGCTCCAGCAGCGAAGCCCGTCTTCCTCCTGTCTGCCCCCTTCCTCCTCACGGTGCCTCTACCTCTGCTGACTTTACACTTGTTTGTTAATCCTCAGGCTCCCCTCAGCAGAATGGCAGCTCCTTGGGGGAAGGGAGGTGGCCTCATTCTCTGCTGCATCCTCAGCACAGGGTAGGGTCCTGGCAGCAGTCGGGTGAATGAGTGAGTGAGTGAATGAATGACTTCTGGGGCAGCCGGGGCTTGTGGCCTGAGAACACCAGCTCCACTTGGCCTTTTCTAGATGTGGACTGAGGACAGATGCTGACCTGCTTGTCGTAGCCAGCCTGGGGGTGGGACAGCTTCTGGGCATGGCTGTGGAGTCAGCCCTGAGTTCAAGTCCTGATGATCTCAGGAGAAAAGGGAGCAGGACTGGGGGCTGAGCCTCCCCACCCTGTGTGAGCCGGGCCCTCTGGTGCAACGGGGCCTTGTCTTGGCAGTCTTTCTCTTGGTCTGCACTGGGGTCAGAGCCAGTGCTGGATGTGTCAGGTTTGGGGGTCACAGTACCTCAATGTCTTTCTCAAAGCCTCAGGCTGAGGGTCTTGCGAGACCAGTGCCCTCACTCCCTGCTTCGGTTTCCTTGGCTCAGCTCCCGGCCACTCCCTGGCACTGCCAGAGGATCACTGTCTCTTCTCCCCTCACTCTCCCACCCAGAGATCCTTCGCATAGCTGTTCCCTCTGCTGGGGATGCTATTCCCGCTATTCCCGCTGCTGTCTGCAAGGCTGCTCCTGAGGCCCCGCCCCTCCTCTGAGACAGCCCCGCCTCCCGGAAGTGACTCCCTTCCTTCGCCCTTAGTCCAGCCTGCCAGCATCTCTGGAGTCACTGTGTTTCTCTTTGCCAGTCACCTGCCTGTCTCCTCCTTGACAAGTTAGCTCCATGCAGGTTCGCCCGGCTGCTTCCCCAGAGGCCTCAAAGTACCTCCACGGAAGGTACCAGAGCTTAGAGCAAGGCCCAGCACACAGGGCATGCGATGGTGAATGAATGGATGACAGAGCAGGAGAATGAATGATTGAACAAGCGAGAGCGTGAGTTTTGGGGATTAGACTGCCTGGGTCTGTATCCTTGCCAGCTCTGACCCTTGGGCAAATTACTTATCCTCTCTTGGCCTCAGTTTTCTCATCTCTAAAATGCGGATGATCTGGTGCTCGCCTCATAGGGTGGTTACGTGGATTAATGGTTTCAGGGATATTTGATATCTGCAAGTGTGTAACAGATGAATATCAGTTGAGCTTTTCAGGCATAACCGGTGCACATCCCAACTCTTGATGGAGTCTCAGGAGCAGCCGTGCAAATAGCAGCGGGAATGGCATTCCCGGCGGAGGGAACAGCATCCACGGGACGTTCTGGGGGGAGAGCAAGAGTGGAGGGAGAGAGATGGATTGGCAGTGCCAGGGAGTGGCCGCGGGGGCTGAACATCGACAGAAACCAGCCACAAAGAGGAGGCAAGCCAGGCCAGGGGGAAGCAGGAGGAAGTGCAGGGAGCGAGTGCTGGTCTCGAAAGGCCCTCAGCCCGAGGCTTCGAGAAGCCCATGGAGGTCCATGACCCCCAAACCCCAGCCCCACCCAGCTTCTCTTGCAGTCGTCCTCACCCCAGGAAATGGCACCTCCCACTGCCCATGACACAGAAGTCATTCTTGGTGCTTTTCTTTCTTCCGCACCCACATCTGATCCTTTCACAGATCCTGATGGCTCTACTTAAAATACATCTGAAATCCAGCCACTTTCACCTCCACTGCTGCTGTCCCCGGCCAGGCCGTCACCGTCTCCCCTCTGGGCTCTACCAGCTCCTGGCTGAGAATTCTGATCAATTTCCCTGGTTTCTCTCTGGCCCCTTCAGTCTATTCTCACTCAGAAACCACAGAGATTGTTTAAAAAAACAAATCAAGCCAGGCGCAGGGGCTCACGCCTTAATCCCAGCACTTTGGGAGGCCGAGGCGGGTGGATCGCTTGAGTCCAGGAGCTCGAGACCAGCCTGGGCGACATAGCGAGCCCTCACCTACAAAATATACAAAAATTAGCCAGTGTGGGAAGTAGAAAAGTTCCTTTTTAAAGTTTTCTTGTTAAAGAATAAGCGTGCTAATAACTTTGTTAAGCCCTATCCTATGTAGCTGTTAGACATGCTTATAGACACGTAGTACATTCTATGTCCTTGTACTTTAACCAAGATATCTGTGCTGGACGTGCTCACAGGCGTGTCCCCAGCTCTCCATTGCTTTTCCTTGTTTAGAAAAGTTTTAAGTTATTAGCCAGTCAGGTTTTGGTTTAGATTGTGAGGTGTGACTCCAGCCAACGGAGATCAGACACAGCAGTAAGGAGGACCCCAGATGCATAAGAAGTAAATGTGTGTGTATTCCCTTTGTTCTTTTTTTTTTTTTAGATGGAGTTTCGCTCTTGTTACCCAGGCTGGAGCGCAATGGCGCGATCTCGGCTCACCGCAACCTCCGCCTCCTGGGTTCAGGCAATTCTCCTGCCTCAGCCTCCTGAGTAGCTGGGATTACAGGCACGCGCCACCATGCCCAGCTAATTTTTTGTATTTTTAGTAGAGACGGGGTTTCACCACGTTGACCAGGATGGTCTCGATCTCTTGACCTCGTGATCCACCCGCCTCGGCCTCCCAAAGTGCTGGGATTACAGGCGTGAGCCACCGCGCCCGGCCTTCCCTTTGTTCTTTGTTCTCTCGTGGCAAGATGGCTAGCGAGAGTACCCTTCCTGCAGTCCAGGAAGTAAAAACTGCGTTGCTAAAAGATCTTTTGTCCCAGCGCTGATTCCTCTTTGTGGCACCGAACATCTATTTCCAACAGCCAGGTGTGGCGGCGTGTGCCTACAGTCCCAGCTACTCCGGACCTGAGGTGGGAGGAGCCCAGGAGGTCAAGATTGCAGGGAGCAAGATCGCAGCGTTGCACTCCAGCCTGGGTGACAAAGTGAGGCCTTGTCTACACACACACACACACACACACACACACACACGCTCTGACCCTGGGCTCGCCCTCACCCTCCCTGGCTTTAGGTGCCCTTAGAGTCAGGACACAGGGCACGCCCACCCCAGGGCCCGGGCACCTGCTGCTCCAGGCTCCCCATGGGCCTCGGCTCCCTCCCCCACCCAGGTCTCAGCTCCAGCGGCGTCCCCTCCCCTCCCTGGCCTCCCTGCCCTAACTCCAGCCCTCTTGTTCTCCGCTCCAGCCCCTCACCCTGCTCCCTGGATCCTAGCACTGGTTTCCTGGTTCTTTGTCTCTCTTTCCCAGAATGTCAGCCTTGAAAAGGCTGGAACTTGGCTTTGCTGTTCAGTGTCTCCTGGTGCAGAGAAGAGTGCCTGGCGAGAGTCTGTGCTCATAGGTATTGATTGGACCAACGAGTGAATGGTGACGAGGACTATTATTACCATCATTGCTTGCTGAAAGCTGGAGGAAGCTAGATGGAGGAGAGGGTTGATGTGATTATGTCTAATAAGAAAAAACAACAACTAACAGGGGCCTGCTCCCGCCAAAGACCGAAGACCAGTGGGCCTCTGTCCTCCAGGCGCCGTCTTGCTGCTGCCATGGTTACCATGCTCCGCGGGCTCCAGAAGAAAGCCAGGCCAGGCTGACTCTGCAGTTCTGCCCAGCTTCCTTGGGTAGCCCAGGGCCTGGTAGAGAAAGATCCCATCCAAAAACAGCCGGCCTCCCCGGTCTTATCTCCGCGGTGCCCACGTGGAGGGAGAAGGGAGGCATTGCTGTTCTTCCAGAAGAAACAATCCAGACCCACTCTGCATTTGCGGAGGACCTGGCCAGGCCCTGGGTAACTCTAAGTCCTGCGGATCCCGGTCCCCGCCCTCCGGGAGGTTTCTGGAAGCAGGGAGGGGCCAGAGACAAGCACTGACTTAGCTGTGTATAAAAATAGCAAGGGCTCGCACGTGACAGGGAGAGTCAGGTGCGGAGGAGCAGGGAGAGCTCATAGCTGCCCCAGCCTCTCTGTCCACTCGCCCGATGCATACCCTCCAGGCCGAGGTTTCTGGGTTCCCACGTCTCCAGCAGGTCCATCCCAGACTCCCAGAGGCCTGGACCGGAGCCGCTCCCTCCACAACCCCAGGTCTCAACCAGCGGCTGGCAGAGGTTAGAGGGCTGGCACAGACCTCACTGCTGGTGGCTGGCAGAACTTCAGAGGGGTGCAGAAGGGACACTAACTTAGCAATAGCATCCTGGGGTCGTCTTTCTCACCTCTCTGCTCCTTCAGCTGACAATCCAATCCTGCTCTCCACTGCCGAGAACAGACTCTGCACCCCCAGAGAGCCTATGAACGGACCACTGCACCCCAAGGAGCAGCTGCAGGGTTTGGGGGTCCAGGGCTCATCACCATGGCGGTCGCTGTCATCTCCATGACCACAATTGTCACCTTCATGACCAACCACCATCACCTCCATCATCACCACTGTTGTGAGAGAAATTGTGTCCCCCAAAAAGATAGGTTTGGCTGGGCTCGGTGGCTCACGCCTGTAATCCTAGCACTTTGGGAGGCCAAGGTGGGTGGATCAGCTTATGTTAGGAGCTCGAGATCAGCCTGGCCAACATGGTGAAACCCTGCCTCTATTAAAAATACAAAAAATTAGCCAGGTGTGGTGGTGGGCGCCTGTAATCCCAGCTACTTGGGAGGTGGAGGCACTAGAATCACTTGAACCCGGGAGGCAGAGGTTGCAGTGAACCTCATGCCATCGCACTTCAGCCTGGGCAACAAGAGCGAAAATCCATTTCAAAAAACAAAATATATAAATATATATATATATATAAATATATATATAAATATATATATGTATGTTCAAGTCCTAACCCCAGACCCTCAGAATGTGGCTTCGTGTGGTCCTTACAGAGGTAACTGAGGTTCCTATAAAAAGGGGAAAGGTGGTCAGGGTGCGGTGTCTCACGCCTGTAATTCCAGCACTTTGGGAGGCTGAGGCGGGTGGATCAGAAGGTCAGGAGGTCGAAACCATCCTGTCTAACATGGTGAAACCCTGTCTCTACTAAAACACAAAAAACTAGTCCAGTGTGGTGGCAGGTGCCTGTAGTCCCAGCTACTCGGGAGGCTGAGGCAGGAGAATTGCTTAAACTTGGGAGGCAGAGGTTGCAGTGAGCTGAGATCGCACCACTGCCCTCCAGCCTGGCGACAGAGTGAGATTCCATCTCAACAAAAAGGGGAAAGGTGAGCAGACACGCAGAGGGAAGATGATTCGAAGATGGAGGGTGGGAAGATGGGAGGACTGGAGGACAGGAATGACGCGGCCACACGCCAAGGCTGCCGGAAGCTGGAGAGAGGCCTGGGATGGAGGCTTCCCCAGCGCCTTCAGAGGCAGCGTGGCTCTGTCCACGCCCTTACTGAGGACCTCAGGCCTCCGGAACTGTCAGGCGGCTCTAGCAAGTGAATAGAGCTACCACTGGCATCACCATCACCACCATCATTATCACCCCGTCCTCATCCTCATCCTCAGCACCCCTATATTTGTTTATTCATTTATATAACCATGATCAGCATCACCATAATCATTATCATCACCATAATCATTATCATCACCAGTCCCCATCCTCATCCTCATCCTCAACACCCCCATCATCATTTATATAACCACCATCAGCATCACCACCATCATTACCACCCATCCTCATCCTCATCCTCAACACCCCATCTTCATTTATATAACCACCATCAGCATCACCACCATCATTATCACCCCGTCCTCATCCTCATCCTCAGTGCACCATCTTCATTTATATAACCACCATCAGCATCACCACCATCATTATCACCCCGTCCTCATCCTCATCCTCAGCGCCCCATCTTCATTTATATAACCACCATCAGCATCACCACCATCATCATCACCCTGTCCTCATCCTCATCCTCATCCTCAACACCCCCATCATCATTTATATAACCACCATCAGCATCACCACCATCATTACCACCCATCCTCATCCTCATCCTCAACACCCCATCTTCATTTATATAACCACCATCAGCATCACCACCATCATTATCACCCCGTCCTCATCCTCATCCTCAGCGCCCCATCTTCATTTATATAACCACCATCATCATCACCACCATCATTATCATAACCCCATTCTCATCCTCAGCACTCCATCTTCATTTATATAACCACCATCAGCATCACCACCATCATTATCATCACCCTGTCCCCATCCTCATCCCCATCCTCAGCACCCCTGTATTCGTTTCCTTCCTCATGGCTGAGGAACACATCACTGCAAATGTGGTGGCTAAAACAACGCAGTTGATTCTCTTGCTATCCTGGAGGCCGGAAGTCTGAGACGGAAGTCAGCAGGGTGATGCTCCTGCCCCAGGCGAGGATTCTTCCTGCCGCTTCCAGTTTTTGTGGCTTTAGGGCCCCTCGGCTCATGGCTGCCTCTCTCCAACCTCGGGCTCTGTCTACACAGGGCTTCTCCTCTTCCGTGTAATCCAGGCACTTGTGATGGTATTCAGTCCCCACCTGGGTAATCGAGGGTGACCTCCTCCCAAGATCCATAACTTAATGACATGGACAAAGACCCTTTTCCCAAATAACGTCACATTCGCAGGTTCCAGGGATTAGGGCATAGACATATTTGGTCGACATACTGTTTAACCCACTTAACGACCAGCACCACCACTGGCATTGCCAAGGTCGCCAGCCTCAGTTAAGTCCAGAGAGCACCAGGTCAATCCAGGGGCCTCACCTGAGTCATGGCCTTTCTTCCTTAAGACAAACTCAGAGCAGGCTCTGTTATTTATTTATTTATTTATTTTAGATGGAGTCTTGTTCTGTCGCGCAGGCTGGAGTGCAGTGGTGCAATCTTTGCTCACTGCAACCTCTGCCTCCCAGGTTCAAGTGATTCTTTTGTCTCAGCCTCCCAAGTAGTTGGGATTACAAGTGCCCACCACCACACCCAGCTAATTGTTGTATTTTTAGTAGAGATGGAGTTTGATCATGTTGGTCAGGCTGGCCTTGAACTCCTGGCCTCAAGTGGTCTGCCCGCCTCGGCCTCCTAACCTGCTGGGATTATAGGCGTGAGCCACCATGCCTGGCCTCAGCTCTGCTACTATCCTCATTACTTACCGCTTACAGAGGCCAAGGCTTGGAGGGAAGAACTCTCTGGCCAAAGGCTTCACTTTGAAATGAAGATGTAAACCCTGGCAGTCTGGCATCAGTAGCCCCATGCCTAACCATGGTTGTCCTGCCTGCAGCCCCAAACTTCTGATCATACAGATAATTCCACAGATGGAAGAGTGAGGTGACTAGCACCTGAACGGGAGGCACAGTGCCACGGTGCCATCCAGGCTCTACCACCTGCTGGTGACACATCTTAGCCCCATCTCCTTCCCCTCTCTGGGCCTCAGTTTGCCCAACTGTAAAACAGGAAGGGGGTGGGAGTTGGTCTGGGTAATCACCAAAGTCCTCCCAGCTCGGGTTCTGCAATGCTGGGTGTCTACTGTCATTTATGTCACAAACACTGCCCAGGACCCCGACTCACATCAGCTAAACCCTCTAAACCCACCAGCAGCTGCTGAAGAGTTCTGCTTGAAAGGTCAGCCTGTGGGGTGAGTGCTGGATGGGGAGTGGAAGGAGGTACTGGCTTACCGGATGCCTGCCTGTATCTCAGGGCTGGGAACCTCTGTCTTATACTCTACAAGCGCTAGGGTGGGCGTGGGGTGGGATGGGGGGGGTGGGGGATGCTCTTTCTTCTTGGAACCTGTGACTTTTGGTTCACACATTCAGGGAGGGCTGTGCAGCTGAGAGCGGCTGGTGCTGGGAACGGAGCTGAAGATCACTTGATCTTGCCATGACGCGCCACTCCCAGGGCCTTAGCCAGAAACTGGCCCTCAGTGCTAGACTCCAGAGCATTTGCAGCAGCGATCCGGGGAAGGGAAGGCCCGTGTCCATCCTCTAAAAAGGCTCATCTACTGCCAAGAGATGCGCAAAGGCCTCCGTGACCAAAGGCTAAGCCTCATGCCCTTGGAAGAGAAAAGAAAAACATGAAACAGAAGGGCTGGGCCCAGTGGCTCACACCTGTAGTCCCAGCACTTTGGGAGGCTGAGGCAGGTGGATCACCTGAGGTCCGGCAGGAGTTCGAGACCAGCCTGACCAACATGGAGAAACCCTATCTATACTAAAAATACAAAATTAGCCTGGCGTGGTGGCACATGCCTGTAACCGCAGCTACTTGGGAGGCTGAGGCAGGAGAATCGCTTGAACCTGGGAGGTGGAAGTTGCAGTGAGCCTAGATCATGCCATTGCACTGGGCAACAAGAGTGAAACTCCGTCTCAAAACAAACAAACAAACAAACATGAAACAGAAAAAGAAAAATAAGAAACAGGCTGAAGGGGCTCTGAAGGTTGTTTTCAAATCTGGGTTGTTCACTAGGAGTTGCTTGTAAACATTTTTTTATTTTTAGTTTTAGAGACAAGAGTCTCGCTCTGTCACCCAGGCTGGAGTGCAATGGCACAATCTCGGCTCACTGCAACCTCTGCCTCCTAGGTTCAAGTGATTCTCCTGCCTCAGCCTCCCGAGTAGCTAGGATTACAGGTGCCCGTCACCACACTCAGTTAATTTTTGTATTTTTAGTAGAGACGGGGTTTCACCATGTTGGCCAGGCTGGTCTTGAACTCCTGGCCTCAAGTGATCTTCCCGCCTCAGCCTCCCAAGGTGCTGAGATCACAGGCATGAGCCACTGCGCCGGCCCAACAGATTGTTTTTAATCCATGTTACGGTGCGCAGTGCAGAGGCCTTTTCCCTCTGGCTTCCCTGTCCAGAGCTGTAACTGTTTGCATTTGAGCAGATACGTCCAAGAGTGGGAGCTGAGTTAGGGACAGAATCACAAACTTTAATTAGCAGGATGAGATTAACAGCCCAGCAGGGGCTTGGGGATGAGGGGGGCGTCCTTCAGGCCCATCTGATCCCAGTGAACAGCTCCCCATAAGCCCCCCCCAATCCTGGGACACTGGAAACCAGGCGCCCTGCGAGGGTGGAGGGAGGCCACCCGCCTCCCCGCGCGGCCAGAATCGCACGCCCCGGCAGCCTGCCCTGGCGCGGTTCAGCAGGGCCCAGAACGTTCTGGTCTTTATCTGGTTTAGTTTTAAGTGCTTCCAACGGCAGCGGGGCTGTTCCACCACAGTCCCCAGGAAATTGGTCCGTGTAGGACGGAGCCTTCCCGAGAATGAAGTCATCTGTTCCTTTTTTATTTTTTGTTGTCTTTCTCCTTCAACGCGAGTCACCGGGCCCCTGCAGTACCTCCCCGCGCCAACGCGCCCCGCCGAGGGGCCCGGCCGGGCTGGCGGGAGAAGGGGCGAGGAGCAGAGCCCCGGGGTGCGCGGCCGCCCACCGCTCCCTGCCCGCGCCCCGCCCCGGCCCCCGCCCGCCGCGGCCTGAAGGTGAGCTCCCTGGGGTCGCCCGCGCTCCGGCGCGGCCCGCTCGGCAAACAATAACAGTAAATAACGCTCCCTTGTCAACGTAATAAAAACGGAAACGGTTACAATGTTTTTTAATAAGCGTCCCCCATCAATCTCCCTCCCCCTCCCTCGCGGGCCGTGGGCACCGGGAAGGAGGAGTAAGGGTGGGGGGCACCGGGGCGCCCTGCTTAGGGGGCCCGGGGTGCAGGAGGAGGAGGACGCCCGGGGGAACAGGGGAAAACACAGCAAGTGAGAGACGAGGGGGCGCGAGCGGCCGGGGTCACGCGCGCCAGCCGAGCCGGGAAGCGGCCGCGGTGAGTAACACTGTTGCCATGGCGACGTGGCCGCGAGGAACAGGAAGCGGCAGAAATAGCAGCCACCGCAGCCCGCGCCGCTCGGCCCCTCCCCCCGAGCCCGTTGCCACGGAGACCGGGCCGGAGCGAGGCTGCGCAGGCGGCCGCGGCCTCCTGCGCCCCAACCCGCGCATGCGCAGCGGGGCCTGGGCCACGCTGGCGTCGCGGGGGTGCCCAGCCGCCGCGCCAGGGCCACCCGTACCCCCAGATCTGCCCTGGGCCGCCCGTTCGGGTCGGGGGTGGGGTGCGGGGGAGGGAAAAGACAAACTGTCTCTTGTTTGCCTGTGGAAAGCCGCCCCGCCTTTGTTCCGGGCGGGTTCGTTGGTTTCCAAGCGCTGAAGGCGGGGAGAGGAGAGGGCAGGGACCCGGGCCCAGCGGTCCCGGACGTTTTCCGAGCGACAGACCCTGGGCCCACCTCGGGGACGCCGAGGGGACGCGGGGCACCAGCCCTACCCTCTGGAGCTCAGGCCCCGGGGCTGCCTTCCCCAAGCGGGACCTCCCCTGGGAGTGGGGGTGCTGCCCCAGGACCCCCTTCCTGGGTTTCCTGGTCCTTTTGTCCACGTATCCTCCTCCTCGATGGAACCAGCAAAGAGCACAAAGCGGAAAAGACATCCTTGCCGCCCCCCAGGCTCCCTCATCCAGCAGCAAACTCTGAAACCGTCCACACCCCTCCCAAAGTTGAGAGAAATGTTTCCTAAACAGCCCGCGCCCCAGCAGCGTGTTTATGTGGAGGTGGCCTCGCGTGTCTGAGGCTGGGGTGTGTGTGCGCGCCGGGGGCACGCGATCATCTCTCAGGCTGTTTGTGGAAAAAAATTTTTTTTCTCTCCAGATTTTGTTTGGTTTGTTTTTAATAAGGGTCAGAGGTCTGGGCTTCTGTGGGGAAGGGGCAAGGGTCATCTCGGATGGCCAGGCCGGGAGGTCCCAGGGGGACGGGTCACGGGGCCTGCACTGCCAGGCGAGGAGGGAGTCAGAGCCGCCCCATCTGGCCCTGCTCCCGGCGGCGGCCGGTGGGAGTCAGTGGAGACAGGATCGGCGGGCTGCTCCTGGGGTATGGCCTTAGAGAGGATCCAAGCTAAGGACTGGGATCTCTGTCCCCAGACAGGGCAGCTGTCACTTCCCGGGCCCGGTCCTGGCCACACTGGCCAAGAGAGAAGGCGAGCAGAGTGGTCCGGGTCTCGGGGGCTTTCTGCATTGGAAAGGGGAGGCTTTTGTTTTTTGTACGAGGCGGACATTGAGCAGGCTGACCAGATGGGAATGTAGGGAGGGTGTGCAGGAAGGGGGACCAGCCCCCTGCTTCAGACCTCCTCCCCACCACCATGCCTACCAGCCTGGGCTCCCACTGCAGCCCTGTTTTGGCCAAAGGGAGGGAGGGGCTCGAGCTGATGTTTCTTCTTCCCTCCTCCCCCTTTCCAGATGTGAGAAAGGAACTCCGCCCTGTATGGGAGGCTTGTCTGGTATCCAGAAGCCTTAGGGTCCGCGGTAGCGATCTGGGTGTTATACTGCTGTCTCTCCTTGACGGAGGAGACAAACCTGTGGGGATAAGGTGCCTGGAAGCTGTTGCTATAATCTAGAGAAGCCCCACCTTGGCCCAGTGGGCAGTAGCCTGCGCTGAGAACGGGGACTCCAGGACTAGAGAGAGAGTCCTGGGCCGGGCGCGGTGGCTCAAGCCTGTAATCCCAGCACTTTGGGAGGCCGAGGCGGGTGGATCACGAGGTCAAGAGATTGAGACCATCCTGGTCAACATGGTGAAACCCCGTCTCTACTAATACAAAAAATTAGCTGGGCACGGTGGCGCGTGCCTGTAATCCCAGCTACTCAGGAGGCTGAGGCAGGAGAATTGCCTGAACCCAGGAGGCGGAGGTTGCGGTGAGCGGAGATCGCGCCATTGCACTCCAGCCTGGGTAACAAGAGCGAAACTCCGTCTCAAAAAAAAAAAAAAAAAGAGAGAGAGTCCTGGCGGTGGATCCCGGCTCTGCCGAAGCCACAGCTTGTGCATCTGGACAACAGGGACAGCAAAGTGCCCCGTCACTGAAGGTGATGGCTCCTGGAGGTGGTACACACAAGCTCGTGGCATGGCGTCTGGTGCACAGTAGGCACTAGAACATGGAAGCTGTCATTGGAGCTGGTGTGACCCAGGATGGCCACTTCGGGTCTCTGACACTCGAGCTGACTGTGTCCCAAGACAGGTTCATCTTTGGTCCAGGCTCAAAGAAGAGAGCACTGGGCTGGGGTCAGGAGAAGCAGAGGCCATGGGTTCTGCCACCAGCCCACTGTGTAATCCAAGGCAAGTCCCTGAGCTGCTTTCAGCCTCAGTCTTCCCATCTGGCAAATGGGGATAATAATCACAACCACCACTGATTGTGAACTTAGTGCCAGGCACTCCACCGACGTCTGTACATTTCCTTATGGAATTCGACCCTCGAAACAACCAAGTGAGGTAAAGACCATGGTGATCCCAGTTTCACAGATGAGGGGACAGAGCCTCAGAGAGGTGAAGTCACTTGCTGGTGACACCACTGGGAAGTGGTGCGGTTGCTGTCACACCCCTGAGAACCAGCCTGGAGCTGCTGCTCCTGTCTCTGTTCCCCCACCCTTCCTGCTCACCCCCTGTACTTTTTGGTGGCTCAGGCCACAGCCCTTCCTTTGTATTCGAACCCTTGGATCCAGCCATTCTGGAATCTTCTGAGTCAGGTGGAGATCCAGCCCGCTCAGTGGGAGACATCCTCAGGCGTAGATGGGGGCTTGAGGGAAGCCAGGTGGGCCCCACACAGTCCCTGCAGTCAACCCGGCAGCTCACAGCCGATCTGCCGTCCACCGTGTCTCCCCTGCTGTTTACACCGAAGGGTTGGGGTTCCTCACACACGCGGGTGGACGCGTGGCCTCCAGATGGTGCCGTTAATCCTGCTGGAAGCCGTAAATCAGCGTGATTGTCCCAGCTTCCCCTCCCCTCCTCTGAGCTGTCACCTCCGAGGAGCTGGTGGGAGCAGCGCCCCTCCCGCCCCGCCCTCCCGCCCGAGCCTTTGTTCCTGCTCAGTCGCCGGCAGGAAGTGGCCCAGTCACGGTCCCCACGGCCTGGCCCGTGTTTGAATCTCAGCCCTGTCACTGCCTAGCACGATGGCTTTGGCCAAGCACTTCATCTCCTATTATCCTCAGTTTCCTCATCCATGAAATAGGGTGGGTCACAGCGCCTGCCTGATCCCAAGGATGGGGGCTGCTGTGTGTGAGCGCCCCACCCTGGGCCTGGCTCCCGGAGGTCCTGGGACATGCGGCTGCTGCTAACCAGTGTTTACTCCCGGCTAGGAGTGGTATGTAATGCCTTAGCTCAGCGAATCCTCAAACAAGCACGTTATTACCCTCTTTTATAGGTGGGGAAGCTGCCACTCCGAGAAGGGAGGGAAGTTGCCCAAGGCCACACAGCCAATTAGCAGAAGAACTGGGATTAAACCGGGCAGGCCTATGCAGCTCTGAAGACCTCGCTGTAACCTTAGGTTCCTGGCCCTCCCTGCCGAGCCCCTCTGAGGCTCTCTACCAAACCAGCGTCTGCAGTGACAGCATCGTTAGCCCTGCCCGGAGCCGCTGGGTTAATAGGTCCTTAATAAAGCCAGCGGAGGCGTCTGCAGCTTCCCAGGGCAGGGGCCGAGGGGCCAGGTGCAGCAGATGCGTCCTAATGAAAATATCGGTGGGGAGGGGGAGGGGCCCATGGGGTGAGCCGCCTGCTCACGTCTCCAGCTTCCTGACCTCTGCGGCTGAGTCACTGCAGGCCTCCAGGTGCAGGGGACAATCAATTCCATCACTCATCCATCCATGCCGCCTTGCTTTCTTCCATCCATCCATCCATCCATCCATCCATCCATCCATCCTCCCGATCACTCACCCTCCCTCCCTGGCTTCCCTGCATCCATCCATCCATCCACGAACCCACTCACCTACCCATTCCCTCCCTCCCTCCCTCCTTTCCTTCTCTCCTTCCTTCTGCCCATCTGTCCCTCCAGTGTTTACTGAGCACCCATCTTGAGCCAAGCCGTATGTGAGGTGCCCAGGTTCCTCCCTTCGAGGAACTCACATTCTCAGAAGGATGCAAAACAACTAAGCCCAAGTACCCAGGGCGCCAGGAGAGGATTGGGCGTCTCGGGGGTCTGACGCTGGCCCCTGCAAACCTTCCTCAGCCAAGCTCGCCGGGTGACCTTTGGCAGATCGTACTCCCCGGGGGTCACTCTCTTCCACCTGTTCGAAAACGGGTGTCCCCGTGCATTCAGCTGCTATGAGAAAATACCTTAGACTGTGTTACTTATAAACAGGTTGATTGTTCACAGTTCTGCAGGTTGGGAGGTCCCGCATCAGGGTGCCCGCAGACTCGGTGTCGATGCGGGCCCTTCCTCAAAGATGGTGCGTTACAGCCTTGTCCTCATGTGGTGGAAGGGGCAAGCCCCATGGGCCCCTCCCCCATCACCCGACATTTTTGTTAGGATGCATGCCCAGGCCTCGCCTAACAGCACGAATCCCGTTCATGAGGATGGAGCCCTCGTGACCTAACCACCTCCCAGAGGCCTCACCTCTTAATACACATTGCAGATAATGGTGGGTTTTTTTCTTCTTTTCTTTTCTTCTTTTTTGAGACTGGGTCTCCCTCTGTCACCCAGGCAGCAGTGCAGTGACGTGATCTTGGCTCACTATAGCCTTCGCCTCCCAAGTTCAAGCAATCCTCCCACCTCAGCCTCCGGAATAGATGGGATTACAGGTGTGTGCCACCACGCCTGGCTAATTTTTGCATTTTTAGTAGAGATGGGGCTTCACCATGTGGGCCAGGCTGGTCTGGAACTCCTGACCTCAGGTGATCCACGCACCTCAGCCTCCCAAGGTTCTGGGATTACAGGCACGAGCCACCGTGCTTGGCACAGGTTATGTCCCGACATACGACTTTTGGCGGGGGTGGAGGGGGGTCAGGTCGCGGCAAAGGCGATGCATTGTGGTGTCTTCTGTTCTGTATTTCTACAATTCCAAGCAAGTGAGTAAGCACCCAGCTACTCCCCGGGAACCCGTTCCCACCGCGATCCCTGGGGTCTGCCTCCAACACCTGCAGGTCCTCCAGACTGAGGTCCAGGTCCGCTCCGACTGACCTGGACAAGCGTCGGTGGGAGCTGGCAGAGGTGGGGGCCGGGTCTCAGAAGCAGGAGACCAGGGGCAGGGCCTGGCTATGTCCCGTGATGTGTGACCCTGGGGAAATGGCATCCCAGAGTTATCCATCAGCTCAGATGAAATACCTTAGAGACTGGGGAAATGGCGGCTGTTGGGGGCATTACTATTATAATTATTGCTGTCATGTTGTTGCTACGATAGAAGCGGGTTAGAGCCACTGGCTCCGGGAGGCGTCGTTCATTCGGTGGTTACCACTCCTTCACCCACTCACTCAATAAAAGTTGATTACTGTGGCCGAGCACGGTGGCTCACACCTGTAATCCCAGTACTTCGGGAGACCAAGATGGGTAGATCACCTGAGGTCAGGAGTTTGAGACCAGCCTGGCCAACATGGTGAAACCCCGTCTACTGAAAATATAAAAATTAGCTGGGCGTGGTGGCAGACACCTGTAGTCCCAGCTATTCGGGAAGCTAAGGCAGGAGAATCGCTTGAACCCCAGAGGTGGAGGTTGCAGTGAGCTGAGATTGTGACACTGCACTCCAGCCTGGGCAATAAGAGCAAAACTTTGTCTCAAAAAAAAAAAAAAATAGCTTATCATGTGATCTGTGCCACATGTTGGGCCCTGAGCCAAGTGCTGGGAATATACTAGATAAAACTGGTTCCTGCCATCCAGGAAGAGCAGTGAATGGGTGTCACCTTGATTGCCAGCTCCCCAGTTGATAGAGGCTGTGTTGAGGATTCTGACCACATCTGGGCTTAGAGGGAAAGAGTGCTGTGATCAATTAGTAATGTCTGCCATGGCACAGGGAGAGGAGTCTACACTTCCTGGCCCTAACACTAAAGAATCGGCAGGATCTCAGACAGAAGACCCTTGTGACTGTGTGACTGTGGCTGCCTGACACATGACCAGGGACAGCAAGTCATGAACCTACTGCCTGCCTGCCTAGTTTTACCTGTTTTCGAAGCAGAGATGCCAACGTGGGACGCACTCATTTTTAGGAGCTGGAGCTGGACAGCCCAGCCTTCCTGTTTTAACCCAGCCTGCTCCGGCTGGAGTGAGGATCAAGTGTGAGATGCCCCTATATGGAAACACACCGCGCTCAGCAGATGCCTGGTGGGTGGCCGAGCAGGAGCTGGAGCAGCAGCGAGAGCGCAGGAGAGCTGGGCTTCCGGCTCCTCTGCCGTTGGCCCTGCTGGGGCCTCAGCCTCTCCATATGCTCAGGGGGCGCTTGAAAGATGGAAGTATCTTGGGGTCTCTGGAATCGCTGTCTTGTGCTGCAATGCTGAGACCTGGGGTGGGGGCAGGGGCAGGATGAAAGCGGGCCCCTGGAGGGGAGATGGTGGGAAGGAACACTCCAGTGCTCCATGTGGTGGGGGGCTGGGTGGGCAGAGGGAGCCGGGAGGACATGGGGAAAGGCGAGGAGAGGCCAGCGCTTCTGGGTCTTCCTGAGGGCTGCCCAGCTCCATCGGGGGTTGCTTCCCATGCACTCCCATCCCAGGGGCTAACCCCAAGCAAGAAAGGGCAAGGGAAGAGAGGGTGGGCAATGTGGGGGCCCCAGGGAGTGTTGGAGGGGCCGAGACCCTGACAGGTGGGCATCTGGGTTCTGAAGGAGTCCTGGCAGCAATGGCCCTTGTCCCCAAGGCTGGAAGCCAGGAGCAGTGGGCTGGGGCAGAAGACACAGGCCAAGCCCCAGTACTCAGGGAGGACGGAGCATCAGGGCTACCAGGGCAGCTCCTGGGGAGGCCAAGGTGATCCTCAGATCCTGAATACAGACTGGCCTCGTCTCCCAAGGGGACACAGCGTGCTCCCCAGGAGCGTGACTTGGGGATTTAGAGCACTGAGACTGTGCTACCCACTCCCATTAAACATCCCTCGTGGTTCCCAGTTGCCAGGAAGGGGAAGGCCAAACCCCTCAGAGGCAGCATATGCTGGTGGGTGAGAGCTGGGAGCCTAAGTCCTGGTTCCAGCCTGGCCACTCTTGGCTGTGTGACCACCGGCAACTCGCCTAACCTCTCTGGGCCTCATGGGCTCGTTGGAGGATGCGGTGAGCGAGTGACTGAGATGGGCTTAGCACAGTGCTGGCCACACTGTCACTGTTCAATGCCGGTGGCTGCTGGCTGTGACTGGCAGAGCATGGCACAGAAGGTCCTGGCCACCTGACACATGACCCGGTCGTCCTCTGCTTTCTCGGTGGCTCCAGCTCCACTAGCCAATGCTGCCCCAGCAGCACCAAGCTGCTCTTGGTTCCCTCAACACTCCCTGGTCTTTCATGCCTCTGGGCTGCTCGCTGCTCCTGCTGTGCCCCGCCAGGAATGCCCTTCCCCTCCAGGCTGCTTCCAGCCCCTGTCGGTTGTCAGGTGCCCTGGGAGCCCCCTCGCCCCCCAGGAGTGACTCGGTGCCCTGTGTGCATCCAGAGCTCCGTGTGCGGCATCAGGTCTGTCTCTCGTCTGATTCTGCGGTGTCTCAGGCACGCATGTCACAGCCTGTTCATTTTCTTGTCCTCGGTGCCCAGTGCTGCGCCTGTCACACGGTGGGTGTTCCGTCGAGTGGGCTGAAGGATGGGAGCGATCCATCCCCAACACGGTGGGCGTGCTCGGCTCAGGGACTGCAGATCGCTCTACGCTCTGGCTCTGTGTTCTCCTTCCTAAGCCTCAAGGAGAAACAGGACGCCTCAGCACTTCTCCCACGATTCCAGGGGGAGACACTTCGCTTCGATGAAATGCTCGCCTCTGAGTTAGTGCTCTGCATGAGGGGTGGGGACATGGAGGCCCTAGAAGGATCAGTGAGGCCCCTAATGACCTCCTCCTCTCCTCACCCCTCCCCTGCCTCTTACTCCTGCCCTGAGCAGGCACGGAGCTCCTGGGGTTGGGTGAGGAAGGGAGAGCAAGGGGCAGGGGGCGGATGGATAGCAGGTGCCCAGTCCTACAGGTGCTGCTGGGGTCAGGATGCCACTCTCTCCACCCTGGTGGTTTCTGCAGCACAGGGGCAGTTGGAAGTGGGGTAGTATGCTCCGTGGCCAGCCCGGGCTGGGCCATTGTCCCCACTGCCCTCCCTGGCTGCCAGACCTCTCACTTTGAGGCAGCCAGGTCTCCCTGTCCTGGCAGAGAGAAGGCTGTTGCTTTTATCTGGCTCTGCTCCTGGTCATCTGCCCTCTGACCCCACCTGCCCCAGGCTGAGGGCCCCTGCAGGATGCTCAAGTTCGACAGAGTCCGAGGGAGTAGTGAGTCCAGCCCTCCCATTTGGCGGATGAGAAAACTGAGGCCCAGGGAGGCAAAGAGGCTTGTCTGAGGCCACACCAGGAACCCAGTGTTCTGTCTATGGCTTGATGTCCTTCCAGGACAGGAGAAGACCTTGGCTTTGACCTTGAGGAAATAGCAAAACTTGGACCTCGAAGACAAGAGATTGCCATGACTAATTTGTGGGCAGGCAGCGTGACCTTGGATATGTTTCCTAACCTCGCTGAGCCTCGTGGTGCCCGTGAGGATTCAGTGAGATGACAACTACCCAGGGCCTGGCAGGCCTCCTGGCACGTCCCTGACTCTGTCGACAGGAGCTTCCGATACGTTGAGGGAACAGGTAAGTCTCACCTTGAACAAATCCAAGTGATGACATTTGCTTTTACACAGACGTAGCAGTTCTCCGACCTTTGTGCTGGTGTGGGAGGACCATGTGTGAGGGAGAAGGGCCTGCGCGGGTTTCTCTGTGTATACTCAGGCGTGCATCCTGCTCTGCCTCCAGAAGCCGTGACTCAAGAGAGGGGCTTGGTGGCTCTGGGCCTCATCTTGCCCATCTGCAAAATGGGAGCAGTGGGACCTCCCTCTGCAGGCTGCTGTACCCCTCCATGACATAACTTCGAGGTGCAGAGCCTGGTGAACCCAGGCCTTCCAGAAGTCCAACTTCCTCACCAGCTAAGCACCCAGTTCTGGAGGAAAAGCGCTCGCCTTTGGTTATGGGGTAGGTCAGGCAGACCTGGCCTCTGGGCCTGGGTTTCCTGGGGAGGGAGGGGGTCTAGGAGCTCCTGGGCTGAATGAATAGAGTCAGCCCCGCCTGCCTGCAGCCCTGTCCACAGCTGGTCATGCCTTCCTCCCTACCCTGCTGGAAGCTCGGGACCCACCAGGCCCTCCCCACTGCTGCTGGGTGCCGAGTGGCTGCCCTTTGCCAAGGAGGAGGTGGGGCAGGGGGTGTGCATTTTCCAGGCGATGTTTCCCTAGAAGCTCTGAAAATTAATTGGCCTTTAATGTGGCATAGTATTTATTTTAATTAACAGGAAATTGACCAATTTCTTAATAAGGGGCTTTGCGGAGGCTCTGTATTTGGGGTTGGCGGTATATGTGGTGGAGGAAGCGGTGATCAGACAAAAATGACACCCACAGCCCGGGAGGGGATTTTTCAGGCACCACAGATGAGGTGGACAGAGTGACGGGACAGAGGGGAAGGGCCTGGAGAAATGTCGGGGCAGTGGGAGGAGAGGGCTCCGGCCAGGGGACCCACAGCGGGCCGGGGGACACACCACAGGCCTCCGTGGGATCTACCTTTGACCTTGGCCTGCTGGGGTCAAATCCCTGATCCTTGTGTCATGACTGTGCCTCCTGCCTCTAGCAACGCCCCTTTCCCACTGGAGGAATTAACAGAGCAAGTCAGCACCTGTGCAGGATTGACAAAGGCCCCGTTGCTGTCCTGTTTTTTTTTTAAGGTGGAGTCTCTCCCTGTTGCCCAGGCTGGATGGAGTACGATGACTCGATCTCGGCTCACTGCAACCTCCACCTACCGGGTTCAGGTGATTCTCCTGCCTCAACCTCCCGAATAGCTGGGATTACAGGTGCTTGCTACCACACCCTACTAATTTTTTGTATTTTTACTAGAGATGGGGTTTCACCATGTTGGTCAGACTGGTCTTGAACTCCTGACCTAGTGATCTGCCTGCCTCGGCCTCCCAGAGTGCTGAGATTATAGGCGTGAGCCACTTCACCCAGTCCCCCCACCCCCACCTTTTTTTTTTTTTTGAGACAGAGTCTTGCTCTGTGGCCCAGGCTGGGGTGCAGTGGCATGATCTTGGCTCACTGCAACCTCCGCCTCCTGGGTTCAAGTGATTCTCCTGCCTCAGCCTCCTGAGTAGTGGGGACTACAGGCATGAGCCAGCACGCCTGGCTAATTTTTGTATTTTTAGTAGAGATGGGGTTTCACCATGTTGGCCAGGCTGGTCTCGAACTCCTGACCTCAGGTGATCCACCCACCTCAGCCTCCCAAAGTGCTGGGATTACAGACATAAACCACTGCACCCAGCCCCTGTTGCTTTTCTTAGATCTGATAGAATCACCAAGGTCCTCTAAGCATGTGTGCTGTGATGAGTGACACCATTTTACCAGTGGGGAAACTGAGGCCCAGAGACATGCTGTGTTTTACTGGAGCCTCACAGATGACCCTACTCATCCTTCAGGTCGGCCTTAAGCGCAGCGGTCTCGGGAGGCTGCCGTGACGCCCGCACGGAGCTCAGGGCCCTGTTCCACTCTCGACCGTGCCCTGCACTGCTCCTTCAGGGTCAGACGGCGGTGGCAGTGAACTGGCTCAATGTTTCACTGTCTGCCTCCCTCCTTGGACTATGAGTCCTCCAAGGGCTGGTACTATATCTGTGTACTCACCATTGAACCCCGTAAACCAGGCAGGACTGGCCTGTGGGGGGTAGGGGCCCGTTGTTTGTTTGTTGAATGAGTGAGTGAATGAATGATGGAGTCGGAGTGAAAACATACAGCCTGTCAGGCGCAGCGGCTCACGCCTGTAATCCCAGCACTTTGGGAGGCTGAGGTGGGCAGATTGTTTGAGCCCACGAGTTCGAGACCAGCCTGGGCAACGTGGTGAGACCCCATCTCTACAAAAAAACACCAAAAAATTAGCTAGGTGTGGTGGTGCGAGCCTATAGTCCCAGCTACTCTGGAGGCTGAGGTGGGAGGATCGCTTGAGCCCAGGAGGCAGAGGTTGCGGTGAGCCAAAATTGCACCATGGCACTCCAGCCTGGGAGACAGAGTGAGATCCAGGCTCAAAACAAAACAAAAACGCACAGCCCTGTGACACTAGTGAAGCCCGCCCGCCGCCCTCCACCTCGGGGTGTCTTTATGACTTTACAGATCTTAACTGGGGTGGGCCCTGATGGGGAAATCACCTCCCACTCCAGCAGTCTGTACTCATGCTCAGGGGACCTTGCTCACCCCCTCTCATTTCCTGGGGGTCGGACCCAGGAGCCTTTGTGCACACGTGGCTCACTGGAGTGAAGGGGAGAAGGGCGCTTAATCCCCTCCCACCCTGGATCCTGAAGGGACTGAACCCAGGGCCCTCCCTGCAGCTCCAGGCTCCAGTAACCAGGGAGAGCGGGCTGCCTGTGGCCCACACGCTGGAGCCTCATGGAGCCACTCCAGGTGCTCCAAGGGCCTGCCTCAGCCGCTGGCTGGGGGAAGAAAAGCATGACTGCCCACCCCCAGCTGGCCAAAGGCCTGCCAAGCCTCCCGGTCCAGAGGGCTCCTCGGCCCTCCGCCTGGACTTGGGCCCACCACGTTCCTACCACATTTATTTATTTGAAACTGTTTCTACCATGCTTTCTCTGTGCCAGACACCATTCTAAGTGCTTTAAGATATTTGTCCTCTTTATGAAGTAGGTACTATATGTCCCCATTTTACAGATGAGGTAACTGAGGCACAGAGAGGGCAAGGGACCAGCCCACTTTCCCCCAGGCTCTTCCTGCCGATTTTTGGGGATTGACTTCTCAACCTTCTTAGGTGTGCTCTGCCTCCCACTCAGCAGGCTCCGTCCAGCCCCTGGGCCTTCACTCACATGGGTTCCCTCAGCCCAGACACCGGACAGGCACAGCGCCCGGCATGCAGCTGTTCATTAATGAATGAAAGATTCTTTGCTCTTTAGAGCCAGGTGTGGCCTGCTCCCGTAATCCAGGCTACTCAGAAGGCTGAGGCAGGAGGATTCCTTGAGGCCTGGAGTTGGAGACCAGCTTAGGCAGCATAGACGGACCCTATCTCTAAATAAACTAAACTAAAATAGATTCTCTGTTTGTTCTCCCCAACCTGTCCTCTCGCCCTTCAAAGCCCAGCTCATCCAAGAAGCCTTCGCCCCCTTTCCAGTGCAAAGTCCCCAGTTACAGGTGTCCCCAGAGCACCTTCTATATGTGTCACTCGGCCTGGTGCCTGGTCTTGTCCACACTGGCCCCTGGCCCCTGGCAGCCCAGGCAGACGGGAGCCCAGGCCAGAGGAAGGCAGAAGCTGTGCTGGGGTTTGAGCCAGGGTTCTGGGCCCAGTGGCCTTATTAGACAGGTATTTATTGAGCACCCGCGTGGCAGACAGAGTGAAGGAGGTGGCCCCAGGAAGCCTCTTGGGTCCAGCTGGTGAGTCGGGAGCGTGCAGGACGGAGTGGCCTCTGTGCTGAGGCTGGAGGTGGGAGCAGGAGCTGATGGCTGAAGGGTGGCATGATGAGCCTGGGCACGTCCCAGACATCGGGACGGACGGTGAGACGAGTGTGGTCAACAGGAAAGGGCCAGCCATCGGGTGTGGTCCTCGTAGGGAGTCTGAGAGAACAGCATCGAGGGACAAGCCCGAAGGGTGGCACCACGTCCTCACTCACTCCACAGGTGCAGAGTTCCTGCAAGGTGACAGACACTGACAGAGGTGAGCCAAAGAGGTCTGCCAGGGCCAGGCTCGGTGGCTCACGCCTGTCATCCCAGCATTTTGTGAGGCCAAGGTGGGAGGATTGCTTGAGCCCAGCAGTTCAAGACCAGCCTGGCGATATGGCGAGACCTCATCTCTTGAAAAAAAAAAAAAAAAATTGAGACAGAGTCTCGCTCTATCTCCAAGGCTGGAGTGCAGTGGCACGATCTTGGTTCACTGCAACCTCCACCTCCTGGGTTCATGCAGTTCTCCTGCCTCAGCCTCCGGAGCAGATGGAATTATGAGTGGGCGCCACCACACCTGGCTAATGTTTTTGTATTTTTAGTAGAGATGAAATATTGGTCAGGCTGGTCTTGAACTCCCGGCCTCAGGTGATCCGCCCACTTTGGCCTCCCCTCAAAAAATTTTTAAAAATTAGCCAGGCATGGTGTCACACACCTGTAATCCCAGCTGCTGAGGAGGCTGAAGTGGGAGGATCACCTGAGACCAGGAGGTAGAGGTTGCAGTGAGCCATGACCATGCTGCATTCCAGCCTGGGCAACAGAATGAGACCCTGTCTCAAAAAAAAAAAAAAAGAGAGAGGGATCTGTCCTCCCAATGACATTTGGTGGGAGATGGAGGGGAGCTAACATCACCTAAGTAAAATAAACAAGATCACTGCAGAGTGTGAAGAATGGATGAGGCCCGTGAACCCAGCGCAGGAGAGGAGGCAAAGCTGGAAGCTGCAGTCAGGCGCCGGGGCTTCGTCCTGGGGCGGCGGGAGCCATGGCGGGCTGTGGAGCAGGGGTGTGGCGAGATTGGAGGGGTTTAGATGATACGGGTACCGCTGTATGGGGAGCTGGAGTAGGAGGAAAGACTGGGAGCTGAGGGAGCATCCAGACAAGACGTGGTGGCTGGGTCGGGGCGTAACGGGGTGGTCACCGGGTCCAGAGGAGAGTGGGTTTGAAAGCTGCCTTAGAGATCAAGGGACAGGAGTGGATGATGGTGATGAAGGCTGTGGAAAGTGAGGACGAGGAAGAGATGAAGCTGAAATCCAGCTTTCTGTCACCTTGGGGTGACAGTGGTGCCCATTTGCCTGTGTGGGGAGGTTGATGAGCTGAGCTTTGAGCCTGCCCAGGGTCGGATGCCTGGGATGGGCTTGGCGGGAAGGCCCTGCAGCCGCCAGTGGCCACGGCATCTGAGAGCCCTCGGAGAGGTCCCGCCTGCCTTCGGGGCAGAATGGAGACACGACCTCCAGCCACGGGCATCAGCCGCCTGAGGGCCTCACCTGATTCTGCATTTCCCAAAGAAGGGCTGGGGCCATCTTTCCCTCAGCCTTCTTGACTCATCCCAGATCATGTGCAGCACCAAACCTTCTAGAATCTTGAGGACTTTTCCTGCAGCTTTGAGAAGTCCTTCAAAGTGGCCGCCCCCGCCTCACACATTGCTCCCGCTGTGATCCGCCGATCAAAGGCTCCGGTGGCCAAGGGGAGAGCCTATTTCTCCAGGGAGGAAGGGACCCCCGTTGGCTCAGGGCTGTGTCCTCTGCTTAGGAAATCGCCACCGCTGCTGTCACCTTCTGCATGTTGCCTCTCGGCAATGCCCCCACTCCTGGTCCAGTTGGAAGTGATGCTTGGGTTGAGACTGAGGGGTCTTGAGCTGTGACCCCACGGGCATAGCTTTGGGTGGGGAAGTCCCTGGGGCTCCCTTCTTCTCTTTGAGGACCCTGCCCCTCTAGGAGGGGGCTATGTGTCTATTTCATTCCTACCACTGGGGGCTCCACAGAGACACAGCTGGGCTCTGTCGCTGGGCCTTGCAGGCTGACAGAGAAAGCGGTGTGTGTGTGATGTGTATGTGTGTGGTGTGTGTATATGTGGTGTGTGGTATGGTGTGGTGTGTGTGGTGTGTGGTGTGTGTGGTATGTGTGTGGTGTGTATGTGTGTGGTGTGTGTGTGATGTGTGTGGTATGTGTGGTGTGTGTGATGTGGGTGTGTGTGGTGTGTGGTGTGGTTGGATGTGTGGTGTGTGCGGTCTGTGTGTGGTGTGTGTATATGTGTATGGCGTGGTGGTGTGTGTGTATGTGTGGTGTGTGTGGTGTGTGGTGTGATGTGTGTGTGGCGTGTGTATGTGTGGTGTGTGTGTGGTGTATGTGTGATGTGTGTGTGGTGTGTGTGTGGTGTGTGTTTTGTGTGCAGTGTGTGTGTTGTGTGTGGTGTGTGTGTGGTGTGTGGTGTGGTTGTGTCTTGTGTAGTGCGTGTGTGGTGTGTGCGGGGTGTGTGTGTGTGCCATATGTGTGGTGTGTGTGTGCTGTGTGGTGTGGTTGTGTGTGTATGGTGTGTGAGAGAGAGAGAAGGAGAGGGAGAGGGAGAGTGCCTGCCTGAAACCTAATTGCCCGCTGTCTAATCCGTCAGCCGGAGGACAGCTTGCCGGCCCCTCCCCAGCGGGCTGATAAATGCCGTCCAAGGCCCCCTGCGCCAGAGCTGCCTTAATTGGTATCAGGACGTGCCTGGACTCCGTCCACCAGGCCCCTGCCTTCATCCCCTGCTGCCACCTCCTCCTCCACCCTGTTGGCCTCCAGGCCCTGGCAGGGCTCACCCGCTGCCCACCCCTGGGGCAGGTGCGGCAGCTGAGGCCGCAGCCCCAGGGGGAGGGTGTGACACCAACAACGACGGCTCCGTTTACGTGGCACCTACTGTGTGCCGGCTATGCTGAGAAGCCCTCTGCCCACGCTTCCCCGTCCTCACGCTGCCCTGTGAGGTGGGGAACCACGCTTCTTCCCCATCCACCCATGCAGGAGGCGGCACTGGAGCCCTCCACACCCCTGGACCCGGGCTGCTGCCAGGCACACACAGGGACCAGGACAGACTCAGGGCCCAGCTTCTGCAGGGCGCTCCTCCATGACTGGCAGGAAGGGGCTTGTTCCTAAATGGCCTGCTAGGGCTTAAGGGTGAGTGAGTGTTGACCCCTTGCCCATTTGGGGAAGTCCAGAGAAGCCTGGCAACCTGCCTAAGGTCACACAGCTAGGAAAGAAGGGGGAGCGACCTGGCCTCTGAAACAACCACAACTGCTTCTCCATGCCAGCTGTGTCCACATCACTCGAGGGGTGAGTTAGAAACCCAAAGGCCCCCTCTGGAATCCTGCTTTTCGGACTGAGTGCCCCAGGGATCTGGGTGGGCATCACATTCTCTCCAGGTGAGCAGCCCACTCAGGAACCCACTCAGGAAGTCTCCACTGATGGAGAGTGGAAAATCAGGAGGGGCTGAGTGGAGCGGAATGGGATGACATTTCATTCATTCATTCATTCATTCATTCATTCATCCAGCAACTGCCTTGTGCTGGGCTTTGCTATGGTTGCTGGCAGGACTGGCCACGTGATTTGCCCGGGCCCTGTGTACAAGGAAAAATTGGGGTGGCAAAATTACAAGTATTGAGAATTTCAAGATGGTGACGACAGAACAGTCAAGCAAGTATGGGGTCCTGGGAGACTGAGGAAGTGGCTCTCCCACAAAGCCAGTCCCACTGCTGGGGAGACCCCACAGGGAGACAGCCAAGCCAACGCGCCTGAGCGCCCTGATCCCCATCTGGTCCCCGTCCCCTAACTAGAATTTTGCAATTAACAAAAAGTCAGAAAAATCAAAGTCCTTTTGTTAAGATGGTGGTAAATCCATTTGGAGGCAAAACCTGACCTCAGCTGACAGGAAGCTACTTAGAGTTTTATTTATTCCTCTTGATGTGAACATTTGTACATTTCACTGCAGAGCTATTAATGTGATTGTGGGGACTGCCCCAGCCCTGCTTAAGGTGTAACCTAAGGTTACGTTTTAAAACTGTAGGTACCATTTTACACCTCGACACAGATCACCTCGAGTCCCTAATGCCGCTGGCCCCGGGGTTTAGGAGAAGGGATTTGGACCCGCATAGGACCTATACCAATACCTTGTATGGAACGATCACTGCGCACCTGTTTGTTTTGCTGTGACATCAAAGAAAGCACTGGGCAGGGTGAGGGTCTGTCAGTGACTCCCACCCCTGGTCTGCCTGCCCTTCGGGTGGTGGAGACCTGCTTGTGCTAGCAAGGGGGCCCCTGAGAAGACTGCAGGGGTGTCCCTCTCAGGGCCCACTGGGATCTTTATTTTGTATTAAGGAGATTGAGGGAGGTGTGAGGCCAAGCAGGAACGCAGCTTTCTCTTTCTTTGTTTCTTTTTTTTTTTTCTGAGACAGAGTTTCGCTCTTGTTGCCCAGGCTGGAGTGCAGTGGTGCGATCTCAGCTCACTGCAACCTTCCCCTCCTGGGTTCAAGCAATTCTCCTGCCTCAGACTCCTGAGTAGCTGGGATTACAGGCATGCGCCACCACACCCGGCTAATTTTGTGTTTTTAGTTGGCTAGGCTGGTCTCAAACTCCAGACCTCAGGTGATCCGCCCGCTTCGGGCTCCCAAAGTGATGCAATTACTGGTGTGAGCCACCGTGCCTGGCCGCAGCTTTCTTAAAAAGAGGAAAGAAGATGGCTTTATTGATTACAAATACACATATGTTTATTGCTCAAAAAGTAACATAAAAGGAAAAAGTAACAATAACCTGAAATCCACCCCTTTAAAGTACCTACTGATGTTGTTTTGTGACTGTCCTTGCAGATTTTTCTAGATATACGACTTACTTTTCGAAGCTGGGCATACAGTTCCCAGTGTTTTGCAACCTGCTTTTTTGCTCCTTTGCGGAACAATAGGTGTGACCATCTTCCCACGTCTGCCTCGTCATTTCTCGGGAGGACCTGGGAGTCCGTATCTCAGAACCAGCTCCAACAACCCCCCTGCTGGACGCTGTTTGAGTCAGCTTTTTATTACTGCGCAGTCCCCGAGATGGCATCCTTGTGCACACGCCCGCGTATTTTCTTAGGTTAGGTCTATAGATGTGGAGCCCTGGGTCCCACACGGGGATACAACTGTCACCCTGAAGATATGGCAGATTGCTGACATCACATTCCCCGCCCCGCGTTCCAGCAGTGCCAGTGGGCCCCTCTCACCCAAATAGCCATTCTGTATCCTTAGGAAGAGGGGCCTGACCCAGCCAGGCAGGGGGTCCTTCCAGAGCAGCCCCTCTGCAGCACTGGGGGAGGCGGGGAAGCCAGCCAGGGTACCATGTGGACAGCTAGGCCATCAGGGACCCTTCAGCCACCTTGGAGTACCTCCCTCCCCGCCGCCTCCACTTGCTCCCAGCCCACCATCCCCGGCCCCTTGGCTGCCACCCCCAGCTGGACCTGAGCCACCTCCCTGGCTCTCTGGCTCTCTCTTCTCAGATGGGGATACAGGCTGGACTCCAGGCCCCATCACTCCCTAATCACTTGAGCTCGCTCCTGATTTGCATGTCCTTAAAGCGCCTTGATTAATACCCCTTCCTCGGCTCTCCCTGCTCCAGCCATGAAGGCTCTGATTGCAAAGTGGCCTCAACTCCTTTAAAAATAAAATAAATCCTCCCGAATGTAAGCAGAGCTCATGCTTCCCTGAACGTTAAGAGATCTGGAGGCGTCTCCCACCAGCCTCATCGGCTTGGAAATGTTGGAAACCTCTGGAAGGAATCAGGTCATTGCTCTACCAGGCAGGCCAGAGGCCTTTCTCGGCTCTGTTTAGTGGCCGCTCACTCTTCGGGCTGAACCTGAAACATCATGGCAGTTGTTGGAAGCAGACACCATCCTCGCCCTTCCAGAAAATAAACTGAGCCTCGGAGAGGGCAGGCTGCTTGCTCAAGGTCACCCAGCCAGGCCGTTTTTAGCTCAGCTGGTGTTTGAATTCAGCACCGTCTGATGCCAGCCAGACCTTTAACTGCCACTCTTCACTGTCTTGTTAAAAGCAGGCTGGGCCTGGAACTGGGGCTGGGGATGAGGACTGGAAAAAGCAGACACATTTAATGAGGCGGCCATGACACCCAGCCCTAGACATCCCTGAAGCTGATGAAGCCGGCCTCGCCCTGGAGAAGAGAGGCCAGGAGCCCCTCTGCTGTTCCCCAGCTGTATGATCTTGGTATCTGGGCATGGGTGAGGCGGGGGTACTGGGTCCTGTGATAACCGCTACGACCCTCACGGCATGACGCATGGTACGGTGGGCGCACCCCACAGCTGTACCCGCGCATTGCCCGCTCATGGCTCCAACCCTCAGCTGCATTCCAGTCTGTGTCACCAGAGCCCAGAATGCAGCCCGGGAATTCTGGATGCTCATCCCTGCTTGGAAACCCTCTGCAGGGGTCTCTGTGGGGCAGGTGGCTCCCAGGCTGGCAGGGCACAGGGACTTGTGCCTTAAGTTCTCTGCCCTCGCAGCCTCCGCGCCTCCGCGCAACTCCCTTCCCTGCCTGCCGCAGTTCTTCCTGCTTCTCATTAGGGCAGAGTTGCTGGGAGCTGCAAGGTTTAAAATGCTGTGAGTGTAGCAGTGTTCACCTTTCATCTCCCTGGTTGAGCAGCTTCCCAAGCGCTGCTTCTGCCATCCCCCTCTCCAGCTTCCTCCTCCCCATTGCTGGTCTTCCGGGCCTGTTGCAAGGCCCCTGGGGTGGCCTGGACTCTCCTGTGAGTTTCTGGTGTCCCTGGCCATGCGGGGCTGACTGTCCAGCTGGGCTGAGTGTGGCTTTTCCTGGCAGGGACCTGCCAAGCCTCTGGGTCTTGGAGCAGGTGTGCACCCACGGTCCACTGCCCAGAGCCTGGCACGCCCTCGCTGGCTCCCAGAACACAGCATGCCACAGTTCCAGCCTCCAGAACACAGCGTGCCACACCTCCTGGGGAGCTGTAACACGCTGTTCCAGCTCCTCTGGGGACACCTCAGCCGGTGTGGCAGGGGCAGCAGGAGGTACAGACAGCCTGGGAACGTTCTCCCAGTGCCAGGCCCTGGGGACCCAAAGTGCAGGCCTCTGGAACCATGCTCGTCTGCCCCTGGCCAACCACTCCCGCTGCCACCGCTGCTACTCCTGGTGGGGGCTGCCTCTCCTCCCTGTCTCCTGGGCTCCCAGCTGGGCCTGGGTGCACGAGAGCTGAAGGATTGATTCTTGGGCACACTCTCAGGGACGTTTGCAATTCCCAGAGAAAACTGGGGGACTGATAACAACCATGCCAAGTGTTTATTACAAAAACGAAACACATTAAAAATCTCACCATCGGGCAGATCATTTGAGGTTGGGAGTTTGAGACCAGCCTGGCCAACATGATGAACCCCTGTCTCTACTAAAAATACAAAAATTAGCCAGGTGTGATGGCGAGCGTCTGTAATCCTAGCTACTCGGGAGGCTGAGGCAGGAGAATCGCTTGAACCCGGGAGGCGGAGGTTGCAGTGAGCCGAGATCCGGCCACTGCACTCCAGGTTGGCTGACAAGAACAAGACCCTGTGTCAAAAAAAAAAAAAAGTCTCACCATCACTGGGTACGGTGGCTCACGCCTATAAACCCTGGCCATTGTAAACCTCCCAAACACTCTGGGAGACTGAGGCTGGGGGATCACTTGAGCCCAGGAGTTTGAGACCTACCAGGGTAACATAGTGAGACCCGTTTCTACAAAAACTGAAATTAGTTGGGCGTGCTGGCACACGTCTGTAGTCCCAGCTACTCAGGAGGCTGAGGTGAGAGGATCGCTTGAGCTCAGGAAGTTGAGGCTGCAATAAGCAGTGATCGCACACTGCACTGTAGCCTGGTCAACAGAGCAAGACCCTGTCTCAAAAAAGAAAAGAAAATGGCTGGGGGCGGTGGCTCACAACTGTAATCCCAACACTCTGGAAGGCCGAGGTGGGTGAATCACCTGAGGTTGGGAGTTCGAGACCAGCCTGACCAACTTGGAGAAACCCGTCTCTACTAAAAATATAAAAATTAGCCAGGAGTGGTGGTGCATGCCTGTAATCCCAGCTACTCGGGAGGCCGAGGCAGGAGAATCGCTTAAACCCGGGAGGTGGAGGTTGTGGTGAGCTGAGATCACACCATTGCTCTCTAACCTGGCAACAAGAGCAAAACTCCGCTCAAAAAAAAAAAAAAAATCTCACCATCAACTATGACATCATTTGATGAAATAAATTTCATTTTAAAGTCCAAAAAGTATGAAGGACATAATCTTAGAACAAAGGAACGTCCTCCCCCAAAAAGTGCATTTGGTGCCCGCCGCACACCGTGTGGCATCTGGAGGCCTGAGAAAGGTTTGCCACAGACAAGCACCAGGCGCTGGGTCCTGATGGAGCTCTTGGGAACACCTGTCCCAGGATCACTGAAGCCATCAGTGCCTGGCAAACACTTAATACAAAACAATCCATTTTCACCCATGTCCAAACTGGTGTACAGAGTCTGGAGTCCTTCCTTAGGCCCCAAGATCGACGAATCTGCTAGGATTTGCATTAGGCTGCAGACAACAGAAAACTCCATCAAGCATGATTTAAACAAATGAAAAAAGTTTCTTTCTGTGTGTGTACTGTGTCAAGGGAGGTGGTCTGGGGCTGTGGCAGCCTTGCTATAAGAGTTCCCAAAGATCCAGGCACCCCTGACTTCCTCCTTGCAGCCTTGGTGTCTGGCTTTTGTCCTCACAGTCATAATATGGCTGCTCCATCTCTAGCCATCACATCCACATTCCAGGCAAGTATATTTTTCTTAGAATCTTTGCCTTTTAATTCAGGAAGGGAAACTGTCCTTGGGATCATCTGCCTTCATCTCATTGGACAGAGCTGGGTCACATGCCCACCACTAGCTGCAGTAGCTGGGAAATTGAGTATTTTAATTTTCTGCATTCTGTGATAAAGGAAGGCCAGAGGGAAGGGGGTCGGAAAGCATGTTTGAGAGACTGCGCAGACAGTTTACTGGAACGTCTCAGCTGTGTTCTAATGGTGGCAACCTTCAGAGTCAGTGTCATCTCCCCCCACCCCAGCGTCTCCCAGCTGTCCATCGTGGGTGAATTCATTCCATCCCACCCTCAAGGCTGTGAGTGGAATCACAGGCTCCCACGACTTAGGGAGGTCCTTAGTGCGTGGTTCCTTAAACACGAATGGGGGGGCCTGGTCCAGCTCCCAGCCTGGCCTCCTTCATCTTTCCGGACTGGCCCTGATTTCAGCCATACCAGTTATGCTTCCCACCTGTGGTTGGGTTTCTGGATCCAAAAGCATCCAGTTTCAAAGTCTGCCTTCAAAGGAAGACCCTCAGATAGTGTCTCCGGGTAAAACAGAGGATGCCCAGTTAAATGTGAGTTTCAGATACACAGTGAAAAAGTTTGTACTGTAAGTATTCGCATGGGACATACAGTACCTTAACTACAATGTCACTGGTTGTCTGTTAGAAATGCACATTTAACTGGGTGCCCTGTATTTTCCTTTGTTCAGTCTGGCAACCCGGCCGTCGGAGTCTCATTGTCGGAACTGAAGCCGCTGAACTGAACCGCTGCGCAGCAAGTGCTGCTCTCGGGTTGAGCTGCATGACACCGGCCTTCCGACAGGCTGAAGCGGTTACAAGTCGGCACTTACATACGGTCCAGCCTCATCATTTTCACATACGGAACAAATGGGGCTCCTGCAACAGCTCAGCCTTTTGGAGACAGAATGCGGTAAATGGGGGTTGAATCCTCACTCCATCTCTTCCCAGCTAGGAGACCTTGGGCGAGTCACTGGCCCTCTCTGAGCCTCACCTTTTCCTTACCTGTAAAGTGGATGTGGTCACAGCGAGGACTCCTCAAGCACAGCAAACAGGACCAGCATCATCATTGTCCCTGTGGCTTTTCTGCAAACTGTGGCCTGCCCCGCCTGTCTCCTGCGGGCAGCTACCCTGGGCAGGTGCAGGCTTCAGGGTGCATATGGCGGAGAAGGGATGGTGGGGGTACCCCGTGTTTGCTGAACGGGCTGGAGACCACCACATTCCTATGGCCCACGTCCCCCCACCTGCACCCCCCTGCCCAGCCACTGCCCCAGCGCTGCCAAACCTCGAAGTGTGTGCCTAAAGTTCTCCACGTGTGCCTCTCCAGAGGTTGCCCAGGAAGGCCGTGCCCACCTTCCCTTTTGCTGGGCAGTTCGTGTGACGCAGCCAGCAGGCAGCGCGAGGCCTTGCTTCCACACCTCCACCCGGTGTCGGAGCTCCATGAGTTGAGCGACTGTCCGGGGAGCGGAGCCACCTCTAGCAGGCACCTGCGCGTACCTGCGATCATCCATCCGTCAGCTGCCGCTAGACAGCAGCGGGAGCCCAGCAGGGGCAGGGAGCGGGCACTCGGAAGGTGTCTGAGCAGAATCAGAGGAAGGTTGTCAGTCCTACTTCTGCCCCCCATCCCCAGTGTGAGGATTCTGACCGTCCCTCTTTCTAGCTGTGTGACCCTGGGTGAGTGGGCTCCTCACAGGTCAGGTTCAAGCGGGGGGCGTCCTGCGTGGAGGTTTTCCAGATGGGGAATCCGAGCCCCAAAAAGGCATAACTCGGAGCTGTGTGTTCTTCCCCGAAGAGAGTCCTGAGCCAGAAGGGAAGGAGGGAGACAGGCAGCGAGGAGTCACTGTGGGGGTGTGGGGAGTGCAGTGAGCCCTGTGAGTGGAAGGAGGGAGGACACGGCTGGCTGCTGCCTCAAAGCGGCTGCCCATCCTAGGCTGCCTGAAGGCAGCGTCTGAAAACCGTGAACCCAGAAGAGCCTCTCTCTTCCTGGCCCCCTCCTCTCCTTCCTCTTATCCCCCCAATTTTGCAGGCTTGCTCGGCTTCCTCCTTTCCTTGGAGAACAGGCAGAGACTCACCAGGGCCGGGAGTTCACGTGTGTGCGTATGTGCCAGTGTGCACACGTATGCGTGCGCCTGTAACATGTTTGTTGTTTCTGTGGGGGTGTGTGCATCGTGCGGTGTGCGTTGTGTGCACACGTGCACGCGTGTGCATGGTGCTCTGCGTGACTGTGTGCGCACGCGCGTGTGCGCACGTGTGCGTGTGCACGGTGTTGTGAGTGTGTGCGCGCGCGCGCGTGCCGGCGGGAGGAGGGGGCGCCGAGCCGGGCAGGGGATTTAAAGCTGCTTTCGCGGCTGCCGGCGTGAGCGCTCCTGATAAACAGCCCGGAGCCGAGCCGCCGCGCAGCCGGGCGGGAGGCTGCGTATCAGAGCTCCTGGCAGCCTCGCAAAAAGCTGTCCCCGGCCCGCCGCCGCTCTATCAGCCCACGGAGGGAGGGCGGCGGGGGAGGGAGGGAAAAAGTATTTGCTTCAGCCCTTAATCACGGAATTTGAAATCCCAGCGAGTCGGTGCCATTTATTTTCAGAGGCTGTCAAGGCTGGTTTCAGCATTTAAAAGAAAGGAGGATAAAAAGCATTTGCATTTCTCCCCCACTCTCGCTGCGCGCTCGCCGGCGCTCCCCCTCGCTCTCTGCGCAGCAGCTCGCGGGTCGGCGTGGGTGGGGAAGCCGGAGGCTTTTAAAGGCTCTGGGGGCTCCGGCCGGCCGGGTGGGGGCCTGCCCACGCCAGGGTCGGGGTGTCGAGCGATTCCGGGGTTGGGGACTCGAGTCTGGTCCAGCGGGGCTCTGGTGGCGGAGGGAGGAAAGCTAAGCGGGGCTGCTGGCTTGAGGGAGCTGGGGGCCGTCCGCGGGGCTCTTCTCGCGCTCCAAGCTTTCACCCCAGAAAGCAGCCCTGGACCCCAAGTTTGCTCCAGCCCCAGGAGCCCTATCTGCCCTTCCTGGCTTCCCCAGTGGAAACCTAAGATTCTGGGGGCTTCCAGGGGAGCCAGGGCACCCCCAGGACAACCCCCCTCCCTCTGCAGATGGGGAAACTGAGGCCTGGAAGCAGAGAACGGCAGGGCCAAGGTCACATGCTGGCAGGAGGAGGACAAGGAGGGAGGCTGACTGCGTATCCAGCACACGTTCCGTGCCAAGCGCTGTTCGGGGGCCAAGTACCGGGGTCTCTGGACGGCGCTGGATGCTGCGTCCCGCGCCGGGCGCCGGGGCCTTTGCAATCAGGCGGACCAGGGTTTGAACCCTTGCCACGGCACTTTCCGGATGTCCTTGGCCACTGTCCCCTCTGACCTTTAGATGGAGCCCATGGCACCTCCTGAGGGGTGTGTGCTTCAAGGACCAAATCCACCTGTGTTTTGCGCCAGGTGTTTGGCATGAGATGGGGGGAGGCTGCTAAGCCACCAGGACATGCCCTGTCCCCACCCTGCTGTGCATCCGCTTTCCCTGCCTTTTGTCTCTGTTGCTTTTAGGGGGTGATTAGCTGCTAGCTCAGTGGCTAGAGGATTGTCTCCCCAAAGAAGCTCCGGAGTTGAGGCCCAGACCACCAGAACAAGACTGAACCTGCTCCCCGGGGCACTCCGAGACTTAGTTTCCTCACTGGTAAAATGAGGAAACTCACAGAATTATCGTCAGGGGTCCCTGAGTTAATGCCAGTGAATTCCCAAGGTCAGGAGATGGAGACCATCCTGGCCGACATGGTAAAACCCCATCTCTACTAAAATACAAAAAGCTAGCCAGGTGTGGTGGCACGCGCCTGTAGTCCCGGCTACTAGGGAGGCTGACGCAGGAGAATCGCTTGAACCTGGGAGGCAGAGGTTGCAGTGAGCCGAAGTCGTGCCACTGCACTCCAGCCTAGCGACATAGCAAGACTGTCAAAAAAAAAAAAAAAAAAAAAAGCCAGTGAATTCCTTGGCAGACATCAAGCACTTGGAGGAGCCCCACCCCCGGTCGTTGTGATGATGCTTTTTGTTATTTATGTGTCCACCTGTCCCACTCCGTAGATTCCAGGCCCCTGGAGGCCAGGACTGCATCTTTCATCCTGGTATTCACTTGTTCCTGACTTAGGGGAGTCGCGCTGCGACACCGTGTAGCCCCCATGCCTGGGAGGAAGCAGAACAGCAGGAGCAGAGGAAAGAACCCGGGCTGTGTTGACGAAGCCTCCCACTTTTGCCTGAAGTGAGGTTGGGTTGTTGTTTTTTTTTCCACTGTGCCTTATTCATCCGTGTGACCTCTGCCTCTAGTGCAGCGTCCTACTTTTTTGGCTTGTATTATTATTTGTAATTGACACATAGTAACTGTACATATTTAGAGGGTGCAGTGTCATATTTTAATACACATATACAATGTGTAGTGGTCAAATCAGGGTAATTAGCATATTCGGGGTTGGGGTTTTTCTGTCAGTACAGATACTTATAGAAATTGTGTGTGTGTGTGAGAGACAGGGTCTTGCTCTCTTGCCCAGCTGGAGTGCAGTGGCATGATCACAGCTGAAGCCATCCTCCCACCTCAGCCTCCTGAGCAGCTGGGACTCCAGGCACAGGCCACCAAGCCTGGGGAATTTTTAATTTCTTCTAGATTCGGAGTCTCACTGTGTTGCCCAGGCTGTTCTCAAACTCCTGGGTTCAAGCAGTTCCTCCACCTTGGCCTCCCGAAGCGCTGGGATTACAGGGGGAAGCCACCACGCATGCCAAAAAAGCCAGTCAGTACTATATGTCCTGTTTGGCAATTTATTGCACCTCATTATTTTTCATGGCTGCACAGTATTCCACTGTGCACATGTACCTGCCTGTGGTTATCCAGTCCCTATAGGATGGGCACATAGGTTGTGTCTAGTTTTATCGTCTGACCTCAGGGCTGCAGAGAACAGGCTGCCCTCATACAGCAGGCATCATTGTTGGTGTCAGAGGGGCCCCTGCTCTGAGAGTCACGGAGAAGCACGGGTGGCTCTGGGAAGCTCCATCCCCTTTCATAGGGAAAGGCAGTTTAGGGCTCTGAAAAGCCAGGGCAGGGAGGGAAATGGCCTTGGGTAAACCAGCACGGAAGCCTCTACCTGGAACTCAAAGCCTGGATCCTCAGTGGGCACCTGACTCAGCAGGGAGGAGGAGTGGGAGGTGGGAGCTCTGCGGTGAGGCAGGCAGGGCTTTCCTTCTTCATTCTTTTTTGTTTGTTTCTTTTGTTTTTTGGGGGGGGAGTTGTTTGTCTATTTGTTTTGAGACAGTCTTGCTCTGTTGCCCAGGCTGGAGTGCAGTAGTGCAATCTCAGCTCACTGAAACCTCCGCCTCCCAGGTTCAAGCGATTCTCCTGCCTCAACCTCCCAGTAGCTGGGACTACAGGCGCACACCACCACAGCCAGCTAATTTTTGTATTTTTAGTAGAGATGGGATTTTGCCATTTTGGCCAGGCTTGTCTCGAACTCCTGGCCTCAAGTGATCCACCTGCCTCGGACTCCCAAAGTGCTGGGATGACAGGCATGAGCCTCCCCGCCCAGCCTCCTTCTTGATTCTGCTGTTTATGCCTCAAAGGGAACATTCAGAGTATGGCTCATGGAGTCGGGCCAACTTCCATTGGTTCCAAGCTCCAGCATCTCAGAGCCTCTGTTTCCCAGTCTCTAGTAAGGGAACAGTAACAGCACCCACCTCACAGGGTGACTGTGAGGGCTCCGTGAAGGAGGCCAGGCAAAGCCTCTCAGCCAGTTTCCTGAAATGCTGTGAGGTTTCAGGGCAGGCTTGCTGTCATCGTTATTATTTCTAATAATGACATTTTCAGAAATCTGAATACAAAAAGGCCTCTGAGTTGGGTGTCAAAACCAGAAAAAGTCTGTGGTGGGATATGTGTGTGTGTACGTGTGTGTGCACGCACGTGTGTGTATGTATGTGTACGTGTGTGTGCATGTGTGTATGTGTGGGTGTATGTATGTGTGTGTGTGCATGTGTGTGTATATGCGTGTGTGTGTGTGTCCTTCTCACACCGTCCCTTGCACGTGGCCCCTGCCCCTGCTTCATACTCTCTCTCTCACTATCTGGACCCCTAGACTAAATTCATCTCTCCAAGAATCACTATCTTGTCCCCCCGCTCCTTCCTTCTGTGACCTGGGCAGCCTGGGTGGAGCAGAAGCGCCACCCCCCACCACATACACAGCACTTCCCCATCCGGCCCCACCCCCACATACACAGCACTTCCCCATCCGGCCCCACCCCCACATACACAGCACTTCCCCATCCGGCCCCACCCCCACATACACAGCACTTCCCCATCCGGCCCCACCCCCACATACACAGCACTTCCCCATCCGGCCCCACCCCCATATACACAGCACTTCCCCATCTGGCCCCACCCCCAGCCTCCTTGAATACAGGCCCACTTGGGGCCTCAGTACCCAGGCCTCCATCTGTCATCACCCATTGCTGTAGGAAGTGGCTTTAACCTCCTTGGGCCTCAGTTTCTCTATCTGTAAAATGAAGCCAATAATAGAACAAAAGATCCCCCCCTAAGCTCTGCTGAAACAACAAGCAGACAAGAAATTGACAACCCCCTAGAAGCACTTAGAGCCTGGGAGATTCAGCCCCATCGGAACCATCACAGGGTCCTGGGATGCCCAAGACTCCTTCTCTCCCTTCCCTCCAGCAGGAATGGGATTCACTATGCAAACCCCTGCCCTCCCTTGGCCCTGCACGCTCTGGGGAATGACTGGATTCACAGGGCAGGGTGGAGGCAGAGCTGAGCTGAAAGGTGGGGTGGGGTTCCCCAAGAACAGGCTGTTACAGCACCCTGGTGGGGTGCGCAGCTGCGGTGCTGGCTCAAGATGCCCTCATACTCAGATCTTTTTTTGAGACAGAGTTTAACTCTTTTCACCCAGACTGGAGTGCAATGGCACCATCTCAACTCACTGCAACCTCTGCTTCCCAGGTCCAAGTGATTCTCCTGCCTCAGTCTCCCACATAACTGGGATTACAGGCATGCATCACCACGCCAGGCTAATTTTTGTATTTTTATTTTTATTTTATTTATTTTTTTTTTTGAGACAGAGTTTCACTCTTGTTACCCAGGCTGGAGTGCAATGGCATGATCTCGGCTCACTGCAGCCTCCGCCTCCTGAGTTCAGGCAATTCTCCTGCCTCAGCCTCCTGAGTAGCTGGGATTACAGGCATGCGCCACCATGCCCAGCTAATTTTTTGTATTTTTAGTAGAGACGAGGTTTCACCATGTTGACCAGGATGGTCTCGATCTCTTGACCTCATGATCCACCCGTCTCGGCCTCCCAAAATGCTGGGATTACAGGCGTGAGCCACCGCGCCCAGCTGATTTTTGTATTTTTAGTAGAGACGGGACTTCACCATGTTGTCCAGACTGGTCTCAAGCTCTCGACCTCAGTTGATGCACCCACCAAAGTGCTGGGATTACAGGCGTGAACCACGGCCCTGGTCCAACTCAGATCCTGAACTCCGCTACCACTCGTGAGCGCTCTGCGTGGGCCACATCCTAAGGCAAGCATTTTCTCACCCTGGCCTCAAGAACAAGATGGAACCGGGGTAAGACCTGAGACGTGTGTAGACCTTCAGGGTTTCTCAGTCTGTCATCGACCTTGTGATCGATGAACAAGTCTCTGCCCCTAGTTTTTTAATCTATAAAATGGGGCTACATGAGGAGTCAACGAGGCAGGAGTGTGAAGCTGCTGGCACAAAGCCCCACACATGGTAAGCCTTAACCAGTGCCAACTGGATGGTAGATGGTGCCCTTGTGCCCAGCAATTCTTTCCCCTTAGCAGGTTATAGCACCTCATCTCCTGACCAGCCTTCCATGCCTATGGGCATGAGGCTTTGCTATGTGACTTGCTCTGGCCAATGAAATGTGAGAAGTGACCACACATCAGTGGCCAGTAGAAGCTTTAAAAGCTACACCTGCAGTCCTAGCTACTTGGGAGGCTGAGGTGGGAGGATCGCCTGAGTTCAGGAGTTCGAGGCTGCAGTGAGCTGATTGTACCACAGCACTCCAGCCTGGGTGACAGAGTAAGACCCTATCTCAAAAAAAAAAAAAAAAGAGGAGATTTCACCCAGACATGTACAGAAGGAAGATGACATGGAGACCGGGGAGAGAAATCACCTGTCCATAAACCAATGTGGGAGGCTTGGAACAGACCCTTCCCTGCGACCCTCATAAGGAACCAACCGGCTGACACCTTGATCTTGGATTTCCAGCCTCCCAGACTGTGAAACAGCTTGTCTCTGGTGCTTCAGCCACCCAGACTTTGTGCCCGCAGCCCCAGCAAGCAAATACGCCACGTTTCACAGGGCCAGGCAGACAGGACTTGCGCTCTAAGAGAATTTGCCTACTTGCAAGCAGAAAGGAGAGGGAAAGAGAAAACCCAGAAGTGTTGGATTTGCAGGATTGAAAAAGGCAGCTGTTCCATACCTCTGTCCAATGAAAGAGCAACTAAGTGAGTGCCCCCAGCGCCCAGCGTCCAGCGCCCAGAGCCCGTGGGAGGACGCAGACGCTGGCAAGGGCAGGAGGCCACCTGTGCCGCAGGAGGCTGAGCTTGGGTGCTGTGCCCCCAGCTGAACGAAGGTCGGGGTGAGCCAGGGAAGCTGGGCTTCGGCACAAACCGCTTTTCCCCCAGTTGGAAAAGGTGCGATCCAGTTCACTCCATCCTGCCGGTTCATCACCCAGACAACCTAGAGTAAGCACCCAGGGCCATTTTTAGAAAATCTTGTTCTTTTGCATAATAAGTGGGCAAAACAGACACAGTCCCTGCCCCTCTGGCAGTTCGTGGCTTCTGCAAGACTCAAGTGCCAAATGACATTTTAGAAAAAAATTCTGACATATTTGCGCTTGGAACACATGATATGATCTTGGAGCCGATAAGAGTTTTAAATTTAACTTTGTCTGTCCCCAGAAATGTATTGTTCCAGAAGTCTAATTGTGAATTTTAAACTTTCTTTTTTCTTTTTTGAGACAGGGTCTTACTCTGTCACCCAGGCTGGAGTGCAGTGACATAATCACAGCTCACTGCAGCCTTGACCTCCTGGGCTCAAGCGATCCTCCTTCCTCAGCCTCCCAAGTAGCTGGGACCACAGGCACATGCCATCACACCCAGCTAATTATGAATTTTAAACTGTAAAGAGTAAATAGTCTGTAAAGACTCTTCAAAATGGGTACTCTACAAAAAGTCAATAAAGAATATTCTAGGTTTAAGAAAAAAATTAAGAAACACTGTGTGTGATATAGCCCAGAGAAGATTCAGTCTTGGGATAAAGATCATGCTGAGGGTGTGGCCGTCACGCCCTTTGCTGAAACCTCAGCAAAGCTCACAGGCCTGCAGTTTCACCTAGAAAGCCATGTCTGGAAGAAAGTTGGGTGTGTCTTTTTTTTTTTGAGATGAAGTTTCACTCTTGTTGCCCAGGCTGGAGTGCAGTAGCTCGATCCCATCTCACAGCAACCTCCGCCTCCCAGGTTCAAGCGATTCTCCTGCCTCAGCCTCCCAAGTAGCTGGGATTACAGGCATGTGCCACCACACTCGGCCAATTTTGTATTTTTCAGTAGAGACGGGGTTTCTCCGTGTTGGTCAGGCTGGTCGCAAACTCCCGACCTCAGGTGATCTGCCCGCCTCGGCTTCCCAAAGTGCTGGGATTACAGACGTCAGCCACCGCGCCCACCCTTGGGTGTGTCTTTAGCATAAGGAGCTAAGTGACAACAATTGGATGAAAGTTACGGAGTTCTGAAGAGGGTGGCACTGACTGCAGGGCTGTCAGCTGGACTGAAAGATGCTGTGACCATTACCTCTGGGTGCCAACGGGGAAGCAGCCCGAGGAAGCTGCTCAGCCCCCAGGGAGACCCTCTTCTGCAGGGTCCCGATCCCATGTGGCCAAGGAAGTGACAGAAAAGGAGCCTCCCAGAGGACAGCCCAGGGGCAGCAGAACAGGGCCGTCGGGAATAATTTCCGGAGTCCCGTGGGGCCTGTTTGAAGGGTTTCTTCCCCAGGGCAGGTGGCACTTGCCGAATCTACCCAGCGGGACTCAGACCGATGACAACCAGCACCTGCTCCTCCTCTGCTCCTCCCCTTTCTTTTTATTGTCTTTTTTTTGAGATGGAGTTTTGCCCTGTTGCCCAGGCTGGAGTACAGTGGCACGATCTCAGCTCACTGCAGCCTCTGCCTCCTTGGGTTCAAGCAATTCTCCTGCCTTAGCCTCCCAAGTAGCTAGGAATATAGGTGCCCGCCATTATGTCCAGCTAATTTTTGTTTTTTGGCAGAGATGGGGTTTTACCATGTTGGCCAGGCTGGTCTTGAACTCCTGACCTCAGGTGATCCACCTACCTTGGCCTCCCAAAGTGCTGGGATTACAGGCATGAGTCAATGCGCTCGACCCTTTTTTAATTTATAAGACAGAGTTTAGCTCTGTCACCCAGGCTGGAATGCAGTGGCATGATGACAGTTTGCTGTAGTCTCGATTTCCCAGCTCAAGTGATCCTCCTGCCTCAGCCTCCTGAGTAGCTGGGACTACAGGAATGCACCACCATGACTGGCGAATTTTTGCATTGCTCTGTAGAGATGGAGTTTGCCCAGGCTGGTCTTGAACTCCTGGGCTCAAGCGACCCTCGCACCTTGGCCTCCCCAAATGCTGGGATTGCAGGTGTGTGACTATACCGCCTCCATTTTTCTTCTTTCTTTTTCTTTCTTTCTGTGGGTTTTTTTTTTTTTTCCCCCTCTCATTCTGTCACCCAAGCTGGAGTACAGTGGTTCAATCTCGTCTCGCTGCAGCTTCCACTTTCTGGATTCAAGCAATTCTTCTGCCTCAGCCTCCCTAGTAGCTGGGATTACAGGTGCACGCCACCATGCCTGACTAATTTTTGTATTTTTAGTAGAGATCGGTTTCACCATGTTGGCTAGGCTAGTCTTGAACTCCTGATGTCAAGTGATCTACCCACCTCAGCCTCCTAAAGTGCTGGGATTACAGGCGTGAGCCACCGTGCCTGGCCTTGTTCTTCTCCTTTCCAAAGGAGAGTGTTTGTGGGCCATTCTGTTCCTGTCCCACCATTGAATGTTGAGTGTGTGTATTAGTTTGCTAGGGCCACCATAATGAGATACCACTTGCTGGGTGGCTTCCACAGTAAAAAGTTATGTTCTCAAAGCTCTGGAGGCTGGAAGTCCAAGAACAAGGTGGCAGCGGGGTGGGTTTCTTCCAAGGCCTCCCTCCTTGGCTCACCTGTGTCCTCATGTGGCCTCCTCCTTGTGCCAACTGCCTGATGTCTCAGTCTGTGAGTCCAAATTTTCCTCTTATAAGGACGCTGGTCATACTGGATTAAGGCCCACACTGACAGCTTCATTTGAACTGAATTACCATTTAACAAGCTTACCTCCAGCCAGGCATGATGGCTCACGCCTGTAATCCCAGCACTTTGGGAGACTGAGGAGGGCAGATCCTTTGAGGTCAGAAGTTCAAGACTAGCCTGGCCAACATAGTGAAACCCCCTCTCCATTAAAAATACAAAAAAAAAAAAAAAAAAAAGCCTAACTCATGCTAAAAAATTTCAAAAAATTTTGAGGATAGTTTGAGATCAGAAGTTCAAGACCAACCTGGCCAACATGGTGAAATCTGGTTTCTACTAAAATACAAAAAAAGCACCCCTCGTTAAAAAATTAGCGTGTGACACCATGCCTCTAATCCCAGCTACTAGGGAGGCTGAGGCACAAGAATCGTTTGAGGCCGAGAGACAGAGGTTGCAGCGAGCCGACATCACACCACACACCACGGCACTCCAGCCTGAGCGACAGAGTGAAACTCTGTCCCAAAAAAAAAAGATCTTACCTCCAAATATGTGACTTTGTAAAGTCCTGGAGGTGGGGACTTCAACATATGAATTTGGGAGGGGAACAATTCAACCCATAACAGTGTGTGAGACCAGAAAATTCCTCCCCACCCCATCTACAGGTCTCCTATGGCGAGAGCATTGGCAGGGGACCCTCGCTGGGTTGTGTTTCGCTGGTGGCTGGGCTCGAAGGGCCACAAAGGCTCACTGCATGTGAGTGGCACCACAGGCCCTTCTCTCCATGCAGCTCTCTTGGGCTTCCTCACAGCATGGCGTTTTCTCACGGTGGCTGGCTTCCCAGAGGAAGCACTTCAAGCTGGGAGAGAGCAGATGTCTCAAATCTCTGCAGCCTCAGCCTCGGAAATCACGCAGCATCGCTTCTGCTGCATCCTGTTGATGACAGCCAGTGCTGGAGTCGGCCCAGATCCAAGGGGAGGAGGAAGAAACTCCACTTCTTGCTGGGGGGCATGACTAGGAATCTGCAGCCATCTTCAATCCACCACGCCCGCACAAGAGAGGGGAGTGACATTTGCTACCAAGGTGGTGAACGGTAGCAGACTGGTCACTGCTTCCAGTTATTCGCTATCCTCCCAGTGAGAGGATTATCCATCCTGCTCCCATTGCTACGTGACCTGCAGGGCCTCCAGTGCTGGGTATAATTCCCCTCCCCACCAAATCAGGTTTGGCCACGTGACTTGCTTTAGCCAAGTCCTAGCAGGCCATTCAAAGGAGAAGCTTCAAGAGCCGTCACGTGGGTTGGCCATCCTGCCGGCACTTCACGCTTTGAACAGAGCTGTGTTTTCTGGAGGGGGCCTCAGACAAGCCTCCCGGTTCCACACAATACAAATCCAATTGGTAAGACTTCTATCCAACTTAAGGGACCTTTATATGTTTAAATCTCTCCATTCTCAAATATTCAAAGCCCTTAAATTCATTTATTTTCTAGAAGTAACTGGCAAGTGTGGTATCTCAAGGCACCACCCATTCCTTCTTAATCCACAAGAACTCCCTGAGGGTGGGAGACCTGGAGCCTGGAAGTAGGGAGTGTCCGGGGTGGCCGGGCTCTCTGCAGGTATGCGCACACTGTGGCCAGATCTCAGCCCTGCACGGAGTCCTGAGCTTAGGACTCCTCCTGGCTCTCTTCTGGGAACATTGTGGCTCAGAGAGGTTAAGTGAGCTGCCCAAGGTCACTCAGGTAGTAGGTGGCAGGGCCAAGATTGGAATCCAGGGCCGTCTTGCTCCAAAGTTCTTAACCACCAGACTGTCCGGCTCTTACCCTGTATGTGGGCTACAGATATTTTATTTTATTCATTTATTTATTTTTGAGATAGAGTCTTGCTCTGCCGCCCAGCTGGAGTGCAGTGGTGTGATCTCGGCTCACTGCAACCTCCGCCGCCCGGGTTCAAGCGATTCCCCTGCCTCAGCCTCGTGAGTAGCTGGGACTATAGGCCCCCGTCACCACACCCTGCTAATTTTTTGTATTTTAGTAGAGAAAGGGTTGCACCATGTTGGCCAGGATGATCTCGATCTCTTGACCTCGTGATCCACCCACCTCGGCCTCCCAGCCTCCCAAAGTACTGGGATTACAGGTGTGAGCCACCATGCCTGGCCCTATTATTTTATTTTATTTTATATTTTGAGACAGGGTCTCTGTCTGTTGTCTGGGCTGAAGTGCAGTGGCGCAACCATGGCTCACTGTAGCCTTGACCTCCTTGGGTTCAGGTGATCCTCCCACCTCAGCCTCCCAAGCAGCTGGGACCACATGTGCATGCTACCACACCCGGCTCATTTTTGCATGTTTTGGTAGTGATGAGCTTTTGCCATCTTGCCTAGGCTGGTCTCAAACTGCTGGGCTTAATCGACCTGCCCACCTCGGCTTCCCAAAGTGCTGGGATTACAGGCGTGAGCCACCGAGCTGGCCCCAGATATTTGTTAACCAGACAAATAAACTACCCAGTGGTTCCTTTGGAAACCTGAAAGGTTTTGAATGCAGTGGCAGAGGTGTTCCAATCTCAAGGACTGACTAAAAGTCATAGGAACTTGGGGTGGGGTAGGATACATTCAATGGGGTCCACTCGCTCTCTCTCTTTTTTTTAATTTTTTATTTTTATTTGATACAGAGTCTTGCTCCGTAGCCCAGGCTGGAGTACAGTGGCACAATCTCAGCTCACTGCAACCTCCGCCTCCTGGGTCCCGATTCGAGCAATTCTCCGACCTCAGCCTCCCAAGTAACTAGGATTACAGGCACGCGCCACCATGCCCAGATAATTTTTTTTTTTTTTTTTTGTATTTTTAGTAGAGACGGGGTTTCACCATGTTGGCCAGGCCTGTCTTGAAATCCTGACTTGGTGATCCGCCTGCCTCAGCCTCCCAAAGGGTTGGGATTACAGGCGTGAGCCATTGCGCCCAGCTGGAGTCCACTCTCTCCCCAGCGCTCCCTTCTCTGCGCTCAGAGGAGAATCGGCTGTTTGTAATGCAGAATCTGGAGAATGTGTAAAAATGATAGTGACACTGACATTTACTGAGAGATCGCACTGCCCAGCCGCAGCCCCAGCGCCTTCCCTAATTTCACCCCTTTACATCTTCTCAGGGCTGTGGTGAGTTTAGAGACCATCGTGATTCCCATTTCACTAATGAGAAAACTGAGGCACGCAGTGGGCTGAGTCCATGCCTCCCAAACTATCTGTGATGGAGGAATTCAGAAAAAAATGTTCCAATCTGTCAGGAATGATATTTTTATAATACACACAGTCACAATGTGAAGTAGGCAGTGTCAAATTGCTGTGAAAGTTGCTAAATGCTGATTCTCAGTTCTATACTTAGCGAGTCATGTCCGCAAACAGTGCGTGGCCCAGCACGGGTCCTCAGACCACGCATTGGGTAGCGCGGGGTCAAGTCACAGCGTGTGACGGTTGGGGCCGGGATTTGGACCCAGAGGGTCTCGCTCCAGAACATGGGCTCTGAACCACTCACCGGAGGGGCACGGATCATGAGGAGGGGCGAGGAAGGGTCTGCCCACTGAGTAGATTATATAACAAATCTCCCAGGGCGAAGGAAGAGAACGCAGGCTGGTGTCAGGACCGTTCTGGAGCCTCGGGCATGCGCAAAACGGCAGCGTGTCCACAGAGAGAACCGGAGCAAGGAACCAGGCGCTGGTGAGAGCCATTGCTGTGGGGTTTGAGTTAGACCCCTTTGAGGTTCCTTGGGAGTCACAAGGACATTCAGAACGTTCATTTAAATGACTTGTGGCTGCTGGATTATCAGGTCCCAGGGGGCAGAGACTGAGCTATGTGGAAGCCCAGCTTTTATTTGGGTTACACTCACACCAGTTTGGGTTTCCACACACCTCTTTCCACTCCCAAATAAGTTATTTATGCTTATTTTATTACCTTTTTTTTCTTTTGAGACAGAGTCTCTCTCTGTTGCCCAGGCTGGAGTGCAGTGGCAAGATCTCAGCTCACTGCCACCTCTGCCTCCCTGGTTCAGGTGATTTTCCTGCCTCAGCCTCTCGAGTAGCTGGGATTACAGACACGTGCCACCACACTTTGCTAATTTTGGTATTTTTAGTAGAGACAGTGTTTCACCATGTTGGCCAGGCTGGTCTCGAACTCCTGGGCTCAGGTGATCTGCCCACCTCGACCTCCCAAAGTGCTGGGATTACAGGTGTGAGCCACCGAGCCTAGCCTATTTTTTTTTTTTTTTTTTTTTTTTGAGACAGGATCTCACTCTGTCACCCAGGCTGGAGTGCAATGGCATGATCTTGGCTCACTGCAGCCTCGACTTCCCCAGCTCAGGCAATCCTCCCACCTCAGCCTCCTGAGTAGCTGTGACTACACAGGCACATGCCACCACCCTCGGCTAATTTTTTTTGTATTTTTAGTAGAGACAAGGTCTCACCTTGTTGCCCAGGTTGGTCTCAAACTCCTGGGCTCAAGTGATCCACCTGCCTCAGCCTCCCCAAGTGTTGGAATTACAGGCGTGAGTCGCTGTGCCCAGTCCGCTCCCAAAGAATTTTAAACCCCACTAAACTGTTACCTCCTGAGGGTTCAGTGAATGCTCCTGGGGCTAGTCAAGAATGAATAAACAGATCAGCCATAAAGTCATCCTTCCACGTCCACTGCATGCAAGCCTCGAAGCAAATGTCAGATATGGAGGACCCGGAGGAGACCCAGCCCCTCCAAATACCAAAGGGGGTCATCAACAAGGAATGGGATTAAGAGTGGTTGTATTAGGCCGGGCGAGGTGGCTCAGGCCTGTAATCCCAGCACTTTGGGAGGCGGAGGTGGGTGGATTGCCTGAGGCCAGCAGTTTGAGACCCGACTGGCCAACATGGTAAAACCCCGTCTCTAAAACAAAACAAACAAAAAAAGAGTGGTTGTATTTTCTTCACTGGACTCATCTATATTTTCTACAGTATCTACAATAGGCATGCATTATTTATGTCATAAGCATGAGATTATTTTGGCTGAAATAAACTGTTTCCATTTTAAGCCTGCCTCCAGTTTTCAGTTGGAGAAAAGATGGCTGGCCCATTGAGGGTAAGGATACCGTAGACAAAGATGCTCAGTAAGCGTCTGGGATACATGTCAGTCACGCGCCAGCAGCGGGAGGGAGGAAGAGGCCTTTCTGAGAATGGTTCCTTTTCTTTTTCTTTTCTTTTCTTTCTTTTTTTTTTTTTTGAGACAGAACCTCCCTCTGTCGCCAGGCTGGAGTGCAGTGGCGCGATCATGGCTCACGGCAACCTACGACTCCCCGGTTCAAGCGATTCTCCTGCTTCAGCCTCTTGAGTAACTGGTATTACAGCTCACGCGCCATCATGCCCTGCTAATATTTCGTATTTTTTTTGTTTGTTTCTTTAGTTGAGATGGAGTTTCACCATGTTGGCCAGGATGGTCTCGATCTCATGACCTCGTGATCCGCTGGCCTCAGCCTCCCAAAGTGCTGGGATTACAGGCGTGGGGCACTGACCCCAGCGAGGGGTTCCTTTTCTTTGTCTCTTTCTCTGTCTCCTGCCCCTGCCGGTGCCCCCCATCCCTAGTGTGGAAGCTCGCTGTGGACAAGGTCAGGCTGCCCGGTGCCATTCCCTCCATCGGGGCAGGGTCTGTGACAGCCACAGTCACCCCAGCGTGGCTGGCAGGGTCGGCTTCTACCTGGATGGCTGACGTCTCCTTCCAGCTCTCGGTTCAGTTTCCAGGGGGACCAGGGACGGGGAAAGGCAGGCGGTGCAGCCTCCGGACCTGCAAACCCACAGCAGAGAGTCGCTGGCTGCTTCGAGTCCCCATGGGCCTCCGTGGCCCTGACCCTGCACACAGCATGGCTGCCCCTCCCTCCGACTTATTTCCCGTCACCTGGCTGGCAGGTCCCTTGGGGCAGAGCGCAGGTCCTCAGCTTTGCTCCTCGCTCTCCTCCCAGCTCCTGCCTCGCCTCTTTCTGACTGCCTCAGCCGCTGCTCAAGGTCAAGGAACAAACAGATAAACCTTTCCCTGGAGCCGGCCACGGAGAGGACGCCTCCAGCTAGAATCCAATTCTGAGTCAGGGCCAGGGCTCTCTCTTGCCTGTGAGTGTGAAGACAGGAAGGAAATTTTTGCAGCCATAAAATTGGGGAAAATGTTTTCTAGACACAGAGAAGAGGCCAAGCAGTTTGGTTTAAGGCGCAAATAGCAAACGGAACAGTCAGACCCAGGGAGGGAGGGCCTGCGGGGTGAACGCTAATATCCATGCAGCCAGAGCGAGACTTTCTTTTGCCTGAGGGGCAATTGGGTGTTGGACGCGATGCTGGGGACATGGACTTGGTTCCCGGCTCACCGGGACAGGATGATATGGGGTCTGACCAGGCAGTTGAAGACTTTCTGGTTTGAAGACTTTTGTTGATTTGTTTGTTTTTTCTTGATACAGAGTTTCACTCTTGTTGCCCAGGCTGGAGTGCAATGGCATAATCTCGGCTCACTGCAGCCTCCATCTCTGGGGTTCAAGTGATTCTCCTGTCTCAGCCTCCCTCGTAGCTGGGATTATAGGCACGCACCACCATGCCCGGCTAATTTTCTAATTTTAGTAGACAGGTTTCTCCATGTTGGTCTGACTGGTCTTGAACTCCTGACCTCAGGTGATCCACTTGCCTCAGCCTCCCAAAGTACTGGGATTATAGGCGTGAGCCACCGTGCCAGGCCTGACTTGGGATTCTTCTAGACTGTTAGCCAAGATGGCCCAGGGGCTGGAGCCAGGACCACTGCTTCAGAGATGCGGTGTGGACAGCAAAGAACGGCTCTCTTGTCTTAGAAGAATGAACCTGGAGCCCCGAGGAGTGGACATGGGCCAGCCTAGGAAGGGTCATTCAGGCAGTGGCGGGACTTTAGGACTTTCTCCAGAGGGCAGCAGGAGGCATGACAGTGGGGAGGGCGAGGCCCAGCTTACGTGTCAGAAAGACCCCTCTGACTGCACTGTTTGTGTATCCTGGAAGCAGGAAGGGCCATGAGAAGGCAGCTGCCATGTCCACCTGCGTTGGTGACCAGGCAGGGCGAGGATGGTGGCGAGTCTAGGTGTGCTGTGGGCAGGATCGTTAGGTCCTGGTGACTGGATATAGCGGGTCATTGTGGAGAGAGGAAGGGGAGAAGGCCGACACACCCAGGACCCCCAAAAGGAAGAAGAGGAGGAGGAGGCTTTAGGGGGATGTTTCACGTTTTGTGTGTGTGTGTTTGTTTTTATAGAGATGGGTTCTCACTCAGTTTCCCAGGCTGCTCTCAAACTCCTGGGCTCCAGCAATCCTCCCACCTTAGCCTCCCAAAGTGCTGAGATGACAGGGGTGAGTCACCGTGCCTGGGCATCTGTATTTTTTTCTCTTTTGAATATCTGGGGGCTCTGGCCAGGTCCATGGGCAGGACACTGAGAAGGATAAGGCACAGCCCTGCCCGAAGAAGCTGGACTCCACAGGCAGCAACACAGAGCCTGCCGGGTGCAGCTGCGGGCTTCAACCGTGAGCATGCAGGGAGTTCAAAGCACTGGGGAGCCTGGGGGGACCTGGCGGACAGGCCTATTTGGAAGGGCCGGCGGTAAACAGCCAGAGGACAAGGACCTGGCCTTCTGTATCTTCCGAATTCCCTCCTCGCACGGCCCCGTTCTGTGCTGGGCAGGTGGTCCCAGCTCCACCCCCTGGCCCTGCTGCCCACTCCAGCCTCAGTAGCCTCTCCTGTGCTCTGGTGGGCCACACCCTATGAAGTGACGGCCAGAATGTGACTGGGTGGTCCTCCGGAGGCCTCCTGGCCTCTGTTGGGAATACCTTCCCTTTTGCCTTAACCCAGCTGCCCCCAACTCACTCCCTGTCTCAGTGTGGGTTTCTTCCTCCTAGAAGCCTTTCTAAATCCCGAAACTGGACTGGGTTCACCTCTCCTGTGCTGAAGAAATGTCCTTTGGATGAAAAGATGAAGGGATGGAGGGATGGAGGAATGGAGGGATGGAGGGATGAAGGGATAAGGGATGGAGGTGGAGGCACAGGTATGGAAAGATGGAGGGATGGGGGACAGTGGATGGGAGATGGAGGAATGGGGGATGGGGAATGGAGGAACAAAGGATAGGGGATGGGAAGATGGAAGGATGGGGATGGAGGCATGGGGGATGGGAAGATGGAAGGATGGGGATGGAGGGATGGGGGATGGGAAGATGGAGGGATGGAGGATGGGGGATGGAGGAATGGGGGATGGGGAATGGAGGAACAAAGGATAGGGGATGGGAAGATGGAAGGATGGGGATGGAGGGATGGGGATGGGAAGATGGAGGGATGGGGATGGAGGCATGGGGGATGGGAAAATGGAAGGATGGGGATGGAGGCATGGGGGATGGAGGGATGGGGGATGGGAAGATGGAGGAATGGGGATGGGGAATGGAGGAACAAAGGATGGGGGATGGGAAGATGGAAGGATGGAGGGATGCTGATGGGGATGGGGCTAGAGGCATGGGGGATGGAGGGACAGGAGATGAGAAGATGGAGGGATGGGGGATGGGGGATGGTGAATAGAGGGATGGCGGATGAGGAATGGAGGGATGGGGATAGGAGGATGGAGAGATGGGGGATGGGGGGTGGGAGATAGAGGGATGGAGGGATCAGGGCATGACGGATGGGGCATCTGGGTTGGGAGATGGAGGGGTAGGGGATGGGGATAGGCGAATAGGGGTTGAGGGATGGAAGATGGAAGGATGGGGACATTCAGTGAATGGATTAATTAATGGATGGATGGACTGAGGGATGACTGGAGATCTAGAAAAACAGGAAGATGATGGACAGAAGGGCAGACAGGCAGGCAGGTGGAAGGGCAGGGAAGGAGTAGACTGGAGAGAGGATAGGGCAGGTGGAGGGTGGTGGGCGGCGGAGGTGGTGGGTGGTGGGTGGTGGTGGTGGAGGTGGTGGAGGGTGGTGGGTGGTGGGTGTTGGGTGGGGGAGGTGGTGGAGGTGGTGGGTGGTGGAGGTGGTGGGTGGTGGAGGTGGAGGTGGTGGAGGTGTTGGGTGGAGGTGGTGGGTGTTGGGTGTTGGGTGGGGGAGGTGGTGGGTGGAGGTGATAGGTGGTGGAGGTGGAGGTGGTGGAGGTGGTGGGTGTTGGGAGGTGGTGGGTGTTGGGAGGTGGTGGGTGGGGGAGGTGGAGGGTGTTGGGTGTTGGGTGGTGGAGGTGGTGGGTGTGGGTGGAGGTGGTGGGTGGTGGAGGTGGAGGTGGTGGAGGTGTTGGGTGGAGGTGGTGGGTGGGGGAGGTGGTGGGTGGTGGAGGTGGAGGTGGTGGAGGTGTTGGGTGGAGGTGGTGGGTGTTGGGTGTTGGGTGGGTGAGGTGGTGGGTGGTGGAGGTGGAGCTGGTGGAGGTGGTGGCTGTTGGAGGTGTTGGGTGGTGGAGGTGGTGGGTGGAGGTGGTGGGTGTGGGTGGTGGGTGGTAGAGGTGGTAGGTGGGGAGGTGGAGGTGGTGGGCGGTGGAGGTGTTGGGTAGTGGAGGTGTTGGGTCGTGGGTGGTAGTGGGTGGTGGAGGTGGTGGGTGGAGGTGTTGGGTGGTGGAGGTGGTGGGTGGTGGAGGCGGTGGGTGGAGGTGGTGGGTGGTGGAGGTGGTGGGTGGAGGTGTTGGGTGGAGGTGGTGGGTGGTGGAGGTGGTGGGTGGTGGTGTTGGGTGGTGGAGGTGTTGGGTGGTGGAGATGGTGGGTGGAGATGGTGGGTGGAGGTGGTGAGTGGTGGAGGTGTCGTTGGGTGGAGGTGTTGGGTGGTGGAGATGGTAGGTGGAGGTGGTGGGTGGTGGAGGTGTTGGGGGGTGGGTGTTGGCTGATGGATGTGGTGGGTGGTGGAGGTACTGGGTGGTGAGTGTTGGGAGGTGGAGGTGGTGGGCGGTGGAGGTGGTGGGCGGTGGATGGGGTGAGTGGTGGGTGGATGCAGGGAAAGGAGACCAGGTGTGCTCAGGCAGGGGGAGGTTGCCCTATATCACCATCCCCCACTGTGGATGGGCAGGATGAGCAGGAATCTTTCCTGACTCCTCTGGCCTCTCAGCTTGCTCAGATCACACCCTACGCTGGATGGGACCCAGCCCTGGGCACTGCAGCGGGAGACGTAACTGACACCAGGAACCTCCCTCCATCCTGTCCCTTTCCCACAACTCTTCACCCGTGGTGCCTTTTTGCCGACTGGTCTGATTCCTGGCGGAACCTGGGGTTTGGGGATGAAAGAAGTTGAGGTCTCTTCTACGCGTCCATTTTCTTCCTGCTTCCTTTCTCGCCTTCTGCCTCTTCCTCCTCCTCCCATGTCTTTCCAGCAAAGTGCAGGATACCCAGATGGCTTGGGCCAGGCTGAAGGCACAGCCGTAGCCAGCAACCAGCCACCCGAGCCCTGCTTCCTTCAGCCCCAGCCGGCCCAGCCAGTGCGGGTCCCTGCTGCCTGGTGCCCACCCCGCCTGCTGGCCCGGCAGCTCCAATTTTCAGCTTGGGTTTGATCGGCTGCCAGGATCTCCCAAATGTCAGCTGCAACGTTAGCATCTTTAAGAGAGTGCCCGAGGCGATCTTTAAGCTGGGAGGCTGGGGCCCCATGCTGATGAGAAGAGCCTGCTCCGAGCTGACAGCTCTGCCTCCTGCCTCCCCAGCCTCAGCTCTGGGAGCCTGTGACCCCCACTCTTCGGATGGACAGCAGCAGGACTCTTTTTTGAGCCTGGGTGAAGCAGGGCTTTGGCAGCTAAGATCAGTCCCTACAGCAGCCCCCACCAGGGATCCCCAAGAAGGAGGGGAGGAGCCTACCCTAGTGAGGGAGTGGATACATATTTGTTAACTGAATGTCTGCATAAACCTCCGAAGCTGCCTGAGAGGCGAGCGCTGATGTCGCTGTCTGCCCTGCCATCACCTTCAGGGGGCGGTGCTTAGGGTGAGGACCCGGGCAAAGGTACCAAGCTCTGGAGTCAGACCGAGAGGCCTGGGCCGCTGTCCCAGATCCAGCATGTGGGAGCTGTGTGATCTTGGGGAAACTGCTGGCCCTCTCTGAGCCTCAGCTTTTCCATCAGTGAAATGTGCTAGGGGATAGAGTGCCAGCTGTGAAGAGGTGTTGGGGAATCCAGTGAGGTGGAGAGATGGGAACAGCTGCTACCTTGCAGATACATAGTAGGTACTCAAGGAAGTCAGTCCCTTCCTCTTCCTCCCTCCCTTCCCTCTCCTCCCCAGGGTTGGCCTTCCTTCCTTCCTTCCTTCCTGACGGAGTCTTGCCTTGTCACCCAGCCTGGAGTGCACTGGTGCAATCTCGACTTACTGCAACCTCCAGCTCTCGGGTTCAAGTGATTATCCTGCCTCAGTCTCCCAAGTAGCTGGGACTACAGCCACATGTTACCACGCCCGGCTAATTTTTTGTATCTTTAGTAGAGACAGGGTTTCACCATGTTGGCCAGGTTGGTCTCGAATTCCTGACCTCATGACCTGCCCACCTCAGCCTCCCAAAGTACTGGGATTACAGGCATGAGCAGGGCTTTCTATTCACTGTCACTGAAGGGCTGAAGGGCTGTGACCTTCTCTAAAGCCTCCATGTTTCCCTTCCAACCCTCAGAAGGTCAGGATTGATGATTCTCACTTCTCTGTCGTCCAGGCCCACACGGCGGGTGGAAAGCAGACGCGGAGGCCGCCCAGTTCCAGCCCAGCTTGTCATGCTAGTGCCTGATTCCAGGACGGGTGGGTGTTGGCGCACATCATGACGGCTCAGGTGCCCATGGCGTGCTCCCCTGTGCCCTGATCATCGATGTCCCTCTGCAGGGTGGTGAGGCCCTGCGAGTGAACTAGTGGCTTGTTCTTTTTCCGCATATCTGGGGCCTCTCTCTCACGACTGAAATACCCAGGTAGAGAAGTGAAGTGACTCAGGAAAGGAAGGAAGGAAAAGAACCCAGAGTCCAATTCCCATCCAAGCGGAGGTGAGGTGGGAAGAGGAGGGGCCTGAACCTCTTACGTGGGAGTTGCGGCCTTGGTGGGACCTGTCAGAACTGTTGTGCTAAGCCAGGGGTGGGAGTTGGTGATTTCCACAGGGACAGCATCCCCAGCCAGCTCACAGAAGCATATGTTTCAGAACCAAAAGGTGTAGGAGCAACGCTCAGAATAAAAATAAAATGAAAGGTGGTGGGTGGGTGGGAGGTGGATGGATGGAAACGTGTGTGGATGGAGAATGGGTGAATGGGTGATGGTTGACTGGATGGATGAATGATGGAAGGGTGGGTGAATGGAGGGTGGATGGCTATATGAGTGGGTGGTGAGTGGATAAATGTGTGGAAGTGTGAGTGCATAGATAGGTGGATGGATGGGTAGATGGATGCATGGATGAGTGGACGGATGAATGGATGATGGATGGATGGGTAAGTGGAGGGTGGATGACTATATGGTGGATGGGTGGGTACGTGGATGGATGGGGTGGATGGATGGATGGATGGATGGATGATGGATGTGTGGATGGGTGGGTACATGGATGGATGGGGGAATGGATGGATGGATGGATGGATGATGGATGTGTGGATGGGTGGGTACATGGATGGATGGGGTGAATGGATGGACGGATGGATGGATGTGTGGATGGGTGGGTACATGGATGGATGGGGTGAATGGATGGATGGATGGATGAATAATGGATGTGTGGATGGGTGGGTACATGGATGGATGGGGTGAATGGATGGATGGATGGATGATGGATGGATGGATGAATGGTGAATGGGTGGGTGAGTGGAGAGTGGATGACTATATGAGTGGGTGGTGAGTGAAAGAATGTGTGGATGGATGGGTGCATAGATAGGTGAATGGATGGGTGGATGTGTGGATTGATGAGTGGATGGATGGGTAGGTGAGTGAGTGGAGAGTGGAATGGGTGGGTATATAGATGGGTGGGTATATAGATGGGTGGATGGATGGATGGATGGATGGATGGATATGTAGATGGGAAGACAGGTGAATGGGGTCTTGAATAGTTGGGTGGGTGAGTGGTTAAGTGAATGGATGGATGTATAGAAATGTGGATGGATGGATGGATGGATGGGTGAGTGGATGGATGGATGAGTAGATGGAAGGGTGGATGAATGGGTGAGTAGATGGGTGGGTGGATGGATGGATGGATGAGTGGATGGAAGGGTGGATGAATGGGTGGGTGGATGGATGGATGGGTGAGTGGATGGATGGATGAGTGGATGGAAGGGTGGATGAATGGGTGGGTGGATGGATGGATGAGTGGATGGATGTGTAGATGGAAGGACAGACTGGTGAATGGGGTCTTGGATAGTTGGGTGGGTGAGTGAATAAGTGAATGAATGGATGTGTAAAAGGTGGCTGGATGGATGGATCAGCAGACAGATGGATCAGTGGATGAGTGGGTGAGGGGGCAGATACACGGATGGGAGGACAGGTGGATGAATGAGTAGGCAAGTGGAGGTGGCAATGGCATACAGCAAACGCACACTGTTTGAAGCTCAGGATTCTATTCACAGCGAAATCCAACATGGAAAACGTCCCCACTCCTGAATCTGGTCAAATCTGACTGATACGAGTCGGGTTAAGAGGAAAAGTGGATTCTGATCCTAGTTCTCGTACTTCGTGCTGTGGGATCTGAGGCAAGTCACCACACCTCCCAAAGCCTCATTTTCTTTCTATCTGAAAACAGGGATATCAGCAGCATTCACCTTCCGGGATAGCTAAGGGGCCCCATGATAAAACGCCTGTGGGTCTGGCGTGGTGGCTCACACCTATAGTCCCAATACTTTGAGAAGCCAAAGCAGGAGGATCACTTGAACCCAGGAGTTTGAGTGACAACACAAACCCAGGAGCCTGGACAACACAGGGAGACCCCATCTCTACAAAAAATTAAAAAAGAAAAAAAGTCTCAGCTACTCGGGAGGCCGAGGTGGAGGATTGCATAAACCTGGGAGATTGAGGCTGCAGTAAGCCGTGATCGCCCCACTGCACTCCAGCCTGGGTGACAGAGCCAGACCCTGTTTCAAAACAAAGCAAAACAAAACAAAAACCACACACGTGAGGCCCAGGCTGGGCGCTGCGGGTGCCCAGGGAGGCAGAGTGGCTCTTGCTATCACCTCTACCCCTTGATCCAAACCTCTCCTGCTTGTAAAAACGAGTATTCCTTGTCCATTGGGTACACGCAGGTTTCCCACATGGGGAAGCTTTTAGAGTCAAGAAGCCTGGGGAACGGGCAGGCTCACAGCCACGACTGTGGTCGTTCTGCGGCCTGAGGGCATCACGTGCTCCTCAACCTGGACCATCAGTGGCTGGCGCACCCATGGCCAGCTGGGTGACCCTGGACCAGTGGCTTCACCTGAGTCTTGATATCCTCACTTGTGAAACAAACAGGCCTGAGAGTTACTGACCAGCTGTCAAGTTTGTTTCCATATCACTATCTGGCTCCCCTGCACACTCCCCGCAACCTCTTCCCCATCCCCCACCCCCTCCCCCCTCCCTGCACCCTCTGCAGCTGGAGCTGCTAATGTGGAGGCCTGGGGAGGTTCTGGGGCTGATGTGGGCGCTGAGCTGGGCTGAAAGCACAGAACCCCTGCGGGGAGCCCCTCTCCCTCTCCCAGACTTTGCTCCCAAGCCGTCCTGAGCTCCCCTGCTGGAGCCTCTAGGCAGGCTGAGCTCTGCAGCCCTGTCTGCCCACAGTCCCTCCTGCTGGGACTCCCTGCAGCCTGCATTTCATAGTCAGCCGTAGCGGGGGTCCTTGCTGTGGGCTGGGAGAAGTCAGGGGGACTCCTCACAGTGGAGCCTTAAGAGTTTGCCCCTAGAGCCCCTGCCCTCGGGGACCCCCGACGCTTCATTGATCCAAGGGGCACCCAGTGACGAGCTCGTTGGCTCCGTGCCCCTGAGCTCGGGAGAGATGCCCATGCAGAGGAGGTAGGATGAAGGGGCCCCAGAGACAGCGACAACAGAAGGTCCCAGCTCCCTCCAGCCCTGGGCTACTTCCTCTCCTTCCCCAACGGCGGCAGACTCTGGTGAAAATGGCACCTCCGCCATCTGTCGTCCCTCCCCCACCCTGTGGGCACGGCTGCGACAGGGGGCTGGCTGGCCTCGTAAACAGGCGGCTGGCAGGTCCCCAGGGCCAGCGGGTGATAGGGCTTGTGCTGGCACCGAGGCCCAGCCAAGGGCTGGAGCCGGAGGGGCCACGGGGCGGCTGAGCTGGGGAGGTAGGCAGGGAGGATACCAGGTAGCAGGAAGGTTTCCGCACCTGGCGGGGCCCGGGGAATGCCCCAGCTACCTGGCCGTTCCGGGTCCTGTGGGGCCCCTTCTCCTAACTGTGCCCACCCCATCCCCACCATCTCCAGTCTAGGCCCTCTCACATTTGCCCCACCAGCTTCTGCTGTGCTTAGAGAATCTTAAATCAACACTGGGGTGTGAGAGGCTCCGTGCCCCCACCACCACAGTGCAGGGTGCACCATGACCTGGGGATCCTTGCTTTACAACCAGGGAAACTGACGCCAGAGGTCAGGGAGGCCGGGCGTGGACCAGGACTCGCCTCCACCCCGCCGCCTGCTAGTGGCTGTTGGAGGGGGAGGGGCTGTCCCAGGGGCCAAGCTTGGGGCCCTGACAATGTAAACCGGCCTCCCTGCCTCGGTTTTCCCATCTGGGGAATGGCGGAATCCAGGCGGCTGCGGAGGCAGGAGGGCTGTCCTGGCAGCCGGAGAGCACTGGGGACCTGCCAATCTCTCCCAGTTCCCCCGCCTCTCCACGAGGGAGGACTCGGGGGAGCATCCCGGCAGGGGCTCTGTGGAGGGCGCCAGGAGTGCCTGGGCGGGAATCGGTCCAGGTCAGTTCCCGGGCTGCTCCTCCCCGGGGTCCGCGGCTTCTCCCTACCCCCACCACGGTGCTGCCGGCCGCCCCCTCCTCTCTCCCGCCTTCTGACTGCCAGCTCCTCCCCGCAAAGCCCCCAGACCCCAGCTAGAGGGATTTTACAGCTTTGACCAGCAGCTCAGCCTCCCCCTGCTCCTCCTCCCCCCTCCCCCGCCCGCATCTCCCCCCTCCAGCTTCCCTCCCTCCTCCTCTCCGTCTTTCCCCTCCATTCTCCTCCTCGCTCCTGCTCCCCCCTCTCTCCTCCCCTCCCTTCCTCCCTCCGCCCTCCCGCTCCCTCCCTCCCGCTCTCCGGGGGAAGAAAGGTCACCGTGCAGCTGATTACTCAGAGCTCAGTTGCTGTAGCAACCGGCGGGGGAAGTGGGACAGGCTGGCTTTGAGGACGCGCGAGGTCGGCCGCGGGCGGCTGGAGCCGGCGCGGGCCTCTGCGCGCCGCGAGAGGGAGGCCGCCTGCAGCCCGGCTGCTCGGCCGCCGCGGGCCCGGCTCCGGGGGTTCAGTTTTAATGAAGAATCCCTGCTCCCTTCTCGCGCCCCTCCCGCCTTCTGCCCACCTCCCTGGGGTCTAGAAGGAGAGGGTCGCCCCTCCCCGCTTTGGCTGCTAAACTCTCTGGCTCCTCGCCCCCTCCCCCGCCGCTGCCTGGGTTCTGGTGGCTTCCTTCCTTCTCCTTGTCGGTCCGAGCTCAAGGGACGAGCCCTTTCCCTGGCGCGAGCCCGGGAAAACCCTCGCACCCTTCCCCACCCCCACAAGCCTTTGGGAGACCCCAGGCATCTTCAGCCCAGCCAGGGATAAGGGTCCACGGAGGGTCTGGAGCCCCTCGTGGGTCTGGTGCCCACCCCTGCCCTCCAGGAGCCCCCCGGGCCCCCGGGAAGGCCGCACTGTTCCAAGAGGAAGCCAGACCCAGCTGCAGGGAGGGGCCCTGGCTGATGCAGGGAGGCCTAGCCCCATCCCAGCCCCCTGCTTGATGTCCGCTGGTTGTGGCTCCCTGAAGTTCCGCAGAGACACACAGGTTCTGGAGTGGGCTGGGCCTGGGCTCAAATCCCGCACCCCAGGGGGACCCTCCTCCACCGCTGATAGGAATGAGAAGTGGCTCCACCACTTTTGGAAAACATTTGGCACCTTTTAAAAAAGTTGAACATACACTTTCCACAGATCTGGCCATTGCACACCAAGGCATTTATCTCCAAGAAATGAAATTCCGGCCAGTACGGAGGCTCACGCCTGTAATCCCAGCACTTTGGGAGGCTGAGGCAGGCGGATACCTCGAATCCAGGAGTTCAAGACCAGCCTAGATAGTGAGACCCTGTCTTTACAAAATATTTGAAGAATTAAGCTGGGCGCAGTGGCCCATGGCTCTCAGCACTTTGGGAGGCTGAGGCAGACGAATCACCTGAGGTCAAGAGTTCGAGACCAGCCTGGCCAACATGGTGAAACCCTGTCTCTACAAAAAATACAAAAATTAGCTGGGCATGGTGGTGCATGCCTGTAATCCCAACTGCTTGGGAGGCTAAGACAGGAGAATCGCTTGAACCTGGGAGGTGGAAGTTGCAGTGAGCTGAGATCATGCCACTGCACTCCAGCCTGGGCAACAAGAGCAAAACTCCGTCTCAATTTAAAAAAAGAAAAGAAAAAGAATTAGCCAGGTATGGTGGTGCACGCCTGTAGTCCTAGCTACTTAGGAGGCCGAGGTGAGGGAACTGCTTGAGCCAGGGAGATCAGGGCTGCAGTGAGCCATAATGGCGCCACTGCACTCCAGCCTAGGAGACAGAGTGAGACCCTGTCTCAAAAAAACAGCAGGGGGCCGGGGCCGGGCCTGGTGGCTCAGGCTTGTAATCCCAGCACTTTAGAAGGCCAAGGCAGGCAGATCACCTGAGGTGGGGAGTTTGAGACCAGCTTGATCAACATGGAGACACCCTGTCTCTGTTAAAAATACAGAATTAGCCAGGCATGGCGGTGCATGCCTGTAATCCCAGCTACTCGGGAGGCTGAGGCAGGAGAATCACTTGAACCGGGGAATCGGAGCTTTCAGTGAGCCAAAATCGCGCCATTGCTCTTCAGCCTGGGCAACAATAGCAAAATTTCGTTTCAAAAGAAAGAAAAAGAAAACAATGAAACTCACGTCTTGAACGGGAATGTTCCCAGCAGCTTTGTTTGCAAAAGGCGGAAACTGGGGACAGCGCAGTGTTGCTGGGTCCCGCAGGCAAAGGGAGCAGCAGGTTGTGGCTCATCGGATAAGGAGACAGGAACGACCGTGCACACAGCACCACAGCACCATACGGGGAGAGGAGCTGGCGGCCTCCAGCACAGACAGGGAATCTGTGGGTGCAAAGTCCCAGAAGAGGCACAGTAGTGACAGTGAGCAGCTCCGTGGGTGCGTGGGGCTCCTGGGGGCCAGGAAGGACTACAGCTTGGCACCAGGAAACTTTTTCTTTCTTTTCTTTTTTGTTTGGTTGGAGACAGGGTCTCACTGTCACCCATGCTGGAGTGCAGTGGCGCCGTCGCAGCTTACTGTGCAACCTCCATCCCCCGGCTTCGAGTCTCAGCCTCCCAAGTAGCTGGGACCACAGACACATGCCATCATATTTGACTAATTTTTTTTTTTGGAAGAGTCTCGCTCTTGTCACCCAGGTGCAAAGGCATGATCTCGGCTCACTGCAACCTCCACCTCCCGGATTCAAGCGATTCTCCTGCCTCAGCCTCCCAAGTAGCTGTGACTACAGGCGTGTGCACCATGCCCGGCTAATTTTTGTATTTTTTAGTAGAAACGGGGTCTCACCATGTTGGACAGGCTGGTCTCGAACTCCTGACCTTGTGATCCACCCTCCTCAGCCTCCCAAAGTGCTGGGATTACAAGCGTGACCCACTAAGCCAGACCTAATTTTTGTACTTATTTATGTATTCATCATAGAGACAGGGTCTCCCTATGTCGCCCAGGCTGGTCTCAAACTCCTGGCCTCAGGTGCTCCTCCTGCCTCGGCCTCCCAAAGCACTGAGATCACAGGTGTGAGCCACTGTGCCCAGTCAGCATGAGGAAACCCTTGCTGGGACGGGCGGCAGTGGGGTGGGGTGGGGTGGACGTGATCACTGTCTTGCTGGTAGTGACGGTGTGTGCGGGACCTCCACCAACACTCATCGAGCTGTGCGATCTCAACATGTGCAGTTACTCGGTGTCCATTACGCCTCAACACGTTGAAAAAGCGACTTCCCGCTCTTAACACGTTGATGTTGGGTGGCTGACCTCGTTTCTCACTCAGGACAATGGAAGAAGGATGGTACCAGCCTCCTGGGTTGGTTCTGAGAATTCAATTACACAGTGTTGGTAGATGGCTCGGCTCCATTCCGGGCAAATCATGGGTTCCTGATGCAGGGCAGAGAAGAGCAGGACCATAGGCCTGCAAGACGCAGCCCTCTTCAGCTCGGGGCTGCCACTCCTGCATGGCCTCGCATGACAGGGGGAGCCCCTGCTCCGTGCCAGTCCTGGTCACTCCCTGGGCAAATAAGTGGGGAGCAAGCCCTAACTCCATCCTCGTGGGCTGGCTGGGGTGACAGACACAAACCCTGACCATTATGACATGGGAAGAGCGGTCCAGCCCTGTGCAAATGGCCTGTGGCTGGCAGACGACAGTGCATTCCCGGATCCACAGGAAGGGCCTTCGTGGCTGAAGTGGGGCAGCATTCAGGGCACAGACTGGCCCTGCCCTGCAGTCTCTTGTGAGCCCTGCTCAGAGGGGAGTGTGGAAACTTGTGGGGTGCCAAGCCCCTGAATGTGGCTTGGAGGAGGCTGAGGCGCTGGTTCTGCGTTGGTGGAAGTCCCAGCTTCTGTCTTCACTGCCGCTTACTTCCTGTAAGCCTCAGATTCCCCGTCTGGCATATGGGGGTAATGACCCCAGTGAGACCCGACTCAGAGCTCCGTCCTTGGCGGTCTGAGCTGTACCCAACTCCCTTGCGTCTGTTACACCATGTTGTAATTCTCAGCCTCTGGGTGGCTTTCCCAGCCCAACTGTGGGCTGCTGAGGGCAGCGCCTGCAGCCCCTCCTCTCTGAGCCTCTGCACTTGGCACAGAGGCACAGTCCAGGGACCCAAGAACTATCTCAGGAGGTGGATGGAGTCCCCTGTGCAGCAGAAACAAAGCCCCTGCTTCCACAGAGTTCACTGTCTGGTGGGAAGACAAAGCGATGACTTCTTCCATGGTGGACAGCACGCGTCCCAGGGCTTCTCCAGAGGGCTGAGACCTTCAGAGCCTCCACCGTCAGCTCCTGGCTGGGGCCTTCTCTCAACTTCAGAGCCAGCCTGGGTTATTTTCTTGGTTTTCTGAGCTGTAATTATGAACAACTTTGACCAGCCAGGTTTCACCCTTTGCTCATTTGAGAGTGAAGCCTTGGTCAGGCGTGGTGGCTCACGCCTGTAATCTCAGAACTTTGGGAGGCTGAGGTGGGCAGATCACCTGAGGTCAGGAGTTTGAAACTAGCCTGGCCAATATGATGAAACCCTATTTCTATTTTAAAAAATTAGCCAGGCGTGGTGGCTTGTGCCTGTAATCCCAGCTACTTGGGATGCTGAGGCAGGAGAATCGCTTGAACCCGGGAGGTGGAGGTTGCAGGGAGCAGAGATCACGCCACTGCACTCCAGCCTGGATGACAGAGCAAGACTCCATCTCAAAAAAAAAAAAAAAAGTGAGGGAGAGAATGAAGCCTTGAAGAGGAGGTGATTCTCTGAAGCCCCCAGAACCACCCGCCCTTATTGCCTTATAGACAACCCCATCCCCCACCAGAGCCAGCAAGTGGGATGGAGTTGAACTAAGATTCCCATGGGGACCAGGCCAGGAGGGGCTTGGCCAGCTCCCACCCCCTGCCAGAGAGGAGCATGACTGGGTCAGGTGACATGGCAGGGCCAGCCCAGAACCCGCCGTGGACCCGCAGCAGAGTGCCCATCTCACAGGGCTGGGCCAGGCACAGGCACTCAGAATTCCTTTCTGTAGTCAAGGCTCAAACCAGCACTCCCAGATTAGTGCCAGGGGAGGAGGATAAAGCGCTAGGCTGAGATGAGGCAGTGTTGGCCAAGAAGAAGGGCTCTGGCCTTGGAGTGGCCTGGGTCCCCGTGGCCCCCTTCCAAACTCCCTTCCCCAGCAGATTGGCTGTGCGCCCTCCCCTCCCGCTGAAGCCACAGCCCTGACACCGCTGAGCCTCTTGGACTCTCTCCCATGACACGGCTGAGCCGGCCCACCCACTCGGCCAGCCCCATGCCCGTGATTTCAGAGAGAAGCTGAACGGAGATCTCTGTGAATTCCATTCCCGCAGAGGCTGACCCAAATGCCCATGCTCCGTGGACATGGCCATCCCGCTGACTCCCTCTAACTCCCTCTTCTGAAAACTGCCTGGCATCACACTAAACGGCCAGGCACTTTTGAGTGGCTGTCACACATCTTATTATGAAGATGTCCATTTTACAGAGTAACAACTGAGGCCAGAGAGTCTAGGTGGAGTGCCCAGAGCCAGCCAGGCGGTGGCCAGTGGTGTGTGGTGCCATCCCAGCAGCGCTGTGACTCAGTGGCAGGGGGCAAGCCGCTCACCTGCAGAGCCTCGGCCTTCTCCTCTGTAAAGTGGGGGTGATAAGGGCACAGAATGAGCTTGAGCAGGTGCAGCTCTCAGCACAGGTGCCGGGCATCTGTGGGCAGTGCCCTCTGGGTGCCTCCTCCCTTGGTAGTGATGGATCATGGACCTGTGTTGGGAACCATGAGGCAGACGACAGGTGATGAGGAATTCCATTTGCTATGACGATGATTATTCAGTGGCTTCCCGAGTCTGAGAATGTAGGTCCTGCCCACGCAGGAGGTGGGTCTCCGGTGTGAGCTCCAGGGGTCCCTCCGTCTCTGCCCTGCACGTGTAGCCAGGAGGTCTGAGCAGGCTTGTTTTTCGGTAATTCCCCTCACCCTTCCCTGGAGGCTTCTCCGATATCCACAACTCCTTTCTGAGCACCTACTGTGTCCCAGGCATGGAGAGGCGCCGGAGGAGAAGACGGGCCCAGTGTGGACAGGGCTGTAATAGAGGCACCAGGGCCTATGGGAAGCTGGAGGCAGCCCCTGACCTCGCCTGTGGTCAGGGGCAGGGAGCACAAAAGGCTTCTAGAAGAGCAGGTCTAACCTGAGACCCAAAGCTTGAACAGGAGTCAGCCAGGCTGAGAGCCTGGTATGCTCTGGCAAGGGGCTCACAGCGTGTGCAAAGGCCTGGGGCGAGAAGAACAGGACTCATGGGAACAGGGCTGGCAGGCAGGTTAGTTTCAATATCCCACAGTGGGAGGGGGAGGGAGGGTCACGGGGAGCCATGGAAAGTTTTAGGCAGGAAGTGACACATTCAGAAGCACCTTCCAGAAAGACTGCTCTGGCTATCCTTAGGAGGAAGAATGGCAAGGGCAAAGCAGAGAAGCAGGGAGACCATCGAGGTGGCTACAGACATCCGAGTGATCATGGGGGTCTGGACCAGGGCAGCAAAAGGCAGGGAAGGGAAGGGATTAAAGAGACATAGGCTGGGCGCGGTGGCTCACGCCTGTCATCCCAGCACTTTGGGAGGCCGAGGCGGGAGGATTGCTTGAGCCTAGGAGTTCAAGACCAGCCAGGGCAACATAGCCAAACCCCGTCCCTACAAAAAATTCAAAAATTAGCCAGGTGTGGTGGTGTGCCCCTGTAGTCCCAGCTACCTGGGAGGCTAAGATGGGAGGATCGCTTGAGGCCAGGAGGTTGAGGCTGTAGGGACCAGTGATGATGCCACTGCATCACTCCAGCCTGGGTGACAGAGTGAGACCCTGTCTCAAAAACAGAAGATATAGAGGGTAGACCTGACAGGACAAGGGGGTGAGGGCCAAAGCGGGTGGGCCATGGGCTGGATGGTGGGGCCATCTCTGAGCCAGCCCACGGAAGAGAAGTGGGTGGGGGACTGTCCGTGCCCTGGATCCCTGCCCACAGCTCTCCTGGCTGCCTCGGCACAGTTCTGCCCCAGAACTGCCCTTCTTAGGCTGCACGGGGGGCTGTATTGGGTGGAAACCTATGGGGCTACGACAGGCAGAGGCCTCGTGGGTAGACAGCCGGCAGTCCTGGGGCCAAGTCCAGGGCAGGGGTCCCTGCCTGCAGCCAGCAGAGGATGGAAGCCTCGGCCTGGACTTCCCACTTCCTGGATGAGGCATCCCAAGCTCCGCAGAGGCGGAGGGCCTGGCCCCGGGCGGTGGGGGTTTCTCTCTCTGCCTCGACCCTCCATTCTGTTCCTTAGGTTTCCTTGTCTCTGAGATGGGCAGACGCAGATGGATAGACTGGGTGACCCGCCCCAGAGGGCCTGGCAGCTGAGCAAACACTGCCCGAGGCCTTGATTGGTCACAGGAGAATGAGGGCATGGCGGGTGGCAGCTGTCAGAGCCCAGGGGCCCCAGGGGAGTCTGTAGATGAGAAGCGGAACCGCAGTCCTGGGGGCGCCCGGCCTTTGGCTGGTTCCTCCCCCCACCACCTGCCCTCCTCCCCTCCCCTGCTCCTTGGTTCCAAGTGCTGAAAAGTGAAACACTCAAAACTTGGGGTCCTCCATGACTGCCCCACTGGTCAGAATCGAGTCTTGCTGCCTCTGCCACCAAAGCCATCCTCCCCACCCACAGCCTCCCCCAAGTACAGCTGGGCCATCTCTCCCAGGACACCAGCCTCCCTGGGCCTCCTGCCTCCATCCTTCCTCCCCCTCCTCAGTGCAGCCTAGGGAAGCCCAGTGACCCTTTAAAGATGCCACCAGGCTTGCGTCACGCTCCGTGTGCCCAGGCACTGTCCCCACCAAGGCCACACCAAGATCATCCCCCAGCACTGACGCGCTCCTCCCCGAGGCCCCTGGCCTCCTTCGATTTCCCACAGATCCACCCCCTCCTCTCCTCCAGCCTTGCACCTGCTGATCCTGCCACCTCGGTGCCCCTGTCCCCAGCTCTTCCCAGGGCTGTCCCTACCTTCAGGTCTCAGCTTGGATGTCACCTTCCCCAGGGACGCCCTGGCTCAGGCCACATGCTCTGCCTTCCCCCCATCATTGCAGCCTTCATAAGGCTTCTGAAACCTGAACTACCTGGGGCTGCCCTTCAGGAAGCTCCCTGAGGGCAGATGCTGACCTGTCCTGCTCGCCTGTGTGTGTCATTGCCAGGTGCCTGAGTGAAGGAGCACATGAATTGGCGGCCACTGCCTCAGGGCTGGAGAAGGCTCTGACTTTGCAGAGAATGAAGCTCCATGGCACGTGTGTGTGTATGTGTGCATGCGCACGTGCGCGTGCACACATGTGTACATGTGTGTGCATGTGTGTGTGTGGCGTGTGCTACGTGTGCGGGAGGGGTGTGCATGTGTGTGCAAGCATGCATGTATCATGTACGGGCAGTGTGCAACTGTGTATCAGTGTGCAGTGTCTCTATACGTGTGCACATTGTACCTCTGTGTGCACGTGGAGACAGTGCTGTGTGCCGGCGTGATACTATGTCTAGTGTGTGACATGTGCACACCTGTCTAGACGGCCTGACTGCAGCCATGCGCCCTCCCCCGTGGGTAAGGAGGAGGAAGCTGAGGGGACAGATCCTGGCATGGGGACAGAGTCACTGGCTGTCGGTCCTTTCCTGCTGTGGGACCCTGGTCCTGGCCCTTTCTTCTGTGAGCCTCCATGGACCACAGGTTACATGAAACTCCCAGGAGCAATGCACCTGATGAAACCTGCAGCTTCCCAGCCAGCCCAGAGGCTATTTCTGCCAATGGGGAGGGGCCCAGATATGCCTGGAATGGGCATTTAGCCACCCCTCCCCTTTCCTATGCAATTGTGACGTGCTCCTGGGAGCTGTAAAACTTGGTGACCCAGCCCCTCTGAGCCTGCTTTCCCATCCACCACATGGGGATGAAAACGAGACTGCCCCAGGAGATCACTGTTAGGGTCAGCGACCCGGGGCTCCAGGAAGGCCCGGCAGGCCTGACACACAGTAGGTGCTTCATCCCTGGGCACTGAGGGTTGCTCCTGCTGTGTCCAGGGGTGGCGAGGCTGCCAAATATGCAGGAAGGGTCTGCCACCAGAGGAGGATGGGCGGGGATCTGGGGCTTCTGGATGGTAGGGACCTTTTTCCAACACAAGCTGCACCCGGGGTGGGGGGTGCATAGCTCGGTACCTGCAGGGTGGGTGTGAGGTCATGAGGTCCAGAGCCACCCTCCTCCCCGAGAACGTGGTCTCAGCCTCGCAGCAGCGTGTGTGCCAGCGCCCCCTGCTCCTCCCAGGACCCGGAGGTCCTCGCACCCCATGGCCTGCTCCTTGGTCTGAGCCTCACAAGAGAGAGGTGATGTAGCTCAGGAGGGACTCCTGCGCAGAAGAAGGAAAGACACCCAGAGACGTTGCTCCCTCTGACTGGTGTCACACAGTGAGTCCAGGCTCAGGCGAGGCAGGCCTCTGGTCTCTGCCCTGCAGTGGGGCCCAAGTCTGTGGGGAGATGTTCGGGGAGAGGGCAGCAGTGGAGCGGCATGGCTGGGGCGGGACAAGGCAGTCACCAGCACCTTGGAGAAGACGGACTCTTCATTCATTTATTCATTCAACGATGATTCATTGGGAGGCCCAGGCAGGAGGCTCACTGGAGGTCAGGAGCTCGAGACCAGCCTGGCTAACACAGTGAAATCCCGTCTCTAATAAAAGTACAAAAATTAGCCAGGCATGGTGGTGCACACCTGTAGTCCCAGCTACTCAGGAGGCTGAGGCAGGAGAATCGCCTGAACCTGGGAGGCAGAGGTTGCAGTGAGGCGAGATCGCGCCATTGCACTCCAGCCTTGGTGACAAGAGTGAGACTCCGTCTCAAAAAACAAAAACAAAACCAATTGTTCCTAAAGGGCCTGTTGTGAGGCAGTGAAGCCCAGGAGGTCAGGAGGTAGACACTCAGGTCGGGACTGGAAATCCAGGCGTGGCAGGACACGCACTCCCTGCAGGTGCTCCTGGGGTCACGGTTCTGTATTTTGTTTTGTTTTTTTTTGAGATGGGGTCTCTGTCTCCCAGACTGGAGTGCAGTGATGCAATCACAGTTCACGACAGCCTTGACCTTCTCAGGCTCAGGTGATCCTCCTACCTCAGCCTCCCAAGTAGCTGGGACTACAGGTATGTGCCACCACGCCCAGGCAATTTTTGCATTTTTCATAGAGACTGGGTTTTGCCATGTTGCCCAGGCTGGTCTTGAACTCCTAGGCGAAAGCAAACGGCCCTTGTCCATCTCCCAAAGTGCTGGGATTACAGGTGCAAGCCACTGCCTGGCTTTCCTGGGTCACTGGATAAGACACCTAAGTGTTTTTGTGCCTTAAATTGCTTATCTGTAAGGGGCTGGTGAGGGCTGTGTGCACACGGCATGGGGCCTGGCACAGAAAGATGCTGGATGGAAGAGGCTGGTGCTGCTGTACTATTGACAGGTTTCCACAGCACGAGTCACAGTGTAGGCTAGGAAAGGGTATCAGATGCAGAGGAGGGCATCCAGAGAGAGGAGGGCATCCGGAGAGAGGAGGGATGGAGTCCTCCTAGGGAGGCTGAGGGGCACCTGAGCTGGGCGTTGAGGGCTCTATAGAAGCCCATCGCACTGAGAACTAAGAGACGCTCAGCCACTGGAAATTCCCAAAAGGGCTGAGGGAGCTGGTGCCAGCCATGCTGGGACTCAGGGAGCCCGGGAGGGTGGGCGGGGAGGCTGCTTAGGGGTCCCTGCTGCCCTCTGAGGACTTCCTATAGTAGGCGGGCCTCCTGCTCCCTTCTCTGACCGTTTTCCACCTCTGGGGGGAAGAGGGTGAACCACCCAGTCACCCGGCTGGAACTACTGAGGCAGACCCCAGAAAGGCAAGTCCACTAGCTTGTGTATCCCGGCGTCCTGATGCCTGGAGTTCCCCCGATTCCGTCACCAGGGGAGACAACAGTGTGGGGAATGAAGCCAGGCAAACAGGGTTCAAAACCCAGCTGTGCCGTCTGCAAGCTGTGAGACCGTGGGCAATCCTCATCTCTCCATGCCTCCCTGGTCTCATCTGTAAAATGGGAAGAAGGATTGTACCTGCTTCATAGGACCACAGTGAGGGTGCCACGGATTCGTGTGTGACAGAAAGAGCTCAGCCCAGCATGCCTAGCACATAGTAAGTGCTCAGTAAATGGTAGCCCCTCCCATCATCGACTGAACTCCCATCCTGAGCCAGCTGTGGAGGCCCCATACAAGGTAAAGAGAAGAGGCTTGTTGTATTTGTGGCTAAGGGCATTCTATTCTCTTTCTTACTTTCTTTTTCTGTTTTTATTTTTTTGAGACGGAGTCTTGCTGTGTCACCCAGGCTGGAGTGCAGTGGCACAATCTTGGCTCACTATAACCTCCACCTCCAGGGTTCAAGTGATTCTCCTGCCTCAGCCTCCCAAGTAGCTGGGACTACAGGCATGCGCCATGACACCCAGCTAATTTTTGCATTTTTAGGAGAGATGGGGTTTCACCACGTTGGCCAGGATGGTCTCAATCTCTTGACCTCATGATCTACCCGCCTCAGCCTCCCAAAGTGCTGGGATTACAGGCGTGAGCCGCCGCCAGCCAAGGCTCTATTCACTTTCTGATCAACAATGTGTGCTGTTGCATCAACAGTATTAAATTAAAAAGAAAAATATTAAAATAACAATGTGTGTCCCATCTCCCATCACGCTGGAACCGCTGTACCTCTGGCCTCCTCACCCTGCCTCTCTGCTGGGCCCAGGGCCCCCTTCTTGCATCCAAGAACGTCACTCTAGCAACGTCCTGGCCACGCTGCATCTTCTCACGGTCTCTGAGCTTGGAAGGCCTTAGGGAATGTGGAGTCCAGCCCCTCCGCAAGTACCCACCCGTGGAACTGGGGCTCAGGAGTAAAGACACTCGCCAGAGGCTGGGACCTGAAGTCCAATGCCTCTTGCCCAGGTCCTTAGATAGATACTGCTGTGGGAATTTTTTTTTTTTTTTTTTTGAGATGGAGTCTCACTCTGTCGCCAAGCTGGAGTGCAGTGCCACAATTTTGGCTCACTGCAACCTCCAACTCCCAGGTTCAAGCGATTCTCCCGCCTCAGCCTCCCGAGTAGCTAGGATTACAGGCACGCACTGCCACACTAAGCTAATTTTTGTATCTTTACTAGAGACGGGATTTCACCATGTTGGCCAGGATGGTCTTGATCTTCTGACCTCATGATCCACCTGCCTTGGCCTCCTAAAGTGCTGGGATTACAGGTGGGAGCCGCTGTGCCTGGCCACTGTTGTGGGAATTTTGAGAGGAGCCCTGGCTGGGCGTGGTGGCTCATGCTTGTAATCCCAGCACTTTGGGAGGCCAAGGCGGGTGGATCACCTGAGGTCAGAAGTTCAAAACCAGCCTGGCCAACATGGTGAAACCCCACCTCTGCTGAGAATACAAAACTTAGCCCAGTATGGTGGCACACGCCTGTAATCCCAGCTCCTCAGGAGGCTGAGGCAGGAGAACCTCTTGAACCCGGGAGGCAGAGGTTGCAGTGAACCGAGATTGCGCCACTGCACTCCAGCCTGGGCGACAGAGCGAGACTGAGTCTTTAAAAAGAAAGAGAGAGAGAGGAGCCCCTTGGCATGGGGTGAGCTGCTGTCCCTTAGTCTGGAGCTTCATGAGGGCAGGCACCATGGCTGTCTTGCTGACTTTGCGGCCCCTGGCCCAGCACAGAGCCTGGAACCTGTGAATGAATAAATGAATGAGCGAATGAACACATGTGGCCAGAATCCACCTGCCTCCCAGAGCAGGATCCCAAGAGAAGCCCACTTTGGTCCCAGCCCCTGTGGGGTCTCCAGCCCCAGCCCAGCACCGGGGTTGCCAGCGGCTCAGAGGCTTCCAAGAGTCTTCTGACAAAAGGATCAAAGAAAGCAGATGACAGAGGGCAGGAAATGGCAGCAGGCTGGGGTGGGGGTGCTCAGCCCCCTGCCCAGGCCAGGATGAAAGAGGTTCAGGAAAAGGACACAGATGGACCAGTCAGTGTGGGGGTGGAGGTGACAGGATGTGGCAGAGGGCTCAGCCACTTCCTTTGCACGGAGGATAAGCTGATGTCTTCCCGCAGCCCAGGACCCTCCTTTCTGCCTCCAGCCACCGGCACCTAGTCCTGGGCCCTGCCCCTGGGGGGCACTCGGAAAATATTTATAGATTCATTGTGCGCATGAATGAATGAATGATTTGGTGTCTCACACCGAGTCCCAGCACCTTGGGAGGATTGCCTGAGGCCAGGATTTCAAGGCCAGCCTGGGCAACATGCAAGACCCCTGACTCTACAAAACATTTTAAAAAAATATTAGCTTGAAAGGCCGGGCATGGTGGCTCATGCCTGTAATCCTAGCACTTTGGGAGGCCGAGGTGGGTGGATCACCTGAGGTCAGGAGTTCAAGACCAGCCTGACCATCATGGTGAAACCCCATCTTAAAAAATAAATAAATAAAAATTAAAAAAAATATATATCTTGGCTGGGCGCAGTGGCTCACACCTGCAATCCCAGCATTTTGGGAGGCCGAGGTGGGCAGATCACCTGAGGTCAGGAGTTCGAGACCAGCTTGACCAACATGGTGAAACCCTGTCTCTACTAAATACAAAAAATTAGCTGGGCGTGGTGGCACATGCCTGTAATCCCAGCTACTCAGGAGGCTGAGGCAGGAGAATTGCTTGAACCTGAGAGGCGGAAGTTGCAGTGAGCCGAGATCACACCATTGCACTCCAGCCTGGGCGACAGAGCAAAACTCCATCAAAAAGAAGGAAGAAAGGAAGGGAGGGAGACACAGAAAGAAAAAGAAAGAAAGAGAGAGAGAGAGGAAGGGAAGAGGGAGAGCTTGTATCAGCCATTCCTGACCTTTCCAGTAGTCAGGCAGTGTGGGTCAGTCAGTGGATTTTGACCTGAAAGGGCAGAGCAAACTCCTGTTGTAGTTTCAGGGAGAACGTTAGCAATAACAAGTGCCCAAATAAGATTCTTATTACAGCCAGCGGCTGCTGAGCCATTGGCGCTCAAAATATCTGTGTCATAGGCTTGTTATCTCAATGACTCTTTCCCATACTCTAAGAGGGCAGTGCTAGCCCCATTTTACAGATGCGGCAACTGAGGCTAAGAGAAGAAGGATGCTGCTCTAGGTCACCCAGAAAAGTCAATGACGGAGGTGGAGCGTCTGATTCATCTAGCCCTGCATAAATGAATGAATGGCTAGGTGAATGAATGACAGCATTCCCCATGAATCCTCGCCACACCACGCCCTTCACTGGGCCGGTGAGTTCTTTGGCAATAAATGAAATAATCAAAGTCCCTGTTGTCACAAAATTCCTCACCTGGAGGGCAGCACTCCACCCAAATAATGAATTCATCATGATTCTGGAAAGTGCTGGGACGAAGCACGCACAGGGCGTGCAGGGGACCCACCTAGTCTCAGGGGCTCAGAAAAGGCCTAGAGTGCAAACTGCAGGGCGGGGAGGGCATTGCCGGCTGGGAGGTGTGCGCAGGAGGCAGACCATCAAGGTCTGTGGTGTGGATTAGGAAAACAATAGTCGCCAGGCGCGGTGGCTCAAGCCTGTAATCCCAGCACTTTGGGAGGCCGAGGCGGGTGGATCACTAGGTCAAGAGATCAAGACCATCCTGGTCAACATGGTGAAACCCCATCTCTACTAATACAAAAAATTAGCTGGGCATGGTGGTGCGTGCCTGTAATCCCAGCTACTCAGGAGGCTGAGGCAGGAGAATTGCCTGAACCCGGGAGGCGGAGGTTGCAGTGAGCCGAGATCGCGCCATTGCACTCCAGCCTGGGTAACGAGCGAAACTCCATCTCAAAAAAAAAAAAAAAAGAAAAAACAAAAAAAAACAATAGTCTAGTCATAGGCCGGGTGCTGTGGCTCAAACCTGTAATCCCAGCACTTTGGGAGGCTGAGGTGGGTGGATCACGAGGTCAAGAGATCGAGACCATCCTGACCAACATGGTGAAACCTCGTCTCTACTAAAAATACAAAAAAGTTAGTTGGACATGATGGTGCGCGCCTGGAGTCCCAGCTACTCGGGAGGCTGAGGCAGGAGAATCGCTTAAACCCAGCAGGCGGAAGTTGCAGTGAGCCAAGGTCACGCCACTGCACTCCAGCCTGGCGCCTGGTGATGGTGTGAGACTCTGTCTCAAAAAAAAAAAAAAAGGAAAAACAATAGTCATAGTTGTGATCGCAGCAGGCACCATCCTGTGAGCCATTTCTCCCCACAAGCACTTTACATGGGTTATTTATTTATTTATTTATTTTTCCTTTTTTTTTTTTTTTTTTTTAGATGGAGTCTTCGCAGTCTTGCCTGGGCTGGAGTGGAATGTCGTGATCTCAGCTCACTGCAACCTCCGCCTCCTGGGTTCACATGATTCTCCTGCCTCAGCCTCCCGAGTAGCTGGGATAACAGGTGCACATCACCACACCCAGCTAATTTTTTTGTATTTTTAGTAGAGATGGGGTTTCACTGTGTTGGCCAGACAGGTCTCAAACTCCTGACCTTGTGATCCACCCACCTCGGCTTCCCAAAGTTCTAGGATTACAGGCGTGCACACAGCTGCTGAGAGAAAGAGTCAGGGTCTAGGTCTATCTGATCTGGGTTCTCAGCTCCTGACCGAACCCAGTGTCTACAGGGCAGAGAGACCATCCCTCTCAGCTCCTGGGTGAGCTGGCCCTACTGGGACACAGTGTGTGCTGGAGTCATGCTTCTCCTTCCTGTCACCCACCAGTTCTCCTTGGGCTGGGGGAGCTTCAGGGGCAGAGGGGAAAATTCAGAGAGGGGACATTTCTGAGCCCAAATTGGCTGGCACTGCCTGAGGGGGGTGGGACACAGGCACCTGCCTGAGCCTCCAGGCAGAACCCCACTGCTCCCCACAGGAGGCGGCAGTTGCCATGGTCCCTGGAGGCAGCTGTGGGGTGGGGCTGTAGGCCCCCAATGTCACTCTCTCCTGGGCCCCACATCCTGAAGACAAAGTTGCTTTCCTGTTCTTTCTTTGAAAGGAGGCAGAGGTCTGAGGTCTTCCCTAGACTGGGCTGTGAGGCCCTGAGGGGTCCGGGCTGGGAGTTGCTCTTTGTCCATGCTTCTCCTCATCACCTAGAGGATGCAGGGTGCAGGGTGAAGACCCCCACAAAGCAGCCAGAACAGTCCCAGGACTCAGCTTACAGCTTCCCTTGGGAAAGCGTAGGCACTCGCCTGTAACACCAACACCAGCTCCCGTTCCCCAAGCACCCTCCACGCACCTGGCCTCTGCTAAGTGCTTCCCAAAAGATCCCCACGAATCCCGTGGGACGCACGCTGTGCTGCTGGCTGCTGCCTAGTACCCATTTTGCCACCTCCCCTTTGGTAAGAGAATGGCCCTCTCCCAGGTTGTAATGAGGCACGTGGCTGCCAGGCTAAGTACTACCTTTCCCAGCCTCCCTTGCAGCTAGGTGTGGTCATGTGATCAGATCTGGCCAATGAAACACAAGCAATGAGACATGCACCTTCCTGCCCGGCCGTAAAAGAGATTGGTGGCTTCCACCTCCTTGGTCCCCCAAACACACACAGAGAAAACGGGGAGGGGAGGGGCAGCCATCTTCAAGTTGTGGACAGAAGCAATCCTCCAGGGATGAGAGAGACAGAAGGAGCCTGGGCCCTGGAGCGGCTCCCAGGGCAGCCTCCCATCCCCTAGACTTAAAGGAGGAAAACTTCTTCTGAAATGAGAGCAATCAGCTCCTCTCTCCCGTAGCCACTGTTACTCAGGTTCTGGTACAGCAGCTGGGCCAGCATCCTAACCCAGACCCCAAACCTCCGAGAGGGAAGACTATGGTTAGCTGGGAAGTGGTAAAGCCAAGACTTGAACCCAAGCCTGAGAGGGCTCGGTCCAGAACCTGCACTCAAAGCTGCAGGGCTGAGCCACTGCACACAGCAGATGCTGTACACGAACAAACGAGTAAGCAGCCCCACGTGCTTTCCCAGGGAGGCTCTAACCTTGAAGAACTGATTGTTTCTGGGCCCTAAATGCCATCTGGTTTCCCTGGTAGGAGCTTACTTCTAGTTTCTATGCCCAGGATTTAAAGATAACCACAGGGCTGGGCAAGGTGGCTCATGCCTGTAATCCTAGCACTTTGGGAGGCCAAGGCAGATGGCTTAAGCCCAGGAGTTCAAGACCAGCCTGGGCAACATAGTTGAGATCCGTCTTTTTTTTTTTCTGAGATGGAGCTCACCTCATCTTGTTGTCCAAGAGGTGGAGGTTGCAGCGAGCTGAGATCGCGCCACTGCACTCCAGCCTAGGTGACAGAGCAAGATTCTGTTTCAAAATAAATAAATAAAAATTTTTAAAAAATTAAAATTGAAAAAAAAATAATAAAAAACAGAGGTAGCCATGGTGGCACTGCCTTGCAGCTTATAAAATGCTGATTCATGTCCACTGTCACCTTTGATCTTAACCCCTTCCCATGAGTCAGCTGGGGAGGCCATGTTCTCATCTCTGTCTTGCAGGAGGGAAGACCGCGGGTCCCATTGCCTGATGCACAGCGGCTGCTCCATACATGGCGGGTCTTGTTCCTTTGAATGATGCTTTCTTACTATTATGCTACTACTAATAATTTTAAAAAGATTTGAGGAATGAGATGTGGGAACGTGAAAGGAGAAGTCCACGTGGAGGGTTCTGGAGAGCAGCAGGGGCTGGACCTGGCATTGACCTTGAGAGGTCTTTTCCCTTCTCTGATGCCCACTTTCCTGGTAGAGAATGAGGAAGTTGGACAAGACAGTCCTCTCTCTCCATTCCCATTCTGGGTTCTTCTGTTTTGTGTCCCTGGGGTTGGGAGGGGCCAGGATACCTGACCATCCAGGTCAGTAGCAGCCCCGTAGCTCTCCTTGGGCTCTGCCAGCATCTCCCAGCTCCCTTCCTAAGCCTGCCTCTGAGATGAGGCCTGGCAGGAGGATGGGGACAGCGTCAAGGACCCTCAGCCTTCGCCGAGGGATGAGCTGTAGAGACAGGTGGTGAGCGACCTCAGGCCCTCCCTCCCCAGGCTGCGGTTTCCAGCAGCGCTGGGGGATGTGGGGTGGAAGCAGAGGCCGCCTTCCTGTGCCCTGGGCTTGGCGTGTTGACCCTCTGAGACTCAGTGTCCTCATCTCTAGAACGAAAGTGACAGCACAAAAAACACCCGTCTCATAGGACTGCCATGTCCATTACACACATTTATACACACAAAGCTCATAGAATGCAGCCTTTCTCTCCCTTCTCCTCTCCCTCTCCTCTCCTTTCTTTCTTTCTTTGTTTTGTGTTTGTTTTTGAGATAGGGTCTCGCTCTGTCGCACCCAGGCTGGAATGCAGTGGCACGATCTCAGCTCCCTGAAACCTACGCCTCTCGAGATCAAGTGATTCTCCTGCCTCAGCCTCCAGAGTAGCTGGGATTACAGGCGTGTGCCACTGCACCTGGCTAACTTTTGTATTTTTAATAGAGACGAGATTTTACCATGTTGGCCAGGCTGATCTCGAACTCCCGACGTCAAGTGATCCATCCACCTCGGCCTCCCAAAGTGCTGGAATGACAAGCGTGAGCCACCGCGCCCGGCCTAGAATGCATCCTTTCTCAGTAAACGTGCAGTTAATGCTACGGGGAGTACAGTTATTGATTGCCAGTTATTAGAAATATTATTAATAACATTATGAAAAGTTACCAAACATTTACAAATCACTGCAAAAGGAGCATATTTGAATTTCAAGACACAGCAGTGCGCTGGGCACAGTGGCTCAGGCCTGCAATTCCAACACTTAGGGAGGCCGAGTTGTGTTCAGGAGTTTGAAACCAGCCTGGGGAACATGACAAGACCTCGTGAGGCGTCATGAGACTGAAGCCATGTGGGGCGGCTCACACGTGTAATCCCGGCACTTTGGGAGGCCAAAGTGGAAGAATCACTTGAGCTCAGGAGTTCGAGACCAGCCTGGGCAACATGGCAAAATCCTGTCTCTACAAAAAATACAAAAATTAGGCAGTCATGGTGGAGTGTGTTTGTGGTCTCACTATAGCTACTCGGGAGGGTCACTTGAGCCTGGGAGGCTGAGGCTGCAGGGAGCTGTGACCACACAACTGCACTCAGCCTGGGTGACACAGCAAGACCTTGTTGAACGAAGAGAAAAATAAAGGGGAAGGGAAGAGGAAGGGAAGGGGAGGAGAGGGGACAGGGAAGGGAGGGGTGGAGGGGAAGGGAGGGAAGGGAAGGGAAAGGGGGGAGGAAGGAAGGATGGAGAGAGAGATGAAAGAAAGAAAAGAAGAAAGAGAAAGAAAGGAAAGAAAGGGGGAGGGAGAGAAAGAAAGAAAAAAGAGAGAAAAGAAAAGGAAGAAAGAAGGGAAGAAAGGAGGGAAGGAGGGAGGGAGGAAAGAGAAGCAGAGCTTTTGGCCGGGCGCGGTGGCTCACGCCTGTAATCCTAGCACTTTGGGAGGCCGAGGCGGGCAGATCATGAGGTCAAGAGATCGAGACCATCCTGGCCAACATGGTGAAACCCCGTATTTAGTAAAAATACAAAAATTAGCTAGGCATGGTGGCACGAACCTGTGGTCCCAGCTACTCAGGAGGCTGAGGCGGAAGAACCGCTTGGACCCAGGAGGCGGAGGTTGCAGTGAGCCGAGATTGCGCCACTGCACTTCAGCCTGGCAACAGAGCAAGACTCTGTCTCAAATAAAACCAAAATAACAAAGCAGCGGTTTTGTTGGAAGACCGGGGCTAGGAGCCTGCTTCAGCGTCCCTCGGGGTCAGCGGCTCCCAGTCTGGCCATCATAACCTGCCCCTTCCCTTTCTGTTAATTCATCCCCTCAGTCCCCCTTGGGCTGGTCAGTAATATTGGGAATGGAAATTCCCAGAGTTCGAAAGACCAAAGTGCCTTCAGCCGCTTCTCCTGAGGCATGGCTCTGTTCTCCCAGACAGCCCACTCTCCAGCCCTGCCTGTCCGTGACCGTGACTGCCTCCCCAGGCCCCAGGCGGGGCCCTCACTACCTCCCAGGCTGCCCTGACTATTGGATAGTTCATCTTACCAGGCAAAACCCACCCCTCTGGCTAACCTTCTGTGGTTCTGCCTTCTGGGTCCTCCACACCCTCTGCCTCAGGCAGGTCCTCCGGCCTCAGAAGCAGCGGCCACGAAATCAATTTCTCTCCACCTGAGACTTCCCCTGAGCCTTGCCCATCCTGGAGCAGGAAAGAGTCAGGTTATGTTTGCACAGAGCACTGGCCCCGGGGAATGGCAGTAACACAGCCCTCCTGAGCAGCTCGGGGACCCACACGCTGCAGCACCAGCCACCAGCTATGGGGCTTTCTTGCTGCCCAGCACAGAACTGAGGCAGAGAAGAAGGCAGAGATTTGCCTGGAGCAAATATATCAAATCCTTCCGCAAACACACATTCTCCTGAACACCGACTCCAAAGACTCCGAGGAGAAGAGGCCGACTTGATTAGATTTCTTTGGGGCCTGTCGCCTGATTTTGTTGCCCATCTTGGCGTGCAGTCCCTGTAGTGACTCTGCAGGGGGCTGGATTTCTCAAAGCCGAAGCCGCTCACAGGCTGGTGTGTAAACTCTCATCTGGGGATGTTACTGAGGGACCCTTGCGAGTTTCAGCCCCCGGGTCAGTGGCCTTGTGGGTAGTGAAAGGAAGGGGTTAAGGGTGTGAGCTCAGCTCCTGTCCCAGCCTCATTCCCCAGGATGGTGTCCCTTCCGCAAGTCACTTTGCTTCTCCAGGCCTCAGATTCCCATCTATGAAACAGGGACAATAATTGTCCCTACTTAGGGCTTTTGCAAGTTTCTTATGAGGTCAATTCTCCGGTGCCTCAGACCCAGTCCCGGTCACACAGTAGGTCTTTGATAAGTGAAATAATTTTTGTTGTTTTTTTTTTTGAGACGAAGTCTCGCCCTGTCTCCCAGGCTGGAGTGATCTCAGCTCACTGCAACCTCCGTCTCCTGGGTTCAAATGATTCTCCTGCCTCAGCCTCCCGAGTAGCTGGGATTACAGATGTCCACCACCATGCCCAGGTAATTTTTGTATTTTTAGTAGAGACAGGGTTTCATCATGTTGGCCAGGCTGGTCTCCAACTCCTGACCTAGTGATCCACCCACCTCGGCCTCCCACAGTGCTGGGATTACAGGCGTAAGCCACCGCACTAGGCTTTGCTGTTTTTGAGTCTCTGTCGCCCAGGCCGGAGTGCAGTGGCGCAATCTCGGCTCACCACAACCTCTACCTCCCGGGTTCAAACCGTTCTCATCCCTCAGTCTCCCAAGTAGCTGGGATTCCAGGTGCCTGCCCCCACACCCAGCTCATTTTTTGTTTTTAGTAGAGGGGTTTTGCCGTGTTGGCCAGGTGGTCTCCAACTTCTGACCTCAAGTGAACTGCCAGGCTCAGCCTCCCAAAGTGCTGGGATGACAGGCATGAGCCACCACGCCTGGCCTGAGAAGGGAAATAATTTGATCTCAGCTGGGAGATCTTGGAGAACCGGTGAAATCAGTCAGATTTAGGGGAGATAACCCCCCTGGTGAGAGGGCCTTGGTCTAGACACCACCATTTGGTCCTTTCTGGCCCCAGGTCTGTAGTTCAAACTTCACTATGCTTGAGATGCACCCAAGAGAGTTTGTAAAATGGTGAGTCCCGGGCCCTGTGCACAGAGTCTGATTCAGTAGAATCTGGGAAGGCCCGGGAATCTGCACTTTACCAACATCCTGTTCCACAATGCTGGGAATAAATGTTACTGCCACAGTAGAGAGCTGGGAATACTGAGCCAAAGAAAACAAATCTAGCCCCTACCGCCAGGGCACCACCGTGGAATAGGGGGGCGCTCCCTCCAGGTGGGCGGAGGAGCCGAGTTCTGGAGTGAACAAGTTACCACTGCTGGAATCAAAAGCTTAGAAGAGACTTACTTCCTAGAGCTGAGACTGTTGTCACAAGACAGAGTCTCCCACGCTTGAGCCTTGGGGCATGGAGGCCTCAGGAGGGAGGGTCACAGACTGTTCTGGAAGCAAAGGCTGTGCTGACTGACCTCGCCTGGGCTGGGCACTGGTGGGGACAGGTGCGGTGTGGCAGGGGATAGATGGCATAGAGGGTGGCATTCGTCCTGAGGCCGTCAGTTCAGGGCGCTGCCTGTGGGGTAGGAGCTGGGTTTGATCCCAGCATGTCCTTTCTACCTGTGTGACCTCGGGCCTGCGGCTTCCCCTGCCTAAGCTTTGTTTCCACCTCTGCAAAGGGATGACAGTCGTGCTGTCCATCTACACTGGTGAGTTACCAAGAGGCTAATGAAGCTTTAGCTCCTGGGACTGTCATTTACCAAGGCCCTGGGCTTAACCACCTATTCGTAACTTCGTAACTTCGCACCATTCTTCTTAACGTGGGTCCCCAAGATGTAAAATCTTCAGGCCCCATTCACCTAACAGAGCTATTGCAAGTTTTGGTGTAAGAAGACAGGCAAAGCCCTAGGCAATCCTGGGTGGCAAATGGAAGCCTCAGTCTGCTTCTGCATCTTGGAAAGAGAACAACCTGGCACCCTGGACAAGGGGGACATTTGTCCAGTGGAGGCCAGCTGAGTCCCCATCCCTGTTCTGGCTGCCCCGTAGCCCCCATGGCCTCAGGGCTCCAATCTCCCTAGTGCAGACTAGAAACAGGTTGGAAGGAGAACAGAGGAGATGGGGATGCGAATGGCGGAGTAAGGGCGTCAGGGGAGGTGGGGAGTCAAAGGGCGAGATTGAGCACCCCTGGCTGCCATATGCACGACCCTCTGAAGGGCCAGGCTGGTGAGAAGCCAGGGGTGAGGGCCCTGAGCAGCGGCCTTGAGGTTGGCCCGGTTTTAATAATTATCTTCAAATGGGTGATCCCCAAGGAAGAAGTAGATCATATGGGACCCAATATCGGGGCTTGGAGGAGGGGAATACTGGGGGCTTGGGCATGTTCCCTTCAGTGTAAAGTTTCCCAAGGACCGGACCCCCCCAACCCCGCCCCCACACGCTCTCTGCCCAAGCCCCCATCTCCCACCTCCTGAAGACCACAGGCAGATAAAGAAGTGGAGGATCCGAGAGGGCAAGGTCTTGTCTAAGGCCACACAGCAGGGGAGTGTAGGATACAAATCTGGATTTGGACCCATCTCTACCTGGTCAGTCCTTCCTGCTCCTAACCCCTCCCTAATACCGCCCTCTGCTATGGGCGCAGTGGCAAGTAGTGAGCTCGCAGTAAGGATGGGAATGAAGGAAGGCAGGAAGGGAAGAAACGCCTAGGCCAAGCTCTTCCCACGCCCCCGTCTCCGCCGCCCGCTTTTCCCAGCCCAGCCGCCCGCCCCCATCTCCCCTCCCCGTCTAATTGGGAGGTCTCCGAGCCGTCTCTCCCTCTTCCTCACGTTCCCCCGCGCTCCTCCCGGAGCCCACCCCGAGGCAGCTTTCTCACCACGGGACCCACCCGGCCGGCGTGGGGACGCCTCTCGACCCCGAGGCCCGGCGGGAGAGCCGCCACCGCGGCCGGGTGGTCTCCGCGTCGCACGGCCCCCACCCCCCGGCCTCCCCCGCCCCCGCCACAGGCGGCTACAATTGATTCGCCCATGATTAACTGATTGGGGTCGCACGCGCGCCCGGTGTCCCCAGGACGGGGCTCCCCGTTAGGGTTAGGGGCGCGGGGGTTTGGGGCCGCGGGGCTGTGCGTGCCGGGGCCCACGGTTTCGCTCCGCAGGCCTCTTTCGCTCCCTCGCGCCGGGTTTTTCCCTTTCTCTCTTTCCTTTTTTTCTTTCCTGGAGCCGAGCCCGGCGCCAGGAGTCTGGAACCAGCTTGACAGGCTTTTGAGTTATGGAGGGGGAGGGGGAGGGGGAGGGGGAGGTGCGGGCGGCGCGGAGCGGGAGGGGAAGGGAGGGCGCCGCCGCGGCGTGGGGGCGGGGCGGGCTCCCCGGTTTGGAGACTCGCCCCGACTTTGGGGTCCGCCGGCGGCGGCCAGGCAGGGGGCGGGGGCCGCGATCGTGAGGGGCGTCTCCCCGCGGGGCCTGGCGGGCGGAACGGGTCGGGCTTCAGAGCAGCGGTGAATGAGGCCCGGGGCGGGTGGGTGCGGACACGGCCTCGGGGCCGCGGCCTCCCCCGCCGAGCAGGCATTCCTTTCCGCTGAACTGGGCGCCCCGGCCCGCGCCGCGCCCTGCACGCCTGGCGCTCGGTGATGCGGCCCAGGGCGGGGGAGCGGGGAGCGGGGAGCGGGGAGCGGCCCCAGGCCCTCCTGCCCAGGAGCTCGGCTCCCCGGGAGGGAAGGGAGTGGCACCCTGTGAAGGGGCGCGGAGCCCGCGAGACCCCCGAGGGCCGTGGCTGCCGGGGGTCGCTCAGCCGGGCCGGCCTCCGCCGCCTGCCCGGGTGTCTTAACACCCTCTCCGATCCCGTGCCCGGATCTGACAGTCGTCATTCACGCCCCTCCTCCCTGCGACTTTGGGCCTGGTGACAGACCCCGACCCTCGAAAAGCCAGGAGCACAGTAGGCGCCTCAGCCGCTGGCAGAATTTCACGGGCGCTCTGCCCGACGCCCCCAGCCCCAGCGCCGGGCGTGGGTGGAAGTGTCTGGAAGGAGGGGTTCGCCAGAGCTGGGCACGTCAGCGCCCCGCAGAGAGAATCCGGAGCCTGGGGTCTCTTGGGCGGGGGGGAACTCAGAGCATCCGAGGAGGAGCCTACTGGATGCTAACAGAGACCCCAGTTAGTGGCGGCCCGCGAGAAGCTTGGTGACAGTGCTGGCCTGGCCCGGGCGCAGGCAGGCTCCGTGAGGCCCTGCATGCAAGTCCTCACTTGCCACTGGGCCCCGCACACGGTAAGCCTCGGCACTTGGTCGCTGTGGTTTGATTTTATCATTTCGGAGGGGCTCACCTAGGCCTAGCAAAGCCCCCCTCCCGGTGCCCCAAGGGGAGTTCCAGAATGTGGAGCAGCTGAGCGGCCTGGCTCCTCCTCCCGGTCCCCACCGAGCCAAGTGTCGAAATCATCCCAGACGAAGCTGCTGAGCAGAAATTTCCAGTCTCCCTGGCAAAGCTGGGAAGATTTTGGGTGCGGCTCAGAGACGCAGCTGGGTCAGCTCTGTGGGTCCAGGGCTGGGGAGGGACCCCCAGATGTTCTATGAGATCTAAGCAGCACCCCCAACTCTGCAAAGGCAAAGGCCTTTGTCCTCGATGATCCACAGAGGCTCAGGGCAGCCGCGAGATCGGGGTTCGGGTGCTGCCACCCCTCCTTTAGCCCCTACCCGGGATCTGAGTGAGCACCCACCTTTGGAATGCGGGGTAACAGGGTTGCTGTGTGGATGGAAGGAGACTGCGGCAAACAAACACTTCACACAGCTCCTGCTGGGGAAAGCACCCCAGAAATGCAGGCTGTCTGACTTAGTGATGTCTCGGTTATACCACTTGTGGGGGCTCCCTGGCCCCCCTGAGGGGCCCACCTTGCCAGTTCTTGGCCACAGGAGGAGTATGAGCCCCTCTGTCAGGACGGCGGGTCTCTTTGAGGCTGTCCCTATCCTGAGCCACCTGAAGCACTCACAGGGAACTTAGCAAACTGGCAGACCCTTGCTTTGTTCTCAGGGCTGTGTGACCCTGGATGAGCAACTTGGCTCTCTGAACCTGGTTCTCCTCTGCAAAACAGAGACAATGGCCTGGGATCCTCTCGCTAGAAGGAAGTAGCTTGGAGGGGGAAGAGACAGGGGGAGCATCTCAGCACTGCCCCAAACTGGACAGGTGACTTTGGACAAGTCTGAATGAGACTGAATAAGACAAGACTGAGTAACAGAGTAGAGCCTGCTGGCTACTCTCTGCCCCGGGCCAGTGCTAGACGTTTCACATGCACTGTTATCACTGTTACTCATGGAGGGAAATTTTATTAACTTTCTTGTCCAGATGAGGTAACTGAGGCTCAGAGAGGTTGATTCACTTTCTCAAGAACACACAGCTAGGAAAAAGAGTCGTGATTCAAACCCTCATCTGCTGGCTTAGAGTCTGAATCTCTAAAGAAAAAGCAGGCGGGGTGTAGTGGCTCATGCCTGTAATCCCAGCACTTTGGTAAGTGGAGGCTGGAGGCTCACTGGAGCCCAGGAGTTTGAGACCAGCATGGACGATGTGGCGAAACCTCACTTCTACAAAAATACAAAAATTATGCGGGCATGGTGGAGCACGCCAGTAGTCCCAGCTACTCAGGAGACTGAGGTGGGAGGATCACCTGAGCCTGGGAAAGTCAAGGCTGCAGTGAACCGCGATTGCGCCCCTGTGCTCCATACAGCCTGCGCAATGGAATGAGACCTTGTCAAAAAAAAAAAAAAAAAAAGAAAGAGAAGAAAGAAAGAAAGGAAAGAAAAAGAAGAAGCAACTTGAATATTTTTTAAATATAACATTTTAAAGTGCCTACTATGTGCAGGGAATCAAGGTAGATGGTAACAAAAATGAAGATGCCAGGGCCCCAGCCTTTGAGATGCTCATAGCTGAGTGGGGACACAAGACTCGGAGGAGGCGCTCCTGAGAGTTAGATGTGAAAAGCAGCACCCTAGCCGTGTCCACCAGTGCTGAGGGCACCGTGAGAGAGGTGGGTTTTGGCGTAGCGGATGGGGAGGGAGGAGAGCTGGGAGAGGAGGCTCGGTGGTGGGGGCGGACAACAAAGGCTGGTCTTGAGCAATGAGGATAAATCTCAGTGAAGGGCATGGGGCCATTCCCAGAGGCGGGCACAGCAAAGGCAAAGGCATGGTGCCAGGAGAGGAGGCCACATTCTGAGGAAGGGCCCGCAGCCCAGCGTCAGGGAGGGTAATGGGGAGAGGAGGGAGGATCGTGTTCCCAAGCCTGGCCCAGGCTCCAAAGGCCCGAGGAAGCTGCCTTGCTTTATAAAACTGGGGAGCCATGGAAGGCCTTTGAGCAGAGGTGGATGTCATCTTATGGAAGCTTTAGAAAGACAGCTCTGTATGCAGAGAAATGTCCTGGAACAGCTATTCAGGAGGCTGAGGCAGGAGAATTGCCTGAACCCAGGAGGCGGAGGTTGCGGTGAGCCGAGATCGTGCCATTGCACTCCAGCCTGGGTAACAAGAGCGAAACTCCGTCTCAAAAAAAAAAAAAAAAAAAAAGTCCTGGAAATGTACACGAATGACAGCATCAGGATGTAGTGCATGAACTACAGTTCTTTCTTTATAAAAAATGGTGGTGTTTTTTGTTTGTGTGTGTGTGTGTGTGTGTGTGTGCGCGCGTGTGCGCGTTTGCCATGTACAGGTATGACTATTCTAACAAAAGAAGGGAGGAAATTTTCAAAAGACAGAGGGGAGCCAGGAGGCAAAGAGACAGCAGGAGGGAGCCAGGAGCTGGTGGGCCAGGCTGCCCTTCTCACTGCGGCCCTGGCTGTTTGGGTGATGGGCCATCTGGCAGGTCTACAGGGAGCCCAGCAAGCAGGGCCACGGGGCCTCCGAGACCCCTCTCTTACCTAGAGCCTGGGCCTTCCCTGACCCATGACAGTTTCAGCCTGTTCCCTCTCCTTTCAGCAGTCAGTCCCCAACAAACCCCTCCCCATGGAGAATGTGGGACACAGACCAATCCTTAAATCCCATTCTGGGCCAAATAGGGACAGTGATTCCAGAGGCCTCCCTACATCCTTGAGGACAGATCACCCCATCAAAGAGCCCCAGCCACCGTGCTAGTATGGGCAAGTGTCTCTTGGTCTGAATATAATCCTGAAAAAAAAAAAACTTATTCTCCCAGTTCTGCAGATCGGGAAATAGAGGCCCTCACAGTGAGGAGGGAGCAGAATCCTCACCCAGGATGGACTCACCCAGGAGTGCGGACGGGACCACTAGGCTGTACTGCCTCAGGCCCTTTAGGAGAAATCCTCACAGTCTCCCCAGGTCTCTTGCCTTTGGCCTGCTCTGGTTCCTGTTATAGAATGGGGGCTGCAGGCGGGTGCCCCTCTGAGCTAGTCCCCCTTCCTTGGGCTGCCTCTCCTAGGCAAACTCCTATTTGCCCCGTGAAGCCCAATTAAATTATCACTTCCTCTCCAGAGTCCTCTGGCTGCACCTCTCTCCTCTTTTCTGTGTTCCGGTGGAGCTCCCAAAGGGAGGGGAGAAAAGGCTCCGGGGACATGGCTGGGACATGAGTTCCCACCCAGCCCTGTGTGGGCAGAGGAGGGAACAACCTGCCTATTCTAGGATGGACGTGAGAGAGAAGATGGCCTTGGCTCAACCCAGGGCAAGGCAGACTGACCAGCCCTTGGGGTTATTTGGCTTGGAGGCCAGAGAAGGACAAGTTCCAGGAGAGAGAACCAAAGATTCAGGCTGCCTAGTGTGGCCACCGCCCATCAGCCCTCAGGTGATCGCAGCCCCTTTCTGGTCACTGAATGTGTTCACCCCAGACCTCTGTGGCAAGGCCGGGGGTAGCTGTCCTTTGTGCACAGGTGCCCCTAGTCCCTTACCCCTAGTGACGATTCACACACAGAGCTGAACAGCCCCATGAGGGCCTGGAGGCGCCTGGGCCAGGTGGAGATGCCCAGAGTGGAGAGCAGAGAATCCCATTGCCTAGCACAGTGACTGGCACATGGAAGGCACTGAAGCATTTGTTGGATGAAGAATGAATGAATGAATGAATGATTGCCTGATCTCAGGCCCGGGCAGCAAGGCCTGGTGTGCAGGGTGGCTCCTGGCAGGCTTCAGGGATAGGGAGGGGACAGAGAGGGTATTGGGAGAGCCACAGGCAGGCAGCCCCTTCTGACTTGGGAGGGAAACAGAAGGTGAGCTGTGTTTCTGGGGAAACACCCCCTCTGATGCCTGGCACCCAGGAACGTCCAGGTACCCCCGAATCACCCCAGTGCAGACCCTCCACAGTTCCCCAGGAGGCACCACAGTGGGGCCCTTAAAGCCACGGTCTTGGGATTCAGACATTTCTGGGCTCCAGTCCACCCCTCAATGGTGGGACCAGTTGCCTCAGTTTTCCCATCTGCACAGGGGACGGATAGCACCACGTGCTGCGCAGGTTTGCTGGGGAGGCCACGTGAGAGGTGCCAGCTCAGCACATTCGGTCTGCCATTGTTACAAACAACAGCACGGGAGAGTGGGGAGCAGAGCCGGCCAAACCGCCGGACCCTGGGCTCCGGCTCCCCTGTGCTACTGACCTATGGGGTGGCTTTGGACAAGGCCCAGCCTCACTCCAGGCCTTAGTTTCCCCATTTGTGCAGCCAGGCCCTCCTAACGCGGACAAGCCTTGGCCCTTCTCCAAGCCCCACAGAGACATCAGAGACACATGCACACAGCCCCTGGGACTGCCGACAGACACACAGGCACACATAGGCACGTACACACAGGCACACAGACACAGGCACAGACTCACTTTCGGCCCCCACCCTGCGCCCTCCCACCCGCTCACGCTCACTCACACTCATGCTCACACTCACACCCCCACGCCCCAAAATCTGCTGAGCACCAACGGTTGGTGCGGGCGGGGTTGAGAACGGGAGGAAAAAAGCCCACGACTCAGCCCGGGAAGAGGGGTGCGGTGGGGGGAGGGCGGGCGAGGGAAATGACAGCCCGCGGTCCCCCTCGAGTCCCGGCTCATGAATATTAATGCGGCGGTAATTAAAATGCAGGGACGCAGCAGGATGGATGCGGCTGCCTCCGGAGCGCGGGGGAGCGCGGCGTCTTTGCAGGCGGGTGGAGTCCACTCCTCGCAGGCGAAAAGCGGGGCCGGGCTCCGGGGCCCGGGGCCCGGGGCCTGGGGCTGGGGCGGGCGGGAGGGGACACACTTTTCGGCTTTCCCGCCCCCCGCGGCGGCCCCTCCGCGCCCTGCCCCGGGCCGGGCCGCCCGCCAGGCCGCCGTTTCCCGGAGCCGGCCCCCTCCCGCCCTCGCGGCCGGCTGATGTCATCTGCACACAACTTTCCGCTTCCCGGCCCGTCTCGGGGCCCTGAGTCATCGCCGCCCCCGGCCCCGGCGCTGGCCCGCGGCGTCTGTTTGTGCAGAGCGAGGCCCCGCGGCCCGGGCCTGACGTCAGGCTGGCAGGGCCTGGAACAGCCCCGCGCCGCGGCCCCCTGGGGGCAGGACGACGCCGCTTGGGGCCGAGGGCCCGCACGTCCTCGAAATCCCGCTTCGAAGCCGGCGCCGCCTGGTGCCGCCGCCTGACCTGAGCACGCGCCTTCAACTCTGTGAACTTCGGCTTCCTCATCTGCCACTTGGCAGACTTAGCTCAGCCAATCTTCCTAGACTCAAGGGGTGAATTGTACAGTTGGGTAAACCGAGGCCCAGAGATGGGAAAAGGACCACTCAAGGTCATACAGCCACCCGGAGTTACAAGTCCTTTCTGCGGGGTCCCACGCTGTCGTGCACGTGTTACCTAAGAGAGCTTCCTGGCCTGTGCTGAGAAAACTGTGCCTACATCATCTGAGGCGGTAGGGAGCTCTACAGCAGGACCCTAGGCTGGAGCCTAGGTCAGGCCACTCCACTTCTGGCCACAGTTTTCTCATCTTTAAAAAGGTGCAGTGACAGTATGAGGACCTATGGCGTCCCCCAGAACACAGCCATTGCAGTTTGAAGCCCATGGGGCAGGTGAGTCACCATTGTCACTATTGGATCACTATTGAAGGCACTAAAGTCACTATTGGTGTCACTATTGAAGTCAGGTGACAGGGCCCTCTTGAAGTCAGACCACCTGGGTTCAAATCCTGGCTCCTGCTTCTGGCTCCTGCAGCCAGTGGGCCTGGGAAAATGTGTTCATGCCGGAAACGCCTGCCCAGCCCGTGCCCAGTCACACCGAGCAAGTGCCCCAGAAATGTCCTGAGCCCAGATTTACTGAGGGGAAACTAAAAACCCTCTGGGTACTGGGTCTGGGATCCCAGGCCCTGTGGCCTCCCAGAGGCTTAGTTGAAAGCTCTGGCTGTCATTCCCCGACCTCCACCCAGCACCTGCCGCAATCCAGGCCTGCCCCCTACCCCTCCACCTGGTCAGTGGTGGCTCGGCCTCCTCTCAGCCCCTGTACCCTTCCAGGCCATACACACCCTCAGGCTAACGAGCTGACACTGGTGGAGGAAGGCCTGCCCTGTCCCTCCCACACACTGCCTCTCCCTCCCTGCCCCAGCCTCACAGGAAGCTTTCAAGCCCTCCGGTGCTCCAGGCTGCCTCTCCATGCCTCCAGGCTTTGCACGTGCTGTTCCCTCTCCCAGTTTCCTGGTTAACTCCTCCGCCTCCATCCTCGACAGGCTCTTCCCCTGGAGAGTGTCCCAGTTAGCACCACCCCACAACACACACACACACCAGCACACACTCCCCACATCACAGGGACTACATCCCACACAGCCACAGACACACTGCATGACACAGATCACAGGTACAAAGGGGCATGCTCCAGCACGCATGTGCACGCGCACACACACACACACACCCACACACACACTATGCTGATACACTTATGCCCCGACCCCCACAGACCATTCAACACATACCTCACATGCTCTGACACACAGTAAACACACAGACCACATGGCTCATGTCTGGGCTGCCCTGGTGCCACCTCTGGACTCGTCCAGCCCCCAACCTCGGCCTTTACACCCCGGTGAGGACAGGACCCCTCCATCTCCGTTTTCCTCCATTTCAGCTCAGGGCCCTGCACCAGGTCCTCCGGCTACTGCCTGGACCCGGACCCCTCCTACGGTCACCACTGTCACAGTCCCACCTCCTTCAAGGTCTCAAACACCCCTCCCCTGCTTCTGGCAGGAGCCACCCTCACTCCCTCTATTGCCCCTCCAGGCCCAGGCTTCACCCTCAGGTCACCCTCACCTGGGCTTGGGGTGCCCCACCCCCACCCCAGGCCCTGGCCTCTGAAATATTTGGTGACTTTGAACTTAATTAAGCTCACGTCTGTCCAGAGCATCAACTTTCTCCTCTGCAAAATGGGCTAACACTGAAAGCACCTCACAGAATCTCAGCACGGTGGATATTGTTGGCACAGCCAGCGGGCTTCTGTGGGCTGAGTTTGTGGGTAACCCAAGCCTTGGCAGGGACAGTTCCTCCCCGGGTGAGTGTTCTACCCCCAAGTGAGCATCCTGGTGCCCTTCCTGCAAATCAGGTCCCCGAGGCACTTAGTGCGGAGCCCTGGGTGTCGGGTATTTGGTGGGGGTTCCTGACAAGCGACTGCGGTTGTCTGTTCCCTCTCTTCAGGGGGAGCCTCCAAGGGTGGCCTGGGCTCACATCGGCTCCTGCAGTCCAGCAGAGCACTCCCTGGCTGCCTGCTGAGCAGGGTGGTGAGCCCCTCCCTGCAGGTGACCAGAATCAGAAGACAGGGCAGGTGGCAGGACCCGGCATGGTGGGAGAGCAGCTGAGCTGCCCACCCTCGTCCTCCCTGCCCTTCGGATGTTAGGGCCCTTCCCATGCCCCAGCAGGAACCCAGCGGCTCACCGGACCCCGGACTTAAGGATGGGGCACTTTACCCATATGCAGAGATGAGAAACAGAGGCCGGAGGAGGGAAGGGACCGGGCACAGGGTGAAACAGCCGAGGGCCGCGCCTGTGTTCCCATCCGCCTCCCTCCTGCCTGTGCTGGAGTCACATGCTGGTGTGCTGGAAGCAGGAAGACAGCCGCTGCCCTCACAGGCTCGGGGTCTAGCGGAGTCCACAGGGAGCACAGGCGAGTAAACAAAGGCAGGGAGACAGAGGAGGGCAAGGAGGGGTGCCGGGGTGGGGAGCAGGGGGTCCCCATGCTCAGGGGTATAGGCGCATGGACCCATATGCACGTTCCAGAGTTTCTTCCAGAACTTTTTTTCCCCCTGAGATGGAGTCTTAGTCTGTCGCCAGGCTGAAGTACAGTGGCGTGATCTTGGCTCACTGCAACCTCCGCCTCCCGGGTTCAAGCGATTCTCCTGCCTCCACCTCCCGAGTAGCTGGGATTACAGGCACGCACCACCATGCCCAGCTAATATTTGTATTTTTAGTAGAGATGGGGTTTCACCATGTTGGCCAGGCTGGTCTTGAACTCCTGACCTCGTGATTCGCCTGCCTCGGCCTCCCAAAGTGCTGGGATTACAGGTGTGAGCCACCGTGACTGGTCCTTTCCAGAACTTTTCTATCAATTCACTCTCCCATCTACGTGGAACACCTTTGCCCAAGGCTGGGGGCAGAGCAGTTAAAAGCAAAATCTAGACTCCTTGCTGTGTGACCTCGGCCAGGCCACCGGTGCCTCCATGTCATGTCCTCCTATAGAAAAGGGATGCATAGCCCTCAGGGCTGCTGTTGAAGGGTCCCTGAGATGCCCGAGAAGCTCTTGGTGTCGGGACCCAAGCTCAGCCCTGCCCCAAGGACTGCCCCCCAACCCAGCTGCAGTACTCGGCCCCCCCAAACCTCTAGCCGCCAGTCTCTGCCTGAACCCCAGCACCTGGCAGTTCAGCTCAGTTCATTCACAAAGCCCAGCGTAGGTTCCTGTTCGATGAAGGCCAGCCACAATGACAAGACTGCTAGGGACGACTGGGTCCCTGGCCAGGTACTCAGGTCTGCAGGCTCTCCGAGGAGCACTGTTTCAAAGAGAGATGAGTTCTGGAACCACGTGGTTGGTTTGGTTGGGGGAGCCATGAGCTCCCCGCTGGCTGCCGGGGCCCACTGGTTAGAAAATGCGCATTGACCAGAGTTCCTAAGTACCGATCACTCCCACCCCACGTAAGCCAGGTCCCGTGAGATGTCCCGACAGCCCCACCAGCCACGTGCAGCTCAAATGAGGCATGGCAGACGAGGAAGCCGAGGCTGGGAGGGGAGGTCCTGCGGCCCTGGCCTCGCAGCTGCTCCAGCCCTGCGCTCTCACCCCTGGGCTGTGCTCTGCCTTTGTCTCATCGACAGAGAACAGACGTGTTCAGTGCTCACCTCGCCTGACTCACACCAAGCTGTTTCCCAGCCACCCAAGTCTTGGGCATCCCTGCAGGACCTCCACAGGGAGTCTTTGGCTCCCTGAAGGATGGATCATCAGAGGAGCTGCCAGGCTGTCAGAAGTGAAAGGGACCTCAGGGGTCACCACTGTGGCCAACCCCCCACTGCACACCCAGAAAAGCTGCAGCTCAGAGACATGGAGACACTGGCCCAGGGACCCACAGTAAGGCTGTGGCCCAGCTGGGCCTAGATGGGAGGAACTCCACTGCCTGCATTCAAATCGGGGTCTGCCGCTGGCCAGCTATGAGCCTAAGTCTGAATTTCTCTGCGCCTTAGTGTCCTGTTCTGTAGAGTGGAGATAGTAATCGCTCGTATTTCAAAGATTGTTGTGAGAAATAAATGAACTAATACATGTAATATGCTTAAAAGCAGGACCTCGGACACAGTGAGCCTGCAGTAGATACTAGCTGCCACGGTGTCTTGATTTCAAGCCCGGTGTGGACGCATCTGACTCATGAAACTTCAGTGACGCCTGCTCTGTGCCAGACACTGAAGATGGAGCAGTGAACAACACTGACCCAGTCTGCCCTCCTGCTGCCCCTAGGCCAGGTAGGAAACACACTGGAAACTGACAACTCCATGTGCTTATCGCCACGTGGTTTCTGCTGGTCTGGGGAGCCAGGGACAAAGAGCAGAAAACGTGGTTCCAGGTAGAGGGGGTAGCGTGCATGAAGACCGTGAGGCAGAAAGGACACAAAACTGAATTGGAGAGAAGGCCCACATGGCTGGAGCTCAGAACCCAGGGGGAGGAAAGGGGGGACATCTGGAGTCTGGGGATGAAATGTGGAGTCCAGGAGCCAGCACTGGTTAGAGAGGAAAGGAAGCCAGACCTTTAGAAAGATCTGGCTGGCTGACCTGAGGAGGGCAAATAGGAGGTTGGGGTGGGGGGTGAGGCACAGAGAATTGAGGCTAGGAGCCCAGGGAACAGGCAGGAGATGGAGCGGCCAGGGGGATAAGGGTCGGGGGCAGTGGGGACAGGGTAAAGGGAGCTGACTCATTGAGGTGAGAAGCTCCCCAGCGTTGGCATTTGACTGGGCCGTGGGGAATCTGGCTGGGGTGGGGGTGTATGGCAGGAGCAAGCTCAAGGAGGGAGGAAAGACCCCCTGTCCACCTCTGGCCACCCCAGCTGCAGCAGCACCCCGGGCCCTTAGCCCACAGACTTGAGCCCTGTGCTTTAAGACAGCAGCGCTCCTGGATGGGGGGGACATTTCCAGCTGAAACCATGGGCCCCTTGACCATGATCTGGCACCTGGGACCCTGGAGTTCCCTGTTCAGTGGCCCCCAGACTGTATCCTGGGTGCATTCTCCTGAAGGTTGTCCGAGCTGCCCTTTTGGGCATCCCTAAGCCCTAGGAGTGACCAGGAGGTGGCTGCTCACAGGGGGTGTGGACAGAACGGATGCACGAAGCCTGGAGTGCCTACTCCTGAGCGCGCACAGCCCCTCAGGGGAAAGGACAAAATGTGGGCAAAAAGAAAAGAAGAGGCCAGAGGCTGGCGCCACCCCACTGCAGGTCCTGCTGCGGGCTGCGAGGAGCCTGAGAATTCTAAACACAAACCCAGCCCTCCAGGTGTGTTTGTCCTTATGAAGGTGTATTTGTCAAGGAAAGAGGACAGAACTTTTTTTTTTTTGAGACGAAGTTTCACTCTTGTTGCCCAGGCTGGAGTACAGTGGCGCGATCTCTGCTCACCGCAACCTCTGCCTCCTAGGTTCAAATGATTCTCCTGCCTTAGCCTCCCAAGTAGCTGGGATTTCAGACAGTCAGGCTAATTTTGCATTTTTTAGTAGCGACGGGGTTTCTCCATGTTGGTCAGGCTGGTCTCGAACTCCCAACCTCAGGTGATCCCCCTGCCTTGCCCTCCCAAAGTGCTGGGATTACAGGCTTTAGCCACCGCACCCAGCAACAGAACATATTTTATTTAGCAGTTTGTTAGCTTGATTTATAACTTGTAAATACCTAGACATGAGGTATGTGGGCCTTGGCTTGCACTCCGGCCCCAGGCTGACCCCTGGTGCTGCCCAGAGAGAAGCCGCCTCCCTGCGCTGACCCCTAACCAGCAGGATGACCCCCCGGGGATCCTGCAGCCTTCCTTCAGAGCTTCCCATGCCATGCACCCCGGCCGGGCTCCATCCAGCCCCCCTGCCTTTGTCTGAGTGTCCTCCTGCCTCCCCGTTTGAGGGTTCAACTCCAGCCCCTCCTTGCCCTCACCCTTCTTCCTATCCCTGTCCCTGGAGGTCCTGGGCTCTCCATCTTGTCACTGGTTTTATTTGGCCACAGTGGCATGTGTCATGGGCTGACCTGCTGGGTATGAGTCCTGTCCCTCCTTTCGGAAAGACGGAGGGCTCCTCCCAGCAGAAGCAAAAGCACAATCTTGTCCTGGGAGGAGTACAGCTCAGAACCCGCAGGCTCGGGGTCAAATCCCAATTCTGTGACTTTCTTGATCCGTGACCTTGGGAGGCAGCTTTGCTGCTCTGAGCCCTGTTTTCTCTTCGGAAAACCCATAATAATAACTGTATCTCTTGCAGGGAGGAGACAAGGTGGAATGGAACGCAGAGCCCACGTGTGCCTGGCACTTGGCAAGTACGCCGGGAAGAAATTGGGAAGGGCAGGAGTTACATCATTCACCTCTGCTTACAGCTAAGCAAACACGCAGAGGCTCAGCGAGGTGAAGCCAGTCGCTCAAGGTCACACAGCCCGCCGCGGGGCAGGGGCCTAAGACGTGGTTGTCTGACCTGTGCTCTAACCACTGTACTCTCCGGCCTCGAACCGGCTTCTACATTACCTTTCCCTGGTCTACGTGGCCCTCCAGCGCCTGAAAGCCGCTTGGGGGCCGCGGAGGGAGGTGGCACGGCCAGGGCAGTGTCCGCGGGGCGGAAAGGGTTAACGGGCTCCGCCGCATTGGGCCGTCCTTCAAGGGGGGAGCTAGCCAATGAGCGCGCGCCGCGATGAGGTAATGCCGGGACCACGCGGAGTGGGCGGGGCCGGCGGGGACCCCGCAGAGCTCCGCGCTCCTTCTCTCCCCACCTACCCCTCACCTTTGACCTTGCTGTACCCCACCTCTCCCCCAACCTTACCCCTGCAGAAACCCCCGAACTGGAGGTCTCGGCTCCAGGGCCGCTGGCCTCCCTTAGTCTGGGACAGGAACCCAGAGACCTCCCGGCCTCAGTCATATCCCCTGGGCCTCAGTTTCCCTTTCTGCAAGGAGAGTGGGTGATCGCTAAAGACCCCACCAGCAGTGGACGTCCTTGGACCCCAGAACAGTTTTCAGCCCTTCCCTGCCTTGGCCTGAACTTTAACGGCCGCCGCGCTGGCCCTCCTCAGGCGGTGCCCACAGCCAAGGACCCAGGAGTCCCCCAGGTCACCGGGAGGGAGCCTCACCGGCCCAGCCTCGCCCTCCATGTGGCCCCGACCCATGCCTTGGGTGTTGCACCTGGCGCGCCCACCGATTTCACCAAGCTCTGCTAGCTGTACCAGCGGCGGGACCTGCCGGCGTGGCGGTCAGAGGTCAACATCGATCCCACCGCCAGTAAAACCGAGGGCCTACCGTGTGGCCGCTCCGGGACTCAGGCTCGGACACGGCCGCGCCATGCCCCGGAGCTGCCCGCGCCCGCCACCCCTCCCGGCAGGCCTGCAGGGGGCCCATCCGCCCGGTTAGCGCGGTCCGGACACGAAGTGGTTAACGCCTTTCCAGCCGAGCTGGCACCGCGCGGCCGGGCTTATTAGTCAGCTCGCGGGGAGGCGGCGAGGGGAGGGGAGGGGCTCGAGTGGAGAACCGCAGAAAGCTATTCTCAGGGGCTCCCGAGTGTGGGGAGGGCGGCTCAGCAGGAGCTGCTGCTTCCCAGAAAGTTGATTATTTTTAACCCAGGAAGAAGAAAGGAAGGAGGCGAGGGAGAAGGACTCAGAGAAAAGAGGAGAGGAAAAGAGAGGAGAGGAGAGGAGAGAAGTGGGGGCGAGGGAGGTCCGGGAAGGGGAATGGGGAGAGGGGAGGGAACGGGAAAGAGAGCAGGAGAGGCGAGCGGAGGGGAGAAGGAGGGGAGGCTGCGGGGTGATGGAGGGAGAGGGAGAGGCAGAGCCCAGTTGGAGCTGGGGAAGCCAGCTGGCAGGGCCTGGGGAGGAGGAATGGGCACTGCCACCTCTCTCGTACCCCTGGGGCTCTGTGGGGCTCCGTCCTGGCCTCCTGGTGCCCCAGCTGAGAGCAGCCCCCCAGTGTCATCAAACGGGTGGGGGGCACTGGGCTTGGAGGAGTGGAAGGCACAAGGCAGCCAGCTGCAGCCCTGTCCTGGGGGCTCTCCAGCCCGTGGGCAGCACGCCAGCAAGTCCTTGCCCTTGGGGTGACCACTGGGACTTAGGGCTTGGGAGCCCTAGGGGAAGGGCAAGGAGTGCTTCCTTGAAAGCCCTGGGTCTCTTCAGGGAGGGCTTCCTGGAGGAGAGGGTGGAAGGGACTCAGACTCCCTTTTTCTTGCTTCTGGGTGGAGCCAGGCTGAAAACCAAACCCAGAGAGGGCCCTGGGAGGGTGCTGGGGACACAGTGACAAGACAGCCACAGGCAGGCCCACACAGGGCAGTCCTGCAGGAGAGATGGCGGCTGCACACGTCGTGGTGAATAAGACATTAAAGAATGACAGACAGATAGTGGGCAGGGAGCACCAGTCCCCTGGGGCTGGCCTCCACAGAGGGCACAGAAGACCTCTCCCGAAGGGGTGCCTGAGGACCAGAGTGGCTGACAAGGGGAGGAGACTGGTGGAGGCGAGAGGGACGGGGTGCTCTGGACAGGACCCCCAGCCCACAGACCTGAGAGGCTGAGAGGGGCTCACTATGGCCAGAGGCTGGGAGGAGGACATTTGTCCTGAGACCAGCTGTTGTTTTGTGGTGGCCGGAAGCTTAGGAAGGGTTTTACAGAGAAAAGACTAGATCACCAAAGCTTACTCAGAATAGTAGGGACAAGAGTGGACACAGAAGCCAACTGGGAGTGTGGCAGTGAGATCCTGGGGAGATGGTGGTGGCCGACTGAGGCCGTGGGGGAGGTACAGAGGACAGGACTTGGTGTGGCATGGCCCGAGGGTGAAGGAGGCCAAGGAGGGGTTGGGGAGGCCCCGTGGGTCCTGCCTTTGCAGGGGGTGAACGCTGGTGCTGTCCCCTGAGGCAGAGGACAGCATGGGCGCAGGTTCATGGGAGGCCAGGCATTTGTTTTAGGACATGGTGGGGGCAGCCAGGAACGGTGTGCGGGGCGAGGAACAGCTTGAGCAAAGGCACGGAGAAGAGACAGGCAAAGAGTTCGTGTGGCATGGGGGACATGCCGGAATCTTCCGGAGAGGTGGGCCTCTGATGCAGGCAGAGGGGTCTGCTCTGGATCTGCAGGCAGTGGACCGCTATGGACACGTAGGAGTGGGGGAGGGGAAGGGGGCTTCCAGCTCTAGACACAGTGATGGGGCCCACCAGCTGGGGACTGAGGCTGAGGGTGGGGGAGTGTCACTGGGGCAAGGCGTCAGGGCCCCAGCTTTGGGACAGCAAGTGTGTGTGAGAGAGTGAGTGTAGGAGTATGATAGGGGCCAGGCGCAGTGGTTCAGGCCTGTAATCCCAGCACTTCGGGAGGCCAAGGAGGGCGGATCACCTGAGGTTGAGAGTTCAAGACCAGCCTGGCCAGCATGGAGAAACCCCGTCTCTACTAAAAATACAAAAATTGGCCAGGCGTGGTGGTACATGCCTGTAATCCCACCTACTCAGGAGGCTGATGCTGGGAGAATCGCTTGAACCCGGGAGTCAGAGGTTTCGGTGAGCCGAGATCGTCCCAGTGCACTCCAGCCTGGGCAACAAGAGCGAGACTCCATCTCAAAACAAACAAAATGATAGTGCAAGAGCGTGTGTGGATAAGTGTGTGCGTGTATGAATGTGAATGAGTGGGTGTGAGTGTGTGTGTATGAGTGTGTTTGTGTGAGTGTATATGTGTGTGAGTGTATGTGAGTGAGTGTTTGTGAGTGTATATGTGTGTGTATAAGTGAGAGTGCGTTTGTGTGAGTGTATATGTGTGAGTGTGTGTGTATAAGTGAGACTGGGTGTGTTTGTGTGTGAGAGTGTGAGTGTGAGACTGAGTGTCCCTTGCACTAACTGCCCTGCCCTCCACTTGAGGTACAACCCATGGGACACTTCCAACCCCTCCGGGACTAGGGAATGGCCCAGCCAGGCCAGACCAGGAAATGAGGGATGGAGGAGGGGCTGGGCGGCTGCTCTGAAAACCCCCCAGCCCTGGTCACTCTGGAGCCCTGGAGCAGCATCTGAGCCCCTCCCCAAGGAGCCAGGTGGCTGGAGGGCAGCATCCAGGGTCACCTGCCCACTTCCTACTCAGGACCTGGGCTGTCCTCTCTCAGGATGGAGCTCAGGGCTGCTGAGCTCAGAGCTGCCCACCATACCAGGCCCAGTAGCTCAGCCGAGGTCCCATTCGAGAGGGTGGCTCGGGCTGACAGTGGCCTGGGCTGTGGAAGGAGGATGAAGGTCTAGAGAGTCACAGTGACCCCGGGAGGCTGGGAGAAAGTGGGAGCCAGAGAGGAACCCAAAGTCCCAGAAACTGCAAAAAAAAAAAAAAAAAAAAAAAAAAATGCCAGGGACAGGAGGAGAGAGAAAAAGCCACGTGGCAGCCCTGAGCCCGGGACCACGTGCCACAGTTTCTCTGTGGGTCCGTTGAGTTTGGCCCAGATGACTCTGAGCTGACTCTGCAGCCACAGAACCTTAGGGCCTTGAAGGTCCCATCCGGCACTTGAAGGACTCTCCCTGGGATGGAAGCAAAGAGGCAGAAACGGAGTACTGAGTCCATGAGTAGGGAAGAAGGGGACTCTGAGCTTACCTGCAGACTCCCGGACCACAGGAGACGCTGGCATTCCACCCCCAGCAGTGCTACAGGAAGTCACAGTTAACGGACGAACCTGAATCCAAACCTGTTCCTGACTGGCGAGTGTCTCCAGCCGCTGCCTTCCTCAGTTTCTTCATCTGCAAAATGGGGATAATAATGGTTCCTCTGTTCTCCGGGGCAGAGAAACAATGGAGGGAAGCCCCTTAGTTAAGGAAGTGGCCTGTCCTGGGTCCCTTGGGGCCTTGAAATGTCCCCAACAGTATAAGAGCATGAACCCTCCAAGATGGAAGAGAATTAGATTAACACGATCTAACCATGGGCCAGGCAGCGTATTTATTTATTTGTTTGTTTGTTTATTTACTTAAGACAGAGTCTCGCTCTGTTGCCCTGGCTGGAGTGCAATGATGCGATCTCAGCTCACTGCAACCTCCACCTCACGGATTCAAACCATTCTCATCCCTCAACCTCCTGAGTAGCTGGGATTACAGGCACATACCAACATGCCCAGCTAATTTTTTTGTATTTGTATTAGAGACAGGGTTTCACTATGTTGGCCAGGCTGGTCTTGAACTCCTAACGTCACGTGATCCGCCTGTCTCAGCCTCCCAAAGTGGTGGGATTACAGGCGTGAGCCACCACACCCGGCCCAGGCGGTGTTCCATTTCCTGTCTTGCAGACGAGAAGACCAAGGCTCAGAGAAATTTCTAGTCAGCCCAGAGCTAAATATACAGCAGGAAGGTGGGGGAATTGCGATTCAAACTCTCGGGCCTGCTGTCTCCCTGGGAATTCGTTCTCACTCCTCCATATAAAGAAATACACGTGCAGGAGGCAGCCCAGAGCACCCTCCTCTCCCTCCCAAAAACCCACACAGTGATCCTGGCCAGGCCCCCTGGGCCCAGGAGAAGCTATGTCCCCATTAGGCATCTCTGAGCTGTGTGTTCACATTGGGGTCCCCCCCAGGGCTGGTGGAACACAAAGGGGGGTGGCCAAGGCAGAGAAAGAACCCGACAGGCCAGGAGCCGGCTTTTCTCCCGCTTTCTTCCTCCCTGGCTTCTTTGTTAAGCTCCCTTTCAGCTGAACCGGCAGAGCCTGGGTGTTCCGAGCTGACAATAATTGCTGCGTCTAGACAGTGTCTGGTATGAGGCCTCCCTCTCCGCGCCTCGCCGGCCTCCCCGAGGCTGCTGTTCCCAGCCCTGCTGGCCCCTGCTCTGCGCCCTCGGTTTCCCACACCCCTGCCCCTCTCTGGCTGTCCAGGGTGCCCCGTCCTCCTCCCTCCTGCCCTAGGCCTCCCTCGATTTTTCAATCCTCGCATCTCTTCCTCCCTCCCCTGCTGCACCCCAGTTCCTCGCACGACCTGAAATGCAGGGAACAAAGGTGGTTTTGCATCAGGCTGTGTCTGGGAGACCTTGGAAGGAGACTGAGCCAGGCAGACCCTCCTGGCTCTTGGCCCCCCAGGAGCCAGAGGCTCACATTGCTGGTTTCTGGGCTGAGCTGGGAAGTTCTGGGATTGATGCTTGAAACAGCCTTAAGGCTCCTTCCCTCATCTTCCTATCTGGTCTAGATGGGCACCCAGAGAAATCAATTCAGGAAAGACTTTGGATAGATACAAGGCAGAACTTCCTGGTGACTCTGACCGACCGGCAGACATGGATGGGATGGTTTCAAGAGCTTCAGGGGACAGGAATTCAGTATTCACAAGGTCTAAGAAGTTTCTCCTGCCTGGCTCAGATCTGCAGCTCTGGAAGTTTCCCCAGAAGCCAGAGTCTCCTCACGGGTATCAGGTGCTCAGGGTGACCCTGAGATAATAACAGCCACAGCCAGCATTTGCCCGGCCTTTCCTGCGCCAGCACGGTGCCAACTCTGCATGCATAGCAATTCATATAATCCTCTCCAGGGCCCTGAGACACAGAGAGAGCGAGCTGATGATTAGCTCCATTTTACAGATGAGGAAACTGAGGCACAGAGGGGTTAAGGAACTTGCCCAAAGTCACCCAGCCAGGAGAAGAGAAGACAAGGTTTGAAGCCACAGAGGCTGGCTCCAGAGCCCCAGTAGTGACTGGCTTAAAATCATCTCCCGGGGACTGTGATGAGCCTGCAGCATCTAGTGTTCCCTTGCATGTCACAAGGCTATTAAGATCCAGGGTTATGCCCACTGTGTAGATGAGAAGAGCCTGGGGCTGCAGGCCGTGACCAGAGGGTGAGCTAACTCTGTATCAGAGAGGCCTAGCAATGCAGGCTACCGGGCTGCAGGCAAAGGCTCACCGTAGAGTAGCAGCTCAACACACGCGCGGGGCCGTTTCCTACTTCTTCCTTCCGGGCTCTCTTGGGCACCTCCTGCCCTGATCAAGCTGGGGGAGATAGAGGCCAATGTGTGGCTCTGTCCAGGAGACTCTAACCTACAGGGGACTGGTAAAGCAGCCAGCTTCAATCCGGAGGAGGAATTGTGATGATGCAAAGGATACAGGACCTCCGGGAGCCAACGGGAAGGACCCTACATCCAAGAAGACTTCCTGGAGGAGGTAGGATCAACATGGCTTCCTGACAGATGAGTAAAAGGCGGGCCAAGAGGGGAGGGAAGTGTTCCAGGAAGAGGAAATTGGCACGTAAGAAGGTCTCAACCAGTCGCAGTGGCTCATGCCTGTAATCCCAGCACTTTGGGAGGCCGAGGCAGGCAGATCACCTGAGGTCAGGAGTTTGAGTCCAGCCTGGCCAACATGGTGAAACCCCATCTCTATTAAAAATTCAAAAATTAGCTGGGTGCTGTGGCACGTGCCTGTAATCCCAGCTACTTGGGAGGGTGAGGCAGGAGAATTGTTTGAACCTGGGAGGCAGAGGTTGTAGTGAGCCAAGATCGCACCATTGCACTCCAGCCTAGTGGACAAGAGCGAGACTGAGTCTTAAAAAAAAAAAAAAAAAAAAGGTCTTAAAGTGAGAGAACAGGGTAATCCAGAAGAACTAGAGAACTTAAACAGCTGTGTCAGGCCGAACAGTGGGTGGGAATCGTGAGGCTGGATCCCGGCTGATCAGGAAGGCCGCTGAGTGCCAGACTGAGAGCTGGGGCTCATCCCCAGGCAGGGAGGCCTACTGGGAGACTGCTCTGAGGGTCCAGGCAGGCAGGGTTGTGTTGGCCGTGAAGATGTGGAATGGAGTGGGGCTGGCAGACTGGAGAAGCCCTCAGGAGTTGTAGAAAGAAGGCCTCCTCTGATGTGGAGCTGGCCTGCACGTGTGATGCTGATCCAGACATGAGGAACAGCATGGGCAAAGCCTTTCTTTTCCTTTTTTTGAGACGGAATCTTGCTGTGCTGCCCAGGCTGGAGTGCAATGGTGTGATCTCAGCTCACCGCAACCTCCGCTTCCTGGGTTCAAGTGATCCTCCTGCCTCAGCCTCCCAAGTAGCTGGGATTACAGGCATGTGCCACCACGCCCAGCTAAATTTTGTATTTTTATTATTATTTTTGAGGCGGAGTCTTGCTCTGTTGCCCAGGCTGGAGTGCAGTGGCACGGTCTCGGCTCATTGCAACTTCCACCTCCCAGGTTCAAGCGATTCTCCTGCCTCAGCCTCCAGAGTAGCTGGGATTATAGGTGCGTGCCACCACACCCAGCTAATTTTTTGTATTTTTAGTAGAGATGGGGTTTCACCATGTTGACCAGGCTGGTCTCAAACTCCTGATCTCAGGTGATCCAACTGCCTTGGCCTCCCAAAGTTCCAGGATTACAGGCATGAGCCAGTGTGCCCGGCCAGACAAAGGCTTTCGACAGGAGGGCAGCCAGGTGTGCTCGGGAGGAGGAGGAGGCACTGGAAAGGCAGTGGGGCCAGGCACTGAACTACGTTTGGAAGCAAGTGGGAGCAACAGCGAAGGTTTGCTGGCTCAGGTAGGAGGATTAATTGGAATGACTGAACTGGAAGCTCTGCAGGACAGATTAGAGGGACAAACTTGGAGGCAGGAAGGCTAGGAGGAGGCCGGGAGGAGGCCGCTGTCGAGTGATTTTTTCTTCCTCCACAGGTTTCCAGGCCACGATTTCTGGCCACTCCGCCCTTTCTGTGACTCATTTTGTTTTTGTTTTTTAGAAATGAGGTCTTGGCCCGGTGTGGTGGCAGGTGCCTGTAATCCCAGCTGCTCAGGAGGCTGAGGCAGGCGCCTCGGTTGAACCCTGGAGGTGGAGGTTGCGGTGAGCCAAGATCACGCCACTGTACTCCAGCCTGGGCAACAGAGCGAGACTGCCTCTCAAAAAAAAGAAAAGAAAAGAAAGGAACGAGGTCTCTCTACGTTACCCAGGCTGGAGTCCAGTGTCTATTTACAGGCATGATCATAGCACACTGCAGCCTTGAACCCCTGGACTAAAACAATTCTCCTGCCTCAGCCTCCAGAGTAGCTGGGACTGCAGACATGTACCCCAGAGCCCAGCCTGAGTCGTTTTGATTGTGTAACCAGCTTCCTGTCTTTGGGCTGGCTCACACCCTCCACCCCCAGCTGGAGAGGAAGGAGGATGCTGGTCATTCATTCCTCATCCAGGCCATCGATGGAAGTGTCAGGCAGCGCGAGCCCACGCCTGAACACCTCTGGGCTCATCTCCGGGACAAACACTGGCAGATGCATCGATGAACCCCCGCCTGCCACCTCTGGGCCTGCGCCGCGGGCCTGGGGCTTCGCGTCTCCAGACTTGCCGAAAGCACAGTGCAGCCCTCGTCGGCAACTGCAGACAAGCAGAGACAGCACCTGGGCTCTGCCTGTGCCTGGCACAGTGAGGCGAGGGTGGGGGCAGGAGTGAGGGTCCTCTCCACGCAAGGGGGGAAGAGAGAAGACCAAAATTTCACCCTGACATGGAGTCTGTAGACTGTGAAATGCTGTGCTCCTGCTAGTCCAGTATCAGGGTTTTGCAGCCTGGCAAAGAAAGAAACCAGGCTGAGGCATGTGATGGGGCAGCAGGGATGCCACAGTCGTGATCATGGTCAAGACCAGGATCATAGCGGCGCACATCTCTGATCTCAAATTCCTGGGCAGATGGTTCCAGAACTCAGAATTTTCCCAGTTGTAGAAAGATGGGGCCAGACGTGGCGGCTCATTCTTATAATCCCAGCACTTCGGGAGGCTGAGGTAGGCAAATTACCTGAGGTCAGGAGTTTGAGACCATCCTGGCCAACATGGTGAAACCCTGTCTCTACTAAAAATACCAAAAAACTTAGCCAGGCGTGGTGGTGCATGCCCGTAATCCCAGCTACTCGGGAGGCTGAGGCAGGAGAAATGCTTGAACCTGGTAGGTGGAGGTTGCAGTGAGCTGAGACTGCACCACTGCCCTCCAGCCTGGGCGACAGAGCAAAACTCCATCTCAAAAAACAACAATAACAAAAAAGATGATGTGATACATCACATATTTCCTGACACCCCCAACCAAACATATTTGCATCTGCAGCAAAACAGATGAGGAAAGATTCTAAATAGGCTCTGAGTCTCAGTTTTCTCATCTCGACAATGGGGCAGTGGTGGCAGGCACCTCCCGGGCTGTCCTGAGAATCCGACGCCTCCCACTGCACCGCCAGCCTGGCACAGGCACAGGTCCCACCCCAGGCCCTTTGCACTGGCTGCTCCTTTGGCCTGGAACATTCCTCCCCAGATACCTCCTGAGACAGCTCTCCCACTTCCTTCAGTCACTGCTCAAATGCTGTCTCCTCACAGACGCTTTCCCTGACCAGGCCGTCTCTCTCCTCTTCCTGCATAGCCTCTGTCACCTGACATTTATGTCATCAATTGCTCATTTATTAATTTCCTGCTCTCCCACAGTGGCACCCGAGCTCTGCGAGGGCAGGACTTTGTTCTGGTGTGGGCTGTGCCCCCAGCACCTCGGACAGTGCCTGCACAGGCGGGCACCCCCATTTTTCTTGGATGAAGGATTTTCTGTTAAATGTGTCTGGCACATCAAAAAGGCCCAATAAAGCCCAGCAGGTGCCGTTGCTATTAGTGTCCATTGAAAAAGACCCTGAGCTATCCCAGCCCTTGGTTCTCCAGCCTGTGAAATGGGCATCCTGGGGCTGAGGCACCAGCCTCCGGAAGCTGGTAGGGGGTCCCTGCAGGAGAGACAAAGAACACTGCCGCCCCCCGGGGGCCTGCGCCCCTCACAGGAGAGAGAAGCGGCGGGGGTGCGGGGAGCAGAGGGAGCTTGCAGCACCCCCCCCAGCAGGGCCGCCAGAAGGACATACATAATTCATTGCCAAATGGGGCTGCGGGTGGCTCTCTGAGGCGTGTGCTGGGGGCTCACTCTACGCCTGGCACTTCGATGACTGCTCCTCGCACGTCGCCTCATTGCATCTTCATGGATTTGTAGAGTGTGATCCTCCCCCCCCCCGCCCCACCCCATTTTACCCAGGGGGATCCTGAGGCTCAAAGGATGAGGCCATCGTGCTAGTCACACAGCGTCTAGTGACCAAGCCAGTCCTCAGGTCCCCAGATTCAACCCCCAGTGGCCCCCAGTCACTGCCTCTCTGTTGAGGGAAGAGACCAGCCTGGGGAGGGGATGGGAGGTACAGAGGAGACCCCACCCCCAGACAGGCTGCAGAAGAGGGAGCTGGGTCTCAGCAGGGCTGGGGAGGACTCTGACCCCAGTCCTCCACCCCAACCTGCTGCCCTCCTCTCCTGGAGGAGATGCTCCCCAAAGTAGCCATCCTGAGTGCTGGCTCTGGGGGTTGGGGGGTGGGGAGCAGTTTGCTCGGCTGTAAAATGGGAATAACAGAAGCTGTCCCTGGGGCTATGAGATCAAGGTGCTTAAGAAAAGTGGTGGCCTCAGGCCTGTAATCCCAGCACTTTGAGAGGCCGAGGTGGGTGGATCACGAGGTCAGGAGTTCAAGACCAGCGTGGCCAATATGGTGAAACCCCATCTCTACTGAAACAAAATACAAAAGTTATCCAGGCGTGGTGGCAGGTGCCTGTATTCCCAGCTACTCAGGAGGCTGAGGCAGAAGAATCGCTTGAACCCGGGAGGTGGAGGTTGCAGTGAGCCAAGATTTCACCACTGCATTCCAGCCTGGGCAACAGAGGGAGACCCTTGTCTCAAAAAAAAAAAGAAAGAAAGAAAAGAAAAGTGGTGTCTGCTGAGGGGAAAGTCAATCCCAAAAGGTTGCATACGCTCATTCTCTTTATTTGTTTGTTTGTTTTTGTTTTTGAGACAGGGTCTCGCCCTGTCCCCCAGGCTGGAGTGCAGTGGCGCAATCTCAGCTCACTGCAACCTCCACCTCCTGGGCTCAAGTGATCCTCCCATCCCAGCCCTCCAAGAAGCTGGGGCTACAGACATGTGCCACCGTGCCTGGCTAGCTAAATTTTGTATTTTTTGTAGAGACAGGGTTTCACCATGTTGCCCAGGCTGGTCTCGAACTCCTGAGCTCAGGTGATCCTCCCGCCTCAGCCCTCGAAAGTGCTGGGATTACAGGCATGTGCCACCGCACCCAGCTAATTTTTGTATTTTTAGTAGAGACGGGGTTTCACCATGTTGCTCAGGCTGGTCTTGAACTCCTGGCCTCCAGTGATCTACCCTCCTTGGCCTCTGAAAGTTCTGGGATTACAGGCGTGAGCCACTGTGCCCAGCCTTGATTCTATTTAGATTGTTGTTTTGGCATAGCAGAATTTTAGAAATGGAGGGCAGATTAGGCCAGGCTAAGGGGCGGGCCGGAAGGAGGTGAGGGGTGGCGAGGATTGTGGTCATAAAAGAATGGGAGGGACAGCCGGGGGTGGTGGCTCACGCCTCTAATCCCAGCACTTTGGGAGGCCAAGGCAGGTGGATCACAAGGTCAGGGGTTCCAGACCAGCCTGACCAACATGGTGAAATCCTGTCTCTACTAAAAATACAAAAATTAGCTGGGCGTTGTGGTGTGTACCTATAATCCCAGCTACTCGGGAGGCTGAGGCAGGAGAATCACTTGAACCGGGGAGGCGGAGGTTGCAGTGAGCCAAGATCACACCACTGCACTCCAGCCTGGTGACAGAGTGAGACTCTGCCTCAAAAAAAAGAAAGAAAAGGAAAAGGGGAAAAAAAAGAATGGGAGGGACCTTGCGGTGTCGAAAACGTTCTGCATCTTGACTGTGACGCGGGATACACAAGCCTACGATAACATTGCACAGAACTAAATACACATGAGTGTAAGAAAGACCAGGGGCCATCCTGGCCAACATGAGGAAACCCCATCTCTACTAAAAATATGAAAGTTAGCTGGGTGTGGTGGCACACGCCTGTAATCCCAGCTACTCGGGAGGCTGAGGCATGAGAATCACTTGGACACAGGAGGCGGAGGTGGCAGTGAGCCGAGATCATGCCACTGCACGCCAGCCTGGCTGCAGAGCAGGACTCCATCTCAAAAAAAAAGAAAAACCAGGGAAATCTGAGCAAGATCAGTCAGACCCTGATTCTGATGGTGTCCAGTAGTTCTGCAAGATGTTACCATCGGGGAGACTGGGTGAAGGGGGGTACCTGGGACCCCTCTGTTTTATTTCTTATAACTGTGCAGGAATCTACAATGATCTCAACAAAAATGTCAATTAAGGCGACTCCAGGCACACGCCTGTGGGGTAGCCCTGCTCCACAGGGAGCAGTCAAAGAAATGTTTTTTAATTAAAAAAATTTTCAATTAAGAAATGTGATCTTCCTCTGCCCAGAAAGGGTTAAGTGAGTCCCTGCAGTTAGCTCCCCCTCCCCCACCACCACCCAGACCTGGCCCCCACGGCAGGACTTTGCCTGCAGCTGGAGTTTTACTCTGCTGTGGACTGTACTTCCTGCATCACTGTGAGTGTCTCCAGTCTTTATTCCAGAATGTTCTGGTCCTCTCCCACCTTTCCAAGGACAGGAATTCAGTGGAGCTCCAGAAGAGGCTCTGGAGGAGACCGAGGAAGGCCCTTGTCATCCATTGACCTCAGGCTGGGACATCTCCATTCCAGTCCCAGCCCAGCCCCGATATTAGGCTCTCAGTCCGGGATGTGAGAGCCACGCCCCCACCCCCTTGGTCCTTTGCCTCCAGGAGAGCTGAGGATACCGGAAAGAATGTGGAGTGTCAGAGCCCTGCACAGTGGCTCATGCCTGAAATCCCAGCCATTTCTGAGGCTGAGGCAGGTGGATTGCTTGACGACAGGAGTTCAAGACCAGCCTGGTTAACTCGGTGAAACCCTGACTCTACTAAAAATACAAAACTTAGTCGGGTGTGGTGGCGCACGCCTGTGATCCCAGCTAGTCAGGAGGCAGGGGAACTGCTTGAACCTGAGAGGTGGAGGTTGCAGTGAGCAGAGATCACGCCACTGCCCTCAAAAAAATAAAATAATTTAATTTAATTTAATTAAAAAAGAATGTTTGGCCGGGCGTGGTGGCTTGCGCCTGCAATCCCAGCACTTTGGGAGGCTGAGGTGGGCAGATCACCTGAGGTCAGGAGTTCCAGACCAGACTGGCCAACATGGCAAAACCCCATCTCTACTTAAAATAAAAAAAAAATAGCCGGGCATGGTGACAGGTGCCTATAATCCCAACTACTAGGGAGGCTGAGGCAGGAGAATTCTTTGAAACCGGGAGGTGGAGGTTGCAGTGAGCCGAGATAGTGCCGCCTGTAATCCCAGCACTTCGGGAGGCCGAGGTGGGCCAGTCACCTGCGGTCAGGAGTTTGAGTCCAGCCTCGCCAACATGGCGAAACCTCATCTTTACTAAAAATACAAAAATTAGCCGAGCATGGTGGCACTTACCTGTAGTCCCAGCTACTCGAGAGGCTGAGTAGGAGAATCGCTTGAACCCAGGTGGTAGACACTGCACCTTTGCACTCCAGCCTGGGCAACAGAGTGAGACTCTGTCTCAAAAAAATAAATAAATAAGATGAGGAGAAAAAATACCATCTCTGTTTTCCTAGAACTTGTAGTTTGGGAGGGGAGAATGCCGAAAGTAAATTAAAAATTGCTGGCCAGGCACGATGATTCACGCTTGTAATCACAGCACTTTGGGATGCACTTTGTGAGCCACCACACCTGGCCGATTAGGTCTTACATATGAATTGGCTGGGCATGGTGGCTCACGCCTGTAATCCCAGCACTTTGGGAGGCCTAGGCCAGCAGATCACCTGAGATCTGGAGTTCAAGACCAGCCTGACCAACATGGAGAAACCCTGTCTCTACTAAAAATACAAAATTTGCCAGTCACGGTGGCGCGTGCCTATAATCCCAGCTACTCAGGAAGCTGAGGCAGAAGAATTGCTTGAACCTGGGAGGCAGAGGTTGCGGTGAGCCGAGATAGCACCATTGCACTCCAGCCTGGGCCACAAGAGCAAAATTCTGTCTCAAAATAAAATAATTATATATATACATAAATACATATATGACTTTTGGGAGAAACTGAAACATTTAGACAACAGCAAGGAGAATACAAAACCACAATGAGCTACCACTTCAGACACCAGAAAAGTGAAAGTGAAAAAGACTGACGATACCAAATGTTGATGAGGATGCGGAGCAACCAGAACTCTCAGACGTCGCTGATGGGAATCTGAATTAGTGCAACCGCCACGAAAGCGTCCGTAATATCTAATCGTGTTGAACACACCCTGCCCCCTGACCCACTTCCACTCCGGGGCATACAGGCAAAAGAAATGCACCCATGTGCTCCTTAAAGATGTAACCGATGCCAGGTGAGGTGGTTCACACCTGTAATCCCAGCACACTGGGAGGCAAGGGAGGAGGCTTGAGCCCAGGAGTTCGAGATCAGCCTAGGCAACAAGGCGAAACCCCATCTCTGCTAAAAATACAAAAAGTAGCTAGGCGTGGCGGCATGTGCCTGTAATCCCAACTACTCAGGGGGCTGAGGCATGTGGATTGATTGAATGCGGGAGGTAGCATGGCGAAACCGTGTCTCTACTAAACATACAAAATTAGCCGGGTATGGTGGTACATGCCTGCAATCCCAGCTATTTGGGGGGCTGAGGCAAGAGAATCACTTGAACCTGGGAAGCAGAGGTTGCGGTGAGCCGAGATTGTGCCATTGGACTCCAGCCTGGGCAACAAGAGTGAAACTCCATCTGGAAAAAAAAAAAGACATAACCTGGAATATTCCCACCAACATTATCCATGATAGCCCTAAATTGGAAAGAATCTGAATATCCTCCAGCTTTCGAATGGATAGAGAAATTACAGACTATTCATTCATACAGTGGATGACTGATCCATTTTAAGAATAAACAAACCGTACACAACAATATCGACCATCTACCACCATAATATGCAAAAGATTCCACTTATATAAAAGGGCAAAAACAGGCAAAACTGCTCTATGGTGTTAGAAACAGGGTAGAGGTGACCCTCCTGCAGCAGGAGGGTTAGTGACGGGATTTCCAGGAGGCGGAGCCCAGTGGACTGAACAGCTGAGAAGTTGCTAGAAACAGCAATTTGTTCCTCAGGGCTTTGCACCCAACTGTGGTCCAGCATGGAGTCTGTCTTGAGAGGCCAGATGTGGAGCCTCTCACAGGGGAATGAGAAGTGCCCCTCAGGGTCCCATGACCCCCCTTTCCTTGCCCGCACCACCACCAACTGGTAGGAACCCAGGACCAGTAGCCCCCATGAGCTGACATAGAGCATAATGGAAGCTTCTCCTGCTGCAGGCCCCGGACACCGCTCTGCCCCACGTGTACAGCCTGCTGACCAAAAGCTGGGTCCGCTGGCTTGACTAGAGAGAGCTAGACTCCAGGAATAAGTGAGGAGCTGGCCTTCCAGGCTAGAGACCAAGAGTTTCTCTGGGGAAAGGGGCTTCTTCCCCTGAAGGTCTGGGGCACTGGGAGGTTAATGGGCAGACCTCTGGCCTCAGCTTCCAGGGAAGGGGAGGGTGTGGGCAACATGAGGTGGCCACACTGGCCGCAAGCTGATGACCCCAGCCGGCCTCAGGATGTCTCAGCTCTAGGCACCATTTTGGGGTTTTTTTTGAGATGGCATCTCCCTCTGTCTCCCAGGCTGGACTGCAGTGGCACCATCTTGGCTCCATGAAACCTCTGCCTCCCGGGTTCAATCAATTCTTCCGCTTCAGCCTCCTGAGTAGCTGGGATTACAGGCATATACCACCAGGCTCAGCTAATTTTTGTATTTTTAGTAGAGACAGGGTTTCACCATGTTGGCCAGGTTGGTCTCAAACTCCTGACCTCAAGTGATCTGCCTGCCTCAGCCTCCCAAAGTGCTGGGATTACAGGTGTGAGCCACCACGCCCAGCCTAGGCATGGTTTTGGCAATCTGTCTCTTTGTGCCTTGGCTCCTTCTCCTCCCCGTCTTTGGAGGAGGCAGGTGAGGAGGGGTCGCTTCCCTGTTCCTGAAACGCAGACATATAACCTGCATGCAACCGTCAGGTGATCAGGGCCCCATCTGTCTGTCTTGAAGTCAGTGGTCAACAAAGCCTGAGTAGATGAATGCTCAGCTCTGGGCTGTACGCGTCGTGGGTGGCTCACTGACAGGCGTGAAGGAAGGCAGGACTCTTATTAGAATATGTTCAGGGTTTTCACCGAAGAAGCCCCGAGTGTGGGCCGGGCACTGTGCTCAGCGCTTTGATGCACAGTCTCATTTCATTCTCACCATTTACATACCACGAGTTCAGCCAAGATTCTTTACCTTTTTTTTTTTTTTAATAAAGACGGGGTTTCACCGTGTTGGTCAGGCTGGTCTTGAACTCCCGACCTCAGGTGATCCGCCCGCCTTGGCCTCCAAAGTGCTTGGATTACAGGCGTGAGCCACCACGCCCGGCCGCCAAGATTCTTTTCAGTCAAGTCTGGCGATATGTGCCTTTCAGCGGCAGCGCCTGTCCTTTCACACGTAGTCCGCTTATCGCTATGGGCGGGTTTAAGTCTTACATCTTGCTGTTTGTTATCCGTGTGCCCCCCTCCCTTGTTCCTCCTTTACTGCCTTCTGTTTGGTTGAGTCTTTACAAAACATTTTATTCCAGCTTCTCCACTTGCTTTTTAGCTATGCCTCTCTAGATTTTGGTTGCTGTAGTGAGGGTTACGCTGTGCATTTCTTCAACATCCAGTCTACTGTCCAATAATATTACCTCGCTTCACGTATAACGTAAGAACGTTACAAAAATATAATGCCACCAGTCTCCTCCAGTCTTTTGTGTTATTATGGTCATATATTTTATTGTTGTATGTGTTATAGATCCTGGAACACATTATTTTTGCTTTAAAAGGTGGATTCATTTTTAAAGAATTTAAGAAAAGAAACATCGTTTTGTGTATATTCACATACTTACCACTCCCAGCACTCTTGGTGTCTGCTTGGTTTTTTTTTTTCCCTCCCATAAGCCTGAAATTCTATCTGGTATCATTTTCCTTTAACCTAAAGACTTTTCTTTAGCATTTCTTTTTATTTTTTTTTTTTAAGTTGGAGTTTCACTCTTGTTGCCCAGGCTGGAGTGCAATGGTGTGATCTCAGCTCACTGCAACCTCTGCCTCCCAGGTTCAAGCAGTTCTCCTGTCTCAGCCTCCTGAGTAGCTGGGATTACAGGTACCTGCCACTATGCCTGGCTAATTTTTGGTATTTTTAGTAGAGATGGGGTTTCACCATGTTAGCCAGGCTGGTCTTGAACTCCTGACCTCAGGTGATCCGCCCACCTCAGCCTCCCAAAGTGCTGGGATTGCAGGTGTGAGCCACCGCACCTGGCTTCTTTAGCATTTCTTATACTGCAGGTCTGCTGGCAACAAATTCTCTGTTCTATTTATCCAAAAGTGGTTTTATATTTTCATTTTGAGGGATGTTTTCACTGATACCATTCAAAGTTAACAGATTTATTCTTTCATGACTGTCAGGTGCTGTTCCATCGTTGGCTGACGTGCATTGTTTCTATGAGAGGTCTGCAGTCTTCCGCAGCCTTGTTTTCCCGTATGTAATTGTCTCCTCCCACCCCACCCACTCCAGCTGCTTTCCAGATTCTCTCTCATTGATTTTCACAGTCTGCCCATGGCGTGCCTAAATACAGTTTTCTTTGCATTCATCCTGGCTGGGGCTCACTCAACTTCCTGAATCTGTAGATTAATTTTCTTTTTTCAATCAACCTTGGAATATTTTCGGCATAATTTTTTCTCTGTCTTATTCTCTCTCTTTTCTCCTCTGAAATGCCAATTAAATGGATGTTAGGCTGCTTCATCCTGCTCCACAGCTTATTGAGGCTCCATTTTCAGTCATGTTTCTCTTTGTGCTTCTGATGGCAGTGGTGGCCCATCTGGAGTGGCTGCTGCCATTACACCAGCTGAAATGGGGAGGTGTAGCCAGGGCTGTATACTCCCTGGGGACAGATGGGAGCCCCACCTCTTCTGAGCTTGTGGGGCAGGAGCTCCCTGGATGCAGCCACAGCCACCCAAGTTATGCCTGTAGTCCTGGGCCTCCCACGGCATGGAGCAGGCAGGAGCCCCACCCCACTGGGCACAGCTGCCACCCAAGTGGTGGCTGCAGACCCAGGCCTCCCTGGGCTCTTGGTAGGGGCAGGAGCAGGCAAGAGCCCTGCCCTCCCAGGTGCAGTTGCAGCCACAAACTGCAGCTGCAGACCCAAGCCTCCCGATCCATGCAGCAGGCAGAAGCCCTGCATACCCCACCCCACCCCCTGCAGCTGCAGGGCCCAAACATGCTCAGATCAGTACTGACACACCAGCCCCCAGCCACTTCGGCCCCCTCCAGACTTTGAGCACCAGCAAGCATACGAGGGAAGCTGATAGGGGTTGAGGGCAGCTCAGCACTGGCCTGCAGGCACCCCTCGGTACCTACAGCCTGGGCACCATGAATGGCAGCAGGAAGCAGACAGGTTCATGGGCAGCAGGGGGCGGGTCTCCAAGGAGGTCCCCTCTTCGGGCCAGAGAGGGCCTGAAGGCTGGGGGTTGGGCTGCCAGTCCCACAGGCTAAAGTTGGAAACTTGTAGTGCCTTTTTCGAGCCTGCCCATGGCCACCCATGGACAATCAGTGTGCACTTCCTCCCCTCTGAGGCCCATAAAAGCCCCAGGCTCAGCCAGAGCTGAGCATAGGTTAGGAAAGCCAGCTGCAGAGAAGAGCTACCACTCCAGGGCCTCCTCTCTACAGAGAGCCGCAGAGATGATGGGATGACCTGCCTGCAGAAGAGCTACCCACTCCAGGGCCTCCTCTGAGCTATTCTGTTACTCAATAAAGCTCCTGTTAGTCTTGCTCACCCTCCACCTGTTCACATACCTCATTCTTCCTAGACACAGGACAAGAACTTAGGACCTGCTGAATGGTAAGGCTGAAAGAGCTGTAACACGAACAGGGCTGAAACATGCCCCTTGCTCACCACATTGTGGGTGAAGATAAGTAGAGAAGAGCCACAGCCCTTCAGGGAGTCTAGACCTGAGAGCTCAAGCCAGGGCTATGACTCCCTCTTTGGGGCCCTGCAGTTTCTGGAGTCTCCAAGCTTCTGGGCACCACCATGTTCCCTGACGGCAGCCTTCAAAGATGCTTGCAGTGTGCCTGATCCAGTCACAGCCTCGCAGAAAGCCAGTGCCCATGCTGGCACCTGGAGCTGCCCACCTCACTGCAGCAGCAGGCATGGCTGACTGTGGGCAGGGGCCAGGCCCCATGCTCATTTGCTCACACACCCTTGGCTGCTCCATGCTTGGCTCTCCCTTGGCAGGCATGGGATCCAGGCTGGTGGTGTGAGCTGAGTGCAATCTGCCAGGCCAGTGAGTGGAACAAGCCCAGTGGGCCTGAGCAAAACTCAGGCAGAGGTGCCATGGTCCACAGTGGTCTCCAGCCAGAAAAGTGACACCCCAAAGATCCTGCAACACTTCCATGTAGAGAATTTCTACTGACCTGTCTTAAAATTGAGAATAATATGCTATTGTTTTTTTTAGACAAGCTCTCACTCTGTCACCCAGACTATTGTGACATGATCACAGCTGACTGCAGCCTCAAACTCCTGAGCTTAAGTGATCTTCCTGCCTCAGCCTCCCAAGTAGCTGGGACTGTGGGCACAGGCCACCATGACCGGATAATTTTTGCTTTTTTTTTTTTTTTTTGTAGAGCTGGGGTTTTGCCATGTTGCCCAGGCTGGTCTTGAACTCCTGGACTCAAGTGATCCTCCTGACTTGGCTTAGTGCTGGGATTATAGGTACAAGCCATTGTGCCCAGCCAAGTCTAGCATGCTTTAGTCCCATCCAATGAATGTTCAATCTTAGACATTGTATTTTTTTAGTTTAAAATTTGATCTGATTCTCTCTTTTTAAAAAATAGTTGCTGTATCTCCCCCCTCCCACCTTTTTCATTTGAGACAGAGTCTCACTCTGTTGCCCAGGCTGGTGTGCAGTGGCACGATGCCAGCTCACTGCAACATCCATCTCCCAGGTTCAAGCAATTCTCCTGCCTCCACCTCCCTCCTGTGACTACAGGCACATACCATCACTCCTGGCTAATTTTTTGTATTTTTAGTAGAGACGGCATTTCACCACGTTGCCCAGGCTGCTCTTGAACTCCTGACCTCAAGTGATCCACCTGCCTCAGCCTTCCAATGTGTTGGGTTTACAAGCATGAGCCACCATGCCCAGCCTTGTTATATGTTTAATTATATCCACCCCCTTCCAAAGATATGTTGTATTCCTAACCCCCCGTACCTCAGAATGTGACCTCATTTAGAAATCAAGTCATTGCTGATGTAATTACTTAAGATGAGGTCATAATAGTGGAGTAAGGTAGGCCTTAATGCAATATGCCTGGTGTCATGGTTTTTTGTTGTTGTTGCTTTTTTTCCGAGACAGGATCTCACTCTTGCCCAGGTTGGAGTGCAATGGTACAATTTTGGCTCACTGCAACCTCTGCCTCCCAGGCTCAAGCAATCCTCCCACCTCAGCCTCCTGAGTAGCTGGGACTATAGGCATGCACCACTGCACCCAGCTATATTTTGTATTTTTAGTAGAGATACAGTTTCACCATGTTGCCCAGTCTGGTCTTGAACTCCTGGGCTTGAGTAATCCACCTGCCTCGTCATCCCAAAGTGCTGGGATTACAGGCATGAGCCACTGTGTCCAGCCGAACTGGTGTCCTTATAAGAAAAGAGAGGAGGCCAGGTGCAGTGGCTCATGCCTATAATCCCGGAACTTTGGGAGGCCAATGCAGACGAAGCATTTGAGGCCAGAAGTTCAAAACCAGCCTGGGCAACTGGCAAAACCCTGTTTCTACTAAAAGTACAAAAATAGCTGGGCATGGTGATGCACGCCTATAATCCCAGCTACTCCAGAGGCTGAGGCAAGAGAATAGCTTAAACCCAGGAGGCAAACATTGCAGTGAACTGAGATCATGCCACTACACTACAGCCTGGGCAACAAAGTGAGACTCTGTCTCAAAAAAAAAATAAAAAAGAAGAAGAGAGAGGCTGGGAGTGGTGGCTTACCTGTAATCGCAGCACTTTGGGAAGCTGGGGCGGGTGGATCGCTTGAGCCCAGGAGTTTGAGACCAGCCTTGGCAATACGGTGAAACCCTGTCTCTACCAAAAATACAAAAATCAAGTCAATCTCATAACCCAGTCTCATAACCCAGTCTCAAAATAAATGAACAAATAAATACATTAAAATTTAAAAAGAAATAAGAAGAGAGAGCCCTGGGAAGAATGCCATGTGAGGAGGAAGGAAGAGATTGGAGTGATGCATCTGTAAGCCAAGGAATGCCGACGATGGCTGTCTGTCACCGGAAGCTAGGAGAGAGACATGAACAGATTCTTCCTGAGAGCCGTGGGGAGAAATCCGCCCTGCTCATACCTGAATTTTATACTTTTAGCCTCTGTAAGTATGGAAGAGAACATTTCTTTTGTTTTATGCCACTGAGTTTGTGCCACTTTGTTCTCGTGGCCCTAGGAAACTAATACACTCCTTAAATTACTCTTGCCTTTATCCGTTATAATTTCCTTTGCTTTGCCTTATAGATTCATTTTACTTTGTTACTTTTTTTTCTATTCTCTTCTTTCTTTCCTTCTTTCTCTCTTTTTCTTTTTCTTTTTTTCACCCAGGTTGGAGTGCAGTGGTGCAATCATACCTCATTGCAGCCCCAAACTCCTGAGCTCAAGCAATCTCCCTGTCCCAGCCTCTCAATTAGCTAGAACAACAGGCATGTGCCACCACATTCAGCTAAAATTTTTTTTTTGACTGAGTCTTGCTCTGTTGCCCAGGCTGGAGTGCAGTGGCGCAATTTCAGCTCACCGCAACCTCTGCCTTCTGGGTTCAAACAATTCTTCTGCCTCAGCCTCCCAAGTAGCTGGGACTACAGGTGCACACCATCATGCCCAGCTAATTTTTGTATTCTTAGTAGAGACAGAGTTTCACCATATTGGCCAGGCTGGTCTCAAACTCCTGACCTCCTGATCTGCCTGCCTCAGCCTCCCCAGAGTGCTAGGATTACAGGCATGAGCCACTGCTCCCAGCCTCAGCTAATTTTTAAATTTGTTTGCAGAGACAGGGTCTTGCTATGTTGCCTAGGCGTGCCTTGAACTCTTGGCTTCAAGCAATCTTTCCACCTTATCCTCCCAAAGTGCTGGGATTATAGGCATGAGCCACTGTGCCCAGCCTTCTTGTAGATTGCAATAAAGGAATGTGTTACAATGATTTAAAGTCTGCCTATGAATCCCAACATCTAGTGGCTGTTTCTATTATTTTAAATCTTCATTATGTGTCCCATTTTTCTGTTGCTTTATCTATCTAGTAATTTTTTATTTTATGCTGGGCATTGTAAATAATAACAGTACAGAGATTCTGGATTGTGTTGACTTCCTCTGAAGAATTTTGCATATTGCTCTGTTTAGTTGCTGACCGTTCACCTTGATTTGGTGGAGGCTTGATTTTAAACTTTGTTGGGGTAGGTTTGTTTAGGCTTCTTCCTAAGTCATGATCTCCCAGGATCTCAATGAAAAAGGCTGGTGTGTTTACCAAGCCCCACTTGGTGAGATTTGAACTAGAAAATCCATCTTCCAAATATCAAGCAGCTACAGGAACCCATGCGCCCCTCTTTCCGTCTTCCATCTGTGTCTTCCCCTAGGCTTCTTGGAGTCATGCTCCATGCCAGAGTCAGCTGAGGATTTAAGGGGAGTTTCCTCCCTCTGTGGCTGTCTTTTCTGGGATTTCTTTCTTCTCTCTCTCAATTTCCAGTTGCTCTGGAAGCCCTAAACTCCAACTATGTAGTCTTGAGTCAATAAGACTTCTATTTTCTGCTTGATTTCTATTAGCAATGTACCACATAAACTAGGGGATACCCTGCAGGATAAAGCCAGTGTGAAGGAAAAATAAATCTTGGGACCCCCAAATCACTAATCTAAAGGGAAACGTCAAGCTGGGAACTGCTTAGGGAAACCTGCCTTCCGTTCCATTCAGTCACCCCTCTGCTCACTGAGATAAATGCATATCTGATTGCCTCATGTGGAGAGGCTAGTCATTTGCAGAGGCTACTCAGAAACTCTAAAGAATGCAACCATTTGTCTATTATCTACCCATGACCTGGAAGCCCCCTCCCCTCCCCTGCCTTTGCTGGGAGTTGTCCCAGTTTCCGGACTGAGCCAATGGACATCTTACACACATCGATGTCTCCCTAAAATGTATAAAACCAAGCTGTGCCCTTACCACCTTGGGCACATATCATCAGGTCTACCTGAGGCTGTCACGGGCATGTGTCCTCAACCTTGGCAAAATAAACCTTCTAAATTAACTGAGACCTGTCTCAGATTTTCAGGGTTCACACCAGATAAATGCGTCTCTCACCAGTATGACTCCCTTCTTCCAAGAACCACATTCCTAAAATAAATAAACAACCGAAAAAGAAAGAAAAAAAGAACCACATTCCTTTCTGTCTCTGCCTATTTTGGGTCACTCTTTAGTACTTTTGAACAAATTTTTTTTTCTTTTTTTGAGACGGAGTTTCACTCTTGTTGCCCAGGCTGGAGTGCAATGGCACAATCTTGTCTCATCGCAACCTCTGTCTCCCGGGTTCAAGCAATTCTCCTGCCTCAGCCTTCAGAGTAGCTGGGATTACAAGCATGCATGCGTCACCATGCCTGGCTGATTTTGTATTTTTAGTAGAGACAGGGTTTCTCCATGTTGGTCAGGCTGGTCTCGAACTCCCAACCTCAGGTGATCTGCCCACCTCGGCCTCCCAAAGTGCTGGGATTACAGATGTGAGCCATTGTGCCCGGCCTTCGATCAAATTATTTTATATGTATATATATTTTTCCGACTTTATTGTTGTCACCAGCAGAAAGTTAGTCTGACACAAGCGGCTCCTCCACTCCGAGCTTCATAGGTCACTACACTCTACTACCTAAGACTTAGAATTGAGGGCTCATGTCCGGTCTGGTTTTAGACTTGACATTGGAAATGATATGACTTAGTGGAAAGTACAGGCCCTTTTGTCAGGGTCTGGAGCCTGCCAACCCTGATATTGAGCCTTCACCTTGACCCTTCACTGTGTGACCCTGAGCAAGCCTCTTTACCTCACTGAGCCTCGGTGGCCTCATCTGTGTAATGGGAATCACCCTGTCTTACAGGATGAAGAATGGAAGGAACCCCAGTGAAAACCCAGCACATTGTTAAGAGTGAATTACAGACCAGGTGCGGTGGCTCACGCCTGTAATCCCAGCACTTTGGGAGGCCAAGGCAGCAGATGACTTGAGGTCAGGAGTTCGAGACCAGTCTGGCCAACATGGTGAAGCCCCATCTCTACTAAAAATACAATACTTAGCCAGGTGTGGTGACAGGTGCCTGTAATCCCAGCTACTAAGGAGGCTGAAGCAGGAGAATCACCTGAACCTGGGAGGTGGAGGCTGCAGTGAGCCGAGACTGAGCCACTGCACTCCAGCCTGGGCAACAAGAGTGAAACTCCTTCTCGAAAAAAAAAAAAAAAAAAAGAGTGAATTATACAGTTCTTTTCTCACAAGTAAAGGTTCCCAAATGATGTGACAGTAAACTAGACCCAATGCTTGCTTTGAGTAAGACCCTACCCTACTCTGGTGACATTTTTGACATACAAGCTGATGTCCGCAAGTCTGGTTTTAGTTTTCACTGTCATGTCAGGGGTGCACCTGCGGAGTGCAGGGAACTGCACCCCCAAGGATGGCCCAAACTGTGCCTCCTGGGCAGCAGAAAGTCGCCAGTTAGAGGGCTCGTGTCTGGGCGAAATCAATTCCTGACTGAGTGGAAGAGGTTAGCTGGGGTGACACTCCCTCAAAAGGCTTTCAACAACAATCCAAATAAGAAGAAATCAAAATACCTGGCATTGATGGGGACAGTCCCCCTCCGAAGTGGCAGCGGTCACTGACACAGCAGCCAAAACAAGCACCTTGGCAGAGGGGACTGCTGTCTTCAGGCAGGGCTGCTCCTGGACTAGCTTGTGTGGCCTTGGGAAAGACCGCGCCCCTCTCTGGGGCTCCTCCCATCACTGCGCAGGACTAGCTTGTGTGGCCTTGGGAAAGACCCCGCCCCTCTCTGGGGCTCCTCCCATCACTTGCGCTGGACTAGCTTGTGTGGCCTTGGGAAAGACCCCACCCCTCTCTGGGGCTCCTCCCATCACTTGCGCGGAGAGATGATTTCTTTTGTTTTGAGATAGAATCTTGCTCTGTCGCCCAGGCTGGAGTGCAATGGCGTGATCTCCAGCTCACTGCAACTTCTACCTCCTGGGTTCAAGCGATTCTCCTGCCTAAGCCTCCTGAGTAGCTGGGATTACACGCTCCTGCCACCACGCCCTGCTAATTTTTTTTTTTTTTTTTTTTTTGAGATGGAGTCTAGCTCTGTAGCCCAGGCTGGAGTGCAGTGGCATGATCTTGGCTCACTGCAACCTCCATTTCCCTGGTCCCGGTTCAAGCAATTCTACCTCAGCCTCCCGAGTAGCTGGGATTACAGGCATGAGCCACCATGCCCAGCTAATTTTTGTCTTTTTTTAGAGACGGGGTTTCACCATGTTGACCAGTCTGGTCTTGAACTCCTGACCTCGTGATCTGTCTGCCTCAGCCTCCCAAAGTGCTGGGATTGTAGGCGTGAGCCACTGCACCCGGCCAATTTTTGTATTTTTAGTATAAACAGGGCTTCATCATGTTGCCCAGGCTGACCTCAAGTGATCTGCCTGCCTCAGCCTCCCAAAATGCTGGGATTACAGGGGTGAGCCACTGCACCCAGCGGAGATATGATTTCTAAGGGTCCACCTGAACATGGGATCAGAAATCAGGAGCCCTGACCCCTGACCATGGTCCTGCCTCCCACGTGGTAAGTGAGGTTGGGCACCTCAGTCAGTCTCTGCCTCAGTGTCTCCATCTGTAACACAGGGCACATGCCCAACACTGTCTGTATCAGGCCGTCAAGAGTACCTCAAAAATAATCAGGTGATCTGAAAACCAAACATGTAGTGCACCCAAAGATCCACGGCCTCGTACGTCGCTGGGCAAACTCAACAGTCTTAAGGCAACTAGGGGAAATGGAGCCAGCTCCCCTTGGGGAAAAAAAATGAGAGCTTTCAAAGACAGACAAATAACTTGCAATTTAAATGCATAAGAGACCAGGCTGTGCCACCACATATGCAGATAGATGCAAATGATATGCAAATAGCCTGACTAAGCCTGGGTTTGCCAACGTCCTTTGCCAAGCAGCCAGTTATGGGGTTCAGCCAGGTCTGATCTGTGCCAGAAGCTCACATCTGGGGCCCAGAGGCCTTGGGTGAATGTTCAATGCCACCTCCTCCAGGAAGCCTTCCAAGATGCAGCAGTTCTCAGCCCCCTCTCTGCTCTCTCCAGGGCTTGGAGTCTGCCTCTGAATCATCTGCAGGGGTGGTTACTTCTCTGCCTCCAGACCGTGAGCTCCCAAGGGGAGGGGCTCCCTCTTGTTCACCACACCGGCAACTGGCACAAAGCCTGGCAGTGAGGAGGCACCAGGGCTGCAGGCCAAGTGGACACGGGAAGGTAGGATGGGTGGATGAGTTTGTTTCTGAGTCCTCCTCCATTCAGGACACGGCTGAGCCCTCTTCGGGGCCTTCAGCTGTGCTGTCACCCAACAATGAGTGACATTCAGCATCAGTGCCTCGTTACCAATGAAGAGGAAAGGACTGAAGTTTGCAAGTGACATGTCATCTATGAGGCAGGAAAGCCTCCCTTCAGCGGGTCTCATGACTCTCTCACCCTTTCTTCCATTCTACCATCCTTTCTGGGGTGCGCCAGGGCTTGATGCAGACGAGGTGCACAATAAATATGCAGTAAATAATAGCAAACCCATGAATGAATGAGTGCATGAATGAACAAATCAGTGAGACTTCTGCTAGCTTGCCAGAAATTGCCCATATTGCCGGAAATTGCTAGAATTGTCAGAAGCCAGAGCCCGTTCTGTCTGCGCCACATCCCTCAAGTTCTGCTACTGATCTTTGTCTATATGTCGTAGCCATTATGAGTGCTTTTTGGCGTCTGTGAATTTCAGGACTGTGGCAGACACTTTCTGTGCCATGTCACATGCCCTCGGTCCCCTCTGATCAGGGTTGCAGCACGGGTTCCACCTCCTACTGGCAAGGGGCCACCTCTCAGGTGCTACCTGCCTTGGGGGTGAAGGCTCCCGGAGCAAACTTCTGCAGTGGAGGGCAGGAGCCAGCGGATAGATGCCCCCACCTGGAATCTTCCAGAAGACCATTCTAGGAGGCATTCTGTTTGCTTCCAGAATTCCCAGAGGAATTCAGCCTCTCCTCCCCGACCACAGCCGTCTCAGACACACACACCTCCATCTCTCCTCCCCACCGCCACACTCTCCCTCCTCCTGGCATCACCCCCAAGTCCTTAATGTGGGCTCTGCTTTCAAGGGACCCCAAATTAGGACATAGGCACAAAAAAAATCTCAAAAAATCTGGTTACCATGGCTGTGCATCTCACAAATATGGTATAAACGCGAAGGTGGAAAATAGATTGAGGATGGCTCGTGTTCACAGCCGAAGTGAACCATTTCATTTGTAAGTCAGTGTCGAGTGGCACTGAACAAGCGCTCATTCATTCATTCATTCTTGGCCACCTGTACCAGGCACTGAGCACCACATGCAAAGTCCCACCCTCGTGGCACTCACAGCCTGGCGGTGAATACAGAGACCGGGCGGCCCATCCCTGCGGAATGGTTTCGTTATGGATGGGTGCTCAGCACCTGCATGTCAGTTGGTCGTTTTTTCTTGTTTTTTGAGCCGGAGTCTCGCTCTGTCGCCCAGGCTGGAGTGCAGTGGCGCCATCTCGGCTCACTGCAACCTCCAACTCCCAGGTTCAAGTGATTCTCCTGCCTCCCAGCTCCCGAGTAGCTGGGACTACAGGCATGCGCCACCACGCCAAGTTAATTTTTTGTATTTTTAGTAGAGACAGGGTTTCACCATGTTAGCCAGGATGGTCTCGATCTCCTGACCTCATGATCTGCCCGCCTCAGCCTCCCAAAGTGCTGAGATTACAGGCGTGAGCCACCGCGCCCGGCCGTTGGTTGTTTATTTGAATCCTTAGACTATTCGGTTCCTCCGCGGGCACAACTGTGTCCATTTAGGTGAGAAAACGGGACTGGAGTGTAGGGGACTGTTGGCTGAGGAAGGTCAGACAGGTCAGAAGTGGTGGAGCTGAGGCCTGAACCCACAGCTTCTAATCTGGAGCCAGCAGAGGCCCTTGGCCCTTGGCTCTGCCTAGGAGTCACCTGGCCTGAGCTCTAGACAAATGCAAGACACATAAGCCGTCTTCAGTGTTCTGGCAGCCACATTAAAATCAAATAAAAAGAAACTGGGGCTGGGCGCAGTGGCTCATGTCTGTAATCCCAGCACTTTGGGAGACTGAGGCAGGCAGATCGCTTGAGGTCAGGAGTTCAAGACCAGCCTGGGCAACATGGTGAAACATGGAGGCAGAGGTTTCAGTGAGCTGAGATTGCGCCACTTCACTCCAGCCTGAACAACAGAGTGAGACTCTGTCTAAAAAAAAAAGAACAGAAAAGAAATTGGTAGAATTTTTTCTCATGATATTTGTATTTGCCGGGTGTGGTGGCTCACCTCTGTAGTCTGAGCACTTTGGGAGGCCAAGGCGGGCGGATCACGGGGTCAGGAGTTCGAGACCGGGTTGGTCAACATGGTGAAACCCCTTCTCTACTAAAAGTACAAAAATTAGCCAGGCACGGTGGCGCGCGCCTGTAATCCCAGCTACTCAGGAGGCTGAGGCAAGAGAATCGCTTGACCCTGGGAGGCGGAGGTTGCAGTGAGCTGAGATTGTGCTACTACACTTCAGCCTGGGCAACAGAGCAAGACTCTGTCTCGAAAAAAAACATTGTATTTAACCTAATAGATCCAAAATATTATCACTTTGACATGTAATAAATATTTAAGGCCAGGTATGGTGGCTCACGCCTGTAATCTCAGGACTTTGGGAGGCCAAGGTGGGTGGATCACGTGAGGTTGGGAGTTCAAGATCAGCCTGACCAACATGGAGAAACTCCATCTCTACTAAAAATACAAAATTAGCTGGGCGTGATGGCGGGCGCCTGTGATCCCAGCTACATGGGAGGCTGAGGCAGGAGAATCACTTGAACCCAGGAGGTAGAGGTTGCAGTGAGCCAAGATTACACCATTGCACTCCAGCCTGGACAACAGAGCAAAAACTCCGTCTCTTAAAATAAATAAATACATAAATAAATAAATATTGAAGATTATTAATGAGATATTTACTTTTTTTCCCCATACTAAGTCTTTGCATCTGTGTGCATTTCACACTCAAGGCACACGGCAGTTTAGGCTAGCCACATTTCACGTGCCCTGCGTGCAGGACTGTGCGACCCCAGCCTCCACAGTGCCACCACCACTGCCTTGTGACCTTGGGCAAGTGCTTTCTCATGTCGTCTGAGTCTCCGTGAGCTCCTCCCATGGTGTCCTGGTCAGACAGCTGTCACTGAGGGAAAGTGCTTTGTGACTTTACTGTGAGCTGGTCACCGTGACCTTCCTTCCAGCCATCTGCCCTGGCAGCCAGGGAACCCACACATCAAAGCTGCTGAACTTGCGTCTCTCGCTTTTGAGGGGGCGCAGGTTTGGGGAGACTCACATCTGGTTCCCATTGTGGAAACAGATCTCTCCCCAAGCTTGGGCTCTGGAATCCAGCCTTGAGAGGGAGGGAGCGGGGCTGAGGAGGAGCCAGTGACCAAGTCTTTCTCTGCCCTTTTTTTTTTAAGGCTTAATTTTTTTTATTTTTTTAGAGCAGTTTTAGGTTCACAGCAAAATGGAGAGGAAGGTGTCGAGACATTCCATATGTCCCTTGCCCCCACATGCACAGCCTCCTATTATCAATGTCCCCGCCAGATGCGTTATGAGAACCCACACTGACACATCATTATCACCCAACATTCTCTGCCCTTTTTTTAGCGTGTCAAAACAGGTGAGGCTCTCTCACCTCGTCAAAGGCCTGCTCCCTCTCACCCTCCCCGAGGCTGAGCTCTTACTAGGGCTAATTAGAGTCCATTTTAACCCAAATGACCTGTCACCTCCCGATTAAAACGCCGGAGGACAGTTCTGCTCCTGCAGTATGTGGGACCATCTGGGACGGGGGAGCGAGGTGAAGGTCGGGTTTCGTGAGGGGCCTGGAACAGCTCCTTTCATGTTGTCAAGTGCAAAGTTGGTGCTTGGAGCTGCTGCAGTGGGAACGCGGCTTGCTCGTGTGCGCATTAGACACACATCTCTCCAGCGCCTCGGATGTTTACGCAGCCACTGTGAGGATGCCGCAGACACAGAGAGGAGAGGAAGCTGGCCTTGCCCCCAGGGAGTGCGAGTCTGGCGCAGGAGAGAAGACAGCAAGCAAACAGCCACGGTGAAGTGCCAGGGTCTGCAGGGGACGTGTGGGCGATGCGTGTGGGTGGACCATGGGTGGACGTTCAGCCCGGGCCAAGGGTGGGAGCAGCATGTCCAAAGCAGGGTGCCATGGCGCCTCCGATCAAGTGTGTGGTTGAAGGGCAGAATGCCGGGGAGACTGGCCAGCCATGAGATGGGACCCGAGGCAGGTTGGGTCCAGGCCAGGGTGGGCCTTGAATGCCAGATTCAAGAAAATGAACACGGTCCTCTGTTCTCTAAGACTCCTGCTTCGAACAGCAGCATTGCTTGGCACAATTGCCAATTAGATAGAAATGGGGCAAATCCATTCCATTCCATTTCCCCAATATAAACCACTATTGATGGTCTGCTGCAGGGAATACAGTGATGCAAAAAGCATTTATTTTTATTTTTATTTTTATTTTATTTGAGACAGAGTCTTGCTCTGTTGCCCAGGCTGGAGTGCAGTGGTGCAGTCTCGGCTCACTGCAACCTCCGCCTCCTGGGTTCGAGTGATTCTCCTGCCTCTGCTTTCTGAGTAGCTGGGACTACAGGCACATGCCACCACACCCAGCTAATTTTTGTAACAAAAAGCCTTCTTAAGAAAACCAAAACATAGCCAAACAAAACCCTGGACCTCCATTTCCAGCCATATTGCAGACTAGACAGCAGAAGACCTTCCTGCTACAACATGCTACATGGAAATGGTGGCCAAAATATAACAAATATACTTTTAAATGCATGGCTGAGCTTGCAAGAAAGGAAAAGAACTCCCCGGGGACAAAAACACAGAAGAAGCTGAAAACTAGAGCAGGAATCAGGCAGCCGGTATTGGCGTGGTGTGGGCAGCATGCGGGAGGTGGGGATGCTGGTCTCTGCAGTGTGGGGATTGGAGTTTACAACCCCTATGGTGACAATAATTGAGGCTTTGGGCTCCACAAAGCAGGGGATTGTAAATGAGACCCACCCCCAAGCCAGACTCTCCAGAGTTACATCCTCTGAACAGGTAGACAAGGGTAAAAACCAGTCTCCGCTCAGGCAGATCACCTGCCACATCTGGGCTTGGGGTGGGGAAAGGAGGCTGCTCTGGGAATTTGTAACCACAGACTTAGCCTCAGGGGGTTTGATTTAAATTTAGACTGCTACTTACATGCTCTGGGGACTCCCAAAGCAAGAACTTAACACAAAAACAGGTCCCTTGGCACAGGGCAGAAACAAATGCAAATATACACTAGAGGGCTATGACCTCAACCCAGGCTGCCCAAGGTTCCCACAGACAGACTCCCCTGCAGATGAGCTCACAAAGGTAAATTACAAAACAAAAGTAGCCATAAGCAAGATCCAGCTGCAAAACCAACAGTACAAGTGGACACCCAAGAACCTCAGATGATAGATCCAGGAGAGAGAGACCATGAAATAGCTATGATTAAAATTACTAATGACAGGTCAAGTGCAGTGGCTCATGCCTGTAATCCCAGTACTTTGGGAGGTTAAGGTCAGCAGATCACTTGGGCCCAGGAGTTCAAAACCAGCCTGGGAATCATGGCAAAACCCCATCTCTACAAAAAATATTAAAAACTAGCATGGTATGGTGATGCATGCCTATGATCCCAGCTACTCAGGAGGCTGAGGTAAGAGGATCACTTGAGCCTGGTAGGTTGAGGCTGCAGTGAGCCATGATCATGCCATTGCATTTCAGCCTGGGTGACAGAGCAAGACCTTGTCTAAAAAGGAAAAAAAATGACACTCAGCATTTTGGGAGGCCAAGGCTGTTGTATCACTTGAGGTCGGGAATTCAAGACCAGCCTGGCCAACATGGCGAAACCCCATCTCTACTAAAAATGCAAAAATTTGCTGGGCATAGTGGTGGGTGCCTGTAGTCCTAGCTACTCGGGAGGCTGAGGCAGGGGAATCATTTGAACCTGGGAGGCAGAGGTTGCAATCAGCCAAGATGGTACCACCAGCCTGGATGACAGAGTAGGATTCTGTCTCAAAAAGAAAAAGAATAAAGACATAAAGAAGTTTTGGGAAACATCAAAATGATTTATATATTAAAAAAAAAAAAACAGAGTTTCTGGTTAGAGACAGCAGAATAAACTGCAGGTATTTATCCCTGCTACTTCCTGAAACTCCTTTAAAATTGCAGAAAAGGCATTTTCAAAATATCACAATGACAAAGGAAATGGGATGTGAAGCAAGAGAAACAAAATTTTGAAACTGGAAAGCAATGGACGAATGAGAACCACCTTAGCTGATGAAAAACCTGAGTCCTAAGCTGAAGTGACGAAGCCTGGAAACAAGAAGAAACCCCCAAAGGCGAGGAATTGAGTACCAGGTGCTTCTGGCAGCAGAGGTGAGGAGCGTATTGAATCACAGGGGATTTGCTGAAAGACATTTTAAAGAGCCCTCAGTAACCAAGAGACATTCCCCCCAAGGTGACTCTCTCCACCATAAGCCAGAAGACAGACGGTTTATCTTGCAGACGGTTAAAGCCAAGGGTCTCTGGACTGAGGAAAAGTAAGTCTAGCTGGAGACGGGGGCATCTCGTTGAAAATAGAGGAATCCGTTGAGGGCCTTTGTACTGAATATGAAGACTCCCAGTTGGCATCCGGGCTTAGTATGAACCTGTAGGCAGGAGATTCAAAGAAATTTCCCTGGGGATCTGAGAAGCCCAAGAGCAAAGGCCAAAAGACACTGGCATTGTGAGCTCGCTGATGAAAGAACCCGGCCAGATCACCCAACAGTAAAGTTCTTGGTGGGCAGCCAGCTCTGAGCTCCCAGCTGCCTAGCAGCCTCTGCTCACAGGAGTCAGTGGTCACTAAGGCAACTGAGGGAGGCTTCCAACACAGACACAAACAATAACAAATAGATTTTTTTTAAAGAAAAACACTTTGGAAAGAGATAAGGAGAAGAAAATATATATTTAAGAAAATACCATTATTAGTACCAAAGATGAGCTATAGCACTCATTAAACAAGAACAGTATGTTATTAAAAAGGAACATTCTGGCCAGGCATGGTGGCTTACACCCATCATCCTAGCACTTTGGGAGGCCGAGGCAAGCAGATCACTTGAAGTCAAGAGTTCAAAACCAGCCTGGCTAACAGGGTGAAACCCCATTTCTAGTAAAAAAAACAAAAAAAAACAAAAATCAGTCGGTAATGGTGGTGTGCACCTATAATCCCAGCTACTCAGGAGGCTGAGGTAGAAGAATTGCTTGAGCTGGGGAAGATAGAGATTACAGTGAGCAAAGATTGTGCTGCTGCACTCCAGCTTGCGTGACAGAGCAAGACCGTGTGAAAGAAAAAAAGAAAGAAGGAAGGAAGGAAAGAAGGAAAGAAGGGAAAGAAAAGGAAAGAAAGAAAGAAAGGAACATTCTGAGAACAAAAAATACCTTAGATAGCACATATTAAAAGCTTAGTGGATGGCTGTGCATGGTGGTTCACGCCTGTAATCCCAGCACTTTGGGAGGCTGAGGCAGGGGGATCACAAGGTCAAGGGATTGAGACCATCCTGGCCAAGATGGTGAAAATCCGTATCTACTAAAAATACAAAAATTAGCTGGGCATGGTGGCACGCACTTGTAGTCCCAGCTACTTGGGAGGCTGAGGCAGAAGAATTGCTTGAACCCAGGAAGCAGAGGTTGCAGTGAGCCAAGATTGTGCCATTGCACTCCAGCCTGGTGACAGAGTGAAACTCCATCTCAAAAAAAAAAAAAAACCTTAGTGGAAGGTTTGGGAGATATGGATAACCCAGACAGCAGAGCAAAAGGACAAGGCAGAGGAGAGAAAAGACGTGAAAGTTAGCGAATCGTTCTGGGAGACCTAACCTCCAAGTACGAGGAGTATCAGAAGGAACGTAGAAAATGAAAGACAGAGGGACCATCAGCTAAGTTACTCAAGTAAATTTCTTTATTTTTATTTATTTATTTATTTATTTTTAAAAGATGAGGTTTCACCATGATGGCCAGGCTGGTCTTGAACTCCTGACCTCAGACGATCCACCCACCTCGGCCTCCCAAAGTGCTGGGATTACAGGCATGAGCTACCACGCCCGGCAATTTCTTTATTTTTTAAAAAATGTATTTTATGTATTCGTCGTTGTTTTTGAGCTGGATTCTTGCTCTGTTACCAGGCTGGAGTGGCAGTGACACTATTTCAGCTCACTGCAACCTCCGCCTCTCGGGTTCAAGTGATTCTCCTGCCTCAGCCTCCTAGGTCCTGGGATCACAGGTGTGAGCCACCACACCCAGCTAATTTTTTTGTATTTTTAGTAGAGATGGAGTTTTGCCATGTTGGCCAGGCTGGTCTTGAACTCCTGACTTCAAGTGATCCACCCGCCTCCGCCTCCCAAAGTGCTGGAATTACAGATGTGAGCCACTGTGCTCAGCCACTTTCTTTAAATTAAATGATGTGGAGCTGGGCCCAGTGGCTGACGTCTATAATCCCAGCCCTCTATGAGGCAGGAGGGAGGATTGCTTGAGCCCAGGAGTTGAACACCACACTGGGTAACATAGTGAGACTCCATCTCTACAAAAAAGATTAAAAACTTAGCCAGGCATGGTGGCAGGTGCCTGGGGTCCCAGCTACTTGGGAGGTTGAGATGGGAGGATTGCTTAAGCCCAGGAGGTCAAGGCTGCAGTGAGCCTGATCATGCCACTGCAGTCCAGCCTGGGTGACGCAGCAAGACACTGTCTCAAAAAACAAAACAAAAAGATATGAGTTTCCAGATTGAAAATGCGTGACAAGTATCTAACAAAATGGATGAAGATATTCGCACATGAAAACACATTAATGTACTTTATTTATTTATTTATGAGACAGAGACTCACTCTGTTGCCCAGGCTGGAGTGCAGTGGCATGATCTCGGCTCACTGCAACCTCTGCCTCCTGGGTTCAAGCGATTCTCCTGCCTCAGCCTCCTTAGTAGCTGGGATTACAGGCGCATGCCACCATGCCCAGCTAATTTTTTGTATTTTTAGTAGAAACAGGGCTTGACCATGTTAGCCAGGTTGGTCTCGAACTCCTGACCTCAGGTGATCCACTCACCTTAGCCTTCCAAAGTGCTGGGATTACAGGTGTGAGCCACCGCACCCCGCCATCTGTAGTATTTTACATAGTACAGGGGGCGAATAGGATTTATGCAATCACGACGTTGTAAACTTTCAATATAGAGCTAGCCCAAATGATGATTTCAGTATGTCGGGAGAATGAAGGAGCAGAAGTAGGGGTGGGGGTGGAGGGGTGGTGGTGCCGGTGAAAGTCAGACAATTTATTTCTTTTGTGGAAAGTTGATAGACAATGCTTAAGACTAAACACACATGCACACATGCACACACACAGTTATTTAGGGATACAGAGGTAAATTTTAAAAGCAACAGCTAAAAGAGTTCAAAGAGTTTGCATCTAGGAGCAAAAAACTGAGGCATTCCAGGATGGGGGACAGGAGGCTGTAGTTCCTCATAATAAACTTTGTGGACCTAGTCGATGCTTTAAACTGCACATGTGTATACAAATGAAAATTAAAAAGCCATTGAGAAAGATTTACATTTGGATAAGTTTCTCATATAATCACATGTGCCATCTTGAATCCTCTCAACTCCATCAGTTTATGAGGGTCTTGGCCACTTGTTCTCTCTGAACCAGTTCCACAAGGGCACAGCTCTGTGCAGGCACAACCCGACGGCATTCTCACCTCTGGCCCCCACGGGCTTCTCCGTGTTTGTGCTTGAAATGCCATGAGATCCATCAATGCCCATGTATGTGCAAGATGGCTCCCCAAGACCAAGAAATCAACGGTGATTATTATCAAGCGGTGGACAGATTGAATAACTTTTCACATGGGTTCTCCCCTTTTTCCTATTTCCCTCCTTCTAGCTTTCCTGTGGCTGTGCTCCCTAACACATTACTAGCCTTTCACTTTTACCTCAATTCTCAAGCCCTAGACAGCAACCCTGGAAAGCAAACCTTTGGTTTGAAATTTGGTGTTGGATTGTTCAGATCATACTTAATAGTAAAGGGCTGAATATTTTCTCCCTTAAAATAAGGAATGAGGCTAGGATGTTTTCTGTCACTACTCCTAGTCAACACTATAAAGGAATTCCTAGCCGACACGACAAGGCAAGGAGAAAAGATACATGGCTTGGAAAGCAAGAAAGAAATCTGCCTCCCCACACACAGGAAGACTGTGTATGTTGGCTGGGCATGGTGGCTCACGCCTGTAATTCCAACACTTTGGGAGGCTGAGATAGGCAGATCACTTGACGTCAGGAGTTCAAGACCAGCCTGGTCAACATGGTGAAACCCCATCTCTACTAAAAATACAAAAAATTAGCTAGATGTGGTGGCACATGCCTGTAATCCCAGCTACTCAGGAGGCTGAGGCATGAGAATTGCTTGAACCTGGGAGGTGGAGATTGCAGTTTACCAGAAGCACACAACAGCATTCCAGCCTGAATGATACAGTGAGACTCTGTCTCAAAAAAAAAAAGACTGTGTATGTTTAAAAATCCCATAGAACTAATAAGTTTAGCAAGGTCACCAAATGCAAATCAATATACAAACATAAAACATAAATATTATATTCCTATATACTCCCAGTGAATGATTAGAAATGAAAACTAAGAGATAGAACTGAAAAAATAAATATTTGAATATAAGTCTGTATGCTGAAGGCTACAGAATATTAATATGATAAATCAAAGAATACCTAAATAAATGGAGACATATACCATGTTCATGGATTAGAAGACTCAATACTGTTAAGCTGTCAATTGTCAAGTTGATTTATAGAGTCAATCCAATCCCGAAGCAAATCTAAGGATAGGCTGGGCACAGTGGGGCTCATGCCTGTAATTCCAGCACTGTGGGAAGCCGAGGTGGGCGGATCACCTGAGGTCAGGAGTTCAAGACCAGCCTGACGAACATGAAGAAATCCCATCTCTACTAAAAATACAAAAAATTAGCCAGGCGTGGTGGCACATGCCTGTAATCCCAGCTACTCAGGAGGCTGAGGCAGGAGAATCACTTGAACCCAGCAGGCAAGGTTGCGGGCGAGTCAAGACTGAGCCACTGTACTCCAGCCTGGCAGCAAGAGTAAAACTCTGTCTCAAAAAAAGAAAAAAGAAAATCTAAGGATAATTTTTAGTAGAAATCAACAAGCTAATTCCAAAATTTATATGGAAAAGAAAACAAATTGGAATAACAACAATTTTTAAAAAGAACAAAGGAGACTGGCATCATCTGATTTCAAGACTTGCTATTAATATAAATCTACAGTAAGCAGACAGCGTGGGATTGGCAAAGGGACAGACATACAGGTCAACGGAGCGGAGAATTCATAAACAGAACCACACAAATGTGGCCGAGTGATTGTTTTTTTTTTTGGAGACAGAGTCTCGATCTATCAACCCAGGTAGGAGTGCAGTGGCATGATCTCGGCTCACTGCAACCTCCTGGGTTCAAGCAATTTTCGTGCCTCAGCCTCCCAAGTAGCTGGCACTACAGGCAGTAGCCTGGCCAACATGTTGAAACCCTGTCTCTACTAAAAATACAAAAACTAGCCAGGCGTGGTGGCACATGTCTGTAATCCCAGCTACTTATGAGGCTGAGATACAAGAATCACTTGAACCCGGGAAGCAGAGTTTGCAGTGAGCCAAGATCCCACTACTGCACTCCAGCCTGGGTGACAGAGTGAGACCCTGTCAAAAAAAACAAAAAAATGAATGAAAAAATAAGCCACAGTTTGGGAGAAAATATTTGCAAACCAAATATCCAACAAAGGATTTATAACCAGATTATATAAAGAACTCTTGGGCCAGGCGCAGTGACTCGCGCCTGTAATCCCGGCACTTTAGGAGGCCGAGGAGGGAAGATCACAAGGTCAGGAGTTTGAGACCAGCCTGACCAACATGGTGAAACGCTGTCTCTAATAAAAATACAAAATTTGGCCAGGCATGGTGGCCTGCACCTGTAATCCCTACTCGGAAGGCTGAGGCAGGAGTGTCCTTTGAACCCAGGAGGCAGAGGTTGCAGTGAGCCAAGATCATGCCACTGCACTCCAGCCTGGGCGACAGAGCGAGACTTTGTCTCAAAAAAAAAGAACTCTCAGCTTAACAATTAAAAGACAAACTGGCCAGGCACAGTGGCTCACGCCTATAATCCCAGCATTTTGGGAAGCCAAGGTTCATAGGTCACTTGAGCCCAGGTGTTTGAGACTAGCCTGGGCAACATGGTGAAACCAATTTGTACCCAAAAAGTACAAAACTTAGCCAGGTGTAGTGGTGCACACCTGTGGTCTCAGCTACTCAGGAGGCTGAGATGGGAGGATCACTTAAGCCCTGGAGGTCAAAGTTGTACACGGAGCCACGATTGCACCACTGCACTCCAGCCTGGGTGATAGAGCAACACTCTGTCTCAAAAAAAAAAGACAAACAATACAATTTCTTTCTTTTCTTTTTTTTTTTTTTTTTGAGATAGAGTTTTACTCTTGTGGCCCAGACTGGAGTGCAATGGTGCAGTCTTGGCTTACTGCAACCTCCTCCTCCCAGATTCAAGCAATTCTCTTGCCTCAGCCTCATAAGTAGTTGAGATTACAGGCGGGAGCCACCACGGCTGGCTGATTTTTGTATTTTTAGTAGAAACGGGGTTTCGCCATGTTGGCCATGCTGGTCTCAAACTCCTGACCTCAAGCAATCGACCTGCCTCCGCCTCCCAAAGTGCAGAGATTACAGGCGTGAGCCACTGCGCCCGGCCATAATACAATTGTTTAAATGGGCAAGCGATTTGAACCGACATTTCAACAAAGAAGATATATGAATGGCAAGTAAATGAATGAAAAGATACTCGATGTCATTCCCTAATCACTAAGGAAATTTATATGAAAACCACATTGAGATCCCATTACACACTTGTTAAAATGGCAATGTTCTTTGTTGTTTTTTTTTTTAAAAAACGGGGTTTCACCATGTTGGTCAGGCTGGTCTTGAACTCCTGACCTCAGGTGATCCTCCCGCCTTGGCCTCCAAAGTGCTTGGATGACAGGCATGAGTTTTTTTGTGTTTTTTTTTAAAGATGGGGTTTAAAATGGCAAAGTTCTAAAGAACAATATCAAGTGCTATCAAGATCATAGCTTGACCAAGCAGGATTTATTCTAGGAAGCAAGAGTGACTCAGTAATTTTAAGAGTTAAAAAAATCAGCCAATATAAGGCTGGGCACGGTGGTTCACATATGTAAATCCGGCACTTTGGGAGGCTGAGGTGGGAAGATCCCTTGAGCGCAGGAGTTCAAGACCAGTCTGGACAACATAGCATGACCCCATCTCTACAGAAAATTTCAAAATTAGCCAGGTGTGGTGGTGGGTGCTGGTAGTCCCAGCAACTCAGGAGGCTGAGGCGGAGGATCACTTGAGCCCAGGAGTTGGAGGTTACAGTGAGCTATGATCATGCCACTGCACTACAGCTTGGAGAACGTCTCTAAAATAAATAAATACATTTAATATTTATCCAGAATAAAAATTCTTAACAACTAGAAATAGGCCAGGTGTGGAGGCTCACGCCTGTAATCCCAACACTGTGGGAGGCCAAATCGAGTGGATTGTTTATGCCCAGGAGTTCAAGACCAGCCTGGCCAACATAGTGAAACCCCATCTCTACTAAAAATACAAAAAATTAGCTGGATGTGATGGTTTACGCCTGTAATCCCAGTTACTTGGGAGGCTAAGGCATGAGAATCCTTTGAATCTGGGAGGTGGAGGTTCAGTGAGCTGAGATCACACACCACTGCCTTCCAGCCTGGGCAACAGAATGAGACTCTGTCTCAAAAAAAAAAGCAAGGCAAAATATTTAAAGATTTCCTTCACAGGTCAGGAGGAAAATGAAGCTGTTCCCCACTGAATATCACCACTTCTGTCCAACTTTGTACAGTAGAGACTATTCAGTGCAATAAAGCAAGAAAAATAAATTTAAAGTGTAACAATGAGAAAGAAAGAATTTAAACCGTCACTTCTCACAGACAACGTGATTGTATACATAGGAGGCAAATAAGTAAATTAATAAACAAATGATTAGCATCTGTAAGTAAACTGGTCACAGTGCCTGGATAAAATGTCAACACTTAGGCCGGGCGCGGTGGCTCACGCCTGTAATCCCAGCACTTCGGGAGGCCAAGGTGGGTGGATCACGAGGTCATGAGATCGAGACCATCCTGGTCAACATGGTGAAACCCCGTCTCTACTAAAAATACAAAAAATTAGCTGGGCATAGTGGCGCGTGCCTGTAATCCCAGCTCCTCAGGAGGCTGAGGCAGGAGAATTGCCTGAACCCAGAAGGCAGAGGTTGCGGTGAGCCGAGATTGCGCCATTGCACTCCAGTCTGGGTGACAAGAGCGAAACTCCGTCTCAAAAAAAAAAAAAAAAAAATGTCAACACTTAAAAAATCAGTTGCCTTGGACTAAGAAAAGATAGGACAGGAAATGAATTAATTTTTTTTTTTTTTTGAGACAGAGTCTTGCTCTGTCGCCAGGGCTGGCATGCAGCAGCGCAATCTTGGCTCACTGCAACCCCCACCTCCTGGGTTCAAGCGATTCTCATGCCTCAGCCTCCCAGGTAGCTGGGATTACAGGCATCCACCACCACGCTCAGCTAATTTTTGTAGTTTTAGTAGAGACAGGGTTTCACCATGTTGGCCAGGCTGGTCTCAAACTCCTGATCTCGTGATCCACCGTCCTCAACCTCCTAAAGTGCTGGGATTACAGGCATGTGTCACTGTGCCCCGCCATGAACTAATCTTAAAAAAAAAGTAACCAAATGGTCTTCATTAAAATAGAGACTTTTGTTCATCAAAAAACACCATTACATTAACAGAGGCCGGGATTGGTGGCTCATGCCTGTAATCCCAGCACTTTGGGAGGTCAAGGCAGATGGATCACCTGAGGTCTGGAGTTCAAGACCAGCCTGGGCAACATAGTGAGACCTGTCTCTACAAAAAAGTTAATTATTTTTTTGAGTAGGAGTTTCATTCTTGTTGCCCAGGCTGGAGTGCAATGGTGCAATCTTGGCTCACCGCCACCTCTGCCTCCTGTGTTCAAGCAATTCTCCTACCTCAGCCTCCCAAGTAGCTGGGATTATAGGTATGCACCATCGCACCCAACTAATTTTGTATTTTTAGTAGAGACAAGTTTTCTCCATGTTGATCAGGCTGGTCTCAAACTCCTGACCTCAGGTGATCCACCTGCCTCAGTCTCCCAAAGTGCTGGGATTACAGGTGTAAGCCACTGTGTCTGGCAATTTTTTTTTTTCCTAGACAAAGAGTCTCACTCTATCACCCAGGCTGGATTGCAGTGGCAAAATCTTGGCTCACCACAACCTCCACTTCCAGAGTTTAAGCAATCCTCATGCCTCAGCCTCCCAAGTAGCTAGGATTACAGGCATGCACCACCATGCCCAGCTAATTTTTGTATTTTTAGTAGAAACAGGGTCATGTTGTCCAGGCTGGTCTTGAACTCCTGGCCTCAAATATTCCACCTGCCTTGGCCTCCCATAGTGCTGGGAGTACAGGCGTGAGCCACCGTGCCTGGCCTTTTTTTATTTTCAATTTTTTTTTGGACAATATATATATATTTTTTATTGCATGTTAGGTTTTGGGGTACATGTGAAGAACATGCAAGACTGTTGCATAGGTGCATACATGGCAGTGTGATTTGCTGCCTTCCTCCCCCTCACCTATATCTGGCATTTCTCCCCATGCTATCTTTCCTCAACTCCCCACCCCCCGCTGTCCCTCCCCTATTTCCCCCCAACAGACCCCAGTGTGTGATGCTCCCCTCCCTGTGTCCATGTGTTCTCATTGTTCAACACTCGCCTGTGAGTGAGAACATACGGTGTTTGATTTTCTGTTCTTGTGTCAGTTTGCTGAGAATGATGGTTTCCAGGTTCATCTATGTCGCTACAAAGAACACGAACTCATCGTTTTTGATGGCTGCATAATATTCCATGGTGTATATGTGCCACATTTTCCCTGTCCAGTCTATCATCGATGGGCATTTGGGTTGGTTCCAGGTCTTTGTTATCGTAAACAGTGCTGCAATGAACATTCGTGTGCATGTGTCCTTATAGTAGAACGATTTATAATCCTTTGGATATATACCCAGTAATGGGATTGCTGGGTCAAATGGAATTTCTATTTCTAGGTCCTTGAGGAATCGCCACACTGTCTTTCACAATGGTTGAACTAATTTACACTCCCACCAACAGTGTAAAAGTGTTCCTATTTCTCCACATCCTCTCCAGCATCTGTTGTCTCCAGATTTTTTAATGATCTCCTTTCTAACTGGCGTGAGATGGTATCTCAATGTAGTTTTGACAAAATATATATTTTTAATTAGCTGGGCTACTCAGGAGGCTGAAGTAGGAGGATTGCTTGAGCCCAGGAGGTTGAGGCTGCAGTGAGCCATGATTGCACCACTGCACCCCAGCCTGAGCAACAGAGCAAAACCTTGTCTCAATAAATACATAAATAAAAGCTCAAGAGATAGAATAAACTCTTGGCTAAACGCAGAGAGGTGGATAATAAAAAGCTAGAACCGAAGAATTCACATAGAAGGCAATACAGCAAAAGTGGCAAAAAAAAAAAAAAATCCGAGAGAAATTAGGAGAAATGGTGGATAATATTAGAAGGTCAAACATCCGTATGACAGGAATTTCCAGAAGTACGATATAGACAGAATGCCAAGAGACGCATATTCAAAGACAAAATAGCGAGAATTCTCAAAAAGTGAGTAAGTTCTCAGAATAAAGAGACATGAGTTCTCAGAATAAAGAAGCCCAATGAAAGCCAAGCTAAATAACTAAAAATACACATTTCATATGATATGCTGTAATTCAGAATGGAGAAAATCTTTTTTTTTTTTTTAAAGACGGGGTTTCACCGTATTGGTCAAGCTGGTCTTGAACTCCTGACCTCAGGTAATCTGCCCGTCTTGGCCTCCAAAGTGCTTGGATTACAGGCGTGAGCCTTTTTTTTTTTTTTTTTTTTTGAGAAAATCTTAAAAGCAACTTTGAGGAAGAAAAATAATTACTGACAAAGAAATGACAAATAAACCAATAGCAGAATTCTCCAGAGCCACAAAAAGGGCAGGAAATCAGTGGAGTAAGGAAGATTAACTCCCAGCTCAGCATAACATACCTAGCTAAAGTATCAGTAAAGCGTGAGAGCAGGCTGGGTGCGACGGCTCACACCTGTAATCCCAGCAGTTTAGGAGGCCAAGGCAAAAGGTTCACTTGAGCCCAGGAATTGAGACTAGCCCTGGTAACTTAGCAAGACCCTGTTTCTACAAAAAATTTAAACATTAGCTGGGCATGGTGGCACATACCTATAATCTCAGCTACTTGGGAGGTTGAGGTGAGACAATTACTTGAGCCTGAGAGATTGAGGCTGCAGTGACTCCTGATCATGCCATTGCAGTCCAGCCCAAGTGACAGGGCTAAGACTCTATCTCCAAAAAAAAAAAAAAAATGCCAGGTGCAGTGGCTCATGTCTATAATCTCAGCACTTTGGGAGGCTGAGGCAGGTGGATCACCTGAGGTCGGTAGTTCGAGACCAGCCAGACCATAATGAAGAAAACCCATCTCTACTAAAAATACAAAATTAGCCAGGCGTGGTGGCACATGCCTGTAATCCCAGCTACTCAGGAGGCTGAGGCAGGAGAATCACTTGAACCCGGGAGGCAGAGGTTGCAGTGAGCCGAGATCGTGCCATTGCACTCCATCCTGGTCAACAAGAGCAAAACTCCATCTCGAGGAAAAAAAAAAAGGAGTGAGAGCAAAAGGAAAATATTTTCTTCTTCTTCTTCTTTTTTTTTTCTTTTTTTGGACACGGAGTTTTGCTCTTGTTACCCAGGCTGGAGTGCAATGGCGCGATCTCGGCTCACCACAACCTCCGCCTCCTGGGTTCAGGCAATTCTCCTGCCTCAGCCTCCTGAGTAGCTGGGATTATAGGCACGCGCCACCGTGCCCAGCTAATTTTTTTGTATTAATAGAGACGGGGTTTCACCATGTTGACCAGGATGGTCTCGATCTCTCGACCTCGTGATCCACCCGCCTCGGCCTCCCAAAGTGCTGGGATTACAGGCTTGAGCCACCGCGCCCGGCCAGAAAATGATTTTTTAAGGCCGGCTTTGATGGCTCACATCTTTAATCCCAGCACTTTGGGAGACCAAGGCAGGGGGACCACTTGAAGCCAGGAGTTCGAGACCAGCCTGGGCAACAAAGCAAGACCCCCATCTCCACGAAAAAAAAAAAAAAACGTTTTAACCACAAAAAAAAAATGTTTGCCCTCCTCTGCTGACTCTTGTCCTGTCTCTCAGTCAGTTCAAATCCAGGAGGGAAAGGGAAGTTATTCACTAAGCCCACTCAAAGGCAACAGAAATCCCAGTGGGAATTATGAAATATTTGATAGTGTGTAAAAGAAATCAATACAAAACAAAATTTGCAGAATGCAACTAAAAGGACATTTATGGAGAAATATATAATCTTAAGTGCATTTGCTTTAAAACAAGAATGATTGAAACATACATGTGTAAAGCTTTCAACTAACTAAAGAAGCTTCAAAAAAAAAAACAAAACAACAGTGGAAGGGAATAATAAACAATAAAGATAAGAGCATCCGTGAAAAGGAAATCAACAATTACAAAATGTTCAGCAAAGCCCAAAGCTGGCTCTTTACATGACATGTAAGACAGAGGAACATCCAGCAAGGTTAATCAAGGAAAAGAAGAGGAAAGGCACAAATATCTAGTATTAGGAATGAAAAAAGTGTGAAATTACGGAGAGAGTGGAAGTTTTAAGGATCATAAATGAGGCTGGGCACAGTGGCTCACGCCTGTAATCCCAGCACTTTGGGAGGCCGAGGTGGGTGGATCACCTGACGTCAGGAGTTCAAGACCAGCCTGGCCATCATGGTGAAACCCCATCTTTAAAAAAATAAAATAAAATCATAAATGAAATAGAGAAATAGGAAAGTATATGTGATCAAAGTTTATTCAAAAAGAAGAGAAACTCTAAATAAATCAATGGCCATTAAAGAAAAGAAATCAGTATTTTAAAAAATCACCCCTTGGCCGGGCCGGGTGGCTCACGCCTGTAATCTCAACACTTTGGGTGGCCGAGGCGGGCAGAGCATTTGAGGTCAGGAATTCAAGACCAGCCTGGCCAACATGGTGAAACCCCCTCTCTACTAAAAAATACAAGAATGAGTTTGGTGTGGTGCCATGTACCTGTAATCCCAGCTACTCAGGAGGCTGAGGCAGAATTGCTTGAACCTGGGAGGCAGAGGTTGCAGTGAGCCGAGATCACGCCACTGCACTCCAGCCTGGGTGACAGAGTGAGACCCCGTCTCAAAAATAAATAAATAAAAATTTTAAAAAAATTAAAAATCACTGGTGCGGTGGCTTACAACTATAATCCCAGCACTTTGGGAGGCTGAGGCAGGTAGATCATGAGGTCAGGAGTTTGAGACCAGCCTGACCAACATAGTGAAACCCCGTCTCTACTAAAAATACAAAAAATTAGCCGGGTGTGGTGGCGTGTGCCTGTAATCCCAGCTATTCGGGATGGTGAGACAGGAGAATCACTTGAACCCAGGAGGTGGAGGTGCAGTGAGTCGAGATTGCACAACTGTACTCCAGCCTGGGAGACAGAGAGAGACTCTGTCTCAAAAATAATAATAATAATAACCCCTCCCACTCTCCACCTCCCCAAAGGAACCCCATATTCAGTGGACGGAAACGAGACCAAGACGCTCCTCAGAGGCAGAAGAAAGGAAGAGTTCGAGGCCTGGAAGTGTTTGCGCCTCCTGATCTCATCCTCACCCAGGATGCTCCATTTCCGACCTTATCCGTGTTTTGTCTCACGTGGGCTCCTAAGTTCCCCTTTTCCTCAGGCACATTCAGCTTGGTGTCTGTCATTGTATGCAACCCGAATACAAGCAGGGGTCCCAAATGTCCCAGTCATTTTCAAAAAACGATGGAGTGGCACGATGTCTCACACAGTCCCAGGGCCCCCTTTATATAAATACTCTCAAAATTCCACGTTGGCAGCCACTGCTAAAAACAAACTTCCCTTCTCCGTCTGCTCCTGTAACCCCCAGAGGTTCCCTCACCAGCAGCTGAGCCGATGTGCTTCCTTTCTTTGTGCCAGACAAGCCCAATCTTGGGCGGGGGCTCTGGTCCCGCCTGCTGGTTGGCTCTCGGAGGGCCAGAGACTCTCAGCCCTCCATACCAGCCACCCAGCCTGCGCCCGCCCCAGTCCCCTGGGGAGATCTTGGTGAGGAATTTCAGGTGACTAAAGTTTGCCTCACTGTTGTACTGGAACCGATTCTCTACCTCTCAGAGCTCTTAAGAAGACTCAATGCAAGGTGTTCAGCCCCTCTCTGACACAGGGCTGGGCCTTACGGGTTTAGTATACGGTGTATCACCAACCTCTGCCCCATTGCCAACATAGAAGCTGGCCAAGCAGCACTTTCTTCAGGGGGAAATTTCCTCCAGTAATAGACAGAGAAAGGAAGGAGCTCTAGACCACTGGCTAAGAGACTTCAGGGGCTACTGAATGTCAGAGTTTAAAGGGACTTCAGGGCCCAGGCACAGTGCCTCACACCTGCAATCCCAGCACTTTGGGAGGCCGAGATAGGCAGATCACCTGAGGTCAGGAGTTCAAGACCAGCCTAGCCAACACGGTGAAACTTGGTCTCTACTAAAAATACAGAAAAAAATTAGTTGGGAGTGATGGAAGGTGCCTGCAATCCCAGCTACTCAAGAGGCTGAGGCAGGAGAATCACTCAAACCCAGGGGCAGAGGTTGCAGTGAGCCGAAATCGTGCCACTGCACTCCAGCCTGGGTGACAGAGCAAGACTCCATCTCAAAAAGAAAGAAAGAAAGAATTAAGTAGACTTCAGGGGCCCCCTCATTCTTTAAATGGGAAATGGAGAGGGAAGGACCCACACGTCAGGCATGAGCAACCAGGTTATTGCTCGACCTAGAACTTTTCTTCTGGAAGACTCTGGCGTACATGCTCCCTTGTAGCAAGCTCCCAGCATGGAGGAGGCAACAGGACAGACTGGATAAGAGCAGAGGGTCCATTCGGGTGCTCTAACCCCTCCCGTCAGACCACCATCATGCCAGCACCACCGCACGTGTGGAGCCCCAGTCTGTAAAACAGTAGCTGGTCAAACGCGTTGCAATAAATATATTTTCAGCCAATGATAACTACTTGGGGCCTAATGAATGAATGCTCACAGAGCGTCTGTGATGCTTGAGTGAATGGTCTCCTGAAAGACACAGCGCTATGAGTCCATTACTGCTGGTATTTTAAGGCACTCAAAATCAGAGGTATGCTAGATCCCGGAAGATTAAATTCGCTGCAAGTGAACATTAAAGTCAGTGCCCTCGTGTGATCCTGCCTTTCTCCACCCCTTTTTTCTTCCCTCCTCCTTCCAGAAACATCACGGGTCTGACAGAGCCACGTGGTGTGAATAACACTCTCGTAGACTCCAACATTTGACTCTCAGGCTGAGAACTAGACCTTCTCACCAGGCGCTCCACAAGGCAGGCGTGGGTCTCCTTCATTCACGGCTGCACCCCAGTCCCCAGTGCAGGGCTAGCCTGGCATCTCAGCAGAATGAATGCATGAAACGTTAGCCTCACTTTATCAGAGCGCTGGGCTCCCAGCACCCTAGGCTGAGGGACTTAGGGGGGAACCCCCATTCTGCAGATGCAAACCAAGAAGCGTCAGGGCTTCCGCCTCGCGCTTCTCCGGGTTGTTGGAGCGGAAGAAGAGGCATGGAGAGAAGGAAGGGAAAGGGGAGCAAAGGAAAGGTCTCTCCTGGTTACCAAGGCACGCCCCATGAGCTGGGACCGCAACAGAAGCGCCCTCTGTCCGAAGGGCCCTCCGCTCTCCATGCTCTGCCCTCACCTTCTCCTCCACGGGGCCAGGGAAGGCCAGGCAGCTCTGGGACCTGGGAGGACCCCAGAGAAAGAGTGAAGGCTGTGACTGTGGCCCCCTGGGCTGCACCCTCCCTCTCCCACCCTGGGGAATTCCAGCAGGCTCAGGGAGTTTCTCTCATCAGCCCCTGGATGAAACTCAGGCTCTTTTTTTGAGATGGAGTTTCATTCTTGTTGCCCAGGCTGGAGTGCAATGGCACGATCTCGGCTCACTGCAACCTCCACCTCCCAGGTTCAAGTGATTCTCCTGCCTCAGCCTCCCTACTAGCTGGGATTACAGGTGCCTGCCACCACGCCTGGCTAATTTTTTTTTGTATTTTTAGTAGAGATGAGCTTTCACCATGTTGGCCAGGCTGGTCTCGAACTCCTTACCTCAGGTGATCCAACTGCCTCAGCCTCTCAAAGTGCTGGGATCACAGGCGTGAGCCACTGCACCCGGCCAAAACTTGGACTCTTTTATTGAGCTGTTGCTCTCCCCAGTCCTCAATTTCTGCTCAATGGGACTCACTGGTTAGTGGGCTATCAGTTCATTGGGGAGGGTCATGGGGCCCAAGATGACGGAGAAAGAGCTCCAGTAGGTTGAGGGAGGCCCTGGCCTTTCTTGGACCACAGTTTCCCTGACTGAAAAATTAGCTTTGATTAGAAGAGCTCTGAGACCCCTTGCAGCTCCTATCTGCTCAGATTTTTTTTTTTCTTTTTTCTGAGATGGAGTTTTGCTCTTGTCGCCCAGGCTGGAGTGCAATGGTGTGATCTTGGCTCACTGCAACCTCCGCCTCCTGGGTTCAAGTTCTTCTTTGGCCTCAGCCTCCTGAGTAGCTGGGATTACAGACATGCATCACCATGCTGGCTAATTTTTGTACTTTTAGTAGAGACGGGGTTTCTCCATGTTGGTCAGGCTGGTCTTGAACTCCTGACCTCAGGTGATCCGCCTGCCTCTGGCCTCCCAAAGTGCTGGGAGTAGAGGCGTGAGCCACCACGCCCAGGCTTTTTTTTTTTAATGGACTCCATTCTTGAGCGGTGCAGGCTCGGGCAAGTCACCAAAGCCAGACTCTGGTAGCTCATCTGTAAAATGGGCACATTACCGGAGAAAGCCTGGCAACTGGAGCGGGCTTCTCACCACCGCCCACTCCTTGCTGCAGGCCTCTTGGGTCCACCTTGGAGTGAGTCGCAGCTCACAGTTAAGAGCTCAGACCTGGGTGTCTGGCAGGGCTGGCTTTGAGTCCCAGCTTCACCAGTGACTGACTGTGTGTCCAGGAGCTCAGGCCCTGCCACTCAGTCTCCTCATTCATAGAAAGGAATATAATGAGTACCAACTCCCTAGGATTGCTGGGAGACAATCCCTTCGAGCTCAATGCACGTGGTAAGTGCCAACTGTCACTTTATGATTGGCTGAGGGTTCCAGGGCTCAAATCCCAGAGCAAGCCGTTGGCTCAGAGACAAAGCCAGAACCAGGTCCCAGGGAGTGGCACACACACACAGCAGTGAGCACAGGCTGCCCTGTCGCCTCCCCACTTGCTACAAACCTTTCTCTGAGAAGCCCAGGATCTCATGGGGCCCTAAGATCTGCAAGGGCTTGAGCCATCTCTGGAAGAGCCCTAAGTGACAGGCTTCCCTCCCTCCCTGATCTGCCCCTTCCCGGGCTCTGCAAGGCCAACCCTCCCAGGAGGCAACAGCATGTCCTGCCTGCCGCTTTGCTGGGCTCAGAGGAAACCCTGTCCCAGCCTGCCTGAAGGTGGTGACTTCCCGGGCTACTGTCTCCAGAGGCAAGCAGCCAGCGCCACCAGGACTCATGAAAGGAGAACTGGAAGGCTGCTAAGGCAGGCAGATCACGAGGTCAGGAGATCGAGACCATGCTGGCCAACAGGGTGAAACCCCATCTCTACTAAAAATACAAAAATTAGCTGGGCATGGTGGTGCACGCCTGTGATCCCAGCTACTCAGGAGGCTGAGGCAGGAGAATCACTTGGACCAGGGAGTTGGAAGTTGTGGCAAGCTGAGATCACGCCACTGCACTCCAGCCTGGCGACAGAGAGAGACTCCGTCTCAGATAAAAAAAAAAAAAAAAGAAAAAGAAAAGAGAACTGGAGTCTTGACCCTGGTTGGTCTGAGTGTGTGTGTGTCCTTGTGGAAGTCATGCTTTCGACCTTTGGATGTGTTTGTTCCTGGAGTGCCACGATACACCCACCAGCCCCGGCCCATATCCCCTGCCTCCTGGACAGTTCGCTCAGCCTTCTCAGCTGAGGCAGGCTCTCTATTCACGCACCAGGAAGCTCGGGCGGGGCGCCCCTAGGAGCAGCGAGGCCCCCGGGGGGATGTTTCCTTGGCCCGGGCCGCGCCGGCCGCCCTCGCGCCCCCTCCAGGGCTCCCCATCTTCCCCCGCCAACCCCCCATCGCGCCCCTCCCGGCCGGCCGCGCGCAAGCCCTCGCTGCAGGTGCCACCTTACCGCAGGCCCCGCCTCCGCCGAGAAGCCGCGTGCGGTTGCCCGGAGCTGGACGCCGGCCCCGGCAACTCGGCGCTCCTGGGGGCCCCGGCCCTGCTATCTCCCCGCCGGCCCCGCTGCGCTCGCTCCGGGTCCCTCTGCGGGGCTGAGCCTCCCCTCCGCGCCCCTGCCCTCCGGTTCCCGTCCCTTCCGCTGCCTGGGAGTCTTTCCCTCTTATGTTCCCGCCCCATCACCTCCTACTCGCCCCCTTTCCTTCTGGAGCAGAGAGTACAAGAAAAGGGGCTCATTCACCACCCCACTTCGCCAGCCCTTTGCGGGTGGTTGGACTCCACGTGTCCCCCTTAGCAACACCTTCCCTACCATCTCCTGGAGATCTCAGGGGCCCCCTCTCCCTTAGACAAACAGATCTTAAGCTGCGCTCCGTGGATGACCTCAGGTTGGGGGGGTCCTGAAATTCTGTGTCACATTTGGGGTGCATTTATCTGTGGAGAATCCAAAGGTTTTGTCGGTTTCTCAAAGACATCAGTGATTGAGACCGCAGCCCTAGACCGGGCACGTTGGCTCACGTCTGTAATGCCAACACTTTGGGAGGCCGAGGCGGATGGATCACTTGAGGTCAGGAGTTCAAGACCAGCCTGGCCAACATGGTGAAACTCTGTCTCTACTAAAAATACAAAAATTAGCTGCACGTGGTGGTGCACACCTGTAATCCCAGCTATTCTGGGGGCTGAGGCAGGAGAATTGCTTAAACCTGGGAGGAGGTTGTAGTTAAGCTGAGGTCCAGCCACTTCACTCCAGCCTGGACAACAGAGCAAGACTCTGTCTCAAACAGAAAACAAAACAAAACAAAACAAAAGCGGTGGATCACGAGGTCAAGAGATCGAGACCATCCTGGTCAACATGGTGAAACCCCGTCTCTACTAAAAATACAAAAAAATTGGCTGGGCATGGTGGCGCGTGCCTGTAATCCCAGCTACTCAGGAGGCTGTGAGGCAGGAGAATTGCCTGAACCCAGGAGGCGGAGGTTGTGGTGAGCCGAGATCGGGCCATTGCACTCTAGCCTGGGTAACAAGAGCGAAACTCCGTCTCAAAAAAAAAAGAAAAGAAAAGCAGAGGGGAGGGGAGGGGAGAGGAGGGGAAACCGCAGCCCCAGTGATGCCCCCATGCACCTTACTAATCTATGCCACACTTATTTGTTGAGACCTACAACGTGCCAGGTGCAGCAACAGGGTCTGACGTAGACCCTGAAAGCCACCCCTCATGCCCTTTCTGTTGATGCCCTGCAGCAACCTGTACAAAAAACCACAAAAATTAACCAGGCGCAGCGGCGCGTGCCCGCAGTCCCAGGTACTTGGGAGTCTCAGGTGAGAGAATCCCCTGAGCCTGGGAAGTCGAAGCTGCAGTGTGCTGTGATTGTACCACTGCACTCCAGCGTGGGCAACAGAGCAGGACCTCATCTCAAAAAGGGGGGAGAAAAGGAGGATGTTTTGTTCCTGTCTGGAAAAGATCATTCACCGCAGGGACAGGGACAGGGGCTTGGAGCCTGAGCGCTCCCCCAACCGGGCTTAGAGTTTGAGGAGCTGTGTCCACCTCTCCCTGGCGTCTGTGTGTCCGGCAAGCACCGGGCCAGGCTGTGATGGAGTGGGTGCTCCACGGTTTGCTCAGTGAACGCTGGAGGTGCCCCACGTCCCTAAGCTCAGAGAATCTCAAAACAGCAGCCATCAGTTAAACCTTCCGACCAGAGTTTCTGTGGGAAGCGGAAAAGTCCCTCCTCAAAGTTTCCTTTCTTGTTTAAGAAAAATTCCGAAGTGTTAGAAATAATAGTTTGTTTTAAACGCTTTCTTCAAAAGCCTTCTTGCTTTTTGCTAGCAGCTCTTTGTTAAGCCCTGTCCTACGTAGCTGGTAGACATGCTCACAGGCACGTAGTACATTCTACGTCCTTGTACTTTAACCAAGATACCTGTGCTGGACATGCTCACAGGCGTGTCCCAGCTCGCAGCCTATGCCCCTTTCTTATTTGGACTTCCTGCTTTCGATCTCCATTGCTTCTACCTGTTTAGAAAAGTTTCAAGTTATTAGCCAGTCTAGTTTTAGTTTAGATTGTGAGGTCTGGCTTCAGCCAACGGAGATCAGACACAGCAGTGAGGACGACCCCAAATGCGTAAGGGATAAATATGTCGGCTTTCCTTAGTTCGGTGTACTCTCATGGTGAGATTGCTAATGGGGTTCCCTTTCTGCAGGAAGTAAAAAGAATTGCTTTGCTGAGAGATGCTTTGTCCCAGTACTAATTTTACACATAACAGTTTCCAGGAGAGTGTCTGTACCCTCCACGCTGGACTCACCGGGGACATAGGGTAGGCTGAGTAACAGAACCTGAAGATATCCAGGTCATGAAACTGGAACCTGCAATGTCACCTGTACAAGGGACTTGGCAGGTGTGATTAAGTTAAGGGCCTTGAGGTGGGGAGTTCATCCTGGATAACCGGGTTATCTGGGTGGGTTCTAAAGTAATCGGTGTCCTTATTAGAGGAAGGCCGATGAAGATTTGATTCGGAGGAGGAAAAGCTGATGTGAAGGCAGAGATTAGAGTGACGTGGCCACTAGCCAAGAATGCTGGCAGTGACAAGGAGTGGCTTCTCCCCCTGGGTCTTCCAGAGAAAACCATCCCTGAACTGAGTTTGGATTTTTTCAGCCTCCAGAACTTGTCTCAGGCTGCCAAATTTGTAGTTATTCCTTACAGCAGCCCTGGGGAGTGAATACAGGATGGGCATTGAAATGCAGATTCCCGGGTCCCACCCACAAACTGGAACCACTGGGCATGGGGCCAGAGACTCTTTTAAGCAAGCTCTCCCCACCTCCTTCCCAACCCCCAGGATTCTGAAGCACACCCTGCAATGTGAGAAGCTCCGCCCTGGAGCAGAAAGTGAGTGTGGCCAGGGTTGGACAGCTGGTGGACTTGGGCTCACAGCAGCCTCTCTGGGACCCCGAGGACCCAGCCCTGTGAAACTCATCTGTGCTCTGCCAGCCTGACTCTCCCAGGATCCCTGTCCTCACCTGCCGCAAGGCCTGGGCACGTGTGTTCCTGCAGAAAGCTTGCGACCCTGCTTCTCTCCTTCCCTGCTCCCTTCCTCCCCCTGCCCTCCGTGCTCCCACATGGCCAGCGTACCGTCACAGCACTGGCCTGTACCTTCTCCCAAAGGTGTCAGCTGTAGGATCCAGCCTGTCTTGACCCCCAGGTATCCCCACCTGATGAGGTCACCCCTTGCACATGTGAAGGCTCAGTCAACACTTGAAGGTACCCAGAATGTCATGGACACATCTCCATCCCCAGAGCTCCCAGCAAAGGGGCAAGGACAGCATACACAGGGCACGCTCACCCTGCCTCTGCCCCACACCCCTGCCTGGTGGCAGCCAGCAGGTAGAGAGAGGAGGAGCCGGTAGGGAGATCACACCAGCCTGGTTCTTTGAGGCTAGCAGAGAGCAGTGCTTGGGGAAGAGCAGTGTGAAGGAAGGCAGCCCTGCCTGGGATTTAGACATGGGCCTCTCATCTGTCTCTGCCCCTACCCAGCTGTGTGGCTGACCCAGACCACCTCCCTTTCCCTCCCTGGTCCTCTGTGCCTCAGCAAATGGTGCCTAGCCCCAGGAGCCCTTTGGAGCCCAGGAGTAGGGCCCACTGATGCTGCAAGTGCCCTCGCTGGAAGGCACACTGTCCACATGTTTGCTTTTTTTCTTTTTTTTTTGAGACAAAGTCTTGCTCTTGTCGCCCAGGCTGGAGTGCAATGGCGCAGTCTCAGCTCACTGCAACCTCCACCTCCCAGGTTCAAGCGATTCTCCTGCCTCAGGTTCCTGAGTAGCTGGGATTACAGGCGCCCGCCACCACGCCAGGCTAATTTTTTGTATTTTTAGTAGAGACAGGGTTTCACCATGTTGGCCAGTCTGGTCTCGAACTCCTGACCTCAGGTGATCCAACTGCTTTGTCCTCCCAAAGTGCCGGGATTACAGGCGTGAGCCACCACGCCCAGTGCACATGTTTGCTTTTAACATGAATGCCTTTTGTTGGGACCCACGCCCCCCAGGTCAAAGCTGGGTCTGCTGCTCCCTGCTGTTACTTACTCTTACTCACTGAACTTGCCCAGCTCCCTGGCCCTGTGTGTCTTTCCCTGTTCCGTGCCCAGGCATATAGCAATCCTGCAAATAAGTGCTCCAGCTTCCAAGCCCATAAAAGGCTGATGGCGAAACCTCCTTTCTGCCAGCCCGGCAGGATTGCCACTGCTGGCCCTCTCCGTATCACTCCCCTCCTGAAACCCTCTGTGGCTCCCCATTCCCCACATGAGTGGTTTCCAAATCTGCTTCTTTGGACGTCTTTTCCTGCACACCTGTGTGCCTAAAACGGATGGATACTGAGCCGCTCAGGTTGAGGCAGGAGCGAAGGCAAGGCTGGCCCTGTCCTCATCCTCCACTCAATCTTTCATTTGTTTTTTTTTTGGCGGGGGTGTTTATTTTTTTGAGACGAGGTCTTGCTCTGTGGAACAGGCCGGAGTGCAGTGGCACAATGTCAGCTCACTGCAACCTCTGCCTTCTGGGCCCAAGAATTCTCTGGCCTCAACCTCCTGAGTAGCTGGGATTACAGGCGTGGGCCACCATGACTGGCTAATTTTTATATTTTTAGTAGAAACAGGGTTTCACCATGTTGGCCAGGCTGGTCTTGAACTCCTGACCTCAGGTGATCCACCTGCCTCGGCCTCCCAAAGTGCTGGGATTACAGGCGTGAGCCCCTGCACCCAGCCCTTTCTTTTTAAATTTTTTTGACAGAGTCTTGCTCTGTTGCCCAGGCTGGAGTGCAGTGGTGAGATCTTGGCTCACTGCAACCTCTGCCTCCCAGGTTCAAGTGATTCTGCTGCCTCAGTCTCCCAAATAGCTGGGACTACAGGCACCAGCCACCACACCAAGCTAATTTTTTTGTATTTTTAGTGGAGACCAGGTTTTACCAGGCTGGTCTCAAACTCCTGACCTCAGGTGATCCACCCGCCCCGGCCTCCCGAAGTGCTGGGATTGCAGGCGCGCGCCACCGCCCCGGCCAGGCCGTTCTTTTATTCCTTTACTTTCCTCATAAGCTTGCTTTCACTTTCCTCTACAGACTCGCCCTGAATTCTTTCCTGCCCGAGATCCAAGAACCCTCTCTTGGGGTCTGGATCAGGACCCCATTCCTGTAACACCATGACAACAGGACCAAAGAACAAGAGCTGGGGGGCATGGGTGGGGGACGCCGTGAGACCAGGTGGTCAGGGAGGGCGTCTCTGAGAAGGTGACGGTCAGGCTGAGACCTGAATGCTGAGAAGGAGCCAGTCACTCACAGGACAGGGGCAGAGTGGCTCCCCGCTGAGGGAACAGCTTGGGCCAGGGCTGTGCATCAATGCCTGCTCCTGATGGGCATCGGGGAATACAAAGTCACATCGGTCCCTGCCTCTCCCCAGCTTCACACATCAGAGCCCGGGACCCGCAGCAAGGAGCCTGGCCATCCGCAGGGGGATGAGCAGACAGGGAAATACTACTGAGCAATGGCAGGGGAGGCTACAGAGACACGCGTGGGCAGGGACAGGTTCCAAAGAGTGCGCTGGGCGGAAGAAGCCAGGCGTGGCAGAACACGTGCTCTGATTCCAATTGGGTGAACCGGCGAAAGTGTCAGTGGTGATGGAGGTCAGGCTGGCGGGTCCCTCTGGGGTGTGTGTGTGACTGGGAGGGGCACGAGGGAACCATCGCTTGTCTTGCCAACAAAAATATAAGAAATTGTGGGTGATATGCTGAAGATCAGGGCATTTTACCAAATGTAAGATAGACATCAAGAAAGTACTAAAAATAAGAGAAGATACTCTGTGGACTACAAGGAAAGAAAGAATCCCCCTCCCCGCGGCCCACCTCCTTCAAAACGGGCATCTCCTGGCAAGCTTTGGTCTGAGGTCAGATTCGGGGCAGAAAACAACAGTCCCTGCTCCTTTCCAGAAAAACAACCCAAACCCCAGCCCCCATCAGCTACAGAGGATGGGGCTGGGGCCTTCCCTTTCTCTCCTCCTCCCAGCTCCTTCCTCCTCCTTCTGAAGGCCCAGGGTCCAGGAGGAGGTCCCAGGGTGGGGACAGGGTGGGCCAGGATCGGGGCCAGAAGTTGGGAAAGTCCGGGCGGCCCTCAGTGTCAGGCTGGGAAGGCCTGGGCCTTGCCGGCAGCTGGGCTGTAACCCGAGCCTCTGGCTAAGCGGATTTCTCCCAGGGCAGGACCCCCTCTGGTTCTGGAATGCAGCCTGGGGCGGGAGGTGGAGCCGGAGAGGGGGTAACAAAGGGTGAAATGGCTTTGAAACTCCGCTTCCTGCCCCCCACCCGCCCGCAGCCTGAACAAACACGCCCTCTCCTCGCTGGGCTTTTGTTGGGAGAGGTGGGGCTGGCCCAGGGCTGCAGTGGCAGCTTCCGCCCCTGCCGGGGCAACCCCAGCCAGGCTGGGGTCAGGCCTTCCAGCCTCAGCCCCACCATCCGTCCTCCGGGCCCAGCAGCCTGAAGCCCCTCCCGCTCCCCTCTCCCTTTGGTTTCTCGAGGGTTCCAACCTGAGTGGGGGCCCCAATTCGGGACTCACCCGGTCAGGATCCAGATTGGCCCCCCAGGCTGGGGACCTGGCTGTCAGGGGTCACACCACCTTCCCAAGACATACTCTGTCCCCACACCCCCACCATGGTGGTCCCGGCCTCAGCCCCTGTCCTCTGGGGCTCAGTCTAGCTTTTTCCCTGTCTCCTTCCTACCCTGCTCACCCTGAAAACTCATCCCCATCCAACCCGCCTCACTCTAACCTCACACCCCATCATGCATGTGTGCACCTCGGGGCCCCCAAGCCCAGGCTGTCCCATCTAAGTGCCAGGACAGGGCCACCAGCTGTTCTTTGGAGCCTCCCTGTCCCTGAGCCTCTCTGGGACTGTCCCCTGGGAATTGTCCTCTCCAGGGACCAGTCCTCAGCCACCAGGCCACAAACCCTGCAGGACAGCCAGGTGTGACAAATGGGGTGGCCTGGTGGCCAGGTCATTGGAGGCAGTCCGCAGGGAGCCTCGGTGAAAGGGAAGCAAGGATAGAATTTGTCTTGATGGCAACAGCCCGGAGGAGCCAGGGTGCCACCCAAGGCGAGCCGGCCTGGAGTGGGCTGGGAGCCTGCCGAGGACCCTGACAGCACCAACCCAGGGCCATGTGGGCCAGCTGCTCAGGCCCTTCGGGGCTCCGCAGGACGTCTCCCCTCCACCAGCTGTGCTGATGTCACCCACACTGCCCAGGGGTCTCCTCTGGCCTCCCTCAGACCCCTGTGCCATCCCTGCCACACATGGACCACTTCAAGCTGTCCTTGTCCCCGTCGCCCCACCCCTGTCCCCTGCCATCTGCCCTGCCAGGCATGGGATGAGAAGGGAAGGAGGAAAGGAAAGAAGGAAGGAGGGAGGGAGGGAGGGAGGGAGGAAGAGGGGCTCTACCGTCTACTCAGGTGCAGTCTGCCCTGCCCTTGCAGGTCACGCCCACTCTCCAGGAGGAACTGGCCCCAGCCTGGTGCTGGTCATTAACTCAGTGCCGGGACTCGCCTGGTTAATGAATAATTAAGCTGGACAGAGTCTGACCTCGGGCTGACCTTGAGCTCCTCGCTGACATTTTCTCCCCTGGTTGGATAGGTGACCCATTCAAAGCGACCCTTCTCTTCTTCCTCCCTACTGGTGGACTCTGAATCCTGGGGAAGGGCCAGACAGGAGAAGTGCTGACCCCAATCCCCGAGGGCCCCGGCCAGCCCAAGAGGCCACCCTGCCAGCACATGGGGCGTGGGGGACTCCTTCCTTGACGCAGTCCTTGCCTGTGGGCCTCTAGCACTCGCGACACTGGGTCTAGCCCTTCTCCCACCCACAGCCACCCCACCCCTGAGTTTCAGTTCTCCATCAGTCACCCGAGGAGGATGGGCTCAGTGTGACTGTGATTCCCTCCATGTGGCTGTGGAAATGGGGGAGCGTGTGGCAGCTGGAGCCAGATGCCCTGGAGACCACTTTGTCATGCATGAAACAGACCTTCAGAGCCGTAACCAACCAGAAGCCCACAGCAAGCTGGGGGACTGGGAGGGGGTTAGGGTCTGCTGGCCCACGTCCTGGCCTCGGTCCCCTTTAGGCTAACCCTCCCTGTTGGACTTTATCCATTATTCTATTCGATTCAGCCATCCATTCATTCATTCATTCAGCAGCTATGTCAGGCAGGCCTCTGCATGAGCAGCCAGGGTGAACCAGGCAGAGTCTTGCCCTCGGGGAGGTCCAATCCAAGCGACAGAACCATCCGGAGCACTCAGGGCAGGTTTGCAGAGGACAGAGGCCCCTTCCTCTACCTGCGAGGTGAGAGGGCACCTGCAGCAGGCCTCTGCCGTGCTGAGGCCTCGAGGCGGGGAAGAGAAGAGGGAGGCAGGAGCTCCCGGAGGAGCAACCACAGGAGCAAAGGCCTTGCAGAAAGACTGTTCCATGGAAAATTCCTAGCAGTTCGGTTTGCTTAGCTGTACTGAGACCCAGTGAGCCACAGAAAAGAGTTTTAAAGAAGACTATAAAGAGCAAAAGGTTTGAAGCCGGGGTTTGAACCTGGGGAGAGTCTTGGTCAGATCTACTAAGTAACTGCGGTTTTTTCAATTACATTTATTTATTTGTTTGTTTATTTTTGAGGCAGAATCACTCTGTCGCCTAGGCTGGAGTGCAATGGTGCGATCTCGGCTCACTAACCTCTGCCTCCTGGGTTCAAGCAATTCTCCTGCCTCAGCCTCGGCAGTAGTTGGGATTACAGGCATGCACCACTATGCCCAGCTAATTTTTGTATTTTTAGTAGAGACGAGGTTTCACCACGTTGGTCAGGCTGGTCTCGAACTCTTGACCTCGTGATCCGCCCGCCTCGGCCTCCCAAAGTGCTGAAATTACAGGCATGACCCACCACGCCTGGCTCTAACTCCTGACTTCAAGTAATCCCCCCCTTTTCAGCCTCCCAAAGTGCAGGGATTACAGGCATGAGCCACTATATCCGGCCTGCAAATACTTTTAATTGCAAAAACCGCAATTACTTTTGCACCAACCTAATACACTCTGGAAAGACCACTCTGGCTGCTGCTGCTGCATGGAAAATGGCTTGAACGGAGCAGAGTCATAGCCCTGGGTAGCCACAGGAATCATCTGGGCAAGAAGGAATGGGGTCTGGGTCAGTGGCAGGAGGTGGGAGAAAAGTTGACATATTCCAGCTTTTTTGAGATGGAGTTTCGCTCTTGTTGCCCAGGCTGGAGTGCAGTGGCGCGATCTCGGCTCACCACAACCTCTGCTTCCCTGGTTCAAATGATTCTTCTGCCTCAGCCTCCTGAGTAGCTGGGGTTGCAGGCATGCACCACTACGTCCGGCTAATTTTGTATTTTTAGTAGAGACGGGGTTTCTCCATGTTGGTCAGGCTGGTCTTGAACTCCTTGACCTCAGCTGGTCCGCCCTCCTCAGCCTCCCAAAGTGCTAGGATTACAGGCGTAAGCCACAGCCCCTGGCCAGTGACTGACTTTCACTTGTGGCCAATATGGAGTAACAATAGGCCACATTTACTATCTCCCTTGAAACAACCAAAAAACGCAGAAAAAAATACATGAAACAGTGGCTTTCAAGACGCTGGAGAAGGAACCATCTGAAAAAATTTGAGAGAACAGACCGGGTGCAGTGGCTTACTCCTGTAATCCCAGCACTTTGGAAGGCCGAGGCAGGGGTCAGGAGTTCGACATCAGCCTGGCCAACATGGTGAAACATCGTGTCTTCATCTCTTCTTAAAATACAAGAAGTTAGCTGGGTGTGGTGGCACATGCCTGTAATCCCAGCTACTCAAGAAGGCTGAGGCAGGAGAATCCCTTGAACCCGGGAGGCAGAGGTTGCAGTGAGCCGAGATTGCACCACTGCACTACAGCCTGGGCGACAGAGCAAGACTCCACGTCAAAGAAAAATAAAAAAGGAATTTGAGAGCACAGTGCCTGGAGCTTACACAGGGATGGTAGTAGCACCTGTTCCTATCAGCCAGACGGGAAAACACGTAACTCGGTGGGCACTGGGTAGAGCACTCGGGAGATGCGGAATAACCAGCCCTATACCAACCACTGCTGAAGACCCACCTGACAAACCACAAGCAAGACCCTACCGTGGGCAACATAGCAAGGTCCCATCTATACAAAAAAAAAATAATAATAATCTTAGCTGGGCCAGGCATGGTGGCTCACGCCTGTAATCCCAGCACTTTGGGAGGCCGAGGTGCGCGGATCACGAGGTCGGGAGATCGAGACCATCCTGGCCGACATGGTGAAACTCTGTCTCTACTAAAACTACAAAAATGAGCTGAGTCTGGTAGTACACACCTGTAATCCCAGCTACTCAGGAGGCTGAGGCAGGAGAATTGCTTGAACCAGGGAGTCAGAGGTTGCAGTGAACCGAGACTGTGCCACTGCACTCCAGCCTGGTGACAGAGCGAGACTCCGTCTCAAACAAAACAAAACAAAACAAAAAACTTAGCTGGGCATGGTGGCACATGCCTATAGTGCTAGCTACTTGGGATGCTGAGGTGGGAGGATGGCTTGAACCCAGAAGTTTGAGGCTACAGTGAGCTATGATCACACCACTGCACTCCAGCCTGGGCAACAGAGCGAGAGCCCGTCTCGAAACAAAAAACAGACCCAAAAGAATCAATTGGTTCCCAAGTAACTTAACTGCTCCCTAGAATAAAGCTCAAGAAGGTTTGTAAGAATGCAAAAACATCCAAAATTTACAACATCTGACATCCCATAAAAAGCCACCAGGCATGCAACATAACAGGAAAAGGTAATCCATAACGAAGAGAAGAATCAGTCCATTGAAACTGACCCAGAACAGTCACACATTTAGAACTAGCAGAGAAGTACTCTAAGCTTCGTGCAGTGGTAATCACACCTGGAATCCCAGCACTTTGGGAGGCCAAGGCGGTTGGATCACTTGAGGTCAGGAGTTTAAGACCAGCCTGACCAACATAGTGAAACCCCATCTCTACCAAAAATACAAAAATTAGCCAGGCATGGTGGTAGGCGCCTGTAATCTCAGATATTGGGGAGGCTGAGGCAGGAGAATCGATTGAACCTCAGAGGAGGAGGTTGCAGCGAGCCGAGATGGCACCACTGCACTCCAGCCTGGGCAATAGAATGAGACTCCACCCCACCCCACCAAAAAAGTTACTGTAACAGTATTCTGTATTCTCAAAAAGTTAAATAGAAATATGGAATTTATTTAAAAGATAGAAATCCACCTTTTAGACTTGAAAATGACAAGGTCTGGGATGAAAAATACACTGAGCGGGATTAATGGAAGATTACACAAGGCAAAAGCAAAGATTTGTGAACTTGAAAGCACAGCTGTAAAAAGTATCCAGAATGAAACAGAGAAAAACAAACCAGAGACAGAAAGAGCACCGGTGAGCTACAAGGTGACTCCAAGCAGCCTCATGTATGTATAACTGGAGTTTCGTCAAAGCAAGCAGGAAGGAGAACAGAGGGTTTTCGGAATTTTGGAGTTTGGCTGAAATGTTTCCAAACTCAAGGAAAGTTAAATCCAAGAAATTCGAAGCACCCCAAGTACAATCTCTTGGTGACAGACTGAATGCGGAACGTGAGGGAGGAGGAGGAGGCCAGGGTGATGTCCCCGCTTCTGGCTGGGAGAATTTGGCTGAGCTGCTGATATGGCTTGGCCGCGTCCTTACCCAAATCTCACCTTGAATTGTAATAATCTCCACATGTCAAGGGCGGGGCCAGGTGGAGAGAATTGAATCATGGGGGTGGCTTCCCCTATACTGTTCTTGTAGTAGTGATTCAGTCTCTCAAGATCGGATTTACAAATGGGAGGTTTTTTTGTTTGTTTTTGAGACGAAGTTTCGCTCTGTCACCCAGGCTGGAGTGCAATGGCGTGATCTCGGCTCACTGCAACCTCCACCTCCTGGGTTCAAGCAATTCTCTTGCCTCAGCCTCCCGAGTAGCTGGGACTACAGGCACGCACCACCATGCCCGGCTAATTTTTGTATTTTTAGTAGAGACGGGGTTTCACCGTGTTGGCCAGGATGGTCTCAATCTCTTGACCTCGTGATCCGCCCACCTCAGCTTCCCAAAGTGCTGGGATTACAGGCGTGAGCCACCGTGCCCGTCTTTTTTATTTATTTATTTATTTTTTGAGACGAAGCCTTGTACTGTTGCCCAGGCTGGAGTGCAGTGGTGCAATCTCCACCTCCCAGGTTCAAGCTATTCTCCTGCCTCAGCCTCCTGAGCAGCTGGGATTACAGGCACCTGCCACCACGCCTGGCTAATTTTTGTATTTTTAGTAGAGACAGGGTTTCACCATGCTGGCCAGGCTTGTCTCGAACTCCTGATCTCAGGTGATCCGCCCACCTTGGCCTCCCAAAGTGCTGGGATTACAGGCGTGAGCCACCATGCCTGGCCTCGGGTGTAAGTCTTTATTAGCAGTGTGAGAATGAGCTAATATGGGTAGCATTCCCTGAGAGGGAAGCATGAAGGAGGAGCGGGTGGGGAAGATTGGGGTAGAAGGAACCTGAGTGGCCTGCAGGGACACTGAGTGGAGGTGTCCAAGGGCAGCAGACGTGATGGATCTGGTGTTCAGAAGGCGATAGGACCAGAGATAGACGTCTAGGAAGCCATGGGTGTGACAGACGCAGCCCCGGAGAGCTGAGGGCCAGAACACACAGATACTCAAGAGGTGGAGCAAGAAGCACCACGTGGGCAGCCTCGGACGTGACCTGCAGACAGCAAGCAGGGAACCTGAGGGATACAGGTCCAGAGCTTGGTTTAAAGTGTCAGTGTCATTGATTAAAGGTCAAGGCTGGTAAGGCTGGTCTAGGTTCCCCCAGCTGGGGCTGGCACCAGGGTGGAACTGTCATAGGATATTGTATGGGAAGTGGTAGAGTGAGGAGTCCTGGGAGGAGTGGGATCTGTGGGGACAGAGAGTTCTAGAAGAGGGGGGTGAAATTAAGGTGCTTCTCAGGAGAGTGAGGGCTAGGTGGCCAGGGCCAGTGTGGCGCTAGGGATATCTGACCTTCAGACCTCAGAATGGGGCCGAGGAGGCAGTGATGAGGTCAGCGTGTCTGTGGTGCAGGGGGCACAGTGGAGGTCCCTGAGGATGATGGGGTGCAGGAAGGGAGAGGCCAGCATGTTGGCCGGGGCATCCTTCTGTGTACTCAGAAGGGATGCTCTGAACAGGGAGAAAGGACTCTGGGTGACTCCCAGTCTTTAGAGGATGAGGAGTCATACCAGAAGGTGACTAGCTGATTCCCAGTGCAGGGGTGACAGGAACACAGAGAGAGGGCGTTTGGGGTTGGGGGTGAATGGTGGCGGATGGAAGGCCATCACAGATGTAGGGTCCAGATTACTGAGACAGCGCCCACAAGCTGGTTTTCTGCTGCCAGCCAGGACGCAGCCTGAGAACCGATGCGCTTGTGTGTCTGGCTTGCCTGGGCAGCTCCAGTTGCAGAAGAGGGCAGCCCTGGCCCAGGCCCAGCCTGCACCTTGAAGCCAGGGCTGTAAGATGGAGAAAAACTCGACAGAAGCCAGATCCACAGCCTGGCCACTGGAGCATGGCGCTGTCAGCAGAGGGGCCTGGGCTCAGGTGTGAGAACACACGGTGGACACAGCAGTGCAGCACAGCTCGGGAAGCTCAGAGGCGCACGACAGGCTCCCTTGGCAAGGGGCCCAGGAGATCTCAGCCTGCCAGAGGCTGCAGCAGGCTCCTGCCCCTGCCAGCCCTAGAGGCCTGAGGGGAACAGGAGGAAGCCATCTTCCTGAACCACAGTTGGGCAATGGGAAGGCAGGGATGAAGGGCAGCTGGGTAGCGCTGGATGACTTCTGCCTCCCTCCTCAGCACCCCCAACCAGGCAACCAGCAGTCAAGCCCCACCCCAATCTCTCTGTCCTCCAGCAAACCCGGAAAAGCACCCTCCTCCCCACGCAGGGAGTGTGCCAGGCAGTGTGGCAGGCAGTGTGCCGTGATCCCTGAGTGTGTCCTTGCACACACCCAAGGCACCTTGCAGAATGTGCACAGAGGCACAAGCACCCACAGAAATGTTCGTGCGCCCGGGGTAAGATACCCACACGGGCACACATGTGTGAAGGGGAATTACACATGTGCACACACAAAGAAACCACAAAAGTGTGCACAGAGATTGTGCGTGGCACTCATGCGTGCAAATACACATCAAATGGGCAGATGTACACACAGCCATTACATACACACCCGTGCAACCCTCGCAGCCACAGAGACGTCCGTTCCATGTGCTTAAAAACATTCACAGAAATGTTCACCCGCACATAGACGTGCACTGAAAACCACGTGCAAATGAACAGACCCGGGCACATGCAAGCTACACATACAAACGTCCACGAAGATGTGCGTACATGTAAATGCTCACATGCACGCGGACATACACATGGTTGTGGGTGTATGGAGCTATTCATGTTTACGAATCTGTACATGCAGAGGCAGCGTTATGCAGACATCGAAAAGGAGTGCAGGGAACTTTATCCCCAAATATGGCTGCCTGGTGTAATGGGTGTTTTGAATTAAAGGCCCTTAGAGATCAATAGATGCTACCTGCTTAAAGACCTGGCCGGGGGCAGTGGCTCACGCCTGTGGTCCCAGCACTTTGGGAAGCGGAGGCGGGCAGATCACCAGGTCAGGAGTTCACGACCAGCCTGGCCAACATAGTGAAACCCTGTCTTTACTAAAAATACAAAAAGAATTAGCCAGGTGTGGTGGCGCATGCCTGTAATCCCAGCTACTCAGGAAACTGAGGCAGGAGAATTGTTTGAACCCAGGAGGCGGAGGTTGCAGTGAGCCGAGATTGTGTTATGGCACCCCAGCCTGGGTAAGTTCGAGACTCTGTCTCAAAAAAAAAAAAAAAAAGACCAGCCAGACCCACCAAGGAGAACAATTCGCCCACCTGGCTCCTGTCTCTCAACCTTCCACCTCCCGCAAAGGCTGAAGCTCCCTTATCTGCCTAGAGTCCGGACCTACCAAGGAAGGAAGCAAAGACCTCTGGTCCCTTCTCTGAGTCTCAGGAACTAAACCCACATCACAGGAAGGAAGACAAAGGCTGTCAACGAACCTGGACAGACTTCGTCACCAACGACTGTCTGCTCTGCAGGCTCAACAGACTTTGTCCACGTTCTTTCAGCCCATCGAAGTCCCCTAAAAATCCCTTACTATTCCTAAAGCCATCCATGCTTCCCCATCTCCCTTTCACGTAAGAAGCAGGGTATGTAAGCTTCTGTATCCCACCAGGATATGAGGCAATCACTCTGACTCTCCCCGTGTGCACTGGAATAAGAAATTTGTATGCTTTTTCTGTATTAATCCGACTTTGTGTGAGGTGATTTTTCAGCAAACATTCAAGGGTGAAGGGGAAGCTTTCCCTTTGCCCTTACAACGGTCGTGTCCATTATGGTCACAATGCACATACACTTACATACAGAGATGCGTGTGCAACTGTGCATGTGTCTTTATGCTTAGAAAAACCTAACTAGGCCGGGCGAAGTAGCTCACACCTGTAATCCCAGCACTTTGGGAGGCTGAGGTGGGTGGATCATGAGGTCAGGAGTTCGAGACCAGCCTGGGCAACAGAATGAGACCCCCCCATCTCTAAAAAATACAGGGCCGGATGCGGTGGCTCATACCTTTAATCCCAGCACTTTGGGAGGCCAAGGCAGGTGGATCACGAGGTCAGGAGATCAAGACCATCCTGGACAACATGGTGAAACCCCATCTCTACTAAAAATACAAAAATTAGCCAGACGTGGTGGTGGGTGTCTGTAGTTCCAGCTACTCAGAGGACTGAGGCAGGAGAATCACTTGAACCCTGGAGGCAGAGGTTGCAGTGAGCCGAGATCACACCACTGCACTCCAGCCTGGTGACAGAGTGAGACTCCGTCACAAAAAAACAAACAAACAAACAAACAACAACAAAAAAAAACCCAACCAACTGGTCGCTGGGTGTGGTGGCCCAGGCCTGTAATCCCAGCACTTTAGGAGGCTGAGGTGGGTGGATTACACAGGGTCAGGAGTTTGAGACCAGCCTGGCCCACATGCTGAAACCCCACCTCTACTAAAAATACAAAAAATTAGCCAGGCACGATGGCGCATGCTTGCAATCCCAGCTACTTGGGAGGCTGAGGCTGGAGAATCCTTGAACCTGGGAGGCAGAGGTTGCAGTGAGTTGAGACTGCGCCACTGCACTCCAGCCTGGGCAGCAAGAACAAAACTCCATCTCAAAGAAAAAAAACCAAAAACACACAACTGTCTGGTCTTCTCCCTGGCCCTAGGAACACTGAGACCCACAGAAAATCAGTGACTGGGCCAGGTCTTCCAGCAGAGATAGAGCCAGGATTTCAAACAAGAGCTGCCTACCTGGCTGTACGGCCACGGAGCCACGTGTTTTCCAGGGCACCCCTCCTTCCTGCTCTGCGTTTGTCCCCTCTGTCGATATCTGACATGCCACTGCCATCATGACACATGGGGGCGAACAGAGGAGTGCCAGGAGGGAAGGAGAGGAGGAAGAGGAGAGCGGGAGGAAGATGCAAGGAGCTGCTCGGCCCAGAACAACCCGTTCCCTAGCGTGACACTCAAGGCCACGGCCAACCACACCCTTCCCATTCTCATTCCTGTTTTTCTCCTCCTCTCCACCCCCCTCCCCGCACCCCTGTGTCTGATTTCCAGCCACGTGTGACACGGGGCCACTCCTCACACTCACCTGCTGCACATCTGCCCCACTCCTGCCTCTCAGCCTCTTCCTAGACTGTTCCCGGTACTCTGCCGAGCAAACCTCTGTACCAGCGATCAGAGCTGCGGCGGTGAGCTAGGGGCTATGGCCCGCATGGCGTTTTCAGTGAAGCCGACAAAGGTCTATCTAGGTGAGTATCTGTAGGAACGTGTGTGCGCCTTTAGTTAGGCTTTTTTTTTTTTTTTTTTTGAGACAGGATCTCTTTCTGTCGCCCAGAATGGATCACAGCTCACTGCAACCTCCACCTTCCTGGCTCAAGGGATCCTCCCACCTCAACCTCCCGAGTAGTTGGGACTACAGGTGTGTGCCACCATGTCTGTCTAATTGGCTAATTATATATATATATATATATATATTTTTTTTTTTTTTTGAGACGGAGTCTTGCTCTGTCACCCAGGCTGGAGTGCTGCAATCTCGGCTCACTGCAACCTTTGTCTCACGGGTTCAAGCGATTCTCCTGCCTCAGCCTCCCCAGTAGCTGGGATTACAGGTGTGCACACGAGGCCCAGCTAATTTTTGTATTTTTAGTAGAGACGGGGTTTCACGATGTGGGCCAGGCTGGTCTTGAACTCCTGACCTGGCCCCCGGTGGCACTTTTTGTTGAAATGTGACATATACAGAAATACTCCCAGGTGTTCAGTTCTCTGAACCTTTACAAAGTGAACTCATCTGTAATGTGTGTTTCCAAATCAAGAATAGAGTATAGCGTGCTCCCCAGAAGCCAGGGTAGGACCAGTTTTCACAGGACATAAGGCAGCCCCAGTCCCTACAGGTCATTTTCTGTGTCCCCTTGCAGCCAGCAAGGGGAGTCCAGAGGGGAAGAGGCAGGAACAGTGACCCCTAGCACTGGCCTCCAGCCCATTCCGCCCCGCCTCTCCTCACCATCAGGCCAGCAGAGGGGCTACCCACCCCCGCCGCTGTCACCAAGGAGGCCTTGTTCTGGATCCCAAGGACAACTCTAGAATCCCATCTGGGGAGCCAGGAAAGCTGGGAGAGGGGGGACACAGACCTCCTTTGAGCCACTTGTTGGACACCACCCTAGGTCTCACGGCTTGTAAGGAAAGACTCGAACCCAGGGCTGTCCCCACCAAAACCCACAGCCACTACAGCAGTGGAGGTCATCATCTCCATTTTACAGAATGGGAAACTGAGGCTCAGAGAGGCCAAGAACACAGCCAGACCTCCAAAGCAAGATTTCTGCACGCAACACCCATGGGCAAACAGAAGACACGGGCTTCCAGTCGAGGGGTTGGACTTGACCCTGTCCCTCCGTGATCAGTGCCGCATTCCCCCGCCCTCAGGATGAAGTATAACCTCCTTCACCGGCACCCAAGCCTACCACGGCCTGGCCCTGCCGGCCTCACCCTCCTCACCTGTCCTCCCGCATTCTCTGCCTCCAGCATACCAGCTCTTTCTCTGTGTCTGAAGTGCTCAGGGTTCCTTTTGAACTCGGGCTTTGGCTCATGGCACTCACCGGCAACGGCTGCCCTTCCCGGCCCCTGCCACGTCCTACCTTCAGAGGTCACTGACTCTGGGAGTCTTCCCTGGTGACCCACTCACCCCGGCGGACATATCCGTCAGTCCCCTGAATGCCTCGCAAGGTGCAGGTGCACGGACAGACAATGGTTTGCTTAACAGCCAGCTTGCTCCAAGAGAGCTGGGGCAGGGGCCGTCTTGTCCTCAGATGTATCTGCTGTGCCCAGCACAGTCTTGGCACAAAGTAGATGCTGGATGAGGATGTGCGGAGGGCCGGTGCAGTGGGTCGTGCCTGTAATCCGGGCAGACTGAGACCAGCCTGGGCAACATGGTGAAACCCCATCTCTACTAAAATACAAAAAACATTAGCCAGATGTGGTGGTGCATGTCTGTAATCCCAGCTACTTGGGAGACTGAGGTGGGAGAATCTCTTGAACCTGGGAGATGGAGGTTGCAGTGAGCTGAGATGGCGCCACTGCACTCCAGCCTGGGTGACAGAGTGAGACTCTTTCTAAAAAAAAAAAAAATTGTGCTGAGACTCTGAGATGCATGAGGCTGTGGCTGGCAGGCACAGGGGAGCCCAAAGGACACTTGGGGGACATAAGACCCAATACCGTCTTTGCAGGAGGCCTGGCGAGGGGCAGGGACTTGCTCCAGGTCACACACCACCTAGCGGAGACTTGGGACTGGAACTCACAGCCCCTGCTCTCCAGCCTGGAGTCTCCCTCCTAAATGCAGCCTAGTGCAAGGAAAGGAGAGGGTGGCAGGCTGGCTCTGAGCAAAGACCCTCCCCTTCTCCTCTTTGCATCCCACTCCTTCCCCTGCCTCTCCCCACTCTTCCTCTCCAACCAGGAGGCTGCCTAGTCAATGGCTCAGTGAGGGCTGGGGAGCCCTGACCTGACCCCCTCCTCCCTCCACCAGGGCTCTGCGATCTGTCAGCACCACTCTGCTAAGAAGACCTCCCAAACCTCTGCACCCCAGCAGGCTGACAGGGTTGCAGGTGCCAGCGCTGGCCTCCCGCTGCTCCTGTCCCTCCCCTTCCGCAGGCACCCCCCCAACACACACACCTCCAGCCGGGTTCTGGGGTCCTCCTGGGCTACCTGCTTACTGTGTGTCCCTGGACACGCCGTCTCCCCTCTCTAAGTTTCCTCATTTGTAAAACGGGGATGTGACCCATCTCCTAGAGTGACTGGGAAGATTGGTGGTATCAACGCAAAATAAACCCCGCCAGCTTCCAGACGAACTCACTTCTGCTGTCCTCTCCAAGGAGGGGACGAAGCCACCACCACCCGCTTTACAGATGAGGAAACTGAGGCTCAGGGAGATCTGGACACCTTCCCGGGCAGCTGGGCTCCGAACCCAGGCCTGCGAGCACAAGGCTGGCTCCCGCCCCCGGCCCTGGTCCTTCCTCCCCCGGGGCAGGGCCGGGCGGTGCCAGGCGCTCGGTGGCGGCCCCTGCGGGGGAAGCAGGGCTGGGAGGGGAGAGGGCAGCGGGCGGGGGCGCCTGGCCGCGCGGGGTCGGCCGCGGGTCGATACCGCGGCGGGATGAATGGGAGCGGGGAGCGCGGGCGGGAGGGGAGGAAAGGGGAGGGGGAGGAGGGAGAGGCCGGAGCCGGAGGAGGGCCCGCCCCCGCCACCCCCCAGGCCCCCAGCCCCCCGCCCCGCCCAGCGGGCCCGGCCGGGTCTGCAGCCGTCAGCGCCAAGCGCGGCCCCGCGGCCCCGCCGAGGGATCGATAACTAATTTCACCGCGGCAGCCGCCCCAGTTTTTTCCCGATAATTGCGCGCCAGCAGCTGCGAGCGAGGCCCCCAGCCCGGCGCGCAGCCCCGCCCGCGCGCGATCAATTGACACCGCCACCGGGCGGCAGGAAAACTCATTTTTCTCTCCCTCCCCGGCTCTGGGTGGGCGCGGGCTGAGCTCTGCCAAGGGCCGGGGGCTGCGCGGGGCCGGGGAGGGAGGGCAGGGCCCGGGGAGGTGGGGCGCGGGCACAGGTTGGGGAAGGAGTCCGAGAGTCGGGTGCCTCAGTTTCTCCACTCTACCACAGGGGCGTGGCCGAAGGCCTCAGGGACCTGGGGTGTGGGCGGGGCTGTCCCAGCCCCTCTTAGCTGCTGGGGAGGTGGACTGGCTGGTGGCAGAAAGGGCTAAGTTAGGCGCCGCCGCCTGGATGCATGGGTTCCACTCTGGACTCCGCCAGGAACCACTGTGTGACCTTGCATCTGTTCCTTCTCTTCGTCTCTTCCTCTCTGAGCCTCAGTTTCCCCGTCTTCCGAAAGGGGCCTGACATATCCTGGGCAGGCAGGTGGCGGATCAGAGGCAGTGAGGTGGCCACAAGGAAGTGCTCCCTACACGCGACTTGAAGGAACCCCTCCTTCCTCAGCACTCATGGAGGACCCTGTGGGCCAAGCACTGTTCTAGGCCGTGAGGGTGGGGACCAAGCAATGACCACAGCCCACAAAACCCCTAACCTTGGCTGGCGTGGTGGCTCACACCTGTAATCCCAGCACTTTGGGAGGCTGAGGCAGGCAGATCATGAGGTCAAGAGATGGAGACCATCCTGGCCAACATGGTGAAACCCCGTCTCTACTAAAAATACAAGAATTAGCTGGGCGTGGTGGCACGCGCCTGTAGTCCCAGCTACTCAGAAGGCTGAGGCAAGAGAATTGCTTGAACCCGGGAGGCAGACGTTGCAGTGAGCTGAGATCACGCCACTGCACTCCAGCGTGGTGACAGAGCCAGACTCTGTCTCAAAACAAAACAATACAAAACAAAACAAAAAAACTCTATTCTTGTGGAAGCGACATTCTACTGAGGCCATAGACGTACAATACCCAAGACAGCAGTGAGAAGATGGCACATGCCATGGAGAAAAATGAAGCAAGGTGGGCAGGACAGGGTGTGGGGTGCAAAGGCAGCCCCCAGGATCCATGGTGGGCCTTGCCTCAGGCCCTCCTTGCAAAGCATGGAGCTGCTCACTCCCAAGCTGCCAGTCACTCAAGGTCATGGGAAACCTGCAGACTTGGCATTCTCCAAGGAGGGTGGGCAGTAGGAGGGAGAGCAAGAGGGAGCAGGAGCCACGAGGTGGAGTGGGACACTTTCCCTCCGGGAGAGTCCACAAGAGGCCGGAGAGAGAGAGATGGGGGGTGGGAGCAGGAGGGTGCCCGGGGAAAAGGGGTATGGTCAGAGCTCTAATGGCCACAGTGTCCTGGGGGGTCAGGTCAAGAGAAACGTGGGTTGCTGGCCTGGCCCTAGGTGGGCCAGTGAGGCCCAGAGAAGGGCAGGGACTTGCCCAAGGCCACAGTACATATGGGGGACAGAGATGGCCTCCTAGATCCTGCCACCAGGCACAGAGAAGGGCAAGGTGGGCCAGAGAGGGAAGGAGGAAAGCGACTCTGTGGAGTGGGAGCACCATTCTCTGTTTAGAGGGGCCAGGAGCCCCAGTGTGCCTCCCAGAAGCCAGCTAGAGCATCCGGGAGCTCCGTGGGTGGCGCTAGGACTTCTGCAGGACTCAGCATGACTTGAAGGGCCCTGGGGAGTGCGTTCTGTTCCCCAGTCCCCCACCCCCAGCTACCAGAATGACAGAGGCTCCCCCACGGAGGTGTAAGCGGGGCTGGGGTGGCGGCCCACTGCTGCTGGGAAAGTGGGGTGTTGCAGGGCTGAGTAAACCTCCCGACTCTCCCCTGCCTCGGTTTCTTCATATTAAAAATGGAACTGGTGGGGAGGTGCTGAGGTTCTGTTGATCTTTCTTCCCTCCAAATTCCTGGCATGCCCAGCCCCACGTCTGAGTTGAGAGTAGTGACTCAGCAGAAAATGAAGGCGACTGCTAGCAACCAAATGAGGTTAGCGGGGAGGACTTGCAGGACGCGGGGGGCTGGGATCCGGAACGGCACAGAGCTCTGTCTCACCCGCCCGTGGCCCCATCTCTCCAACCTCCTAACAGATACTCATCATTCAGCAAAGATTCAGTGAACACCAACTATGTGTGAGGCACTATGGAGGGGGGTGGGTACAGGGTCCCCCTCTTCCTCATCTTCCTCCTCTCCCCACAACCCCCAGGTCCCCACCTTCATTTTCTTTTGGGGTATGGTCATGGGAGGACTGGACTGGGAGTCAGGACTAGACTCCAGCCCGCTGGTGACCAAGGCAGGCCCCTGGCCTTCTCTGTGCCTTGGTGGACCAATGGTCATTAGTGGACTCTGTGTCCTTCTTGAGAGAGGAGGGTCCTGGATTAACAGCAGCTCTGGGCCGGGAGCCTCACCCCTGCATCTCGTTCAGTCCCATGAAGTGAGATGAGGGAACAGAGACCAAGACTCACCCAGGGTCCCATAGCCAGGAGGGGAAGAGGGCAGAGCTCAGGTCTGCTGACCCCAGAGGCCCGCCTGCTTGTCTGAGCTGGAGGGGAAGGAATGCCTGTTGGGAGAAACTTCAGGATTCTGGATAGAAACTGGGATGCGGGAGCCAGGCGCAGTAGCTCACACCTGTAATCCCAGCTCTTTGGGAGGCTGAGGCGGGCGGACATGAGGTCAGGAGTTTGAGACCAGCCTGACCAACATGGTGAAATCCTGTGTCTATGCGCACCTGTAGTCCCAGCTACTCGGGAGGCTGAGGCAGGAGAATTCCTTGAACCCAGGAGGGAGGTTGCAATGAGCCGAAGTCATGCCACTGCACTCCAGCCTGGCGCCTGGTGACGGAGTGAGACTCTGTCTCAAAAAAAAAAAAAAAATACAAAAATTGTCCGGGCATGGTGGCACGCACCTGTAGTCCCAGCTACAAGGGAGGCTGAGGCAGGAGAATCGCTTGAACCCAGGAGGGAGGTTGCAGTGAGACAAGATCATACCACTGCACTCCAGCCTGGGTGACAGAGCGAGACTCTGTCTCAAAAAAAAAGAAACCGGGATGTGTGGTAGGGACTAAGATGCTCAGAGTCCCCTTGTCCTGCCCCTCAGTTAGTGGTTTTGTCCACCAGCCATCTCAGAAAGGCCTCTGTCGGTCAGAGAAGCAGCTGCCCCAGAAGGCTGTGTGGGGTGACCTTGGCCTCCCTGATGTTCCCTGGGCCAGCGCAGGCACAGAATGAGTCTCCTTTTGTAAAGAGACGTGCACTCACTGGGTCAGCAGTGAGGCAGGAAGGACAACCTCACAGCTACGAGCACAGGTTTTTTAAGGCTGGTCCCCAACCCAGCTCTGCTGCCCGCTTAGCACTGAGGCCCTGGGCAAGCTGCCTCCTCCCCTGAGCTTCAGGCTTCCCATCTGTAAAATGGGCATAGTGGCAATTTGGTAGACCCACTGTGCCAGTTCCTGCGCTGAGCCCTCTCTGTATGTGCACACTGAGCCCTGTGAGCAGCACCCCCTCTTCCATAACCCTGGTCCTTCTGGTCCTCGGCTCAGAGTCCAGCCGTGGCAGCAGTTCTGTGTCACTGGACAGCTCTCCATGCCGCCACTACACCCAGCATGCAGCTCTGAATGCCCCACCTGGAGATGTGGGATTCTGCCCACCTAGGCCCCGGACCAAGGGCCACACTTAACAGCGAGGGAGGATCACAGTGCCCAGCAGTCTCACCCTGGACCCATGGCCCTGATGGAACGTAGGGGTGGCCAGCCTGTGCGACACCCCCAAGCACAGGGTCAACAGCCAGGCACAGCTGCCGTGTCCCCAGGAGCTGGAACACATGGTCTAGGGACAAGTTGTAGAAATAGGATTGTCCCCCCATGTCCCAGTGTCCTCCTTGTGTATTTGTGCTTCTTGTCCCTGCAACTTTAGCTTTTAAGAAGCCCTAGTTAGGCTGGTATGGTGGCTCACACCTGTAATCCCAGCACTTTGGGAGGGGGAGGTGGGCGGATCATGAGGTCAGGAGTTCGAGATAAGCCTGGCCAACATGGTAAAACCCAGTCTCTACTAAAAATACAAAAATTAGCTGGGCATGGTGGCAGGCACCTGTAATTCCAGCTACTCAGGAGGCTGAGGCAGGAGAACCGCTTGAACCCAGGAGGCGGAGGTTGTGGTGAGCCGAGATGGCACCACTGCACTCCAGCCTAGGCAACAGAGCAGGACTCTGGCTCAAAAAAAAAAAAAAAAAAAAAAGAGGCCCCAGCTATCTGGGACAAGGGAGAGGGGACAGGGGACAGGGGAGAAAGGAAGTAGGGGGGCTCACTGGTTACAGCGTGGGTCCCGCCGAACACAAACCTGTGACTGCTGCATCTGTCACACTGGGGCCTTTGTGCCAGGATCCAGGACCAACATGCAAAGAAAGGGGTTCCCACTCAGGGTGGGTTCTAAGCTCTTCTCAGTGACCCTCTAGCATGAAGTGTTTGCAGGTACTGCAGATGCCGGCACCTCAAAGGGAACTCTGACGGGTGGACGCAGCAGGGGCAGGGGTGGGCCTGAGCGCAGCCAGGGCGGACTGTGTTGAGCACCTCGCCTGACCTCTTGGCTTCGGACCTCTTGGCTGCACCTCCTAACCCAGGCCCAGCTGCAGTAAACAGACCTTGCAGGCTGTGACAAGCTCCACGCAGCTGGAAGCTGACAACGGGCCTGCCCTAGGTCCCTGAGCTTGCCTCTCGTTTCCAGCCCGGACTTGGCTGATGCCACAGTGTGGGACCTGCCCCCGCCTCCTCCGCTCCCCAGTAACCCACTCAGCAGTTACACAGGCTCAACTGTGAGTGCAAAGGCACAACACCCCACAGGTCAGCGCTTCCTCAAAGGCAGCAGACCCCTGGAACCCATGCGTCCCCCTTTCTTCCCTGGACAGATGCTTCTGAGATGCATTTTGTAAGGCTGCTCTGATGATCTGGGGATCTGGCAGCCAGGCTTCCATAATGGTGAACTCAACAATGCATGTTTACATTGGCTTGCTTTTTTTTTTTTAAACGAAGTCTTGCTCTGTCTCCTAGGCTGGAGTGCAATGGTGCAATCTCGGCTCACTGCAACCTCCACCTCCCGGGTTCAAGCGATTCTCCTGCCTCAGCCTCCCAAGTAGCTGGGATTACAGGTATCTGCCACCATGTCTGGCTAATTTTTTGTATTTTTAGTAAAGACATGGTTTTACTATGTTGGTCAAGCTGGTCTCGAACTCCTGACCTCAGGTGATCCACCTGCCTCAGCCTCCCAAACTGCTGGAATTACAGGCGTGAGCCACCATGCCCGGCCAGGGATTACAATTCAACATGAGATTTTGGTGGGACAAATATCCAAACCATATCAATGCCCTTATTAAAGAGGCTCCAGGGGCCAGGCGAGGTGGCTCACAACTGTAATCTCAGCACTTTGGGCAGCCGAGGCGGGTGAATCACCAGGTCAAGAGATTGAGAACATCCTGGCCAACATGGTGAAATCCTGTCTCTACTAAAAATACAAAAATTAGCTGGGCATGGTGGTGCGTGCCTGTAATCTCAGCTACTCGGGAGGCTGAAGCAGGGGATTTGCTTGAACCAGGGAGTTGGAGGTTGCAGCGAGCTGAGATTGCACCACTGCACTCCAGCCTGGTGACAGAGTGAGAAGAGGCTCCAGGGAGCTTGCTTACCCCTTCCCCCATGTGAGGAACCAGGAAGTGAAACAGCCCTCCCCAGGCACCATCTGCTGGCACCTTGATCTTGGACTTCCCAGCCTCCAGAACTGTCAGCAATAAATTTATGTTTATAGGCTGCCCAGTTTGTGGTATTTCGCTTTAGCAGCCCAAACAGCCTAAGTAAGGGTTTAAAGAGGTGATTAAGTCAAAATGAGGTCATTAGGGTGCAACCCAGTCCCACATAGCTGATGTCCTTATAAGAGGGGATCAGGACACAGACACATTCCATGTGAAGACGCAGGGAGAGGGTGACGTCTGCAAGCCAAGAGAGAGGCTTCAGGAGAAACCAGATCTGTGATGCTTTGATCTCCAGCTCTGGCCACCAGAACTGTGAGCACATCAGTGTCTGTTGTTTAGGGCCCCCTGTCCATGGCACTTTGCCCTGGGAAATGAATCCACAGGTATGTTCTGTTATCATCTCCATTTTACAAGCCAAGAAACCGAGGCTCTGAGAGGCAAAGGATTCACCCAGGGTCCCACAGCGGTAGAGCCCGCATTCAAACTGGAGTCTTTGGGCAGCAGGGCGCAAGTCCTGGACGCGTGGTGGGGCTGCCAGGGAGTCAAGTGGGTCTTCAGACACTCAGGTCCGGAATTCTCCCAGGCCCCTCCCTGCGTTTGGCGGCTTCTCTCTCCAGGCCCCGCTCTCCTCCTCCCTCCGCCTTGTTAGAGGCGGCACCACAAATCCCTGAGCCCCGTCCCTGAGCCGCTGGCTTCAGTGTTGCTGCAGGGCTGCCTTTCTCCAGCTCCTCCCCTCCCCGCCCGCCACTCAAGGCGCTTCAGCCAGCTGCACATGCGCATACACACGCAGTCACACACACACACCCATACACACTTGGACTCCCATGCACCCACCTCACACATGCACGCACACACTTGCATACTCACATCCACACACACGTCCCACACACACTCCTCATTCACACCTCACACACACTCCGCACACACTCCACACCTCACAAAATCCTCTCCTCACACCTCACACACAATCCTCACACACTCTTCACACTTCACACACTCCTCTTACACTCATCACACTCCTCACACACACTCCATATACACACACTCCTCACACTCCTCACACACTCCATATACACACACTCCTCACACTCACACTCCTGACACACACCTTACACACTTCTCACACTCATCACACTCCTCACACATTATTCACACACTCCTCACACACAGTCCTTACACCTCACTCCTCACACACTCCTCACACCTCACACACTTATCTTACATTCTTCACACACTCCTCACACACTCCTCACACTCCTCACACACACTCCTCACACTCCTCACACACTCCTCACACACTCCTCACACACTCCTCACACACACCACACACTCCTCACACACTCCTCACACACTTCTCACACACACACTCCTCACACACTCCACACACTCCTCACACACACTCCTCACACACACTCCTCACACACACACACTCGGTGTTCACCGCTTTCCCACAGCCACCCGAGGCTCTCCCTCCCGCCATCCTGAATGTCTGCTGTGAGGCACGGCACAGTGGCTTTGGGGGCTCCCCTCGGTGACCTCTGCGCCCTACCCGATGCTGACCTTCCGCCTGAGCAGCACCGAGGCCTGGAGCGGGGATGGGCGCTGCTCAAGGAGGCGATGTAGGGTGTGGTGGCGCTGGGGTTCGGGGCTGGTCTCAGGGCTAGGGCTCGGGGCTGGGGCTCGGGGCTGGTCTCGGGGCTGGGGCTCGGGGCTGGTCTCGGGGCTGGGGCTCGGGGCTGGTCTCGGGGCTGGGGCTCGGGGCTGGGGCTCGGGGCTGGAACTCGGGGCTGGAACTCGGGGCTGGGGCTCGGGGCTAGGGCTCGGGGCTGGGGCTCGGGGCTGGTCTCGGGGCTAGGGCTCGGGGCTGGGGTTCGGGGCTGGTCTCGGGGCTGGAGCTCGGGGCTGGGGCTCGGGGCTAGGGCTCGGGGCTGGGGTTCGGGGCTGGTCTCGGGGCTGGAGCTCGGGGCTGGGGCTCGGGGCTGGTCTCGGGGCTGGGGTTCAGGGCTGGTCTCGGGGCTAGGGCTCGGGGCTGGGGTTCGGGGCTGGTCTCGGGGCTGGGGCTCGGGGCTGGTCTCGGGGCTGGGGCTCGGGGCTGGGGCTCGGGGCTGGAACTCGGGACTGGGGCTGGAACTCGGGGCTGGAACTCGGGGCTGGATGGAGCTCGGGGCTGGATGGAGCTCGGGGCTGGGGCTCGGGGCTGGGGCTCAGAGCTGGAACTCGGGGCTGGGGCTCGGGGCTCGGGGCTGGAACTCGGGGTGGGGCTCGGGGCTCGGGGCTGGAACTCGGGACTGGAACTCGGGGCTGGGGCTCGGGGCTGGAGCTCGGGGCTGGTCTCGGGGCTGGACTCGGGGCTGAGGCTTGGGGATGGTCTTTGGACCAGCCCATCTCCCGGGGTGGCCGAACTTAGAGAACGGGACTGATTCCTCCAAGTCGCGGGAACGCAGGTTCTCCCTGAGAGCAGCCGCAGTGTGGGGTGGGGGCTGCTGTGCAGTGGGGTTTCCTGCCCTCCCACCACCCTGCCGGCTCCCATGCGCCTGCCTGGATCCTCAGGCCTCTGGGCGCCCCGCAGAGACCCCCCAGAGACTCCCACCGTGGGGAGGGGACGCGGGCCACAGCATGTGTCATGGGCCAGGCTCCTTGCCGGCTGGGGCAGTGGCTCAGGGAGCCCAGCCAGGCCCGAGCACGTGTCCAGTCCAGGAAATAAATGCGTGCAGTTCTTCACAAGCGGATGTCACTTCCTGCCCGTGACAGACGCCAGGAGAGGGTTAGGCATTCAAGAATGGGGTGATTCCAGCCAGTCTAGGGGGAGGTTGGGGAAGGCTTCCTAGAGGGATTGGCACCAGGGCCTAGATCTGGAGAATGAGTGGGAGTTGCCTGGGTAAAGGAAAAGGAAACAGCATTGCAGCTTGAGGGGAACAGCACGTGCAAAGGGCCTGTGCAGGGAGGGACCCGGGAAGTAAAGTGGCAGAGAGGGTCTGCGGGGTGGAGCCCAGTGACTTGCAGGGAGGTTAGTCTTCCAGATGAAGCTGGAAAGGCTCCCCAGGGCTGGGCTATGCAGGGCCCTGAGGCCATGATGAAGACGCTTGTCTTCATCCAGCACCGGTTTGTGCTCGGAAGCCCGTACACGGGCTGTTGCATGATGGAGAATAGGAGTCACAGCACCGAGGCCAGCAGAAAATCTAGAGGCCGGTCCAACGCACGGGCAAGAGGCCTGAGGGATGTATTAGTTGGTAAGAATATATATATATATATATATTTTTTTTTTTTTAAAAAGCCAGGCACAGTGTCACGCCTGTAATCTCAGCACTTTGGGAGTCTGAAGCAGGTGGATCACCTGAGGTTGGGAGTTTGATACCAGCCTGACCAACATGGAGAAACTCTGTCTCTATTAAAAATACACAATTAGCTGGGCGTGGTGGTGCGTGCTCGTAATCTCAGCTATTCGGGAGGCTGAGGCAGGAGAATCGCTTGAACCCGGAGGGCAGAGGTTGCGGTGAGCCTAGATCTTCCCATTGCACTCCAGCCTGGGCAACAAGAGCAAGACTCTGTCTCAAAAAAAAAAAAAAAAAAAAAAGCCTCCAGCACAGCAGTGACGATAACATTCAGTCTTTATTTCAAAACTGGAGAGACGTTGGAGATTCCTGGTTTATGGAGACGTTTTAAGATGGGGAAACCAGAGACCAGACAGAGGAAGTGCTTTGCCCTCAGTGGGCAAAAAGAATTCATTCTACAAATATTTATTATTTGTTTATTATTTTTGAGACAAGGTCTCACTCTGTCCTCCAGGCTGGAGTGCAGTGGCAAGATCTCGGCCCACTGCAGTCTCTGCCTCCTGAGCTCAAGTGATCCTCCCACCTCGGCCTCCCAAAGTGTTGGGATTTACAGGTGTGAGCCACCATGCCCGGCCCTAACATTTATTGAGCACCTGCTAGGTTCCAGGCACCGAGGAGAGGAAGAAGGGCGCGAGGAAGGCGGGAGACAGGAAGGAGATGGTAATGATGATGACAAAATTCTACTTACCGAGCATTTTCCAGCTTGCTAATTGCTTCGAGGCTGCTCAGAAGGGTTGCTATGCCATTTTACAGATGACAGGATTAGGGTCAGGGAGGGGAAGCGACCTGCTCCAGGCCACACGGCCATGGGCTGCCTCACCCCAGGCATGAGTCAGGAGCAGGGCCCGCCATCTGGGCTCCGGGGCCAGGCCAGGCCCTCGCTCCCTCTTCCCCTAGAGCCTCTGCTCTGACCTCCTTCTGGCCTGACCAGGGGCCCAGGCACGAGCTAAGGGGATGGGGGCTGGGGCCACCAAAGGGTCACTGTGCTGGTGACACTGGGAGGTTCTGCCTCCTCCCCATCCAGTGGAAGGGCCCAGGCTGGGCAGATGGAAGTCACAGAGAGGTCAGGAAGGGAAGATGAAGCAGAACGTATCGGCACTGCCGGGTCCACCTCTCCTCTCATCGTCTCTCCATCCTTCCTCTCCCTGCACAGCAAGGCAACCTCTGTAAGTCCGTGGTCTGCACAAGGGAGAGGGGTCTGGATGGGGAGTGGGCACTCTGTCCATCCCCCTTTCCCCAGCCTCTCTCCAACACACAGTCTTGGACAAACCATGTGTCTCCCCACACCACCTTTGCACACATGTGCCGCAGAACCGTTCCGCACTGACGGCCTCCTTGCTCGTGCATCCAGATATGCGCATTCATCCATTCATCCGTTCCTTCAGTCATTCATTCAACAAAAGTGTTCTGAGCCTCTACTCTGGACTAGGCCCCAGGCTGGGCACTGGGGACAGGGGCACATGGCCTCAGAGTGAAGAGAGATGTCATGAGTGATTACTATAGATGTGGTTACTGCTGAGACCAGGGGAACAAGAGGGAACGGAGGTGCCATGGGGTCAAAGGGGAGGGGCAATCACTCCAGTGGTGTAGTAGTCAGGGAAGGCTACCTGGAGGAGGTGGTAGACTCAAAGACTGAGTAGGAGCTAGTCAGGGAGGAAGACTGAGGACAAGTGTTCCAGAAGGAACAGCATGGGTGAAGGCCTGGACTGCCATGGACCATGGCCCACTTAAGGAACAGACAGGAGGATGGCAGGCCTAGGTCACATGGTACAACCTGGGGAGTTGAGGGGATGAGGCTGAGAGGCTGGCAGGTGCCAGGCTGGGCGGGGTCGTGTTGGCCATGGTAAAGATTTAGACTTCTCCCCAGAGCAATGGGAGGCTCTGAGTGGGGAGTGACATGGCAAAGGTGAATTTCAGAATGCTCATCCGGCTGCATATACACCTGCGTACACATATGTCATGTGCCTTCTTGTACACACATGCCTGCAATCCGTACCTGTGCACACATACCTGTGTACAAGCAGGCCTGCATACCTGCATACCTGTACACCCGGACACCCACAGGGGTGCCCCTGAGTGCCCGGCCCTGCGCTGAGCTCTTCACAAACATGGCATCCCATTGGATCCTACAGGTAAGCTCATCCCCTTATCTGCATTTTACAGAAGAGGAAACTGAGGCTGGGAGAGGCGGAGGGACTCGCCCAAGTCACACAAATGACAACTCTGCAGAGCTGAGACTTGGTACCCAGGGCAGCTGGAGTCCAGCCTGAGCTTGTGACCCCTGGGCTCTGAGACCTCCTGGTGAAGAGGGACAGTGGCAGAGACAGCCCTACCCAGAGAGACCCAGCAACGTGCTTTCTAGGGACATTTCCCTCTCATTTGGAATCCTGAGCCTCCTGCTCGCCCTGTAAGCCACACCCAGCCAACAGGCGGGTTTCATTTCCTGGGGAAACCACAGATGGAAAAAGTCTCAGACATGGGCTCTGTGTGACCTGGTGACCTTAAGAAGCTCCCCCCACCACTCTTCAGCCCTTTAATCATTTACAAAGCAGGGCCACACAGAGCATCTGTTTTCTTTCTGGAACATCAGAACTGGCTGGGAAGTGGGAGGAGAGCTGGAGCAACCCCGGCGTCCGCTTCCTCTTGCTGCCATAACAACTGATCATAAAGTCAGAGGCTGAAACAGCAAAACAGCACAGATTTATTTTCTCTTACAGCCTGGAGTAAGAGTCAAGATGTCGGTGGGGCCATGTCACTTCCAGAGGCCCCAGGGAAATCCGTTTCCTTGCACTTCCAGCTTCTAGAGGCCGCCCGCCTTCCTTGGCTTGTGGCCTCATCCTCCTTCAAAGCCAGGCATGTAACATCTTCTGGCTCCTCTCTCTTGCTCTGACCTTCCTGCCTCTCTCTTACAGGGATCCACTTTTGTGGGTAAAATGGGTCCCCTCTCCCCAGCCTGAATGTGATGACCCCCTTATCCATGGCTTCCCCATTGCCCAGGACAAGAATGGAGCCCATCACTGCTGCCCAGAGGACAGGGAGATCTTGTCCAGGTTTCCTGGAAAGGCATCAAGATGTTCCTGAAGCTCAAAGAAAAAAAAATGGCTGGGCGCGATGGCTCACACCTGTAATCCCAGCACTTTGAGAGACCAAAGCAGGAGGACCGCTTGAGCCCAGGAGTTTGAGACCAGCTTGGACAATGATGGCCAAACCCCATCTCTACAAAAAAAATTTAAAAATAGCTGGAGGTGGAGGCGCACACCTGTAGTCCCCAGCTATTTTGAAGCAAGATCGCTTGAGGCCTTGAGGCTGGGAGGTTAAGGCTGCAGTCAGCCATGACTGCTCCACTGCACTCCAGCCTGGGCAACAGAGTGAGACCCTATCTCAAAAAACAGAAAACAAAAAAGATGCTCCCCAGGGAGCTGGCTCTGTGGGCCCAGACCTGTGGTCCTGCTCCCTTGCCAGAAGTAAGAGCTGGCCTAAGGGACAGCTGAAGTTTGCTCTGATGAGGACCCCTAACTCCCTACAGATTCTGCAGATTCTCCTAGGAATCGGTACCTCCTGGTTTGGGGAATGGTCCCAGGAACTGATTAGTTGGGCTGACTGGGCTCTGGACCTCTCTTCTGCGGGGGAGGGGAGGGGACTCCAGGGCCTGGGACCAAGGACATGTCCAGGGAGCTTGGAGTCCTTCCGCCCTGCCCTGCCCTGTACCTGCTGGGCAGGGCGGAAGGACTGTCGCTCCCTCTCTGAGCCTCAGAGGCCTGTTAGAAAGATGGGGATAACCTCAAAGCCTCCTTCCTGGGCCCTGTGGGTCAAGGCAACTTGTTGAGCACGCCCTGCATAGTTAGAAGAGGCAGGGATGCCAGGGACAAACCTCGTGCTAAGCAGACATGGGCCTTCATGGGGCTTCTATGCTACCAGAAGACAGCCATGGCCCTGCCTGGATCCCGGATCCTGGAGAGAAGGGGATGCGAAGCAGAGCAGCGCTCTTACAGCTCAGCTGACACCCAACACGAGCAAAACGATCTCTGTGGCTCCAAGGCACTGCGACATGGAGGTTGTTCATTACCACAGCACAACCCAGCGAGAGGCGACCAACGCCCTCTCCCCAGCTGCGTCTAGTTTCAGCTGGTGCGCTCCTTGCCGGCTCCCTTTCTTACCTCCCTCTGCTGTTAGGGACTCTGCAGCCCACGACCCCAGGCTGGATAAATCAGCAAATTAGTTGGTTTCTCCCTCTCACTCAATTTCCACGATTCTTCGGTTGCTGGGGTCACGTGATTCTGCAGTCCAGAACTCCTCTCCCTTAGCAATCGGCTCTTCCCCAGCCCCTCCCCAGCCTCCCTTCCCTGCAGCCCCAGAGCTTCCTGCTTGCTGGGCATAAGGCCTGCACCCCAATTATGGGAGCAGAACAGAGGCCACTCACCTGCGGTATGCCCTGAGTAGAATTCAGGACATTCATGAACTTGAATGGGGAGAAAAAAAATTCCATCTCCGTTTTCTCTAACTACAGTTTAGCGTCTCCTTCCACGATGATCACACCCAGCAAGCCCAGGCGTCAGCAGTACCTGCGGCACAGTTACCAACACAAATCATGGCTACCTTCGGAGCACATCAAAGCTGGTGCAGATTTCTCAAATCTCACTCATCACTCCTTCGTTAACAGACCCGCTGCTGCATCTTGTTAATGTGTAGTAAAGAGACATTTATTATCACATCGCAAATGTGATTTTTTTCTTTTCTTCTTCTTCTTTTTTTTTTTTTTGGATGGAGTCTCACTCTGTGGTCCAGGCCGGAGTGCAGTGGTGTGATCTCAGCTCACTGCACCCTCTGCCTCTTCAGTTCAAGCGATTCTCCTGCCTCAGCCTCTTGAGTAGCTGGGATTACAGGTGTATGTCATCATGCCCCATTAATTTTTGTATTTTTAGTAGAGACAGGTTTCACCATGTTAGCCAGGCTGGTCTAGAACTCCTGACCTCAGGTGATCCAGCCGCCTCAGCCTCCCAAAGTTCTGGGATGACAGGTGTGAGCCACTGCACCCTGCCACAAATGTGGTTTTTAAATGTGTGTTTTTTTTTTAGGCGGGGCTCAGTCTCTACTAAAAATTTAAAAAATTAGCCTGGCATGGTGGCAGATGCCTGTAATCCCAGCTACTCAGGAGGCTGAGGTAAGAGAACTGCTTGAACCTGGGAGGCGGAGGTTGTAGTGAGCCGAGACCGCACCACTGCACTCCAGCCTGAGCAACAGAGTGAGACTCCGTCTCAAAAATAAAATAAAATAAAAGTGGCTTTAAAAATATCTTGATAGCCATATTTCCAATGACTTGGTTTCCTGTGTCATCCTACGTATTTGTTATGCATGTACAAAGAAGACAGGGCATGAAGGTGTCAAAAGATGGCACAGCGGCCCACAGCACAAAGGTCACAACCACCCACTGCAGAGAAAAGCACTGGGGACCTTGGCTATGTGGACAAGAAGCAGGAGCCTCAGGATTCCCAGGCACAGCGTGGAAGCCTGCAGGGACCTGACAGGTGGGTGATCCGGTGTCCAAGGCAGGGCTGGGTGGGGGAGGGAGTGGCACCGTCTGATGGTCTGAGGCCTCTCTCCCTAGAGGACAGTGCCACAGGTTGGAAGCCAGGTCTTTCCAGAGTCCCTGTGACCTCCTCCTTCTGCATGAAACCCAGATTGAGTAGGAAAATGTCCCCAGGAGGAGCCCTGTGTCAGGGACACCCCAGGAGGAAGCAGCTGCCGGCCACGGGAGAGGGCTAGAGACAGGCTGGGCAGGCCACATTCCTGGGCTTCTCCGGGGCCAGGCAAGAGCCTGTCCCTCCCTTCACCTCCACTAAGATCAGGGCACCCCAGGAGTCTTGGCGGGGCCACCCCAGGCTCTGCTCTGCCCTGGAAAGGTCCTTGTTTCACACTGACTCAGTCTCAGTTTTGGAAGGAGGTCAGGGGCTGCCTCCATGTCCCTTCTCCCTGCTGCTTCTCTGGAACCCTCCATCATAGATGTCCCTGCCCCTCCTTCCCCTCCCAGGAGCAAAACTCCCACCCATCCAGGAGCTGGCCTCTCTAAGTCCTCTTGGATCAGGCCAGGCTCAGCCCTGGAGGCCACAGCCCAGCCCCTGAGCCAGCCCAAGGGGCAGGGTGAGAAACCACACTGTTGTGTGCCCAGCCCCTTTAAGGAACCCATGCCAACAAGAGCAAATCTAGTAGGTTGAGTCATTCACTCTACAGTGATTAAGTAGGGATGATGGAGAAGTAGACAAGTGTCAGCTCTGAAACCATGTGACCCTAGACACATGATATCCTAGCTCTGCTATTTACCAGCTGGGTGGCCTTGGGTAGATGATTTGACCAATACTGTTCCTCTGTTTCCCTATGCTATTGCAAGGATTAAATGAATTACTACAAAGTAAAGTACTAAATGTATGTCAGCTATCATTAGTATTAGTGTTATTATTATTACTACTATTATTACTGTGAGCCAGGAGGTGGGGACTGTGACACAGGCTGCGGGGTCTCTTCTCTCCTCTTTCATAGGAATAGCACACCCGCCAGGCGCCGTGGCTCACACCTGTAATCCCAGCATTTTGGGCGGCTGAGGTGGGCGGATCACAAGGTCAAGAGCTGGAAACCATCCTGGCCAACATGATGAAACTCCATCTCTACTAAAAATACAAAAATCAGCCTAGTGTGGCAGTGCACACCTGTAATCCCAGCTACTTGGGATGCTGAAACATGAGAATCACTTGAATCCGCAAGGCGGAGGTTGCAGTGAGCCAAGATTGCACCACTGCACTCCAGCCCCTGACAACAGAGCAAGACCCCGCCTCAAAAAAAAAAATAAAAAAAAAATAGCACACCCTATCCCCTATCCTGGGTGTATGGCCATTTGATCTAAAACTACATTTCCCAGCATCCCTTGCTGCTAGATGTGGCCATGTGATCAAGTTCTGACCAACGAGATGCCCGCAGAAGTGATTTGGACCACTTCCTGGGAATTTTCTTTAAAGGACAGGGGCAATGTCCCCTTTTTCTCCTTTCTGCTGACCAGAATGTGAGCATGGAGGCTGGAGCGGAAGTAGCTGTTATGCACCGTGAGGTTGAAGCCATGTGTTGAGGACAGCAGAGCAACCAGGCAATAGGAGCTGGAGCCCCCAAGGTCCGTGAAACCCCTACCAGCCCCAGACTGCGTATATTGAGCAAGAAATAAGCTCTCCATTGTTTAAATCAGTGTCATTTGAGGTCTGCCATATTTGAAGCACAACCAAATCCTCTTTAACACGGGCACAGCAGTGAGTAACATGCATAGCCCCTGGCCTCCGGGAATCGCAGTCTAGTCGGGGAGAGAGGCAGTATCCAGGTAAACAAAGAAGGGAGTCGTTTTTGTTGTGAAAAGAGCTATGAAGATGGGCCAGAGAACCTGGTTGGCAGTGGTGGAGGCACAGACCGACCCTGGGAGGACTCTTGGAGGAGACACCTAGCTACCATCTAACTGTGGGAAGAGCGTCCCTGCAAAAGGAACGAAGGAGCACAGAAGGAGGACACTTAGCTCTGTGATTCAGAGCACAGGCCTCAAGAGTCAGGGGTCCTGGGACCCTGGCCTGGCCCTGCCTCTCCACCGCTGTGAGACCTGGGTAAGCCACTCCCCTTTCCCCTCTCTGAGGCAAAGTGCTCAGCAAGTTCCTGACACATCGTAGATGTCCAGTGAGAGGACATGGCTTTGGATGGGGTGGGATGGGGTGGGGTGGCTCACGCCTGTAATCCCAGCACTTTGGGAGGCCTAGACAGGCAGATAGCTTGAGCCCAGGAATTCAAGAACAGCCTGGGCAACATGACAAAACCCCATCTCTACAAAAAATACAAAAATTAGCCAGGTATGGTGGCACATGCCTGTAGTCCCAGCTACTCAGGAGGCTGAGGTGGGAGGATCACTTGAGCCTGGGGGGCAAGGGATGCAGTGAGCTATGATCACAGCACTGTACTCCAGCCTGGTGACACAGTATGACACCATCTCAGAAAAGAAAGAAGGGTGGGGCGCGGTGGCTCATGCCTATAATCCCAGCATTTTGAGAGGTGGAGGTGGCGGCGGCCGGATCACCTGAGGTCAGGAGTTCAAGACCAGCCTGGTCAACATGGTGACCAGAGCAGCCAAGCCCGTCTCTACTAAAAATACAAAAATTAACTGGACCTGGTGGCGAGAGCCTGTAATCCCAACTACTTGGGAGGCTGAGGCAGAAGAATCGCTTGAACCTGGGAGGCAGAGGTTTCAGTGAGCCAAGATGGCGCCACAGAACTCCAGCCTGGGCGACAGACTGAGACTCCGTCTCAAGAAAAAAAAAAAAAAAAGAAGGAAGGAAAGAGAGAAAGAAAGAGTGAGAGAAGGAGGCAAGGAAGGAAAGAAGGAAGGGAGAAAGAGAGAGAGGAAGTGGGGAGGAGGAGTAGGGAGGGAGGAGAAAGGAAGGAATAAGGAAAGATTACTGTTTTAGAAGGCACAAGTGAAATGTGAATGAAATCAGAGATGGGGTAAAGCCTGAGAGTGTATGTTAAGTCCTTGCAGCAGAGGAAGCATTTAGATTGGCTCCTGAAGGTTGCATAGGAGTTTTACAAAGGTAGTGGGAAGAAAGGATATGCTAGGGGAGTAGACCACAGGCCCTTTCTACTCCCATCCACTTTGGGGCCAGCTCCATCCACCAGACCTCTTCCGAGCCTGGCTTCCAATTCTGTTTCTGTCTCTGGCCAGTCCATTCAAGGTGGGGTCTGAAATCCAGGCTGAGATTTTCTTCTAACCCCAACTAATCCCTCCTGCTTCTTTTTTTTTTTTTTTTTTGGTTGAGGGACAGAGTCTCGCTTCATCTCCCAGGCTGGAGTGCAGTGGCACAATCTCGGTTCACGGTAACCTCCCCCTTCCAGGTTCAAGTGATTCTCATGCCTCACCCTCCGAATAGCTAGGATTACAGGCATGCGACACCACGCCTGGCTAATTTTAGTATTTTTAGTTGAGGAGGGGTTTTGCCATGTTGGCCAGGCTAGTCTAGAACTCCTGACCTCAGGTGATCCGCCAGCCTCAGCTTCCCAAAGTGCTGGGATTACAGGCGTGAGCCACCGAGTTCGCTACCTCCTGCTTCTTTGAGTTCCATCCTATGAGTTTCCTCAACTGAAGGGTGGGGACATCGTGGTCTGGATTATATTGGTGCCCAGGTCCTGTAAGACCCCGTTCAATCAGGGCCCTAGCAAACCTCCTGCCACCACCTTGCCTCTGCCACATCGACTTGCCCTTCCCTCAATAGCAAGCCCTCCTGTCTGCCTCACACAAGCCAGCCCACAGTTCCCGCTGCCCCCGACTCTTCCCCTCCCTCCACTTACTCTCCTTAGCCCTAACCTTTGCTTTCAACTCAACCATGTCACTTCCTCCAGGAAGTCTTCCCTGATGCCTGTGGCTGGTTTAGGGCCTTTCCTCTGAGCTGCCTATAGTCTCACCATCACAGCACACATTTGTGGGTCTCTTTGATTCATGTCTGTTTCACTATACAGTGAGACTATCTTGTCCACAGAGGTATGTACAGCATTTAGCACAAGGCTCAGGAAGGAAGGAGGAGACTTAGTCCAGCCCGCCAGGGAAGATGAGAAAACAGGCTGAGAAGCTGGGCTCGGGGGGTCCGGTCTCCCGCCTGCGGTCCCCAGGGGGAGCCCTCCATTCGGCCGCCCCTCTCCTCTCTGCCTGCTGAACCTGGCAGTGGAGTTGGGTGGGAGTGGGGGAGTGGAGGAGTGGGAGTTGGTGGTAGGAGCTGCAGATAGAATCCCCCAGGGAGACAGGCAAGAACGCTAAGCTCCCAGATCTCCAGAAGAGCAGGAGCTGGCAGGGAAGGAGGCGGATGAAGCTCACATCTGGTTCCACCCACCCAGGCTACAGCTCCCGTGGGCAGCAGCCCCTGCACCAGCACAACCCCCTGCCCCCTGTTCCCTCCCCCCCACACTCTCTGCCCTCCTAGGGAGGCATAGGACCCCCTTCAGGGCTGCAGATTTAGCCCCAGATTTGTATGTGTGCACACACCCCAGTTAAATGTGCTGTGTGCACATCCGAACACCAATTCCTGAGAGCTGACATTGAACCCTACCTTGAGACCTGAGACCTGAGGCCAATTTGCTGTTGTGTTGAATGTACTGAGCCCCCGCTCGCTCCCTGTGGACAAACTGAGGGCACCTGGGCCTCTCATCTCCCAGGAGGCCCTGGTGGAATGGAGTTCCAGGTTTCACCTTGGGATAGAAAGATTAAGGCAAGTGGCTGGGTGCGATGGCTCACCCCTGTAATCCCAGCACTCTGGGGGGCCGAGGCGGATGGATCAATTGTCAGGAGTTCGAGACCAGCCTGGCTGTTGGAAACGGTTTGTAATACCAGGAAAAGTCCACACCGAGACAATGGATCACTCGGCAAGGATAGTTTCCTTCCTGCAGAAAGGACGCAACTCGCTGGCAGTCTTGCCACAGGAGCACTCCTGAGCGAAGGAGACAGGGACATTTATAACCTCACAACCTGATGCAATCACACTACTGCCATGTCCCGTTTCCATTGGCCAGGATGGGACCTCACATTCTATGCTTGACCCAATTGGTTACAAACTTTGAAATTTCCTGAATAGATATGGGGAAGGAAGATGAGGAAGAAGACAAGGAAGAAGAGGAAGCTGGTCAGGAGAAGGTCAGGAGAAGGTCAGGAGAAGGTCAGGAGAAGGTCAGGAGGGCTTCCAAATGAGGAACGGCAGGCACCAGGGTTTGGACCTTGCCCAGTCCTGCTCAGACATGCCGGAGCGAGTCAAGACAGCTGATTTAGAGAATATACATACTTGGGTATATGTTTATGCTAATAGCAGATAATGGCCATAGAGCAAGAGATTGTAACTCCTTATAATGTGGTCTAAGATAGAAACAGAAGAACTTTCCCACCTCACACTGGCCAACGTGGTGAAACCCTGTCTCTACTAAATACAAAACATTAGCCAGTCATGGTGACAGATGCCTGTAATCCCAGCTACTAGGGAGGCTGAGGCAGGAGAACAGCTTGAACCCAGGACGCAAAGGTTACAGCGAGCAGATACTGCACCACCGCACTCCAGCCTGGGCGACAAAAGCAAAACTCTGTCTCAAAAAAAAAAAGGATGAAGGCAAGAAGAGGAGAGAAGGCAGCTCTACAGTTGAGACACATTACTGAGAATAAACCTGAGAGGGGTTTCTGGCCCGCAGGCTCAGGAGCAAGCTTCTCTTACAGCCTGAGGCTTTTTAAAGGACCGGGTGGGGTCAGTGTGCTTTGAGACAAGATCTACTGGGGAGCAGTCGAGGAAGTGCTGGCTGGTTGTGACTGTTGGTGACTTCGTGAGGCTCTGTTGCAGTTAGGGCCTATGCTCTGCTGAAGCTGTGGGAGGGGCTGATATTTGCAGACAGTTCTGAGACTTGGAAACTGGATATTTTAAGATGGTGGAGTCTTGTTAAGATGGCGGCACTCTTGCCCTATCAATCTGGACTATATGGTTAGATAGGGAGATGGGCTGGTGTCCTTATTCTGGCTACTTCCTGCTGAAAGAGGGCAGAGACTTTGGGAGGCCGAGGCAGGTGGATCAAGAGGTCAGGACTTCAAGGCCAGTTTGATCAATATGGTGAAACCCCATCTCTACCAAAAATAGAAAAATTAGCCGGGCATGGTGGCATGCGCCTTTAGTCCCAGCTATTGGGGAGGCTGAGGCAGGAGAATCGCTTGAACCCGGGAGGCGGAGGTTGCAGTGAGCTGAGATCACACCATGGCACTCCAGCCGGGCGGCAGAGCGAGACTCCATCTCAAAAAAAAAAAAAAGAAGAAAGAAAAAAAGAAAGGTGGCCGTGAGATGGTTGGTTCCGGATTGACTGGAGGAGTGGCACCGTCTTCAGGTGTTCGGGGTGCCTTGGGGGATGGTTGGGATCCTGTTGGTGAGGATCATTTAACCAGGAACTGATTTGCTTTTCTTGTGGCGCCCCCGTTCTTTGAGCACGTTCCTTAACTTCCGTGCGACATCCCTTACCAAGCCCGACCGGTTGAGATAGAAGCAGCATTCCTCCCCTAGAGAGAGGCAGAGCCCTCCCTTCTCTGCTGTAAGGAGGTCGAGTCCTTGCTGGTTTTGGAGGACTCCGGCTAGGGAGTGAAGCTGTTCTTGAATTCTTACGAGGGCCTTGACTATATCGTCTAAGGATTCTTGCAGGTCTGTGGAGAGAGCCTTAAAATACGAGAGTGACGTGGCTAATCCCCCAGCTCCTAAACCGGTGCCTGAGCCGATGCCCAGCACGGCCAACAGGGGAATGGTTTGGATTGCCGTCGTATGTCTGGCACGCTGAACGGAAGGCACGGGCAGGGATGGCTTGGGGGAATTATCCCAATGCCTGCAGAAAGGCGGGCCACAGTGCAGCTGCCTGTCCAATTGGTCGGGAGGCAGAGGTAAGTGTTGGTGCCACACAGGAGAAACAAGCCTGCTTTGGAAATGCAGGTAGAGACATGAAGGGAAAAAGGTGAATTAAGGGCCTTTGGTTGGTGGTGGTGGGTTCCTGGCTCCAGACGGTGTAGACGCGAGGGAGGCTCCGGTGACTGTGGAGACGTGCTGGGAGTCGATCTTTGTGCATTTGATGCGATCTGAAGTGGCATCTGTTATTGTAGTCACAGACAGAGATACGTGTTGGGGACACAGCAATAACGGAGGTAGCCATGACTCGGCGGTGGGCGGGGAGGGTCGGGTCTGTAAAGCCAACTGGTTGGAGGAACAACCCATTGGCCTCTGGTGAAACTTGATATTCAACCCGGTTAGTCTGATGGTCTGTAGGAGGCTGGAAAGAAACGGTTTTGTTACATCATAGGGGCGTGCCCTGTGGGGCTGAAAAACGGTGGAGCCTGTTGAAGGAGGGGGTATGAAGAGAAAGGGTTCCTTGGATAGAGGAGGCGGGGGGCATATTTTGTTTTTCGTTTTGCTTTGTTTTTGAGACGGGGTCTCGCTCTGTCGCCCAGGCTGGAGGACAGTGGTGCCATCTCGACTCACTGCAACTTCTGCCCCAAGTTTAAGCAATTCTCCTGCCTCAGTCCCCCGAGTAGCTGGGATTACAGGTGTGCGCCACCACGTCTGGCTGATTTTTGTATTTTTAGTAAAGACAGGATTTCACCATGTTGCCCAGACTGGTCTTGAACTCCTGAACTCAAGCAGTCCACCCGCCTCGGCCTCCCAAAGTGCTGGGATTACAGGTGTGAGCCACCGTGCCCGGCGGCGGGGCATGTTTTGTTAGAGAGTTATGATATGTTTGGAACAGTCTGTTGGCTTGGTTAGCAAATTGGGGAGGGTAATTGCCAAGTAGAGTGTCTGCCCTTTCAGAGAAAGAAGACTCATCTTGGAGTGTCTAAGTCAGGAACGTTTTCTGAGGTAACGTTGTAGGGAGAAGCACCAGTAGGGACGTGTGTGCCGGCGACGAGGACAGTGACGAGGACATCCAACAGTTATGGCACAGGAGGGGTTAACTTGCCACAGGAGGGACCAAGTGAGAGTCAAAGAATGTTCGAGATGGTTGACGATGAGGAGTGACTTGATGGGGACCGAGGATCCCATTGTAGTGAGGAAAAGTCACTTTAGGTAAGAAGGAGTGTCAGGCAGAAGGAAAAGGGAGTTATTTGGGTGGGAGAGAAATCCTAGAAGGTCCCTTGAAGCCACAGAAGGGTAAAGGTTTGATTAGGGGAAACTAGAGGCTCCTTGTGAGGGTGCCAGGTAACATCTGAGCTAAAGAGTGAGAGGAAGACACAAAGACTGTGGGGAGAGAGAGGCATAGAAAATTGATAGGCTTTTAATAGAGAGGTTTAGGGCAGGGCATGGTGGCTCACGCCTGTAATCCCAGCACTTTGGGAGGCTGAGGCAGCTGGATCACCTGATGTCAGGAGTTCCAGACCAGCCTGGCCAACATGGTGAAACCCCGTCTCTACTAAAAATACAAAAATTAGCCGGGTGTGGTGGCAGGCACCTGTAATTTCAGCTACTTGGGAGGCTGAGGCAGAAGAATCGCTCGAACCCAGAAGGCAGAGGTTGCAGTGAGCCGAGATCACGCCACTGCACTCCGGCCTGGGAAGCAAGAGAAAGGTTTAGGTTTAGGTGGAAGATTCTTCTTCGGGAATCCTGGTTAAGCAGACAGATGTAGGCCCGGTGGAAACCCAGGAAAAGTTGGGAGGGTTTTACTCTGAATTGGTGGGGGCTGGATGAGGGAGGGTTGTTTGTTTGTTTGTTTGTTTTGAGGGATGAGAGGTGGAACCAATTAGGAATTCCCTTGAGCTTTGTGGCCTGGGGTAGCCAGAATAATCTGATAACGGCCGTCCCACTGGGGCTTAGGAGGGTTGCCGGGGGTTTCTCTGGGGGTTTGGAGGACCTAGTCTCCCCAGTGGACTGAGGGGTTGTCTGTGTTTGGGAGTGGCTGGGGTAAGCTGCAGCCTGCACATTTCCAAAGGAAACTGTGAACTGTTCATAGGAGTGGAGTAAAGAGGGGATCGGGGAGTGAAGCGTTTTTTGAGACGGCATGAAAAAGGCAAGAGGTCTCCATACATGAGTTCAAATGAGCTCATGATTAGGGGTCTGCAAGGGAGAGCCCTAATTTTGAGAAAATTCATCAAGGGGCAGTAAGGTGGTCTAGTCTTTGTTGGTTTGTAAGGAGAATTTTGTGAGAGTATTTTGTAGCATGCCATTCATCCTTTCTACCTTCCCAGAAGATTGAGTTCGGTAAGGAATATGGAATTTACGGGTAATATAAAGGGCTTTTATAAGATTTGGGGTAGGCCTGGAGCAGTGGCTGATGCCTGTAATCCCAGCACTTTGGGAGGCCAAGGCAGGCGGATTACCTAAGGTCAGGAGTTTGAGACCAGCCTGGCCAACGTGATGAAACTTCATCTTTACTAAAAATACAAAAAA